>NW_027122319.1:0-713327 GCF_030686945.1 Centruroides vittatus
TTCTTCTTCTTCTTTCTTTTTTAGTTCTTCTTTCAATCTAGATGCCTGTATATAAATTACTTTGTCATTTATCAACAATTTTTTTTACCCCCTAACTTGATAATAATCCCTGTATTGTGAAAGCGTATCACTTCGATTAATTAAATACTATATTATTTTAAATACTTACTTGGGAATCTACATCAATATCTTCCTGTTTAAAATCATAAAATTATAAACTATATTATTTTAAATACTACTTACTTGGAAATCACTACTTGTTACATCCAAATTTAAATCACCTCCTGTTGCCTATTAAATGAAATATAGTATTTAAATTATTTTAAATATAAGAGTTTAAATCTAAATTATAAACCATGTTATTTTAAATACTTACCATATCAGTCTTGCTATCTCCTGATGGCTGTTAAATAAAATATATTTAAAATCATAAAAATTAAAATCTAAATTATAAACTATATTATTTTAAATACTATATTATTTTAAATACTTTCTTGGGAATCTACATCAATATCTTCCTGTTAAATAAAATATATTTAAAATCATAAAAATCTAAATTATAAACTATATTATTTTAAATACTACTTACTTGGAAATCACTACTTGAATCACCTCCTGTTGCCTATTAAATGAAATATATTTAAAATAATTTAAATATTATAAGAGTTTAAATCTAAATTATAAACCATGTTATTTTAAATACTATATTATTTTAAATACTTACTTGGGAATCTACATCAATATCTTCCTGTTAAATAAAATATATTTAAAATCATAAAAATCTAAATTATAAACTATATTATTTTAAATACTACTTACTTGGAAATCACTACTTAAATCACCTCCTGTTGCCTATTAAATGAAATATATTTAAAATAATTTAAATATTATAAGAGTTTAAATCTAAATTATAAACCATGTTATTTTAAATACTTACCATTACTTTGAAATTTGCTTGTTTGATGTGGTTCTCTTCTTAAGTTTATCGCAGCTTATATTGTGCACTCCGTGTTGTTTTTTTCCTGTAAATTCAATACACATCCAACATTCTTTTCTTATAAAACCACTTTAAATTCTTCACCAATTGTTAAAAGTGTCAGGTCACTTCCTCCACTCTATTTCTTAATCATAATTTAGGTTCGCAATTGTTAAAAGTGTCGAGTCATTTCCTCCAACCACATTCAATTTATTTCTTAATCATAATTTAGATCTAGGCTATGTTAAAACTGTCAATCTATTTCTTATTTATAATTTAGATGGCTATTGTTAAAAGTGTCAATCTATTTCTTAATTATATTTTAGATAGCTATTGTCGAATCATTTCCTTCAATCTCTTTCTTAATTATAATTTAGATGGCTATTGTTAAAAGTGTCAATCTATTTCTTAATTATAATTTAGATGGCTATTGTTAAAAGTGTCAATCTATTTCTTAATTATATTTTAGATAGCTATTGTTGAATCATTTCCTGCAATCTATTTCTTAATTATAATTTAGATGGCTATTGTTAAAAGTGTCAATTCTATTTCTTAATTATATTTAGATAGCTATTGTCGAATCATTTCCTGCAATCTATTTCTTAATTATAATTTAGATGGCTATTGTTAAAAGTGTCAATCTATTTCTTAATTATAATTTAGATGTTTATTGTCGAATCATTTCCTGCAATATATTTCTTAATTATAATTTATGTCAGCTATTGTTAAAAGTGTCAAGTCATTTCCTGCAACCACGTCAAGAATACAATAAATTTTTGTAAGTATAATTTATGGTTGACTGCTTTCTAAAACTACCACACGAAATTAAATATATTTCCTTCGTAAACACGACCACGCCCGAGATAAAATCAGTTGGCCACACCCCTATTATTTTTGTATAAAAGCAGTAGCTCAAGATTGAGAAAAATATCTTCTACAAGACTTCCAAAGACAACGAATAAAGCATCATGTCGTCTGCTGATGGTAATATTATAATTTTTATTTAAAATATTTTTAAATGTTAAAATTACTTAATAAGTTAATATTACTTAATAAGTTACTTAATTACTTAATATTTATATAGAATGTGAATTTGATTTTAATATGAAACAGAATGTGGGCAAAAAAAGAGGTCCAAAACCTAAAAATGTCGAAGATGAATCAAAAAAACAAAAGTTTGACCTAGACCTGTCTACAGATACTGCAAAATGTTCTAAAATTCGGCCATTTAAGATAAAAGTATGCGACAATCAAACAATGGAAGTCATCGAATTCAAGTCAGTTTGGTATATATCATTAACAAAAATGAAAGGGAATTATCCGCCCAACAAGTATAATATCAATGTTAAGGACTTTAAATTATATAAAAAAGCTTTCGATGCAATGACTGAACATTTAGATCAGAATGTTTAATTTAAGGAAAAAAGCTTTTAGAGGGTATGCCAAAACTTATAGGGCTTTTATTTTAGAAAATATAGATCCAGCTGTCTGTTTTGAAAAAATAACATCAAATATTTATGATATTTTAGTTAATGATAATTTTGTTTGTAGAAGGAAATTTTTAATTAATTTAAAAACTAAATTTTTAAAATATAAAGAAGATGATATTATAGAGTATCAAGATGTATATTTTTCTAGCCATGTTGAGCATATTTTGTCCTCATATATGATTGGTGAAAAATTACGAAATGCATTTGATACAATTCTAAATTATATTGAAGAGTTTATAAAATATGGATCAGGGTGGATACTAAAAGAAATTATATTTATAGATGTCAATATTGGGATATATAAAAATGAAATTGGTGGCTGCGGCCATATTATTCTTCCTAAACATCTAGTTCTCAAACGTTGTGTATTAAATATAAAGTGCTCAGATAACCAATGTTTTTTATATTGTATAGTTGCACATTTATATCCCTCAACTAGTAGTAACAGAAATTCTATTTATTTATATAGAAAATATTTAAAATATTTAAATTTAAACCGTTTAAAATTTCCCATAAATGTGAAAAATATTCCCACATTTGAGAAAAATAATTGTCTAAGTATTCATGTATATGGGTATGAAAAGAAATTAATTTATCCAATCTATATAAGTAAATTTCAATTTGAAAAAGAAATTAATTTGTTATTGTATAAATCTCATTTTTTTTTAATCCGGAATTTTAATAGACTAATGTCTGATAAATCATCAGCAAGAAAATTTTGTAAACTCTGTTTAAATGGTTTTGAAAGAAAAACTACTTTAAACGATCATATAAAATTTTGTTCTAATCATAAATATCAAAAAGTATCTACTCCAAAAGGAGACAATACAATTGTAAAATTCCACTCACATGAAAAGTCATTATTTCATGCAATCTGTATATATGCAGATTTTGAATCAATTTTGGAACAGGTATCTTCTGATGAAATAGACCCTAAAATAAGTTGTACTAAAATTGTTGAAATTCATAAACCTATATGTTATTCCATTATAATTATTGAAAATGAGGATAAAATAATATATGCTAATTTTTATTGTGGAGATAATGTTGTTAATAATTTTTTAATTGATATTCAAATGCAGCTGAATAATTTGTTAGATAAAATAAATCGCAATGTTGAAATTAATTTAAATACTGTTTCCAATAATTTTAAACATTTGTGTCATATTTGTAAAGAAAAATTTGGTGATAATGATCTGCGTGTAATGGATCATGATCATCAGACAGGTCTTTTTCGGGGGTGGGCCCATAATTGCTGCAATTTAAATTACCGACTAAAAACGTTTATCCCCATTATATTGCACAATTTTTCAGGTTATGATTCGCATTTAATTTTTAAAAATATTCCCTCTAAATTATTTTCAAAAATCAAAATTATTCCTATAAATTCTGAAAAATTTACAACATTTTCATTAGATTATTTTAAATTTATTGACAGTTTTCAGTTTTTAAATTCTTCTCTTTCAGTTTTGACTGACAATTTAAAAAATGCAAATTATAATTTTCCAATTTTTAATCATTTTTTTCGTCGCAGCAAATATAGAGAATTATTAAAAAGGAAAGGAATTTTTCCGTATTCCTATTTTAAAAATAAGCAAATATTAAATGAAATACAACTACCCCCAAAAAAATGCTTTTATAATGAATTATTAGGAGAAAATATTACAGATGATGATTACAATCATGCTCAATTAGTTTGGGATAAATTTAATTGTAAAACTTTCAAAGACTATTTAAAATTATACCAATATGTTGATACAGTATTATTGGCAGATATATTTCAGAATTTCAGAAAATTAAGTTTAACATATTATAATTTGGATCCTGTATATTTCATAACTACGCCCGATTTAACATGGAACTGTGGTTTAAAAATGACTAAAATCCAATTGGAATTATTTAATGATTTAGATATGTACCTTTTCATTGAAAGTGGAATTAGGGGCGGAATAAGTTTAGCGGGAAAAAGATTTGCAAAAGCAAATAATCCATTAATACCCGACACATATGATAAAAATCAACCTCATAATTATATTCTGTCGATAGATGCAAATAACCTTTACGGATTCGTAATGAGTGCATATTTACCCGTAAATAATTTTCGATGGCTGCACAAAGATGAAATAGATGCTCTAGACATACCTAATATATCAAATAAAAATAGTATAGGATATATCTTAGAGGTTGATTTAAAATATCCTGAAATTATTCATGACAGACATGATAATTTGCCACTCGCTGCTGAACACACACATATCCCATACAATTTATTATCCAATTACCAAAAAACAGTCTTAAAAAAATTAAATTTAAAATATAGTAATAATAAAAAACTAATTCCTACTCTTTTTGATAAAACAAACTATGTAATTCATTATAGAAATTTAAAATTTTATCTAGAGGAAGGTCTAATAATAACCAAAATTCATAGAGTATTGGCATTTTCCCAAAGTGCATGGCTTAAAAAATATATATATTTTAATAATAAAAAACGGCAAGAATCGACTAACGATTTTGACAAATCATTTTTTAAATTAATGAATAATAGTTTTTTTGGCAAAACGTGTCAAAACGTAAGAAAACGTATTAACCTAAAAGCAGCCACGACATTAAATCAGTATCGCAGATATCTAGCTAAGCCATCTGTAGAAAATTTCAAAATTATAAATGATAACCTTACTATTTTTAAAATGAAAAAACCTAATTTAATTCTAGACAAACCAATTTATATTGGTTTTTGCGTATTAGAATTAAGTAAATTGCATATTTACGAAACATTTTATAAAATATTTAAAAATAGATATGGCAAAAACGTACATTTATTATATACCGATACGGATTCACTAACACTTCAAATATATACAAATGATGTATACGAAGATTTTAAATCATTCCCGGATATCTTCGATTTTAGTAATTACCCTAAAAACCATAAATTATATAACGAAGCGAACAAAAGTAAACTAGGATATTTTAAAGATGAAACATTATCGAAACCTATAATTGAATTTTGCTCATTGAAACCAAAAATGTATTCCTATATTTTCGATAAACAAAATAAGAAAACTGCCAAGGGAATTAAAAAATCTGTTGTAAAAACATTTAATCATGATAAATATAAAGAAGTTTTGTTTAATACAGAATTATTAAGGCATCAACAATATGGAATTCAAAGCAAAAATCATATAGTAACAACATATCTACAAAATAAAATTTCCCTTTCTCCATTTTATGATAAAAAATTTATTTTAGATAATGGAATAGATGCACTATCATTTGGGCACTACAATTTTTACTTTTAATTTTGCAGATTCCTCATCATTTCCACAATATGGCTTTATAATAGTATACAAAAGAAAATGTAGTTATATAATACATAGTATTTGTAGTAAAACTTACTCGTGTTTAAAACAAACATGTAATAAAGCGGCATCATTAAAATTACCAAATAATAAAATATACGAATGTAAATTTTTTGTAATAAATGATAAAATAACATTACCAATATTTAACAAATATTTCATAAAATGTAATTGTATGAAATGTAATATTTTATAAAATATAAATTTAATATTAATGTTTATAAATGTAATAATAAATATTTTATTTTCTAGAATTTGTATATTTTAAAAAATTAAGCGAGGCTGCTAAAATTCCCACTAAAGCTTCAGAGGGAGCAGCAGGATATGACATTTTTTGTGTCAAGGGTTTTGAAATAAACTCGAATGAACAAAAAATTATTTTTATTGATCTGGCCATCGAAATACCTAATAATAAATGTTATATCAGATTGGCTCCAAAATCTTCTTTGTCGCTAGATAACATAATAATAAATGCAGGCATCATCGATTCCGACTATCGTGGAAATATTGGGGTGATGATGTACAACTTTGGCCCCAAAAATATTGTTATTGAACGTGGAACTGCCATTGCACAAATTATCTTCGAAAAAATCTCACATCCAGTATTTTTAGAAATGGAATCATTAAGCGAGACAGACAGAAATGAACAAGGGTTTGGCGACTGTACCTTTTCTCAAAAAATAAATTTTGATGATTGTAAAGAAATTCTGTCTGATTCTGATACTGAAGACTATAATATTACTAAAAAAGTAGTTTTTGAAGACGAAATTACTGTATCTGAAAAAAAAGAAGATACTGTATCTGAAAAAAAGAAAATTTTGGAACTCATAATGATCATAACTACTTGTAACAAAAATTAAATATTTGATATTATTTTGTATGTACTCAAATATAATATATGTAATCCTCATTTTATACTCAAGAATGTACACTCTTATATGTATACATAATATGTACTTGAATAAAGCAGCAAATAATATAAAATGTTTTATAAATTAAATATTTGATATTATTTTGTAATGTACTCAAATATAATATATGTAATCCTCATTTTATACTCAAGAATGTACACTCTTATATGTATACATAATATGTACTTGAATAAAGCAGCAAATAATATAAAATGTTTTATTTCTTTATAGCCGCTACACCAATTGACTGGAAAGCTTTCTCATCTTCGGCTATAGACGAAACCGTTATTCGTCAATTTCAAAACTATGTCCACTGGGATACAATTAGTCGACGACGTAATTTATCTGAAGAGTTTATTAGGGAATTCGCGAATAAATTAAATTGGAACCACATATGGAAAAATTACAAATTTCTACCCTCATTTATTAGGGAGCATATTAACTATGCAAAATGGGATTTAATATGTCAATATCAAATATTAAATGATCATTTCCTTACAACTTTTTTCGACCATCTTGATTGGAATAAAGTAGCCGAACACCAAATTCTTTCGGATGCTTTTATTATTGGCTACGTACATAAATTTGATATTAAAAAACTCTTAAAATACCAACAATTAAAAACCTCAACTTTACGTCAAATACAAGACTTCCTAAACTGGAATTTTGTTTCCCGTTATCAAAAGCTTGACCAAGAGTTCATTGACGAATTTCAACGTCAGCTTTCTTGGTGTTACATTATAAAATATCAAAAATTAGATCGTAATTACATCATTACCCATCGTGAAAATTTATTCCTATACTTAATGGCAGAATTGTGTCTTGGTTTAGATAAACTAAAAGAAAAAGTGGATACACTTAAATTGTAAAATTTAAATGATTTCTCTGTATTAATGAAAGTAAAAATAAAAAATCTTTTAAAATACTTTCAGTGTCGCATTATTAATAACGTAGAATAATTGCAAAAACACCAAACTTATTACTTATAACACTTATTTACCTAAAAATTACTTATAAATACAACAAATTGAATTTACTTGACAATTTTTGTGATTCGTATGTGTCATTTGACTACTACTTACACAATTCATCAAATTCTTTAATGTTCAAAATTCTAGTCTTTAACTAAATCTTTCTTCCTCAGCTTTTCCCACTCTATGTAGGGTCGCTGTTTCTGATGAGTCGCCTCCACTGCTCCCTGTCTTGGGCTGCCTCCACATTCAGATGCCTCCCTCTCAAGTCCTCCGCCACAAGATCCATCCACCGTCTCCGCGGTCGTCCCCGCCTCCTCCTCCCCCTCACTGACATCTGCATAACCCTTCTTCCCACATACTCTTCTTCTCTTCGTACCACATGACCAAACCACTTCAACCTTGCCTCCTGTATCTTTGCTTCTATGTTCGTAACTTTCACAGTCCCCCTCACACATTCATTTCGAATGTGATCCCTTCTCGTAACCCCACACATCCAGCGGAGCATCCTCATCTCCGCCACCTCCATCCTTTTGACATGGGTTTTCCTCAAGCTCACAGTCTCAATAGCATACAGCATAGCTGGTCTCACCACCACCCGATAAACTTTCCCTTTCAACCTAAGCGGCACCCTCTTATCACATAACACACCTGACATATCCCTCCAATTCCTCCAGCCAGCCTGAATCCTGCCTGTCACCTCCTTATCCACACCTCCATCCTCCGCCACAGTTGACCCCAGGTACTTAAAGGTATTGACTCTGCGAAATACGTCTCCCCTCAACTCCAGATCCCTCTCCCGGGCACCATCCACCTCCCCACTACACATATACACTGTTTTACTCCTACTCACCCTCAAGCCCCTCCCTTCCAACGTGCCCAACCACCTTTCCAATTTAACCCTCAGCTCCTCTTTAGTCTCGGCGCACAGAACGATATCATCTGCATACAACATGGTCCAAGGCGCCTCTTCTCTGACCCCGTCCGTGATCACCTCCATCAGCATGTTAAACAAGAAGGGGCTCAGTGCTGACCCCTGATGTAAACCAACTCCCACCTTGAAGCACCGGGACACTCCAACACAGCTCCTAACCTTTGTGGCCACATCCCTATACAGTTCCTGTATCAATCTAACATACTTTTCAGGAACTAGCTTTTCCCTTAGACACCTCCAGAGTTCTTGTCTAGGCACCGTATCATAAGCTTTCTCCAGGTCAATGAATGCCATATGCAGCTGGGTTTGCTTCTCCCAATATTTTTCCAACATTTGCCGAAGGGCAAAAATGGCATCGACTGTTGACCGTCCTGGCATGAATCCAAACTGCTCTCCTGCAATGGTCACCTCTGCTCTCAACCTTCTGTCTAAAACCCTTTCCAAAATCTTCATCGTGTGGGACATCAACTTTATTCCTCTATAGTTTTTACACTCTTGAACATCCCCTTTTCCTTTGTAGATAGGTACAAGTATACTTTCTCTCCATTCGTTAGGTATTTCCTCCTGCTCAAAGACTTTTTTGAATAGGTCCCATAGCAGGTCAATGCCCTTCCTCCCCAATGACTTCCACACCTCTACAGGAATTCCATCCGGGCCCTCCGCTTTACCGTTCTTCATCCTCTTTAGGGCCCTTTCCACTTCTTCTCTGGTTACCATCTGTACCATGCCCATGTTTTGGCTTCCTTCCTCTCTGTTCTTTGTTTCATTCTCTGTATTCAAAAGTCCCTCAAAGTATGCCCTCCATCCTTCTCGTATGTCGTTCTCCCTTCGAAGGACCGTCCCCGTTGTGTCCTTGATCTGCCTTACATGCGAGATGTCCTTCGTTGCCCTATTCCTGATTTTGGCTAAACGATATATTTTCTTCTGTCCTTCCCTTGTATCCAACTCCTCGTATAAATTCGCATATGCTCCTGCCTTTGCCTGTGCCACTACTCTCTTAGCTTCACGCTTTGCCGTTTTATACGCAAATCTATCTTCCTCAGTACGTGACCTGTCCCACTTCCGTTTTGCCTCCTTCTTTACCTGAACAACTTGTTGCACATTTTCATTCCACCACCAACCTTCCTTTTGCACCCTAATCTTTCCAGATGTTACACCAAGCACCTCCTCCGCACAGTTCCTGATAGCCTGGGCATTATATGCCCACCAGTCCTGCACCCCCTCCCATTCTTGCGAGATTTGTAGCAGCACCCTCTCCACATACTCCGCCCTCGCCCTCTCCTCCCTCAAACGAAACCACTTGATTTTCTTCATCTGTGTATTTCCACTTTTCCTATACATTCTTAACTTCATGTCTATGCACATCAACCGATGTTGCGCCGATACCTGATCTGTTGGTATAACCTTACAGTTTATCACCGTCGCAAGGTGCTCTCGTCTAGTAAGGATATAGTCAATCTGCGAACTATGAGGCCCACTGTTGAAAGTTATCAGATGACTTTCCTGCTTGGTGAAAATCGAATTCACAATCCCCAGATCAAAAGCCACAGCAAAACCCAATATACTCTCGCCCTCCTTGTTGGGTTCCCCAACCCCATGGCCTCCATGGATCCTTTCATAGCCCATGTTCCGCCCCCCTTCCGCCCCGCCATGTTCTAGTTTTAACTAAATAATTATTTAAAATGTGCTAAAAAGTTATTAACAGTGGTGATTTCAGAGTATTGTAATTGGTGCTATTTCAGTTGTGTTTAGTACAAAAATTGAACATAAAACACATTGTCACAATGTCAGGCTGTAAGTTTTTATCGTATTTTTAATTTATTTAATTTAAATAATTTAAATAAAATATATGTTTTCTACCTCAAATTACTTGTGGCTTGCCCTTGTACAGTACATCATACTTTTGTCTTTTAAGAATACAGTCGTGCTAGTGATCTATCTAACGCCTTTGAGGAAAAAATTTTTAATTGAAATAACGTCACTTCTGATTTTCATCAAAAGTTCGTATATAGGTAATCGGGGCGTACTTCACCTAGTCGGTTCATCTCCGATCCCACCTTTCTGATATCTGACTGCATCTCCACGTTAAGGAAATACAGACAGACTACGATAGTGGAAATTTATAGGTCTGCAATTTTTTCAAATTGCGGACCAATTATGTAATTTTTCAATACTTCATACTAAGCATAACTTATCTTATTACTCTTTACTTTTCTCTAGTTATAGCAGGTTTGTTGAGCACTACCTCTTTTTACATGGAATCTTGTCAATGAGCTTTTGCCATGAAATCCTAACCTCATCTAATGTGTTTATTAAGATTATACTATTACTCAAATTTAATTAAATTAACAGTATTAAAAACAATATGATAATCAATTCGAAGAATAGTCACAATTTAATTACAGTTATTATAAACGTTTCACAATATTGTATTAATTAATTGGTACCAAAGTTTATTACATAAAACTGTCAAAACATTGTTACTATAATTACACTGCAAATATTTATATTTCTGCCCATTCCTATGTAAAAATGTTTCAATGAAAAATTATTTCATTCGTGTAGCCATTAGCATAACATACATTAAACAATGTTGAAAATTTGAATAAAAAAATTATTTTTTAAAAAATATTTTATTCTAATATGTTATTTGTGATATTTGAAATAATACGTTGATATTTTATTTTTCAGATAATTAACTATTCTATAATCCAGACCTTGGTTTTAATACAGATCAGTTATATTTATTGACCACTTTCCATGAATGAATGATGCCAACGAAACTGGAGTTGCATGACTATTATGCATGTTTCACAAAGTAAAATTAAAATAAGTTGACAAATGCGATTGCGAAATTAATAACCAATTTTAATTTAATAAATGTGAGTGTGAAATTTTAGTTAATTTTTTTTTCATCTGAATGCCTGAAAGCCACCTTGCATTTCGGGAGATTACTGCAATGGAGCATCATTTTGACATGTCAAAAAATTCAGGACGTGTGATTGAAACTTAATTCAAGCTACACCACAAGAAGACAGAACTAATACTTTTTATGACAAACTTTTAGAAGTACAGCTTATAACGTATGTTTGAATGTGTAAAATTATTTATTTGAAAATACAGGTTATTCTAAAAAAGGGGAGTTTTTAAATGCAGCATACATACTTGTATCAATTGCACCCATAAACATTGCCTTTTGTGAAACAACCGCATGTTTATGTTTATGTATTGAATACTCCTGGCTCACATGTTGAATTATCCTACTTGTTGACGTTCACACTCATTCAGCCTACATCGCACATTTAAACGTTTATAGAAATTTTACTGAAACCCATACTAATGTTTTTAATCTTTCTATGATGTGTGGCCAGCTTGAATACATCTTGCATTTAAGGTGCTCCACAAGTAGTAATCACAAATAAATCCGGTGACCTGCAATGCTACGAAATTTTTCCGTTTCTAGATATAACATTGAATGAGATTAAACGTCGTCAAGATGTTCACCTACAGGACACAATATTGAATATATAAACGTAAATGATAATGTTTAATTAAAAGTGGAAACGATCTGTTTGTGATTTTCCTCTAATTATCATGTTTCAGATACTTTGGAGATCACTTTTAATTCAGACACTTTTCAAAATGCTATCGATATAACACGAAAATGATTATTTTTCCAGCTTTATCTCTTTATATGTATATTTTTACCTTTCCAAGATACATACTAATAGAAGGAAAGCCGCATTGCTTTATCGTTTTAGGATATTTTACAGTTTTTATATATTTATGGTACGTATAGAATCTGTGATACATTGTGATAAGTACTGTATAAGTTGGATTTTATGTCGGATTTAAGAATAATACGAGAAATAGCTATTAATAACTTGTATAGCTTATTAGTTCTCGTAATATGGGACTAATTGTGATTTTGTTCTGATATGACATAAATCTATATATATATAATCGAGACGAGTTGATAATGATAATAATGATAATAATAATAATATTAACTCTCCCATGGTCACCACCTGGTCGTGGTGGGAGAGCCCAGTAATTTTACTGATCCATAGGGCAATGCAGGCTGCAGCACAAGCTCCTGGTAGGGACACCCATGCCAGTAAGGTCTATGGGGAGAAATGAAGCTAAGAGTGACCACACACCCACATTCTGTGGAGATATGTATCATGGTAGTAACCAGATCTAAATGTGATACCGGCTCGGACGTCGCCCGGGTTAACAAGGTCCGCGTTCGTGAGTTAGGCAGAGGCTCACGTTCGAAAAATAGGCCACAGTCTCCCTTGGTTACTGGTGGCGAAAGCAGCACCGGCCCAAGCATGGCTACTGCAATGCCCTCAACAGATGTGAGGAACCAACCCAGCCTTGGTGTTTCTGTGGCAATGCATCCACAGACCACAAAGGCTGGAAAACCACGCCAACGGATGAAATGGACGGTAGAAATGAACGAGTTTATCATCCGTACTTACTACACCGATCACAAAACTCGAAACAAACATGACAGCATACAGACAACAACTACACCATAGATTCACACAACAGTATCCTCATCTCACTGTCACCGAACAAAGGGTTGTTGATCAAAAAAGAACAATTATACACAACAACCTTATTCCACAAACAACACTTGAACTTATCAAACAACAGGTTGCTGATCAAATACATCAACAGACAGAAACATCTAACATTAATGAAGATCATGTAACCTGTCAGGATAATCCAGCAACAAGCATTGATAATAACACACATACAACAATTACCACTAATGATACTACAGACACTTCCTCATCCATCACTGATAACATAGACATGGATTTAGTTAATACGCTCTCACTTATATTTCAGGAAACACTCACTAAATATACAGGCACAGATCCCACACAAAGACCACGAATACCAAAAATCAACACGTCGAAGGAAGTAGGAAAAACACTAAATTATGTAAACACTCACTTACTACCACACTACATTCATTCAATTTCTACACTCGCAGACATTCATACATTAGTTTATGCTGGGGCAGTCACAGTAGTGACACACCATGGACTGAAAGTACAATCACAGACAAATACACAGAAAACACAATTCTATCACAAGCCTGCCTGGCAGAGAAGAATAGAAACACAAATAAATGACATTAGACAGCAATTAGGCAGGCTGACACAATACACTAAAAACAACATAACACCCAAATTAAGGAAACAGCTCAAAAACATTTTCAAGAAAATAAAAACACACACAAAACATGAACATCACAACACACACATTACAGAATACATTGATACACTAAAACAAAAACTTGCTGCCAAAGCACGTAGACTCAAACGATACAAAACATGTACACTACGAAAACAACAAAATAAATTATTTACAAACAATGAAAAACTCTTTTACAGACAAATTAATAACAAAGCAAACACTGATACACAGCACAGTGGCACACCAACAGAAGAAGAACTCACAACATATTGGTCTTCTCTTTGGTCCAGTGCTGTCACGCACAATGCTGAAGCAGGCTGGATCGAGGAGGAGAACAGAAACTTACACAACATACCAACTATGCCCTGTGTTGAAATAAGCATACATGATTTCCAATACACTGTTAACAGAACACACAACTGGAAGACACCTGGTGTAGACAACATTCACAATTTCTGGTACAAAAAGTTCACATCACTGCACCAGGAACTAGCTAAACACCTAACACACATCATCATCAATCCACAAGACATGCCAAATTTTCTTACTCAGGGCATCACCTACATGAAACCTAAAAACAACAATACCACAGACCCCACACAATACAGACCAATTACATGTCTTCCAACACTCTACAAATTATTGACATCCTGTATTGCAAACAAAATATACAAACATGTTGAAGAACACGACATTCTAACAGAACAACAAAAAGGTTGCCGTAGAAATCACAAGGGATGCAAAGAACAGTTACTCATAGATTCAGTCATTCTACGGCAAGCACACAAACAACACAGAAACATACACATGGCATATATAGACTACAGAAAAGCATTCGACAGTGTTCCACACAGTTGGCTGCTACATATTCTACACATGTACAAAATACATCCATCACTCATTACATTCTTCCAAAACACTATGCAGCACTGGAGAACAACACTACATCTCAGGGTTCATAACACTTCCATACAAACAAACCAAATTTTTATTAGGCGAGGAATTTTTCAAGGAGATTCCTTGAGTCCTCTCTGGTTCTGCTTAGCCCTGAACCCATTATCCAACATGTTAAACAACACGCAATATGGTTACAATATCAGACACGAAAAAACAACACAGTTTACACTGTCACATCTCATGTACATGGATGACATAAAACTTTATGCATCCACACAAAAACAACTTCATCAACTCCTACAAATCACACATTCATACACCAAGGACATACAAATGGAATTTGGCCTAGATAAATGCAAAACACTTCACATAGAAAAAGGAATCCTGAAGAAAGAAGATTTTGCGCTCGGAAATGGAGACGTTATTGAATCCATGGAAGAGGGCAAGTTCTACAAGTATTTAGGATTCCAACAGGCCAAACTAACAGAACATACACAAATAAAGCAAAGATTAATTAAAGAATACCAAAGTAGGTTAAATGCTATTCTCAGAACACAGTTAAATGCAAAACATACAGTTAAAGCAATAAACACATATGTCATTCCAGTACTTACATATTCTTTTGGAGTTATACATTGGACTCACACAGATCTCGAGCAACTCCAAAGGAAAACAAGAACTACACTTACTAAGCATAAACAACATCATCCTAAATCCGCCACAGAAAGATTAACCCTTCCACGTAAAGATGGCGGACGTGGCCTGATTGACATAGTTAACCTTCACTACAAACAAATACAGTCACTGCGAGAGTTTTTCTACAAAAAACAAGAAACATCACAATTACATAAAGCAGTAACTCTAGCAGACTCAAATAACACACCATTAAACTTACACTCACATCATATGGACACAACGCAACATATAAAAAGCACAGACACCATTAAGCAATCGTGGGCTCGAAAGGCACTCCATGGCAGGCATCCTTACGATCTGGCCCAGGATTTTGTTGACAAAACTGCGTCAAACAGCTGGTTAGCTCGGGGATGCCTCTTTGGGGAGACGGAAGGATTCATGATCGCCATACAGGATCAGGTCATAAATACTAAAAACTACAGAAAACACATACTCAAAGATACAACACTCACAAATGACACATGCAGAAAATGTCATGTATGCCAGAAACTATACAACACATCACTTCTGGTTGCAAGCTCTTGGCACAGACAGATTATCTACACAGACATAATCAAGTAGCAAATATAATACACCAAGAGCTTGCAAAGAAACACAAATTAGTAGACATCCACGAACCATACTACAAATACATTCCACAGACAGTATTGGAAAACAACACGCACAAAATGTACTACGACAGAGCCATAATCACAGATAAAACAATTTACCACAACAGACCAGACATCACACTCATTGACAAACACAATAAAATCACATACATTATAGACATATCCATTCCAAACACTCACAATATACAAAACGCATGTGCTGAAAAAATTAGCAAGTACACAGAACTCGCCCAGGAAATAAGGCATCTGTGGAGGATGGATAGGGTGCTTATTGTACCTGTTGTTCTCTCCTCTACAGGTGTCATACCACACACACTACACAAAAGCCTGGGCACATTACAATTGAATAGAAACATATACATCACACTACAGAAGGCCACTATATTGAATACATGTCATATTGTGAGAAAATTCCTGAATACAGACACACACACTGATACACTTCTTTAATTTCTGTTTTGGTTACTATGCCTTGACTTTGGTCCGGCATAGTACACAGCCACCGGTGTTAACCGAGTATCTCTCACTTAAACCCAACATAATAACAGTCAGTGCAGAGCCCAAACGGTAAGGAGTTGAAAGTTGAAATTTGGTACACAGTTAGGGTACGTCACGAGAACGCACACTAAGAAAGGATGTTTCGAAATTCCTCCCCACGGGGGATAGGGACAGGATTAAGTCTTAACACTTCCATCAACAATGGAAGTGTTAATAAGTAACAATGGAAGTGTTAAGTAACAATGGAAGTGTGAAGTAACAATGGAAATGTCAACAGTGGAAGTGTTACGTAACAATGAAATTGTTAAGAGAAAGCGACGTGCAAGACGCAGATGCAGTTTTTTTCGTTTTTGCGGGAAATTGAACATATTTTTAGACCCATCTAACAATTCTCTAACTAGTCTAGAAACAGGGGACCCAATTCTTGCATTCTGTGAAAACGGGTAAGATTAACTATAACGTAATAATCTTAATCTTCGCTACCGTTACGTTTGTCCGAGCAACGCCGGGCCTACCTGCTAGTCTTTAATAAATGTATGATCACTTGGTGAATGTATTCACATATTACCGAGCATTATGATATATCTATTACTTAAGTATATTTACTATAGAATTAAAACAGATAATGAAATTCCAATAATCTAATCTAACAATCTAACCCCATGCGAGTAGATAGTGTGCTGACACTATTTACTTGCATGGAGTTACGTTGTTTCCATCGTACGAAAACGTACATGATTTTAGGTACGTAACACTAGTTAACCTGTTACTATCTGTGCTTTCGCATTTAGAAACATATAATTTTATTCAAGCAGTTTGTATTATTTGTAAAACAATAATGAATACCATACGTCAAATGTGATAGTTAATATTTTTGTACAGTTATATTTTTAAAGGAGACTCAAAACACTCACAAAAACTCCCCTCTAGAAAAATCAAAATTATCAAAAACATTAAATAGAACAGGTTTCACCGGTCGATGACACTTAATGAAGCGTGTGAATATTTAAAAGTAAAATAAACTGGATGGTGATGTTCTTGTGCACTGGAATGGACCTCCATAAGATGGGTGTATGTATGGTACTGTACATGGTATTTGTGCTATGAGACTTCAGAATATTGTGGATAAATTTGAATTTTTGATTACTTGATTTAATATTCGTAATCAGTTTCATCATTTGTCATTGAAAGTCAATGATATCTTCACCATTAAAAGAAAAATAATGTCTTTTTGTAAATACATTATTTTTACGCTTTCTTCAATTCAAGCAACTATGCTATTCATCAGATTTTGGCTAATTTGCTGAAAGTTCTTTTATTTATTGTGGTACCTCATTACTTATGTTAATTTCGCCTTTTGTATCTTGTTTTGAATGTCAGAAATAACATAAATATTAGAAATATTTGAAAAAGACTGTCAATTGTTGCCAGATTAAAAAATATATATATATATTATTCCCCAATTAAACAAATATTTGATATTAATTTTTGTTTCACGATCGGATTTTTTGCTGCTCACTTAATTTCCTGTAACATTTCATCTAGTTTTCTGTAATGTTTTTTATTATCAATTCTCCAGAAAAATAAATAATGGACATTTTTGTTTTAAAGCAGTTACCATAATTCAATGTATAAAACAAAGAATAATTCAAAACGAGTACTTTTTTATTGCGAAATAGTCACAATGCCGAGCTGCAATTTTTGATCATATCTTTAATTTATCTAATTTAAAATACATGTTTTCAACATCAAACTATTGTCTTGCATCTCCACATCATACTTTTTCTGTTAAAAATGGAGTCATGGCAGTCATCTAACTAACTCAGTTTTCAAAATTAAAGGAAGACAGTCGCTAGTGGGAATTTACAGGTCTTCAATTAAAAAATTTCAACATGATTATATTAATTAATTATTATATTAAAAATATTTAAAGTTCGCAGTGTGAGTTTTAAGTAGTTACTTTACTAAAACGTAAAAATCTAGAACTTTAAAATTGTTAACGAAATTTAATATAATTTGAAAAAAAAACATAATGAAGTGTTTTCATCTTGACTACAAATGCTAATCTCTAAACTTATAATGTAATACATGAGTTTTGAAAATAGCTGTTTGCTATTCAAAATATTTAATATTCTGCATTTATTAACGATGTAAAAGTTATGAAATAACAATTACAATATTCTATTAATAACCAAGAAGTACCTTATTAAAATTCATTGAGACTCATCAATAATTAATGAATTATCATTGCACACAATATATTCTAAGAATTCATTGTAAATTTAAAACTTTTAAGTCAGGAAATGCAAATGATTGCCATTTTATAAGAAAATTCTTCAATAATATGCATTAACTTGACTTCATCAAATATTTGGAAAAGAAAATTGGAAGTATTTCAAATTCTCTGTATATAACTATAATCGATATACTTAAGATCAGTTTATTCTAGCTAAAGTAGTATATTTATAGACAAGACAAGCAAAAGTCTGATAGAAAATGTACAACGGAGACATGCATAAAGAATTATTAGTAAGAGTTTTTGGTCCTTATTCTTATAGAATTTTACGAACGGCTCAACTTTTTGGTATTTCTATTATAGATGCTTTTTCAAAACCTATTTATAAGACCTATCAATTTATAATATATATGCTATTAACATCGTTTCTATATCAAATGATACTAGTAATACAGAATGAATCAGAAAACCAAGTCAATTACTGTGTTGTTCTACTTCCTAAAAATATATCAAAAGTTTTACATTTAGTCTTTTCTCGTATGATTCTTACTGTACTTATTATATTATATAATATTAATTCTACACATTTCAAAAGAAATATTACGAAAGTTTTAAGTATTTTCAAATTGTTTGCACGTACGTTGCCTAACTTAAAAACGAACGACCGTAAATACCACAAGAATGCCACTTACTATTGTTTATTAAGTTACATTTGTTTTACTTTAATTCTATTAAATGCTTATATATATTTAAGATACAAAAATAAAGAAACATGGGACACGTTCGATACATTTTGTTGTTGTTATTTTGGTGTCCTTGTAGGATACGGTTTAGGAATTATAGTGATACTTGCGTATTTCGGATTTACAATAATTCATTCTCTCATGCAGATTGAACTATCCGTTATAAATGAAATAAGTGAAAAACAAATAAATGTCATTAAGGATATTCATGTTATCCACGTAAATTCGATAATCTTACATAATTTAATTAATACTGTCGACAGAATGTTCAGTAATGTTATTATGGAAATTCTATTGGCTATTTTAACTGAAGGTGTCATCATTTTATACATAATTCTTTTTACGGATTTGCCAACTTATCTTATGTTTGTCAGCTGTATCGTTTTTATTTTATTGTTTTTTGGATTAATTTTGTATATTTCAAGATTTGTACCATATGTGGAAGTGAGTATTAATATTCAAATAATTCGTAATAAATTTATAAATTTGAATATTTCATTGATACATTTCTTACTATGATTAGTTATCGAAAATGTGGAATTTGCTGATAGCCCTCTATTTCCGAACTAACAACGTTGATTCTGAATTAACGGTAAAGTTGTTATCTTGTTATAGACAATAATTATTCAGATTTAAATTACATTAATTAAAATTAATAATTTTATATAGATATTGAACATGCTTCAATCACAGAAAAATACGAATGACGGATTGAGTTGTAACCAGTTTTTTATTTTAAATAAGATCTTCATTATAAAAGTAAGTTCAGTTAAATTAATATGAATAACAATTATAAGCACAGAGTGTGTAGTAATTGATTGCTTTTCGAAATACACTAATTATACGTAAAGTACAGTGACTAATCTAGCCGCTGCATTATTACTGTTATTAATTAGTGCACTACTGTGCTAAGTAGAAAGAGACGTACAGTATTTTTATTATTACGTTATTAATTATACGTATAATATATTAATTAACATGCATTCTGAAATTCATTTTTTATTCATGATAAAAACATTTTAGACTGTCCAGTAAATGATAATCAGTTTATCAGATCTTTAGCGTTTTTAGTTTTAAGTAAAATTTGAATTTTATACATTAGAATGTTACCAACCATGCCTTAATTATATTTTTTAAGTATTGTTATTTCAATTTTGATTTGGTACAAAAATTGGCTATAAAAACATTTAATTTACGGAATACTTTAACTTGAATTAAAGTATGGTAAGATAATAATAATTACCGGTATACTCTTATTAAAATAATACTGAAGGTGTTAACTGCAGGATAGTGAATTTTAAAGATTGTCTCAATTTCTTTTTACTGATGTTGTTAAGTATTTCATTCACAGCGATTAAATTCCTGAATATTTAATAAAATAATTAATATCAATTATTACTTAATAAAACACTGTCAAAATATCACTTAACGTAAAGAGGGGGATTCGCAGAGCGGGTGAATAAGGGTCACTTTCACCAGTAGATCAAACCTAACCAAGTATGAGGGTGTTTAGAATTTTATAATTATTTTCTTAAGAAGTGCCGGAAGTTATTATTTATAACCTTCCTCATCTAATTTCTACAGAACTACATATGCAGTTCTGTAGAAAAAACCTGTTCCTGCTCTGAAAGCACTAAGAGGCCCAGGGATGTTATGTGTGATAGCATGTACAGTACTATCTTCTAGTCCTATGTGAAGCTTATATTGTCCCTCAGTGAAGGGCTCATAAATTACGTGTTCTATGTTATTTGTAAACTTTATTATAAATGTTATCTATAATGTTCATGCTTATTCGATGTAACCAAAGAGAAAATGAGTTTAATAAGAAAGTCATTTGTTAGAAACCTGACCTAGCCAAACCAACTTCTGGATTTTCCAGTTTTGCTGAGGAAATAGTTCTCAGTTTGTTTGTTTGGCAACGCCACATTTTGCCTACCTACCTGGAGTGATGATTTCCGGGAAGATGTTTAAAGGAAAACTGGCCCCTACTTAAGCGTTAAAGAAGTGGAGAAAACCCGGAAAACTTCACGTAGCCAGTCCGTTCGAGCGAGGCGCGAATCCACGACCGAACTCCCAGTGTTCAGGGTACGAAGACTGCTTGGCTACTGGTAAGCCAGAAGTATATATGAGGCTCCAACAATAGAATAATTTAAAAAGAGAATTACGATAATAAATGAGAATTCGTTTACGTCATTTCGAAAGGATAATACGCCTGACATAAAAGTAATCTCTACATAATTCTTTTCGTTTCGTTTACTATTCATTTTTAGTTTTTATGACGAAATAATTTCACCCATTTAGTTTGAGATGTTTTTTGTTAGCAATAAATATCTTAAGTAAAGATTAAAATTCAAATAAAATAAACTTATTTAGTGATATATTGGTGTTCTATTAGATTAAAATATTAATCTGTTAAATAATTTTACTTAACAGATTAATATTTTAATCTAATATATCACTAATTATATTTTCTCATTTTAAGAATATTTGTAATATTTTGATTCTTTATATTTCAGTTAATTAATTATGTTGTCATTCAGACAATGGTGTTAATGCAAATTAGTTATATTTATTGACCAAGGCTGAAATATTGCATGAAAGAACGAAACTGGAATTGTTATGCAAGACAAAGTAAAACTAAAACGAAGAATTATTTATTGTAACACCATCATAATGCTGGACTGCAATTCTTCGTCACAATGCTCTCGTATTTAATAGTGTCCGGTCTCCGTGCACCATCTTTTTTCTTTCAACATTAAAGTAATGACGGTCATCAATCTAACTTCATTCAGAAGAAATGTTTTGAATTGCAATAATATGACTTCCTGTCAATACCGAAACTTTCAATATAGAAAATCTGATTCTCTCGTCGCTACGGTTTCCAAAACACGTTTCGAATTTAATCTTTCCCACTCTGTTAGTATACTACAAATGTGCAGATTTTCCTTACATTGTGATTGAGTTATATTCAGAACCGAATAATAATAAATAACTTTAATTTTCAAATAAATAATACAATTTGGCAGAATCATTTTTAATTCGTTTAATTACGTAAACCTGAATGTTGAATGCAAAAATTTAATAAAGTATATTTTATAAACTCTGGAATAAACTAATGTAATTATGCGACGCACATACGTAAGATCTCCAAAGAAAAAGGTACCTTCATGAAGGAATTTTATGAAAATTAAAGTGTTAGACATGTTTAAAACGTCCGGCATAATTTCCAGATTGTCATTTCGTTATAGAGGAGAAACTAACAATCGATGATCCATGTTCAGTGGTTTTTTCCAGATTGCTACTGTGTACGTTTTATAAACCATGTTTCAGTATATATTGTCTTTGACGTATAAACAAAACTTTATAATGAATTTGGATGCGTATAGAATATGCAAATATTTTACTTTTGAAAGGGATAGAAATGTTTTATCAGTATTCAGAAATGATGTGTATTTAGTGTTCCAATACATGTATTTCTTCTGCATAATTAATGTTACTTTCTACTATGTTGTGATTTCAACTTCGAAGAACTTGAAACTTTAAATATATTTGTATAGTATGCAAAATAGAATAAAGATTGTCATTTTAATAATATGAGAATTGTTACTCATAGTTGTTCGATCGATATTATTTGTCAGCATTTTTCGTTTAGAGAGTACACTTAAAAATGATGAATATTTCATTTTTTTAAGAGTTTCAAACTGTAATGGAATATTGCAATGTGTATTTTTCAACTTTTAATATTTGTGAAAGAAGAAAAGTTATTCACAAGAAGAGACCTTTTAAAAAAAAGAAACATAATTTTTCGCTGTCAGATGATGAAAAGATAAACTTTTATCATAAATATTAAGTTATTTTTAGATTATGGATGTTATATTTACAGTAATAAAGAGCGCAGCTGCAATATGCAAAATGATTATACATAGTTGTACCAAATAGTAAGCACACTGCAAATGAAAGGAATATGCGCTTCATTTTAGTCTATAAATTCTACATTTTCTCCAACCTCGTCACTCTTGAAATTAAATTTGAGTTTGTTGGATGTTGTATTGTTTCAGGAATAATAATAATAAAGTGAAAACAATTACCGGATTTATTTGATTAATAGAAGAGTATGTAGAGTTACAGAAGCACGAGTGTGTACATATAACAGGGTCTTTTTATATAAAGAAAAATTTATGCGTGCACCTAGAATGTCTATAGATGAGTTTCACGATACACTTGCCAACAAAAACCAATGTTAGAAAACTGAACATTTAAAGACAAAGTACAAAAATACTTGAATGTCTACAACACGCTTACTCTCAATCTTCGGAACGTAGTTAACTTTAGCGAAGTAAAACTTTTTTGCAGACTCTTACCCATGAATATTATTTCGAGTCTTTCTGGTTCGGCATCTCAAACATTTAAAAATACGTTTTTTTATTTTTTTTAAATACCCGTGAATACAAATATAGCGGAAATATAAACGTAGTGTGTTTTTAGCTTTTGCTTTGTATTTTCTATAAAGTTTTACGAAGCGTATCTAAATACAAATTAATAAAACAAATTCTTTAATAAACCACCTCGCACTATTTTTAAGCTCTTTGTTCCGAGTCAAATTTTATAATTGTATCGGCTACAATTTTGTTCAGTTCCACGTTTTTCTGGTAACATTTTCGAAGAAAACAGCGTGGCTTTAATATGTCGGTCGCCGAACATGTAAAAATATCTAATGACCGTGGATAATACTCAGTTTATTAGTCATTCTAAGTGTATCTCTCAGAAAACTTCTTTCTGTGATATTATTAAGAGATTGTCGAAAATCTGCAGCTTTAGATAAAGTTCTCTGCAACCACAAGAAAGAAGAAAATTATTTTGCAATGCAAAATCTTCGTCATCTAATAATATATATGGCAATATCCATTCGATATATTGTAGTGTTTTTGGAGATGACTTGTTTGCACTGTTTTCTGACAGTTTTTTATCAGGAAGTTTTTTCAGATACATTTGATTCGCAAAATTTTTCATGAATTTCCACAATTACGAAATGAAATTGCGTCATCTGTCACCATTAAAACAATAGAATAACAACTTGTATTAGTAAAAACACAGATTTATTATCTTTTGATATGACAGTTCTACAGGAAATTCGAGAAAGGACATAATCGCGACTTGGAATTCCCACTTTTCTGGTGGTTTTAGGAGTAAATCCGAATAACACAAAAAGTAAAACATTTGGTAAGGCATATTGTTTACTCTCTGTACTTTCCTTTGAAAACTTCTGGTTCAGTAACTGATTTTATTATAATATGATTTAACATTTTATTGGCGTTAATAGCATAATAATAACATACAGCACCTTTATCAAGAATATTTACAAACCATTTTAGATTATTGGAAATTTTAAGTGAAATCACGTATAATTTCTAATAATTTTAAGAAGCTTGCAAACAAACAAGAATTAATGGATATTATATAGTCCAGCCTTTCAAAACAATTCTGAAATTCATGAATAAGTTTATAAGAAAAAACAATTGAATTTAATCTTACATATTGCTTTTCATTTTTATGTACAGAGTTGGTTTACTATAGTATTTACTTGTTTTAATCGAGAAATAAACTGTACCGTATTTTTCATAAATATTTACGATTTCTAGCTCAAAATATTCAACTTTATAGAATTTCACGCAATTATTATAATGATGCAATATTAAAAATATTTATAAACTTGAATATAATCCACGTGAATATTAATTTAATAGATCACAGCAACCGCTAATGTTTGACAAACATTATACGTAGGAAAGACTTTCCTAAATGGATATCACTTAGCAAGTATTAAGAGTGATGCCACCAAAAACATGAAAATATTAATATTGGTATACTGAACTTTAGCAAATTGCCTATAAAAGTGCAAAAATACGCAAAAATTGTTTTTAAAATATTTTTAATTAACATCTTTATAAGCGAAATATTCAATAAAGTGGATAGCTGAATAATTTAAACTGTGTTTTTTTTTACTAAAGTAAATCTGTTCCAATCACAAAACGGATTTTATAGATATTTGTGCCACGTTTAAACATTACTTTTTCATTTTTTTAGATTGCTAAGATATTTTAGAATTATTTTGTTTGGATATACTTTCGTGAAGAGTAAATTAAGTTACAGAAAGATTTATCAACGGATGATATATTGTTTCACTTTATCATCTCTTTTTCAAGTTATCTTCGTGATGATAGAGAATTCAAATGATGATAAGAATTGCATCGCTATTTTACCTAAGAATTCTTCAAAAATAATTTATATGGTCGTATTTCGTATGATCGTTATGACATTGTGCTTATTTTACTTTCTCCAATCTGATAAATGTTATTGTTTTTTGAAAAATTTCTTTACGGTTGTAAACTAGTCAGTGACTATTTATTAAATTAAAAAGTAAGAACTATAAGGATAAAACTCTTATTACCTATACCTTATAAAGTTTAATGATTTGTTATTTCATATTATTCAATTCATTTGGGTATTTACGATATCAGAAAAACAATGGAAAATGGAACTTTTCGGATATAGTTTGTATTGTATATATGATGACAATTATTTGGTATTGTTTGAGAAACACTATACTTATATTATATATTTGGGATTTAGTAACAAAAGCATTTGTAGATATTCTACGAGCGTATATATATTATGTAGAAAAATTGCAAAATTTCAGTAAATATAAACACATTTCTATTTGTATATGCATATATTTGAAATGTCGGAATTACTCGATGAAACAGCTGGTTTACTTATCTCTTTGATACATGCGATTATTGTTGTAGAAGATATGATTATTTTGTATGTGATTTTGTTTATAGATATACCTTATTACTTTGTTATCATTTTATGTACTATTGGAATTATCTAGTTTTTAACATTGATTGCATTTATTGGCAAGACTATGTCTTGTTTCTCAAATCGCGGTGCCGTTACGGCTGCAGACCTGAGAGGTAAGAAGGACATATACTGTCGGGAGTTGCAATTTGGCGCAGAGTATTTGGTGCCAAAATCTTGCGCATATAAAAAAACAAGACTTGTAGGTAGTCAGTGGACCGAGAATCGAGTCAAAATAAATGTGAGAATCCGAATGTAGGAATAAAATTATTTTTAAAACTAATTTTCGGTATAATATTTTGTTCTTAAAAGTGACAATTTTTCTACTTTTTGATGATAAAAATTCAATGTGAACAAGGAAATAGAACTTCCTTTTCGCCGTTTACTTCCTGAGCATGATGTTATCATCACCGATGATAAGGCTTCTGGCTTAGGCCGGATGGCCGAGCGGTAAAGGTGGCAGCCTACCGCTCTGGGGGACCCGGGATCGAATCCGAACGGGTCGAATAATCCCCAGGTATTTTTCAGGGGGGATGGTCCGTTCGGATATGTCGGGCCCCGTCCCTCACCACCCGGTCGCCCCATTGTGGGCCTGGCCGAACCCATAATGGGCCTACTAAAAAAGGCCCTCTTAGTGCCCACAGGGCGGAAAGAGTTAAAAAAAAAAAAAAAAAAAAAGGCTTCTGGCTGCAGGACTCATCTAGACATCCTGCCAGATGGTCGAAATACTGATGCCCAATTGGTGAAAATTAATAGTTTTTTTTTATAGATATTGAACATGCTTCAATCACAGAAAAGTACGAAAGACGGATTGAGTTGTAACCAGTTTTTTATTTTAAATAAGATCTTTATTATAAAAGTAAGTTTAATTAAATTAATATGATAACAATTATAAGCACAGAGTGTATTCTAATTTATTACTTTTAGAACGACTGTAATAATTCGTAAAATCTGTTGTCTACTTTGATTTCTGAACCGAGCATTATCACAAAGAAACGTAGATTGTGTTATTAAGTAATTATACGTGTATTATATTAGTTGTCAACATATAAAGACATTTTTTCTAATAAAAACATGTTAGGCTGAATGTTTCTATTTAATAAATGGCAAATAGCTTATCAGTTGTTGAACGTTTCTAATTTCATGTGCATAAATTGCATTTGATACGCTAGAAAGTTACTAACAATACAGAAATTACAGAATTATAACAAACTTTGTTTCAATTTTCATTTTTTAAAAATTGGATAGAAAAATATTTAATATATCGAATAGTGCGAATTTGTTTAAAACATTGTCTATTGTTATTGTCTAAATTAAAATATGGAATATGTATTGTTTAACGAAAATACGTCTTCCTTGCATTGCCTGTAGTGGACACCTCTTCATCCACTGTAAGAGATGCAAAGACTGAATCTTTTTTACTGGATCAGGCCTTTCAAGTAAGGACAACAAGATTCTTAAGTTAAACTTCAGAATCTTGTTGTCCTTATAAAACTTTTCCTAAAAAGTTCTAGAAATTGCTATTCTCGACACAATCTTTCCTCCCTTGTAAATGTGGCATAATTCGCTTTTAAAATATATTTTTATGTAATTACTATATATTTATATAATCCTTTTTGTTTCTACGTAAAATTGTTTATGAGGTAATAATTGAAGTTATTTAGTTATAATAAAATAATGAAATATATATGCAATGAATATAAAGTTTAAACAAAAATATATATTTAACAGATAAATATTTTACAGTAATGTATCAGTAATTACAGTAATGTATCCATCGTTAGTAATTTTTATAAATTTATAATATATTGTTATTTTATATTTCAGTTAATCACTCAATTCGTTAATTAGACTTTGGTGTTAATGCAAATTAGTTATTTTTATTGACCATATATTAAATGCTGCCAGAACACAGAGTTGTGTGAAGAATGAAACGGGAATTGTCAAAACGTTTTTCACGTAACACAAACTAAAACGAGGAATTATTTCTTGTAACATTGTTACAATGCCGAGCTGCAATTTTTCGACACTATTCTCTCGATTTTAGTAGTCTTTTTCCCATGCCTCATACCTTTCCTGTTAACAACGGAGTCACGCCAGTCAGCTATTTAAATTTGTCTGGAAAAAAATATTTGAATTGAATTAACGTAGCTTAACGGTCCAAACTGGAAATAAATGTATAGTTAAACGAAATGGGTTTCCCTTTCGCTTTCCGGGTCGGCTATTACTGTAATATATCTAACTTCTTTCTCGAGATTAAGGAAGAACAAACAGGCAGGTGGACACCAGTGGAAATGTATAAGCTTGCAATTTAAAAATTTGCAGCCCATCGACTAAATGTTGGAATACGATGTTATGTTGTTATGTTTAAATTCATGTCAGATGTGTATTTCATTTAAATTCTTCCATCTGAATTTATTTGAACCAATAAGTTACAAAAAATTAGACTTTAGAGATGACGTTAGCGTTTTCATCACAGATAGCACTAAAATCGATAAAAACGGAATCAACTTCATTTTTTATGACAACGCATATCCTGATTCTACATAAAAATAACGAAGCTTTTATCTAAACTATCTTTTGGAAAAAAACCATTATCGAAGTGCATCTTTCAAAAGTGAAACCAATAGCCCAATCTTGTGACAACTCTAAAGTCTATCATCTTTTGTTCAATAATTCTTTGTTTGTACGATGCGTATTTTGGAGATATTATACTAGTTAATTAAAATAAACCATCTCGTATGGTTCAAAAAGTAATTTATTATCCACGTTCAAAGTTTATTTTTTTATTCTCTAAGTGCAAAAATTCTGTTATTTTTAATTTTATTCATACGTAAACGATCTTTATTTTTGCACAAATGTTACAAAATGGCAAAATACACTCTAAAATATTTCCTTAACATTTGCAACTCCGAAAAAGAATGGCCAACCAGCAGGAGCGGATATAGATTTTTCGGGGCCTAGGGCTTATTAAAATCCAATGGGACCTCATTTAAATAAAACAAATAATAATATAAATTAACATCAGTATTATATTATTAATATTAACTATTTTTGACAAGACTATGTCTTGTTTATAAAATCGCACAGCCTGCTGTCTAATCAGCTTAGAGCTATGAAGGAGTACATGTCAGGAGTTGAAATTTGGCACAGAGTATTAGGTGCCAAATCATGCGCTCATAACAAAAAACCAGACTTGTTCCAGACCAGTCAGAAGACCGAGAACCGAAACACAATAAAATACAAAATGGCGACACTCTCTACAAACAGGCAATAGTCCGAGATTTGCGCATGCGTTGCTGGTTGGTAAGTTGTAAATACAAATATTGTAAAATCGAAAATTTTTAAAAAACACGTGCGTTGGGAAGTTCGAAAAGCGTATGTTGCTAAATCGAATTTTGACAAACGAATCTTTGAAAAATCCCATTTACCTGTCCCGTGTTATTCCCCACATTTTTCTGGTCGCCACGTGCTAACCTTGACCGATTGACCGGAGATATCTCGTATCATCATCGGAACTTTTTGAAACTAGATGGTGCGTCGTTATAATTTTATAATTTTATATTAAAACTAACTTCCGAAATAAAATTATTTAAAGTTGATAAAGAATCTAATGGTACGTCTAGTGAAACAGTTTATGCATTTAATTATATATTTGTAAAATAGTTTTTCTGTGTAATGTTATCTTTTTAAAAGTGTTTTATGTATAACCTTTTTAATATTTAGTTGACTGAAGAGGGGCATTTCCCGAAACGTGTATTCATACTCGAATCAACTAAATAAAGATGGAAAAACGCCAAGTGTTTAAATAGTAGCATGATTTGTGTTTGAAAATCATAGAGAATTATAAATTTTAATGCAAACAAAGAACACTACTAAGAAATTAGATATAAATTATATAAATTATTTAATTAAAAATTATAATTATTATTACATTTATTAAGAGATGGCGCCTTATGCCTCTCTCTAGTACCAAATTGTTTCATTATTTATTAGTATTATAGCCGTTATCTAGCCCAATGATATACTGCATTGGTTGGCTTGTAGTATAATTTAAACTGAGACATTCATTAAAAACTATAATTTAATAACTTTGCCGAAAATTATTAGTTTTTCATAGTTGCGATGCATAGTGATTTCACTTATCATTATTCTATAGTCTATAATTTAGTGAAGTCGAAAATGGTGCACCACAATACTAAGCATTCGTAACAAAAGAAAAATTTAGGAATTCATATGAAACAATTTGAATAAAATACACCTCTGAGATAAATTTTAACATAATATCGTTTGTCAACTTATATTAGTCTTGATGCACTCTTCAAAAATTGCTAACATATAAATTCCAACAGGTGTCCACCAGTCTGATGCGTGTCCTTCCATTGTTTCAAGAACGGATTTGTAGAGATTACAGCTGACACAGAAACGAAAATATAAAGGACAGCATATCCAGATTAAATGTATAAGTATTTCCGGTTTAAAACGGAAGTCAGGTTAATTCTCTTCACATATTTTCTTCCGACAAAGTTAGATAGACGACTGGCATAACTCTATTGTTAAGAGGAGAAGTATAATGAATGCACAGGAGCAAGAATACTAAACTCGAGATCATTATGAGTATGTCGCAAGACATAATTTTTTGTTTTACTTTGTGTTACATAAGAAACGGTTCAATAATCCCAGTTTTATTCTTTCACACAACTCTATGGTCTGGCAGAATTCAAAATATTATCAATATAAATAACTAATTTGTAATAACACCAACATCTGAATAACGACATGATTAATTAACTGAAATATGAAATATCAATATATTATAAATTTATATAAATTGAAAACGTAATTACTGGTACATTACTGTAAAATATTTATATGTTAAATAACTCTATTTTGTTCAAGCATTACCGCAAAAACAAAAAACAAACCATTACCCCAATTTTACGTATAAACAAATAGGAATGAATAATATAAAATAAGTATATCAGTTATGAGTTAAGTAAAAATATATATCAATAGCGAATTATGCAACTTTTACAAGGGAGGAAGGATAGTGCCGGAAATAGCAATTTCCGTCACTCTTCAGGAAAATTATAAGGTTTGAACTTCAGAATCTCGTCCTCAATTACAAGGCCTGATCTGATCCAGTGAAAATAATGATTTCATTGTTTCCCTTCCAGTGGATAAAGAAGCATCCACTACAGGGGATGCAGAAAAGTCATATTTTAGTCAAACAACATTATATATTTCATATTTTAATTTAGACAATAACAATAGACAGTGTTTTAAACAAATTCGTACTATTCGAATATTTAAGTATTTTTCTATCCAACTTTTAACAAATTAAAATTGAAAAATTTTGTTATAATACTGTAATTTCTGTATTGTTAGTAACTTTCTAGAGTACCAAATGCAATTTATGCACATGAAATTAGAAACGCTCAACAACTGATAAGCTATTTGTCCTTTATTAAATAGAAACTTTCAATATAAAATGTTTTCTATATGCATGTTTATTAATGTATTACCGTATAATTAATAACCCACTCTATATTTACTCCTGAAAGCAATGAACTACTACACACTCTGTGCTTATAATTGTTATTGTGAGAATCTGGAGATATAGAATCAGAGCCTTTTCTTAGATTGGGAAGATTTATTGAGAATATGAATTAATTATTTAATAAATTAAAATATTAATTACTTAGAAGCAAAAAGTACAATTTACATTTTCTTTCGTGGGAATTTCATGAAAAAAGTGAAATAACACTTCCTTTCAGTTTATCAACTTCCCGTGGCGAGATCTTTTAGCACATGTTGATGAATATTTGCAAGTTTAACTCACCCTCAGATCTCATTACATGGATAACAAATTTACACCCGATTAGAGGAGATTTTAGGATAAAAAGAGCCAAACTTCGCAGTTTCGAGGCTCTCTCCTCGAAGTTTCCTTCATCTAGTCAGTCCTCATCAGCTCTCCTCGTCTCTAGTCTCTCTCATTTTTCCACTGAATCAACCAATTAACGAAGATTCTCATTCTTCGTCCCGACAGTAGAACATAGTTTCCATTCAAAGACAGAATCAGATTATCCACAGGTATTATGTACAGTACTTATTGTAAACTCTCTCTCGGTCTACTAGTTTATCGACTTAGCTAGCTTATTGTGACCGGAGGGTCGGAGTCTCTTTGACCCCTCGTCAGGATGTGACACCACCGAGTCTGTCAAGACTCGGAAATCGCGACGCAGAGTTCGTACGTCACGCGAGAGGTCGCGAGTGAGCGGGTATGTTTGCGGTGGAGGTGGAGGTAGGAGAACCGAGGAAGTGAGTCACTCGGGACACTGGCTAAGTAACAAGAATAACTTTAATAAAAATGTATAAAAATTTACAGAACGACGCATAGCTAATAATGACGTATTCCTAGATACACGAAGAGAGAGAGTTTACAAACGATTCGCGAGTTGATAAATACCTTGGTTAAGGAGATGTACGAGTCCTTGAGCCGCCGGGTATCCACGATCCTAGACGGTATATTCCTTAGAGGTTCACAATCCACAGAATAAACAGTCCACTATATAAAACAATCTGCACCGTACGAGGTCCACGGTATAAATTCCCGGTCTTCTAGGCGGGGTCGCTTCGGAAGTAGATCGGAAGATTGCAGGACGTTTCAGAGTTGGACTCGCGGTGGCTAACTAAACGACGACTGCTGGATTTGTCATCGTTCCATCGTATTATTTTTCGACCTGGTTTTTTCCATGAGGTCAGAATCTCGTTGTTAAGGGTCGGGTGTCCAATACGTGAATTACTTCTGAAAGTTCCGGGTGACATACGTCTAACTAGATGGATCATCCTCAAATAATTTTTATGGGTTTCAACAGATCTTTTGATAAAATGGTGGAGGGAAAAAATCGAAAAATTTTTGGTTGAACACCTTCGTCCGTTCGTCCGTCACATTATCGACATAGATATATTTTAATCGCATTTCTATTTAACCTCCAATTTGTTTTATTCGTTAAACTTTTGTTATTTGTTAACTTGACTGCGATCTGGGATTTATTTTGATGCCGGTCATCTTATCGACAGACTTACAGACCCTTCCCATTCGAAAGAGTACCCACGTACCAACGAATCGCGAGTTAGGACGCGAAAATTATCTTAACTAGTGCCAGGATAAAATGATCATAACATTTTCCGATAAACTATTAGTAAACCCCATCCACCGACAAAGTGAGCGGTCTTCACAAGCCGACGTCGCAAACAGGGCTTAGAATAATCAACTCTGATCAGTGGATTTTCACACTAACATATTAATTTAATTAAACTTACTTTTATAATGAAGATATGATTTAAAATAAAATACTAGTTACAACTTAATCTGTCATTCGTGCGTTTCTGTGATTGAAGCATGCTCAATATCTACATTCAATTATTAATTTCAATGAATGTAATTTAAATTTGAATAATTATTGTCTATAACAAAATACCAACTTTACCTTTAATTCAGAATCAACGTTGTTAGTTCGGTAATACAGAGATAAAAGCAAATTCCACATCTTCGATAACTAATCATAGTAAGAAATGTATCAATGAAATATTCAAATTTATAAATTTATTACGAATTATTTGAATATTAATACTTACTTCCACTGGTACAAATCTTGAAATATACAAATTAATCCAAAAAACAATGAAAGAAAAACGATACAGCTGACAAATATAAGATAAGTTGGCAAATCCGTAAAGAGAATCATGAATAAAATGATGATACCTTCAGTTAAAATAGCCAATGGAATTTCCATAATAATGGTACTGAACATTCCGTCGACAGTATTAATTAAATTATGTATCATTATCGAATTTACGTAGATAAGATGAATATCCTTAATGACATTTATTTGTTTTTCACTTATTTCATTTATAACGGATAGTTTAATCTGCATGAGAGAATGAATTATTGTAAATCCGAAATACGCAAGTATCACTATAATTCCTAAACCGTATCCTACAAGGACACCAAAATAACAACAACAAAATGTATCGAACGTGTCCCATGTTTCTTTAATTTTGTATCTTAAATATATATAAGCATTTAATAGAATTAAAGTAAAACAAATGTAACTTAATAAACAATAGTAAGTGGCATTCTTGTGGTATTTACGGTCGTTCGTTTTTAAGTTAGGCAACGTACGTGCAAACAATTTGAAAATACTTAAAACTTTCGTAATATTTCTTTTGAAATTTGTAGAATTAATATTATATAATATAATAAGTACAGTAAGAACCATACGAGAAAAGACTAAATGTAAAACTTTTGATATATTTTTAGGAAGTAGAACAACACAGTAATTGACTTGGTTTTCTGATTCATCCGTTATTACTAGTATCATTTGATATAGAAACGATGTTAATAGCATATATATTATAAATTGATATGTCTTATAAATAAGTTTTGAAAAAGCATCTATAATGGAAATACCATAAAGTTGAGCCGTTCGTAAAATTCTATAAGAATAAGGACCAAAAACTCTTACTAATAATTCTTTATGCGTGTCTCCGTTGTACATTTCCTACCAGACTTTTGCTTGTCTTGTCAATTAATATACTACTTTAGCTAGAATAAACTGATCTTAAGTATATCGATTATAGTTATATACAGAGAATTTGAAATACTTCCAATTTTTTTTTCCAAATATTTGGTGAAGTCAAGTTAATGCATATTATTGAATAATTTTCTTATAAAATAGCAATCATTTCACTCCCTGACTTAAAAGTTTTAAATTTACAATGAATTCTTAGAAACACTTTGTGTGCAATGATAAATTATTAATTATTGATGAGTCTCAATGAATTTTAATACGGTATTTCTTGGTTATTACTAGAATATTGTATTTGTTATTTCATAACTTTTACATTATTAATAAATGCAGAATATTAAATATTTTGAATAGCAAACAGCTATTTTTAAAACTCATGTATTACATTATAAGTTTCGAGATTAGCATTTGTAGTTAAGATGAAAATAATTCTGGAATCCTTGGGTAATAGAATAATTTATTTTCGTTTCTGTAGAGTTGAAAAGAAACCGTATTGCTTGTCTGCTTGAATAATATAGAGCCCACAGTTTGTGATGTATAGTATTCTTTATTAGAATAAACATGGTGTTCAGCGAGGAGATGCGTTAGACAATTTTCGGAGTGGGTATGAGCTATGAGTTATGGAGCGTTTGAGAAAGTCCTACATTAGTTCGAATGTATAAAAATATTGTTACGTTATTTAGGATGAATCCACATACTGACATGCAATTTTTATAATTATTTTATTGTAACGAAAACAAATATAATCGACATTGAAACAAAAAAAAATTTAATACAGTCTAAATTATGTATATACAGTATTAGCGCTTGCTAGTTAATGTAATAATGTTATAGAATGAGGGAAAAAAGAATGCAAAAATTAAATTAAATGTTTATTGATTGGTTTAAAGAAAACCTTCGATAAATTTTTTAAACTAACATGTGTCATGTAATCACATATGAGGTTTAGGTTTTCTGTACTTTGATAGCTGAAGAATTTACTTTTTACGTAATTTATGGGTATGTGAGTTAGCAAATGTGCCTGAAACTAACTTCTATTCTTACTACTTATAATCTACAAATTTTTTTTAAAGTCATCATTTTGTGAATGGTAGTGAAGAAATCGTTAATTTGTAACATTAGCTGACGCAGATATAAAATAAAAACTCTTTTAGAATATACAATTTGTTTGAAAAGTTTGTCTTAAGATGTCTATAATAATCAATAATAAATTAGTTATATTGTAAAACTAAATTCTAAACGTTGCTGCTTGTTAAATGTTATATTCATTAAATTACATTTTTGATAACTTCATATAACAAGAAAATATACTCAATATTTTACATTAGAAAAAAAATTTTCACGTTATTTCAGATTTGAATCTTACATAATTGCAAAGCAAAAATGTATTTTATAGCCAGTTCCTTGATTTTATATTTTCATCATGAAGTTCAAAATCGCTATAACAAATGAATTTCTTGCATTTCTATTCAAAATTTCTACTTCGAACATTTCACGTGTATGTAGTGAAATTCTAGAATGAAATACTCTATCAGAAGATTATAGAAAAAACATACGGACATGAAAAGGAAAAGTAAAGGAATATGTGCCGTATTAACTTCGTAAAAATTACCTTAAATGTCACGTTTTTATTGACTATACAGAAATATATATTGAAATACAATGAATCCCAAAGAACAGCAACAAAAATTTATATATTACAGAAATAGCAATACAGTAGAGACTCGTAAATCGGCACCCCGGTAATCAGAATCGCCGGTAATCGGCACGATTTTCAGTCGGACTGTGTCGTGCTGAATCGAACGTTTTTGATACTAAATTTACTTCTAAAGTATAATTTTCATGTTTTTATATTCTTCAATATATTTATTTTGTTTGTACAAAATGCAGAAATAATTTTTAACGATACGATAGCCTCGATTATTATTATAAAAATTTTCGTTAGGCTTAAAATCGACGAAAATTCAACACGAAGCGACACGCAACGGAGAAAAATTTGAACATCGGACAGGTTAATATATTTTTTCGTACATAAACCGTAATTGGAACAAATCTCTAATCTGAACAACCCCAGTCCCCAATTGATTCCGATTTTCGGTTCTCTACTGTACTTTAAAATTTTTAATGACAACAGCACTATTCAGAGGAATATCATTCATTCCTGATTTCTGGTATAGATCAATTAGATAAAAACATATCTGTGGAAAGTGAATTAGTAAATTTACTTCAGTTTGCTTCTGTTTATTGCATACAAATGATTCACTTTTTCTAAAGAAGCTAGTTTCAAATAAAGCAGCACATTTCATAAAGAAACAATACACATATCACATTATAAGAAAAAGCGCATAAAATCTCACATGTGTGAGTTCACGTAGAGTGAGCCATTGCTAGGATAAAAATTTGTTTATTTTATATTTGTGCATTTCTTACCTAACTCTAACAACCGTTTGATTTAGGTCGGAAACATATTATTATAAAACCAAACATATATTAATTATTTTGTTGTAGCAATTTAATCTAGCTAGCATGTTGCATCAGTGTCCTGATTATAGGCAAGTTTTCCATAAATAGCTCGCATTTCCATGTAAGATTTATATACTCATTTTTTAAAAACTTAGCTCATAAATCTGATGATTTTTATCATATATTACTTTATTACTTCTTAAATTTATACTAGACACACATTTGTTATTAGAGTTATTAAAGATTTTTGAAGAAAAATAAAAAATTTGTATATCTACTAAATGCAACACGTGACATCATAAAAAAGTATAAAAAATTTCATAATGCTCTTTATTTGAAACATTAAAGGCTAATAACGTATATTTGATCATGTGAGAAATGAACAAGACTTTTCTTGTGATCAGTCCAACATAGTTAATAAAATACAAAATTCAATTCTAAAGTAAACCATGTATATCGACAATATTTAAAAAATGTTATTTTTATATAAGAAATTACACAACTGATACAGATACTATATGCATTTATCTGGTACAGAAGAATAATACAACTGTTAAAAAATTAAATTATTTATATAATTTAATGGTTCTAGTTAGAAAACACTGGTTATTGTAAAAAAATTCATGTTTTCTGTACCATTAATATAAGTATTAATATTACATATTATACCTTAGCTAAACTTAACCTAATCTATCCTTTTAATGCACATACACATACATACACACAGACATATGTAAATATACATATAATATGTATATCTTATAATCATACGTATATATGTTCAAAATCTTTTTCTACAGACAAACTGTAGTTAAACGAGGCAAATAATTAATTATTATGACTGCAATTTTAATCATATTTTAGATTTATTTTATTTAAAATATATGCTTTTTACCTTAAATTATTAAAGTCTTGCCCCTGTACATGATATTTTCCTGATAACAACAATCATTGTCATCTATGTAACTTTGTTCAGAGAAAATTTTTGAATTGCAATCACGTGACGTTCAATCTATACCGGAAGTTTCTGTACAATTAATCGGGGCCGCTTTCCATAGCTGGTCTCAATTGTCATATATCTAACACCGTTTTCGATATTAAGGAAGGATAGACAGAAAATCAGACGGACGACAGTGGGGATTTATTTTCAAATTGCATCCTAATAATTCAACTGACAACGCAAACAATGAATACAGTACATTGATTTTTCAAAAAAAAAAAAAAAATTATTTGATATGAAAATTTACTAGGAGTCGGGTTTTTGAGATTATCCTGTTCAGAAAGTTTTAATTCTGCATTCTGCATTCATATGTTTTCAGAGATATAATAATTAAATTAATATCAATAACTTAATGCCATTTCTTGAAGAAGAACTTCGGTTGGTCATAATTAACTGCTGATGAATTTTGACTAATGTTTTTTTTACTAACTTAACATTTTTTAAATAACTGAAATTAATTTTACTTAAAATTTAAAGAATTTAAAAGAATCAAAATGTAACATCATATCATATACAGCGTGAGAAATTTTATTTAATTAAAATTATGTTTTACAGAATAATATTTTTATTGTCGATTATTTTCTGTATACAATATTTCACAAACTTGCACTAATCTGTTTTAATGGCCACACTTGAATTATGACGAAGTTGACAAACTGAAAAATAAAAAGTTTACATTAATTAATTGGAAATATTTAAGGAATTCAATTCAAAGTATTTATAAGTATAGGAAATTTCTAATTATAACTTTCTTAATCAAAGTCAGATTACGTACAAGTGCCAAAAATTTATTAATACAGTACATTTATCGGTAATTTCAATGAAATTTGTGAAAAATGTGAAGTGTTAAAATAATTTTGTGATAATTTTTCTTATCATTATCTTTGTAATAATGTTAATACGTATTTATAATTAATATATATTTAACTTAATAAATAATAACACAGTAAAAACCTGATTATCGTAGATATTTTAGACCGATGCCAATACCACGTCAGATTACTGAAAATTTAGATAAAAAGGAATGCCAGAGCAATTTAAATTATAAAACTTACAAGTATGAAAAATTTATGTGTTATCACTTACGAGCCACATTTCACATCTTAGTGAATTCAACCATGTAGAGCAGTGGCTCCCAAAGTGGGTGCTGCCGCTTCCTGAGGGAAATGAATGAATCTGGGGGCAGAAGCAGGGTCCTGACCGAATGGTCATCAATGAAAATGTTCAGGTCACTGATAATTTTTCCCTTTCCTTCAGATAACGGGTAAGAAGAAACATCGAGTTTAATGGTTTCCACATGTAAACAATAATGTACGATAAAGAAACAAAGTGTGAGGTTCGTATCTAGGCTTTTCTAAGAATATTCCAAGCCTTTTTCACATATAGGAAAACGGGTTGGACGTTGGTTACGGTTAGGTTACATTTATTATAAGTTTATGTAACCAAGGAGTAGTGGCTCGAAAAATTTTTTCAATCACTGATAAAGAGAGTAGTTCATTAATCCTATTTAGAAATACCTTAAAAATACAACCTACAAAATATACTCCAGACCATATTTGTTTGATAATTATCGAGACCAGAAAATGACACTATCAGTTTCATTGCAGACAGAGCTACTTGATGAAAAGCAATTCAACTTTATTTATTAAATAGGAATTACGATATTTTATTGCATATTCTAAGTCAGGGGTTTCCAACTTCTTTGTACCTAAGAGCACATTTTAGAATACCGGTCGGACGGCGAGCACCATTTATTTTTTCAAGGCGAATTTAGAATTGGACATAGCTAATAATACATATACATAATGTACAAAAAACATTTAATTCCAAAAATGTAATTTAACATAAACAAGAATATTAACAATCATTTTTATAAAACAAGTAATTGCCAAACAATGCATACAAAATCTACAAAGTATAAAAATTCTTTATAAAAAAAATATAAATCTCAAAGTCAATGTGATTTTTGGCATTGTATTTCATTGGCCATTGCTTTGTAATTAGAAGAGTACGATGTTATTCCTCCTCGTAAGCAATCGTCAAGGTGTTCATCTGTAAGTCGTGATCTGTACTTTGATTTTATGATGTTCATTGTCGAAAACAATGATTTACACAAGTATGTGGAACCAAAAAACGATTTTATTTTATGTGCTGCTTTTTTCAAGAATGAAAATTTGTTTCTTTCAACTTTATTCCAGAAATTCTCATCTGATACAATGGATTTTAGGATAATGTCGTTCTGAAGATCCAAAATTTCTATTTCTACCCCTCCAGCCTATCCCCTCTGGAGAGACCGGGATCAAATCCAAACGGGTCGAAAAATCCCCAGGAATTTTTCGGGATGGTGCAAGCAAATATGTCGGGCCCCCGTCCCTCATCACCTGGCCGCCCAATTGTATGGTGACCGAACACATAATGGGTTTGCTTAAAAAGGCCTTAGTGCCTACGGGGAGAGAGTTTAAAAAAGGAAACGTTAAAATCGCTTAAAATATCTTTTAAAACAGAAAAACCTAAAACCAAATTGATGAAGGGTCATAATATATGCAAAATGCACATATTAGTTTAAAAAAGAAATGTCAGTCAACTTTCAAATTAAGTAACTGTGGTTTGAGAAGTTCTTTGGAATAGGAAAATTATTATTATTTTTGTTCTACTTTTATTATTTAAGGATCAACATGCCTAGATTATAATAATAAGTATTAAAACTTTATCACGAAACAGGATATTTAAAAAAATTACTTCTACAGACACTTTCAATTTTTACTTAGAAATAGATATATTCATTTATTATAAAGGAGGCAAACAAAAATTTATTAAAAAAAAGCATAATTTGAAAAACATAATAAAACAAATATTTGTTTTATTTGGGTCTGTAATTAATCAAAAACGACGAAACACCATTTGAAAGTGATTTTTATTCAAATAATATATTTATAAATAATATGTAGCCAAAAATGTAGCCACGTCAAATTTATGTAACCCAAAAAGTAGCCAATGCGCCAAATGGTATTTTTTACGCCAAACTAAAAAAAGGGTAGCCAAATTTGCAGCAAAGTGGCCAAATATGCCAACGCTGGACGAGCTCCAGACAAATGTCTGCGTTGTCACGGCAACCATAGAAACGGACCGACTCATTTCATTTTAGGTATGGGAAATTTGGTTGGCGAAGATTTGGCGCAAGGGGAAAAAGAGATCGGTCGCATTTCGCTTTGTACTTTTATGTGTTGGATGCCATTTCTACTTTTGTGTGGTTAATCATTAAAAATGAGAAAACTTTTACATAGCATTTTATTGAAAACTGAAATATTTTTATTTTTATCGTGGTCGCACAGCGGCGGGCACACATAAAACGATCGGCGGACGCTATGGTGCCCGCGGTCATAGGGTTGGGGACCCCTGTTCTAAGTCTACGTAAAATCTAATAAACTTTTATCTAAAACATTTTAATTAATTTCATGTAAAACATATTAAATTCATTAAATTAAGAAATTTTTAAAGATCTATTATAAACAGCTCTGTCCAATTGAAACATATACGAATGTGTAAACTTTCGAAAGATAATTATTGTGTAAATTCTTTGGTATTATATTCAACTAGCTGTTACCCGCGGCTTCGATCGCGCGGATTTTGCAAGCAAACCCTATTTACATTCAATATTTCAACAACCATAGTAATTATTATATAACATCTACCGCTAAGAATTGCTGAGAATCAAACCAACTGTTTTTAATTTGATAAATTTTCTGGAACGTTTACATTCGTTCTATAATCGAACAATATGCAATAACAAATTCGAATTCAAAACGGTTCGAACATTTGGTAAAAAAATCGAAATATATAAAAAATATTTATAACATTGTCTGAAATGTTATAAATTTAATACCCCTAAGTATTCAATGAAGACTAAACGTAATTAAAAACAAAAATTCGCATCTAAAATAGTACAGTAGAAAGCCGTTCTTCAGGTTAACGCTCTCCCTCTCCCCCCTGTGGGGGAATTTCGAAAAATCCCTTTTTAGTGTGCATTTTCATGCCGTACCCTAACTGTGTACCAAATTTCACCTCTAGGTTCTGAAACTTTCTAGAAATAACAGGAACATTCTCATTGAAGCGTCATACATTTTTGTAATCAACCACTTTCAACCCCCATATCTCCCACACCCTTATAGCTATCGAGACGCAACTACTATAGTGCACGAGTAGAGACTTCGGGCTACTACCACACACAAAACTTCATTGATGTGCAATGTGTAGTTTTGGCTGCAGAGTGAGATATAGGCAGAAACACGTCCATGTATATGTATAGATATAGATATATAACTTCTAAATTATTTTTCTAAACAAAACATTATAAATTACATCAGCCTTTATTAACGACACTGGCAAGTAAATTTTTATCACTCTTCCGTGTTGGCGAATTTTAATGAATACAGACTACGCATTATTATCGTGCTTCTTGTCAATCAAATCAAATGTTAAAATTTGAAAACACTGTTGAATGGTCAACATCTTTTTTTCAAATGTTAATGAGAAATAATGTAATTACACAAATCATACTTTATGTGAATAATTTGTAATTAAATAAATATAAGTACAATACGAAAATTAATCCTTACATACAGAATAAGTTAGTATATTTACGTAAGATAATTATAAAAATAAATATATTATTCTGTTATATAAACAATATGAATAAATAAAAATTATATAACATACTTTTACAATAAAGGCGTTATCCAATACGAAGAATTTCTTACAAGTTATGCCACTGTTCCCGTTCGTGTAAATTTGAAACATATTCATTACCTATACGAAGTTATAACAAAATAATTATTGTGTAAAACTGTTAAGCATATTTATTAACTCTTACCTTTAACTCCTCAGAAGGATTCGAAGTGTTAAAGTACAAACATATGATATAATTCCATATGTTTGATATCTATATAAATTATTCTTTGTTTTAATAACTTCCTATAGCATAATATAATCTTATATTTATAATCTTACCTTGATTGATACAGGAACAAGAAAGGAAATAAATGTAATTAATGCTAAAAACAAAGATATTCCAACAGTACATAAAATGATAACAAAGTAATAAGGTATATCTATAAACAGAACCACATACAGAATAATCATATCTTGAAGAAGCATAATCACAAACATTAACAAAATAAGGAAACCAGCTGTTTCATCAAGTAATTCTAACAGTTCAAATATATACGTGTACAAATAGAAATGTGTGTTTATATTTCTGACATTTCGTAATTTGTCTACACATTTTATAAAAGCTTGTAGAATATCTACAAATACTTTTGTTACTAAATATCCAATATATGCTGTAACTGTAACAGTCCCTAAACTATACCAAATAACGGTCATCATATATACAATACAAACTGTATCCGAGAAGTTCCATTTTCCTCTGTTTTTCTGATATCGTAAATATCCAAATGAACTAAATAATATAAAATAGCAAATTATGAAAGATAGTACACTATAACAAAAAGAAGTTTTGTTCTTGTTATGGATCCCACTTATTAAATTTCCTAAATGGCGACCAACTGATTTGTAAACAACGACAAAATCTTTCAAATAGTAATAAACTTTATCAGATTCGGCAAAGTAAAACAAGTACAAAAGCATAACGATCATCAGAAGTATGACCATATAAATTAATTTTGGAAAATCATTAGGTAAAATCGCACTGCAGTAATTCAGATCATTATGTGAGTCGTCCATCATCACGTATATAATTTGAGTAAGAAATGATAAAAATAAAGTGTATAAGAAACATCGAAAAATCACTTTACAATTCAGCTTACTCTGCCCGTGATTACTTCTAAAGATATTTATTCCGAAATATCTGCAAAATCTAATGAAATGCAAAAGTAATGTCCAAATACGTCGTGAATATCTTCATAATCCATTTTATGTTTGATACAGATTTTAATTTGTAAAAGAAATGGTTTGAAGAAAATGATCGAAAGCGTTCAGTCGAGTCCAATCTCGAACGTTTCTTTCATAAAAATGATATAAAAAGAATTTTGAATTCAGAAATTTTCATATAGTCTTTCCCTCTTGTTGATTCAAAAGCATATGTTATTAAGTTAATAATAATTATTATTAACTGAACTTTAGTGAAATACTTTAAGTTGCAAAGGAACTGTAACTAAATGATCCAAAGTAATATTCTATTTTAAAACAGACTTTCCGTGTTTGCAAGAAGTTACTTGTTATAAAAGTAAGGGATTCTAGTTACGAACATTCCTCATCTATCTCGAATATTTGCCAAACAGAAGCAGTTGCTGCGATACACGTAGTAGAAGCTAGCATAAATTTCTAATATGGCATTACTTTAATAAGATTCTGCTTTTAATATTGTTGAGTTATTATGTTCACTTTAACTTATTAAAATATCTATATTGATTATGAATTAAAACAATTAACATAAATGAAATTACATAGAATTCTCTAATGTGTATTAGGAATAAATTATAAAAGACTTTCAGATCTGATATTTATTACTGAGAAACACTTGTAATTGAGTATATCGTCCATAAAATGTACGTACCAATAATGCTAACGTTTCACAAAATTAATTCATACTGCACTTGATTATCTACGCATATTGCCCCGTATAATTTATTACATACAGAAGCAAAGTACTTAATTTGATAAAAATTAATGGACATATATGTATACATAGTGCTAACTATTATAGGCTACAACCGTATTTATTAATATTATTTCTTCTTGCATTTATAACACAATACATATTTTATAATCTTTTCCAAAAACGTAATATGAATTAATGATATGATATTAAACTTATAGTAAACTACATATAAAGTAAGACTACAGTCCATAAATAAGTAAGAGTACAAGCGAAGATTTATACTTGAGAACTAAATTGTATCAACGCAAAACGAATTCAAATTTTTTCAATAATAAAAGTTTTCAATGATAAAGTAACAACAGATGGGCTAAAAAATAAAGAATATACTAACGTACAATTATTTATTGTGACATCATCACAATTCCGGTTGCGATTTTTAATCATACTTTGAATTTATGTAATTTAAAATATATGCTTTCCACCTCAAATTTGACTTCGAATATAGTTAATGGGCCTCCTGCCACTAAGATGTCCATATCTCTTCTCGTCTTTCATTTATCTAACTATGTTAACTGCATTAAAACTTAACTTGAACTAGTACAAAATTAATTATCTGAAATAGGAAACTTTCTTTTCCTTTAAGAAAGTAATATTAGAATTTATATCGTACAAGTTATATTTTAGACGCGAGTTAAATTTGACGTAGAAAACTTTAATTAGAATGGCAGATAAAAGTTTAATGCAGAGTATTAAATAGTGTAATTTTTAAATTAAACCTGTGGGAAGAGTACGTTTAAAACATAATACCGGAATTAATTATCTTGCAAAAAGAGACGAACGGGTAAAAATGGAAAACAAAAAACACCATAATTATTCTTAAATTTATGAAAAAAACATTTAACTGTATTTATGAATGATAACTACAATTTAAATAAATATTATTTATATAATTAACTTAATTCCGTCTGTTACGACTTCGTCATTACGTTTTTATCCGAGTTTGCTACAATGTCGTTTTAGAAATATTTCCTAATTTCCAAGTGGAGTTTTTCTAATTACCCTTCAAATGATAATCCATACACTTATATATTCAATCGTTACTTTTCTATGTTAAATATTGAAAAATATTTATAATTTTATTTGAAAATTGTTTCCGTGAATCTTGGAGTAGAAGGCGCTTTTCTGAGATTTTGGAATTTCAAGAGGTGAGATTTTTACTTGTAACTCCTTACCTTTATTCTTTAAACTAGAAACACTTTAAACTACATTATTCTATACAGTTTACTGCTTCAACATGTTTTCCATGCTTTTCAACCCGGAAATAATCGAGAAAATACAGTATCATCATCATTCCAAGCTTGTATATGTCTACCGTTACCAACAAAATTTAAGATATTGTCGTTCCATGTTGTTTTTGGTCTTTCTCTTGGTCTTTTATCAACATGGGTAGATTTGCATATAGTCTACCGAGAATCTCTTCTCATTGTGTGACCTGATCCTCTAAATCTATGAGATTTTGCATGGGATATTGAAGAATAGTGAGCAAAGAAAGTAAGCTTCCTTGGCAGCGATTTAATTTCAGAAATTACTGGCAGGAGATGATGAATCGACCGATTTGAAAGACATTTTGCACATTAATAGAAGAATGAAAATTGCGTGTTGTGGCAGTGACCGAATTTTGAAATTTAATCTAGAACGGAAGATATGAATGGTTAAAATCATTCTCATGTTAAATCGTCGGGAAAATTTTCTTCTTTAACCTCACCTTCTTGGTTAATTATTTGGTATAAATCTATATCAATGATAACGTTTTTAAAATGTTCAAGATATTAGAATAAAACTTTAAAATATAATATTAAGAAACAAATTAAAATACATAAATATAACAGTGATATAAAACGAGCAAATAACTAATTGAATGATAATAATTTAGAATTAATTGTAGCTGGTAAAATTAAACAAATTGCGTTGGATATTGAAATCTATAATTCGATAGTATAATAATGTGTCTAAAAAATTTAATAATAACCCGATAGAAAAGTTAAAAAATATGATATTCATCTCAAATTAATAGTGTCTTGCCGTTGTACATCATACTTTTCCTTTAACAGTAGAGTTGGTACGATTATCTATTAACTGCTTTCAGGAGAAAATTTTGAATTGATATAACGTGACAGTCGGAGCAATCCGGAAAATCCTGTTTAGTCCATTGGAGTCTGCTCCCTCTATCGTTTTTAAATCTGCTCACAGATTTTACATTTTTAATTTTGTTCTCGAGAGTAAGGAATGAAAGTCGGACAGACGGATAGACAAACAGTTGACAGAGGGAATTTATGCAGCTACAATTTTTTTCAAGTTGTAGCCCAATAAGTGTTGATATTGATGAATATAATTTTTATGTGTCTGCCGTAAATAAGATTCGAATTTTATATTAAGGGTTATAACCTAGAAATTTCCATATTTCCATTAAATATACACCATTAATTGTAATAATGTATTATGTTTTCTATAATTTAGAATTATATATTTAAATTAAATTGAATTTATATGATAGTTTTATTATTAGTCTATCTATCTATTTTATCTATTATATGATTAAATTGAGTTTATACGATAATTCTATGTGTAATGTAAACAGTACCGATGTATTGTGTTAGAGATTGAAGACAATAAAAATCTATAAAAACCATTAGATATCAGGAATATGCACCAGTCTATAACACACAATAAAATGAGTGATCCCTTAAAAACACGAATTGTTGGCTATTAAATTTGGTTCACTTAATATCGGAAAAGAATGCTTTAAAATTACAGAAGAATTTTATATACAAATTATGGGCATCTGAAGTGAACGTTGTATTAGCTTAAAATTGTTCAAGTTAAGTACGATGCACATAGACAACAAGAAAGTATAAATTAAACAAATAATAGAATTTATAATTTTTATAATTAAGCACAGAATTGTTATGGAGAACTTACAATATAAAAACACTTTTATTTATAGAAAAACAAAATTTATTCAGTTCTTGTTTCATCTCTGTAGTGTTCATTGAATCTTGGCTGTTCGTAGTGTTCTTAGTACTTGATTGCTTCTTGTTCTCTCATTTGATTTTTGTTCTTTGAAATTATCGATGAAAAAATTTTATCTTTTTAAAATTTTTTTGTTCAATAAAAGTATTCCTGCATGATAAGTTCTCCGTAGCAATTCTGTGCTTAATTACAAAAAACAAACCACAAATCATAGAACAGGAAGCAGTCAAGTACTGTGTGATAGAATATTTTCGTTTTGATGATGATTGACATTTCTTGATTATCCTGTAATTAATGAACTTAATTTATTACAATTAGTAAATAAATTAGGCAAATGAATGAAATTTGAATTAGAAACTGAAAAAATTAAAAAGAAAAAAATATCTGATATAATTGGGTTGCAATTTGAAACATTGTAGACCTACAAATTCCCCTTTCGTCCATCTGTTCGCTGTCTATCTTTCGTTAATCACGAAAACGCAGTTAGATAGATAAATGTGGAGATAAGATACCTAACGCCCAGAAGGTCCGGTTATCATAGGAAACCGCATTTGAATTCAAATATTTCCCCTGAAAGGTGTTAGATAGATAACCAGCACGACTCTGCTGTTAAAGGAAAAGTATGATGTACAGGAGCAAGACAATGTTAATTTGAGGTGGAAAGCATATATTTTAAATTATAATAATATAAATATTAATAACAAAACTAATATATTGAAATGAGATAAATGAGTATAATAAATTTGATTGTTCATATAGGTAAAATATATAAGTGAAACTGAAAGAAAGTTAAATGCAAGGTTTAAATTAATGAGCATATATATATATATATACAGTCAAAAATAATCTTTGAAATCATCAGCAGTACATGGATTGATAATAATAATAATAATAATAATAAGCACAGAGCCCAAATGGTTAGGAGTTCAAAGTTGAAATTTGATACACATTTAGGATACATCATGAGAACGTACTGTACATATGACGTAATTTATAACCATAGCGAAAATAACAATATAAAAGCTTCAAATAATAGATACATGGATTCCAATCCAAGAACATTTTCACTTAACACAATAATATACATCTTTAAAAATTGTTCTTTTATCTGTTTTCTGCTCCATGGTCCACATATCTGGTGTATGAGTTTTGCAAATATTCATCAGAAATAAGCTTACATTATTCGAATCACATTTATAATTTGCTTCTAACTGATTTCTTCGAAAAATGCCCTTGAATAATCTTGCATTTATGAACTCTACTGATTATAAAATATTTTAGTCTTGATCATTGCTTGTTTGTCCAGTTACTCATTCTATACCCAGCAGTTGCTGTATATTATTAACAAAACTGTCTTGTTTGAAATCATTATATTACATTATTTATACATTTTAAATACATAAACTAATCTCGTGCAAAAATTTCAGGTTTGTCGAAATTTTCATGAAAAAATATCTTTTTAATTTGTTGGTCATAGAACCACAGAATGTCTTTGAGGTGTTTCGGATACACCACATTGTTCTCATATTTAATTGAATTTATTATTTAGGGCATTTATTTATGTTAATTCCGCCTTAAGTTATGTGTATTTCCTGTTTTACGAAATGGGCATTGTTTACGGGAATGGATTAATTTACTCTCTCTTAATCTAATAAAGAAAACTGATCCAGTATTTGAACAATTCAGTGTTCGAACGGCGTACTAGGAACGAATTAAATTTCAAGTAAGAGACACCACTATAATTCACATTCATAATATCACACAAAATGTATTTTATGAAATAATATACAAATCTTTGGAAGATTTCTTCAAAGTTTTCCATTAATATCATATTTACATTATAGTTACAAATCTTGCTATTTCTGTCCGTAAACCAAATATAAATCTCTTCCAAGTAAACATAAGACTAATCAGGATTCAACTAAAATAAACAAAAATGCATTAGGTTAATTCAATTGCTAATATGTGAATCGACGCTTTTATTTCTAATAAAAGGCAATTAGGACTCTTATCAATACACAATTCATATAATTAGCTTTTAACGTAGTTAATATCCATTTATTTTTAAAAAACATTCGTAAATGAGAATAAGAAGCTAGAAGGTAGGACAATTCCATACGGAAATGAAAAGAGAAACAGTTTTATTAGTTTTGGGAAATTATTATTATGAAATTTTGAAAGTGGCTCAAATATTTGGCATTAATATTGTAGAATCACTTTCGTATAATTTATTTCAGAAGCTATAATCAGTTTACAATATGTAAAATTTTTACATCTTATCTGATTCAGATTATACTAGCAATAGCGGATAAACCAGGAAATGAGATCAATTATTGTGTTGTTTTACTTCCTGAAAACATATCAAAAGTTCTACATTTATTAGCATTTCTATTGGTTTCTAATCTACTTCTCCTTCAATATAATGTTAATACTTCAGATTTCACACGAAATTTCAGTAAACTTTTAGATATATTCAAGTTCTTTGCTCGGTCGTCACCTAATTTGAAAATGGGCGACCGTAAATATCACAAGAATGCAACTTACAACTGTCTATTAACTTACATTAGTTCATATTTAATTCTATTAAATTCATATATATACTTGAGATATAGAAAGAAAGAGGAATGGGAAGAATTCGATACATTCTGTTGCTGTTATATGGCTGTTATTGTTGGTTATGGCTTAGGTATTTTGGTGATATTCACGTATATTGCATATACAATACTTCGTGTAATTATGCAGATTGTACATTCCATTATAACTGAAATAAAAGAAATTAAAATAAAAACCAACAAGGATGTTTACTTCATCCATAAAAAAGGATTAGCATTATATACTCTAATTCAAATAATTGATCAGATGACTGGTAAACTGAACGAGAAAGCTTTAATTAGTATGTTTGTCGAAATTATTCTTGTTTTATACGCAATCCTTTTTATGAATTTACCAGTTTATCTTCTATTTGTCAATTGTATTATGTTTATTTCATTATTTTTTGGATTTATTTTCTATATTTCAATTTTTGCTCCTTTATCAATAGGTGTAAGTATTGTTACTATTCTACTATTTATTATAGTTGTATATTTGAATTGTTGTTGACGGATTATTATTTTTTGTATAGTTATCGAAAATGTGGAATTTATTAATGTTACTATATTTCAAAACTTTCGATATTAATTCAGAATTAAAGGTAAGACTAGTTCTGCAACATTAGAGTCTTTGGTTGTATTTAGTTCACAATCCTTCAACAATCCTTCATATCTTTATATGAAGGATTGTTGAAGGATTTATATGAAGGAGTTTTTACATTCCTTCATATAAAGGATTGTAAAAAATGTTGCAAACTTTGCCAGTAAATAGATTACATTTTTCAAAATTTTGATATATGTGAACATTCACTTGCAAAGTTTTGTATTTAATTAAATAATAACAAAAACTGTGTATATAACTAAGTAATATAATTAAACAATTAATAATGTTAAGCGTAAATGGTTTTAAAACTGATACATTTTTCAGATCCTCAACCTGCTTCAAATGCAGAAACATTCGAATGAGGGACTCACTTGTAATAAATTTATTATTTTAAATAAGATATTCATCGTGAAAGTAAGTTTTATTAAAATGGTATAATTTTCTTAAAAATTATTCTGTATAAGTTAAAATCTTTCAAAATTACGTTATTATTGTAATAAATGTAAGAACCGAGGGGGTTAAGCTGCGAGCTCGACCCCACTTACCGGCCTCTCTGTCAGAGATAGGTCGTAGGAGGGTAATTAGTGTAGTGGGGAGGGTAGGCGAGGTCGGGATAAGGTGTCGAGCATACTCAAGGATGCTTGAATATAAACCACATATTTAATAAACATAAATTATTACAATTATTCTACAGTACAGAACATAGAAAGCGGTACATACTGGTATTGGCATGACAATTATATTTGGCGCGTGAACGTTCGTGCGTTAATAGCTGGAGGTGACAAAGGTCAGGATTTGTCTTGCGACCTTAGTAATAATTGTTGATATCAAACTGCTTTATAAATTAAGAAATAACAGGAAATAGAATGTGTGTGGGTTTTGTCCGGGTTGGTCTTCTTTCTCGGTGACCTTTAGTTTGCCCTTTTTTTCCGGGGGGTTATTAGATTAGAATTATTACTTTAATTAATTAAATCATTTAAATAACTCAATACCTGCCTCTCACATAAGTTTTTTCATGAATATTGATTATATAAATACACAAAAGTGTTGTACCTATCTATTACTACTATTTATTATAAATCGCGAAAAATTTTAACTGTTTTGTAAATATCGATGTAGAATAATAGTAAATGCCAATAACCATTTTGAAGTTTGACCTCACTGAAGATATTATCCTTTATCTCCGCTCCCTTCTGACATTTCATCTCAAAAATATAATAACATATATAAAACTATTCGCGCAAAATTTCAAAATTTTTGATTCCCGGGTGTCCTAGAATATATAGTAAAATCAGGTTAACATATACATACATACACAATTTTGTTCCTACGTTTATTCTTTACGTTTCTGAAATTAAGAGGCTCTAAAACGTCAAAATTTCAAAAATTTTGAATTGTCCTACCACAATTCATGTATTAACATTTGGGCAAATAAATAAACAGTAATAATTTAATTATAATGTTCATGCTTACAATGAATTATTTAATTATGTCAAACTTCCAGTCAGTGGAGCTATAGGAAACTTATCAAATACAATTTGATAAGTTTCCTATCGTATTTCATAAATAAAAAAACAGACTTGTCATCAGGTTTTATTCTAATTTAAGGAGAGAATTTTCCGAAGATTCAAACATATTATTCACAGATAAGCAAAACTCAATTAATTTTTGATAATATTAAAGTGAAGTATCCTAAAATTCTAATAAGATTAATACAACTAATGAATATTTTTGTGTTTTTCTCAAAAATAGAAAATTATTACAAAGTGCCTTTTTTATTTCATTATTTTAATTATAAGATCTAGCCATAAATAGAGTTACTTAAATGACAAAACTAAAGTAATTTCGGTCATTTCATTACATAAACGTAATTTAAATGTCAGTAATATATTGAATAAAAATATTTCTTTTTAATATTTATAATTTATATAGGTAAACGTTTTTAGTTTTTGTATTACAGTTCATTAACTTTGTCGTTATCCAGACGTTGGCTTTAATACAGATCAGTTATATTTTTTGATCACGTTGCATAATTAAATGCTGACTGCTGATACAGTAATGTTAAAAACGCTAACCGAAATCTCAAGATAACTGTAAAATAAAACAGAAGAAAATTTGTAAAATATATCTTCCTGAATAAATGTTTTTACTTGTACAAAAACAGTGCAGTTACTTATTCCATAATTTGGGTGAAATTATTAATTTTTTCGTGTTTTCTATTGTCTGTAAATTGAGTCAAGTATGTGTTGTGTCAGTGCTTTTACTTATCGTATGAAGAATAACACAAATAAAAACGTAAAGTAATATTGAAAGGTGAAGTCAGTAAGTTCTGACCTAACATTTTAGTATCATCAATGTCTGTGTAGGAAATGTATACAATAGTGGTCATAGAGCTTCCAATAACCTATATATATATATTGTAAGTAATGTTCAAAATAACCACTCAGTCGGTTTGACGAAATGTATTGAATGTATATATATCTAAATCACAAAGTGTTTAGTGCTAGCTAAACTAAAAGCTTGTTTTTACTAGTGGGATGTTTATTCTAACACACAAATAATTACAATAATGCAATTTATTGCATTTCTTGCTTTTCTGGCATACTGCATGAAATATATGTCTTAAATTTATAATCTCCATCTCAACTTTTAAAATCTGTAAGAAATATTAACATGTTAAAAACTATACGATGAGTGTATATGTTACCGGCAAAACCTGATTTTACGCCAAACTAGTTTTGCCTAGGCAAAACTAGTTTGGCGTAAACGTGTCAGGCCAAACTAGTTTAGAATTATTATTCAAGTATATTAATGGTTAAAATAAAATTAAAAGGCAATCAATTAGATGAACAATATTTATTCAAACATAGTCTACTGAATTATAAAAAAACGAGGTTAATGTTATCCTAGATATCGAAGATGGCGGCTCGTCTCTGATTCCAGCAACTAGTTTAGCCTAACACGCTTACGCAAAACTAGTTTGGCCTAGGCAAAACTAGTTTGGTGTAAAATTGGGTTTTGACGGTAACATATATACATTTAAGAAAATAAAATGAAGATTAATGTAACTGAACAAGCAATAGAACATAGCATTTTAATGATATTTTAGATAGTCCATTTCTAAGTTTGATGACAAACGAGAAAATAATTTTAGTACATTTAAGAATTTTATTAAATTTTGAATAAAGGTTAATTTAAAGAATTGAAAAGATATAAGTAAACTAATATCGAAATATTCATACACATAACGATTAAATGCAGAATTTTTGATATGTTTTGAGGCAATGAAACTACCCTATAATAAATTTCGTTCTCTGATTTATCCATCACTGTCAGTATACTTTGGTATACAAAATGATGTTAGTATAGCATATATAAGATATAAGTATATGTTTATAAATATATTCTTAGAGTTCAGTTTTATAATATTAATATCGAATATTTGGGCAGTAGTTAAAATTCTGGACTCATAATTACCAAAAACTCTTGTAATTATTGTTGCAATTTTGTTTGTCATTTTTACTCTCAGTCGCTGTACTATACTTTCTGTTTAATATGTTGAAAAACACCAATAAATTTTTAAAAGTTTACATCACTGTTATAAATATTAATAACTTTTCTCTTTTGAACTAGGTCACTTCTCCTATTAGAATTTAGCTTTAAATGATATACGCATTTTAGAAATATATATAACACGTTTTTAATATTTTAGTTATTCAACTACGTCATCATATATACAGCGCAATTAACAAATTGCATTATAGTTATTGAAATTAATTTAATAAATTAGTAGTAATTTTAATGTAGTTTTAATCGTTTAATTAACACTACAATATTTAAGTCTATAAAGATCGTACAGTACTATATTGTTTTTAAGTGGAATAGTTTGTAATAACATATACATAGAAATGAGGATGTTTGTATGTATGTTTGTTTCTTTGTTTGCTTGTTATGCAAGCCTAGCTCGTTTGATTAATTGATACGAAATTCGGTACTTTCGTTAACATTCTATCGTCTTATATAATGTCGTAAATGCCATTCCAAAATATTTATCGAATTTCTATATATCAATTGATTTCTGTTTACAGTTGATTTGCAGAATTTACATATAGCGCTGTCTATTAGCTATAATAATGAAAAAATAACCAAATCAACCAAATAATTCAAATAATTTGCCTATAAACTCCCTATTTACTAGGACATATTTTTGTGTAGTCTATAGGCTTTCTCATAATTGTTTTCAAAATGTATTTTACCACATACATTTTGACAGCCGGATGGCCTAGCTGTGAAGGAGGCAGCCTACTGTTCTGAGGGACCCGGAATCGAGTCCAAATGAGTCGAAAAATCATCCCAAAGAATTTTTCTGTGGTGATCGCGCCCTGTCCCTCATCACCCGGCCGTCCTTTGTAGGCCTGGCCGAACCCCTAATGGGTTTGATAAAAGGAGAAAATCTTGGTGCCCACAGGGCGGAAAGAGTTAAAAAAACACACATACATTTTTTGAAATTTACAATTAATAAAGCTGGATATAAGAATTACTGTCATAGGTACTTTTATAAAGCCAGTTGTAACAAGCTACTTTTATTGACTGGGCAAAGCTAATAGGGGAGACATTTGCACTTATTGTACTAATTTTGCAAAAAAACTTTCCACGTTAGAATTTGATGATTTTAGTCTATAATGCTCAGTGGAATCTTGGTCTGTGCATAAATTATTTTTGGAAAGTATAATTAAATTAGAATTATAATTATAATTAGATAATATTAAATTAGATTCTAATTATAATTAAATTATAATTAGACACGATATAATCGAAAAACCTTTAATATTTGACGCATAATAACAAAGAGATATTTTGACACTTTTGGGTGCCTTTCCTTGGTGTATAAAGCAAGATAGTTGCTTCATACTGTTTCTGAGTTTGGTGAATTTCGGTTAAACTGTTTAAAAGTTATCCGAGATCAAAGAAAAATTTCACTGAACTCAGAAAACTCTGTTTTATGGTGTTTTATTACTTTATTGCACAAATTGATAATTTAATTTTAATTTTTTTTATAACGTCTACTTATAATTAATTATTTTTCAGTTAATAATTTTGACTTCATAATTAATGAAAGAATAATTTTAATAAATATGAAGAGACTTTATAAAAAACTCCTAAAAACATGCTGCTGAAAATGTTTAAATTTGATGATACAAACTTCAGTATAAAAAATGTTTATATAATTCGATTATACTCAGTTTAGTAAAAAAATATATTTACTATAAAAAAGCCAATACAGTAAAACCCGTGTAAACCGGAATCACACAGTACTGAATGATTTTCTGGTTTGGTAGGTTTCCGTTTTTTGACAGGTTTAACAGTACATAGATTTAATAAATTACAAATTTTTTCATAGTCATCATCATCACTTAAAGTAGCCCATTCCTAAATAATTTTCATAAATAAAACTTGAAAACTTAATAAACAAGTTGTAATCAAGAAAAATATGTTAAAAATTTATATAGATGATTCTTCTTATAAGTATTCAACTATATTAATATATATACAGTTAAACTTTATTATACGAATGTCAATTATGACTGTCAAGGAGGCCTATCAAGATAATTCAAGTTCCAGTTGTTGGAACAAGTCCTCCGAGATAGGTCGGTCGTTGGCAAGACATCCTGCACAAGTTGAGACAGATATGCCAACCGAAGAAGACCCGATGGAAAGCTATTTATCTAGCTCCGGATTGGTCGGCCAATAGATATTAAACTAAAATATAAGGCAACGCAACCGTTGGAACTAAGAGAAACAATCCTGGCTTAAAACTGTGTTGTTAGAAACAAGTAAAATATATTGTTATGTATTAAATTTTGTAAATAGTTATCAAATAAAAAAACAAACTGAATGCAAGGAGTCGTAAGGTGCTCTTTTTAACAAACCAAAAACAAGACGGCATGCTCCGAAATTTACTATGACTTTCTAACTAATAAATTTCATATGAAACAAAATATTATATTTGTTGAAATTTATATTATTTAAAACCAAATAGTGTCGATATCATTAGTTTTGTACAGATTTATTGCATACAATTGAACTACACACTAAAATTATAAACCCGTATTTCCTGTATTTGAAGATAGAAGAAAATCGAAACTACTCTTTTGATGCGTTGTTTACTTATTAATTAATATTATTAAATAAGAATTAAATACGATTATATAAGTTTCTTATAACTAAACGAAAAGCAAAACAATTTTATGAATAGCCTGTAGAGTTTTCTGTTCCAATCCTAAACTCTACAGGGCGTCGAGTACATTTACCTGCGAAAGCTTGCCGCCCCAAATAACTTTCGTTGCGATTATTTTGAAACAAAATCAAATAATGCGTATTTAAAGTTATATCTCTCATAATTCTATTTTTTGGAAACAAATTTTGCATTCAGGATCACACTTACATTATAAATGGTGAGAAACTGTCGTAAACAGGAATGCAGTTTTTGAACTGAGTTCGTGCATCAAATGATCAATTATTATTAAATCCCATTCTTGCACAGATTCAGGTAGGCCGTACATGAATGTAATATCTTTTTCGTCGCAATAAAAACGGCAAATATACAGAATAACACCATAAAATTTTCTTTAATGATTTTTCGTAAATTTTACAGCAAATAATTTTTCTTACTAGCGTAGTCTTTCCACATTGCGACTGTCCAGCGATTATACAGTTACTTGGATGCTTGAAATACACATCAATCGATTTTATGAACTTTAGTAAATTTATAATGCTTTGATGCACAATCTATCTCGCTAAACATTAATATATTCTTTTTATTCTTTTCAACATAAACTTCATTCATAACATCTCAACATTCCTCGAACGAATAATATAATTTGTTACCAACTTCGTTAATTCTTCCTCCCTCATCAACAATTATAAAATCAAATTTTCCATCTCTTTTCCATATTTCTCCGTTAACGTTAAAATATCGCAAAACAATAGAAAAATTATCTGGAATATCGAAGGAAAAATTATTTACCGCAGCAATGCGGTAAATAATTTAATAATAATCCAACGACTTTTACAAACGAGAAGAAACAGAATAATTTCTGTCGCTGTCGTAGATAATAATAAAACTGCATGCTTCTATGACTGATCTTGGCGTTAAAATAAATTCTAACGTATCTTAAAATTTAATTTATATAAAAAACCAACCAATCACATTTCTTATATAATTAATTCAAATATTGTAAAACGTAAGTATTTTACAAACAGGACAATTTATTTGTAATTTTTATTTGTAAAAAATTAATTTTGTGATTAGAGCTGCTCAAACTTATACTACTGATATTTTATAACATGTTTTTACATACTCATAGCGTTAGTAACACAAAAATATCTTACAGTAACTTTTATCAATAATATTTACAAACCACTTTAGATAAGTAGAAATTATAAGTGAAATCACGACTTAAGTTGCTTGCAAACAGACAAGAATTAATGCATATTATATAAGGCCAGTTTAATAGATCGCAGCAAGAGCTAATGTTTGACAAATATTATTGATAGGAGAGGCTTCACCCTAAGTCGATTTCACTTAGCAGCTATTAAAAGTGATTCCATTAAAAGCATTCCTTTCATTTTTAGTTAGGAATACAAAATAAGTACGACTGCATCAAAATGCATCGTCAAACAATCACAGCAGTTTTTGGTAATTATGGTATTAGAATACTTACTATGGCTCAAATTTTCGGCATTAATATTATAGAACCTCACTCTAAAAGTATATTTAGAAAATTATACCGATATTTTGTATATTCCACATTAATATCATTTCTATATCAAATTATATTGGCAGTGATGGATAAACCAGAGAATGGAATCTATTATTGTGTAGTTTTATTCCCTCATAATATATCAAAAGTTTTGCATTTAATCGTTTTTCGCATAATAATGACTTATTTCATTATATTATATGTTTTCAATTCTTCAAAATTTATTCGAAATTTCTATAAATTCTTAAATATACTAAAATTATTTATTCATTTATCAGCTGATTTGAAAATCAACGATCGCAAATATCACAAAACTGCAATCTATTATATTTCATTTGGTTACATCAATTCTTCCTTTATTATTTTAAATGCAACCATGTATTTAAGATATAAATATAAAGAGAAATGGGAAATTTTTGATTCTTTTTGCTGCAGTTACATTGCTATTGTTGCTGGGTATTGTTTAGGTGTTATAGTTATAATTGCATATCTGGCATATACTATAGTGTGTTCTCTCTTACAAGTAATACATTTGCTTCAAACTACAATGAAGTATAAAAAGCTCATAACCAATGAAGATTACTCTCGTATTTTTCATTATGGAATAATATTATATAATTTAATTTGTGAATTGGATCGCCTGGTTAGTGACGTTATATTTGAAATACCACACGCTCTTATAATGGAAGAAATTATTATTTTATATGCAATACTCTTTATGGATTTGCCAACTCATTTAGCTATCATCGCATGCATCGGTGGCATTATATTATTTGTTTTGTTAATTTTATTCATTTTAAGTTTTGTCCCTTTATCAATACAAGTAAGTATCAAATTTTAAGTATTTAACAAAATTGAAAAATCTGATATCATTTTAATAAATGTTTCGCTTACAGTTATCGAAGATGTGGAATTTACTAACCTCTCTGTATTTCAGAGCCACAGATGTTCGCTTAGAATTAAAAGTAAGAATAGTCTTCAAAATATCGTGAAATATATTCAAATTGATTTCTTATGAAACATAACTATTTATCTAGATATTAAATATGCTTCAAATGCAGAGAAGTTCAAATGATGGGGTCAGTTGTCATAAATATTTCATTTTGAATAAGATGTTCATTGTAAAAGTAAGTTTAATTGAACGATAACTGAGTGTTTAATTTTTACATAGTCTTCAGTACTGTATAGCTATATATATAACAGGTAGGTATATAATAAATTGCCATATTACAGTAGAGCGTCGATAAGTGGAACATCGGTAAGTGGAATGGCCGGAAAGTGAAACGATTTTCAGTCGGACTGTGTCGTGCTGAATCGAATGTTTTTGATACTAAATTTACTTCTAAAGTTTAATTTTTATGTTTTTTATATTCTTTAATATATTTATTTTGTTTGTACAAAATGCAGAAATAATTTTTAACGATACGATAGCCTCGATGATTATTATGAAAATTTTGTTTGGCTTAAAATCGACGAAAATTCAACACGAAGCGACACGCAACGGAGAAAAATTTAACAGGAAGCGATACGCAACGGAGAAAAATTTGAACATCGGACAGGTTAATGTATTTTTTTCGTTCAAAGTCGGAAACTGGAACAAATCATTAACTGGAAGGACCCCAGTCTCCAATTGGTTCCACTTTTCGACGCTCTACTGTACTTTACATGCTTGTTGCAGTACAGTGTATAATGAATGGTAGGACGTTTTATACTTTGCGTTTTATTTATATTTGTTTATTGAATATTATACAAATCAAGTACAGTGTTATGAATAGCTATTCCAGGATAAAAATAATACAATGTTTTGGCTAATTTTAATTATTATCTCTATTCCCATGTTCATTTATGATTAATCTAGGTATGTAGATTATTCATAAATGTATTAATCATAATCAATATGTAATAACAATGTATAAATCATAATCAATTATAATTAATCATAATTAATTTTAGTATATTTAAGAATTTATAGAAATTTTGTATAAATTTTGAAGAATTGAAAACATATAATATAATGAAATAAGTCATTATTATGCGAAAAAAGATTAAATGCAAAACTTTTGACTTATTTGGGGAATCGAAACAACACAATAATAGATCCGATTCTCTGGCTTATCCATCACTGCCAATATAGTTAGATACAAGATAGGCTTGATAAATCACAAAATTTGTAGCTATAAATAAACGTCATTATAATTAGATTATGTACCATTTTGGTACAAAAATATAATTTAAATACTATTTCTGTATGAAATATTTTTAACACTTTGTTTTTATATTTCAGTTAATCAACTATGTTATCATCCAGACAGCAGCAATTATACAACTAAGTTATATTTATAAAAATTAGTTTGATAAATTAGTAGTAATTATAATGTAGCATAAATCGTTTTACAAAAACTAGAATATTTTCATCAGCAATAATCGAACTGTTCTATTCTGTATATCTTTAGACTGGAATAATTTGTAACAGCTGTGAAAGCATACACTGCAATTATGAATCATAATAAAGTAGTTCACATCTATCACATCTCATTACTAATTCAATTACTAATTACTAATTACTAATTCAAGTGAATTTAATAATTTCTATGGTTGTTGCCTTCAAACTTAACTTATGGCGTAATTAAACAAATACAGCAGAGCTAATCGGGCATATATCGGACTGGCAGGTGTCGGATTACAGAAGTTTGTCAGATGCTAAATTTTGTGTATACAGTATGTATAGTACGTACGTACTGTAGTAAAAATTGCAATTAGTTCACAGGCTAGCCCATCGTGTTAACTACGTTTGTAACTGTTTTTCACAGCACTTGCCACAAACATTTAGCGACTGACCGTACACATGTATTAATACAGTACATCAGTTTGTATTTGTCATACACATCGACATACGAAATTCTTGTTCGACGCCCTGTAGAGTTTAGGATTACTGGAAATGTCGGACTGGTGAGTTACAGATTATAGAAACTGTAGTATATTCGAAATAAACGTTTCTCTTCTTTATACCAATACCGATTAGTCTCTGTTATCTATTGTTAATCAACTAATGCGAATCATTGGGAGGAAGAAAGTATATTTTCGATTTTAGCAATTATGTTCACTTTTGTTCTTTAGAAAGCAAGTAAAAATTACACTTGTTTGAAAACAAAAACTATGGCAAGAGACTATTATGTCACTAGCAAACTCAATTATGGTGCGACAGTCATCTGTTATTAATATTTTATTTTGACAATTGTTTCTATTTCCGTTTACATAAAAATATACATCAGATAACGGAATTAATATAATTTTGTTCGGTCGTTACATTTGTTAACTAATTTTCGTACAGTTTTTTATATATTATTGTAATCGTGCTACTAATTTTAAATGTGATAAATTTGCTTTCTTTTATAGCTTTTTGTTGTAGCCAACTGTATACGAGTACATATATATATATATATATATATCTAATGATAAATTATGAATTTTATCTGAATCTTTTTAAAAACACCGTGACACTAGTTCAAGCTTAAAATTTTGTGTGGTACTAACTGTTAGAAAATATTGCTTAAAAATATTTTTTTATTAAAGGCTTAATTTTGAGGCTAGAAATGAGTTTTTTCAAATGTCTGTAAGTAATAACATATTCATTAGACCGATCCTTCTTGATATATGATGTATAACACCTATATATTCCCATACCCGTCATTTTTAACCCCCAAAATTTAAGTTATCAATTCCCCTTATATAGACGTTATCGTGCCAAATTTCGTTTCTTAATCTCTACCTTATCCTTAGATACTAGACGAAATTTACGCTAACAGACAATCACACACAAACGAAATTTTCTCCTCCCCCAACGTTTTAACTTTTTTAGTTTCAGATAGTTAGAAAATGTCAAGATTTGAAAAAACCCAGAAGATCAAATTATATAAAATAAATATGCAGGGTAATTGAAAAAGATTTTTACCATTTAAAAAAATATTACACAAACCATCAACGGTAATAATCGATCTTGCTTTCGACATCAAATATGAAATTGAGTGGATTGTTTCTTACAAGAAATGAACACTGTTCGAAAACAAAAGTGAAAAAACTAAACCTAATTATCATAATGACTCGTAAAAAAATCTGCACGAAAGTTGACATGCCATCGCTGAATGTGTAAAAGTTATTAATGTAATACAAAGATTTCAAACACGAGAATTTTCTTAATGTACAGAAAGTGCTAGTTACAGAGTAAGTTACTGGAGAAGCAAACAATGATCAAGAAAGTAATTAAACTATTGAAACTAAATTGATTACTCAAATTATAAGAAATCTTGTTTTACATAATTTAGTTTCATGACGCTATAAAAGAAAAACGATATAATGTTAACGCTTGAAATCTCCTTTGTTTAGTAGTGACTCACTGCTGTTTACAAGTTCTTGTCTCTACATTTCCACAGCCTGGATGGAAGCAGGTATGCAGTGCCTGTCTGTTAGTTGGCGAACCTAGTAATTGTTTGCGGCTTCTAAAGGTTTGCTTCACTGCAACCCTTTAGTAGCCCTTTGAGCTAAAAGTTTCCTCAAAAATTCTTTTTCCTTTTATGACGTTTAAAAAATAATATTACATTTGTGTAAACAAAGGTTGAAAAAAGCAACTTTTGCAATTTAAAACTTTACATTTATGTAGATTAATAATAAATGATCATATAAATAAACATAATACAATAATAAACATTATTTACAATATTCCATACTATCTATCTTGGAATAGTCATCCTATAGGTGTATTCATAATAAAACGGGTTAACATTAATTATTTATATTAGAAAATTGTTAAAACGAATGTAGAAAATCGTCCATTGTTAAAAGGGACAAAAGCCGATCAAAGATCGTATTTGACGCGTTAGTCATTTGAAACCGCGACGCATGAAAAAAAAGGAGAAAGATGTCGAAAGACAAAAAGGCCTAATGTAAAATAAAACGCAATAATTGTAATGAGTAATGATTGTAGACGAATGTCCTCCAGTATAGATGGACCTTTGACAAGTCGCTCGTATACGAAATTTAGATCATTAAAATTAGGAAAAAGGGAAAAGTTAATTATAAAAAGGAACTTCATATCAAAGCATTGAATTTCAAAAATCTCTCAGACTAGACAACAATAGGGAAAATATGAGCGCAAGTTTCAAAGTTCCATCAATTCTTTCCATCCTGAGTAAACGGAGGGTGTCAAGTAGATTTGTATAGGCGGTTCTTTCTCGTGACTCGAACAGGGGTCGTTTTTCGCTTGGAAACAAGCGAGGGACCAATCGAGAAGAGAGAAAGGAAGGACGTGGAGCCAATCAACATGAACAATACGAAAAAGAGAGATTGAAGTAATCGCCGAATTGGAAGGACAAGAGACTTTTCCGAGAGGTTTCAAGGGAAACAAGAGGTGTTCCAAGGTGTCCATCGAAAGGTCCGCCGACGCCAACCGACGAGTCGCTGCACCAGCCGCTGCCCCGGGGCCTTCTATCGAGCGACGATAGGAAACACATCGGCACAAAAACGTTCGAACGTTCACCTTTGTAACGATCTGTGCATAGTGTGAGTTGTTTTATATTTAAATAAACGGGTTTCTTTGTGAGACACTTATTGTCTGTGTCATCCTCCCTCACACCCACACGCGAACGACCCTAGACCATCCTGTCGCGGGATTAACGATCCCCCCCTAAAAGTCGGCGAACTTACACTGGTGTCAGAAGCTTGGGATATTTTAATCCCACCAAAATTTCCGTAAGTTACGCTGACAAGAGAAATTTTTTTCAAAGTGGGTTGAAAAATGGAGGCAGACGCAAGTGTCCCCACGCGACCTCGGGACGGTGGCAATAGCGGTTCTCTTTCCTCCTTTTCCGCGTTCGGAGGAATGATCCCGACCTTCGCGGGTGAAACAGGACGTGTCACGGACTTTTTCGACACGCTAGAAGAGATCGCGAGTCTAGCAGGATGGACGCCTAGACAGTGCTTGAGTATTGCGAAATGCAAGCTCGCAGGCATAGCTCGAGATTTTGCGTGGCACGATCTCAATATGAAGTGCGTGACCGACTTCGGGCAGTTCAAACGCTCGATGATCACTCGATTTGATCAAGAGCCTTACTCGATTAGGGTCCAGAAATTTCATGCGTGCGCGCAGGGAAGAGACGAAAGGGTACAAGAATTCGCGGTCCGATTGCAAAGTCTGGCCAGCACAACAATGATAGAGCATGCAGGCGCAAATGAACAGGAAAACGCAGTTATCAAGCGCTGTCAGCAACAGGAACTGGATGAAAAATTGCGTGTCCAATTCCTGCATGGACTGTCCGATAAACTAAAGAGGAAGGTGATGACCCATGACCCTCCGACCTTTGCGGAAGCGCTGAGAGTAGCAATCCGCGAGGAAACAATAGATCAGCTAGTGGGAAAAACGCGAAATGTAGTCGCCAGCATAGACGATGCAGTAGAGAGTCACGACGCACAGACAGAAGATGTCAATTCGCGGAGAGAATCGGCTCTCGATGCAAAAATCGCGCAACTGTCGACACAATTAGAAACCTTAGGAAAAAGACTCGATCAACCGTCAGCGCCCAAGCCTACAAATAAGTCCCCAAGAGAGGAACCCTCACGCGTTAACCGGACACAAGGAACTGAAAGGACAAATAATGAGACGAGAAATCCGCGTTATCCCCCGAGCCTCCCGCGCCGCGAAGCATATCGATTTCCCCCGCGATCACAGCCCGCTGCCCAGCAAGGACAACCCCGCGCGCGATATCCTTGCTACAGCTTCCCTTCTAATCGGAACTCGGGACAAGGTTTGATGTCCCCTTGGCGAGGAGGTGGGAGTAGATTTGTGAACTATCACTCAAGGAACCCTAGTTGGGCAGGACACGGAGAGTCCACGCCAACACCCCTCGAGTGGTATGGAGGAAATGTTTCTCCTCAATATCACGAGAGGTGGAGAGAGAGTCGAGAAGCACCCGAATGGCAAAACCCCGTTAGAAATCTGCCGAACCCTTTTAGAATGAATCGGTCCGAACCGACACCCTTTTTCCCTACACAATTTAGACAATTTGCATACGAAAACAATGGACAAGGTGTTCCGTTACCCTTTTACCCCCCTTGTTATGGTCTGGGTTGGTCCGGAAGCAGCTTCGAGATGGAGCGCGCGCCGAATAACGTGGCTATCCCTCGATTTTTAGCACTGCCCGCATCGGAAAATAGATGCGTAGACAATAGGCAAACGCGAGACTCGGACAGAGTCACGTCGGTTACGTTTAGAGAACAAAATTTCGAAACAAATCAACCATCAGTAGGTCCGAATGCAACCCAATTAGTAGGAATCAATAAATCAAGGAGTAGAGAATTGCCTCCTTGTACAATGGTTTGCAAGGTAGAAGGTAGAGAGCTTCAGCTGACCATAGACACAGGCGCAGCTGTCACTTTAATTTCTAGAGCCCTATTTCCCGATATAACACAATTACCGCGCGCTGAAAGTAGAGCAGTAGAGTTAATTAGCGTTACCGGTCATGTTATCGAGACATTCGGAAAGTTCAGGTTAAAGCTCCAAATCGGGCGTTTGATCTTCTTCCACGATTGTTATGTAGTGAACCCCGAGATTACTAAGCCTAATGATGGAATCTTAGGTAGAGATGTTCTCGAAAAATACGATGTTACAATCTCGGTTAAGAACGCAAAGCTTAGTTTCCCGTCAGGAGACACGGTGACCTTTTCGGGTTTAACCGAAATAAAAGAAACCGACGACAGTTCCAAACCAAAGGAAAGCGTTGAAGTTAATAGCGAGCAGGCTAACTCAAAGACACGAGCATCGTCAGAAAATGATGAAAATTTAGCTAGTAATAAAGACAATAAAATTAGAAAAAACGCGGAAATGAAAAAGAAAAACAAACGGGTGCAAAAGAATAAGCGAAATTTAAGACAGGAAAAACAAAAACAAACAGCAGTTAACAGCATGTTTGCGGAGTACTGCTATTGGAGTAACCGGTTTTCGTTAAACTGTTGCGGAGTACTCCAGTTGGAGTAACTGTCAATTTTCTTTCGTAATTAACTAGTTGGTGGCGATTTAAGCACTGATTGGCTTTTATCTACATAGACTAAGTCTGTTTCAACGAATAAGATATTTGTTACCACCCCGTATTTTTAAATTTAGGCACAAAACTCCTCCATTCCATGTTAAGTCTATGGGAGACCTTTCTTTTGTTCATTTGACAATAAAATCCTAGTTAGCATGCCCGTTAAGTTCTAATTGGTATATTATAGCTAAATGACTATCCTTTGACCAATAAGCATTGACTTGGGTTTGTGGGGTGGGAACTTTCTTGGAAAAAGTTATACCAACTTCGAGCTACATTGTCAGCTACAAACGTAAACAAACAATTATAAATCGTTATTCTTATCTATTTTTAGCATGAATTTAATAAATTTTTATGTATATTTATCCTATTTAACAAATAAGCTTGTTTTTTAAGCCATTCAGCCATAAATCTTTCAAAAAACAAAGTACTTCCGGTTATGGTGGTACTTCCGTAATACATAAGATATACATGTATAGTCGTTAATATAATAAAGTAATAATCGCTTATTATAGTCTACTATTAGTACAATAAATTAAATAACGTATAAATAGAATCAAATACACATCATCAGTAATAAAAGTGTATTAACCTAGATTTAGAAAGGCCACCACCCCCCCACGCCGATCGGCGTTATAATCTATAGGCCGTATTATTTCTCTACGTTGATTTAGAAAGCTGCAGTTTTTTTTATTTGACAGAAAATATACATGTCTAAGTAACGTATGTAACAAATTAATGGAAAATTTATAAAAAAACGATTTTTTAAATATTTTAAAATCTTAAATTTTATTAATTTTTTTAAACGTACATAATATTTTGAAGTTAACAATCGTAAAGTGTAATATGTACGTGATAGAAAACTGAAAACAGATTATATCTACTACAATTTTTAAGCGAGATATCGCAAATTGAAAAACCACTTTAAAAACCACAAAACCTGTACGCAACAGTGGTGTTGTTTCGGATTATCGAGTGCGCAGCTGACAGGTTAATAGCATAGAGCAGAGAGAGGACATCCCAAAGGAAGTGACGTTAACAGACGATTACGTCGTTCCTCCGCGATCAGAGGTTATTATAGAGGGAAAAGTCCATCCACACGCGACAAATCAGATAGGAGTAGTTGAACCTACACCCTTTGAAAGAGAAGGAGTTTTTGTTGCGAGTACATTAGTAAATACCCGGAAGCAAGGTAGAATACCTGTTAGAATTTTAAATACAAAAACGCGGCCTGTAAAAATCAATAAGGGAAGTAAAGTAGGAACTTTTGTCTTAGCGGAACAAGAAACACAGCAAGAGGCCGAGCGAAATGAAATGATGCGATCAAATGAAAATGAATTAACTAGAGCTCAGTTTGCAAATGTGTTTAACCTTAACGAAATAGGAAAAGACAAACTAACCCCTTTATTGGACCTACTATACAAATATAAACACGTGTTTGCGAAAGATGATTTCGACTTGGGCTATTGTGATTTAATAGAACATAAAATAGAGACAGGGAATAACCCTCCTATTTGTCGTGCCCCATACAGAATCCCTTACGCGCAAAGAGAAATAATGGACGATTTAGTAGAAAATATGATTAAAAGTGGGGTGGTTGAACCGTCTACCTCCCCTTGGTCAGCACCGGCCTTATTGGTCGCTAAGAGGCCGCAAGGCTATAGATTGGTTGTAGATTACCGTCAATTGAATAAAATTACAAAAATAGATCCTTATCCTTTGCCCCTTGTTCAAGAGTCATTAAGTTTACTAGGAAAGGCAAGATATTTTTCCACGATGGACACCCTAAGTGGATATTGGCAGTTACCATTAGACCCAGACTCAAAAGAAAAGACAGGATTCAGTACCCCGTCAGGGCATTACCAGTTTAACCGCATGGCTATGGGACTTTGCAATGCAGCTGCAACCTTCCAACGTCTTGCAGATTTGATACTAACGGGCTTAAAACACAAAATCTGTCTGGTTTATATGGATGACATCCTAGTGTTTAGTTCTGACGTCAAATCGCACTTAGAGCGCTTAGAATTGGTCTTTCAACGTCTGGCAAGTGCAGGGATAAAACTTAAACCCAAAAAATGCAGTTTCTTGAAACGACAGATAAAATTCTTGGGACACGAAGTGTCGGAAGAAGGCATCCGACCCGACCCAACGAAAATAGAGTGCGTTAAAAATTTTCCCCGACCACAAAGTGAGAAGGACGTTAGAGCATTTTTAGGATTAACAGGTTACTATAGGCGACATATTTCTCAATATGCAAGGATTTCGAAACCCCTTTCCGATTTACTAAAGAAGGATGAGAAATTCCATTGGACCGAGAACCATGAAGCAGTATTCGAAAGGTTAAAAGAAACATTAATATCAGCCCCATTACTACGATCACCAGACTTCGATAGCCCCTTCATATTGGCAACCGATGCATCTAACACTGCGATAGGTGCGGTGTTGTCGCAGGAAGATGCGCGTGGAGAACTTCCGGTGGCTTACGCAAGCAGGTTGCTCAAACCAGCCGAGAGGAATTATAGTACCACAGAGAAAGAATGTCTAGCTGTAATTTGGTCAATCAAACATTTTAGACCCTATTTGTATGGAAAAAAGTTTAAAATTATCACAGATCATAGACCCCTTAAATGGCTCATTAATGTTAGAGATGAAAGTTCTAGACTAAGTCGTTGGAACCTAGCGCTCCAGGAATATCAGTTTGAGATCATACACAAACCAGGCAAAACGCATACGAATGCTGACGCGCTGAGCCGCTTGCCCATAACGAAAATAGACGAAATACAACCGATATACAGTAAAGCACAAATAAAAGAGCAGCAATTAAAGGACCCCTTTTGTGAACAGATTAGACAACAACTGAAGGGAGACCCGTTCTCCCAGGGAACAAATTCAGACATTAGGAATTATTATTTAGACGCGGATGATACTCTCTATCATAGGAAAGAAAATCTCGAGAGAAACGAAAAATGGGATAGATTGGTCATACCCAAAATCATGATCGACTATGTTTTAAAATTATTTCATGATATCCCAAGTGCGGGACATTTAGGCGCGAAAAAAATGAAAAAAAAATTGCAGACACAATTCTTTTGGCCTCAGATGAACAAAAACATTACGCATTACTGTGATAGTTGCCAGGAATGTGCAATGAGGAGAAGGCCCCAACACGGACATCAAGCCCCGCTGCAGACGTTCCCTCGAGTATCGAGACTCTTCGAACGCACTGCGCTGGATATCCAGGGTCCCCTTCCTAATACTTACAACGGCAACAAGTATCTATTAGTCTTCATTGATCATTTTTCTAGATGGGCAGAAGCCATCCCTTTGCCTGATATCACCGCAAAAACCGTGGCGAAAGCGTTCGTCACCCAAGTTATTCTTAGACATTCAGTCCCAAAGCAATTGCTCACAGATAGAGGATCAAATTTTGTCTCTAAAGTCATGAAGGAGGTCTGCGAATTACTACGCGTGGAAAGGCTTCTTACTACCGCTTATCACCCCCAATGTAACGGAATGGTCGAGCGATTGAACAAAACATTGATCGACATTCTAACGCATTATGTTGACGCGGATCAGAGAAATTGGGATGAGATGATCCCCTATGCTCTCTTTGCGTACAACACAACGGTACACTCGAGCACCAATGAAACACCCTTCTTCCTTTTATATGGACGCGATCCGACTTATCCTTTTGACATAGTGACAGAACCCAATAGACCCCGATATGATATAAGCGAAAATTATGCGAGCGAATTACAAGCGAGGATGACCTCAGCTCACAAGTTAGCTCAAGAGCACGCGGAGAAAGCGGCGAATGATAGGAACACATATCATCAGCGCAAAAATAAACCCTATAAATTTTCAATCGGAGATAGAGTTTTCGTGAACGAAGTAGTTGTTCCCTCCGGTTTAAAGCGGAAATTAGCCCCTAGGTGGCACGGTCCATACAGAATAATTGCAGAGACGAGTCCCGTAGATTTCATAGTACAACACATCCAATCTGGAAAGAAATTGCACACACATGCTAACAGATTGAAACCAGCGATCGCTAGGCTAGAATTTGCACCACCAGAGGCGAGAGAAGACAAAACAAACGCGCAAGACATAAATTTGTCACCCCAAATCGTAGCCCAACCACAGATAGAACCAGTCGACCCCTGGGATGAGATTATTCTAGAATCATTGCAGCAGAGACAGACAAATATCGCGAGCTCCACCAGAGAAGCGGAGGCTGATCAGCCCCCGACCCTGTCGCCACCTGCACACCCCTATGCACTCCGAAGTCAAGGACCAGTGAGTGATTATCCCTGGGTCCTCCCTAAATCATCGGGAATTGTTCAGCCGAAAGTGACGATGGTGCAAGACGCGGACGAGTCCGAAATGCCACAAACTGAAAGTCTCCCGCGTTTGCCACCTAACACTCCAATCGGATTATTCACCAGTTGTAAATGGTAGCTTCTCTTTCTTATGAAAGAGAGGATATCATCGTCCAGATGGAGTGAGGTCCAATGTAAAAACGCGTGCGCATTTAGACAAATTGTCGCGTAAACGGAACTTTAGTAATGTGAACCTTTTTGATAGATAATGGAGAAAAGACTGTAAAAATTTACTCGTTCTTGTTGATATGTGTCGCCAACGAAATTTTGAATTTTGTACCTTTGTCGAGAAAAGGAATTATGTTTTGTTGGAAAGAATGAGATGTGAAATCAAGATTCACACACGTGGATCAAAACCGAAAAAATTGAAACCGAATCTGAAACAAAACTTCAGCAGGAAAAACATTGTCGCGAAAAACAATCAAGCAAAATCCCTCATGGATTGAGCGATTCATATAGTCCAACTGTGAGGAAAATTGATCCTCCTATTTTAAACGCGCGCGAGACAATCAGGTCTGTCACAAGGAATTGTAACAGTCGAATGAGTGGACTCAACGAAACATGACGATATTCGGAGATGTCGAAGTCGTCATCAAAATCAACCACCCAGAGTCAAACATTCAACAGAATCGAGGAAAATGTCCCCTCAGGACTACGTGACCTTGATTTGCGGTAATCTGCATCGGAAACCGATAGCAGAAACTGTCACGTATTCACCCGGAAAAAGCGCTGCCTGCAGAGGATGACCAGGTTGTTAGACACCCACCGTCCTTGCAGACATCCTTTCATTCCTTGTCTAGTACAAAATGGAGAACAGTCGCTCCAAAGTACTTGACGAGATTCTGTTGGAAACCGGAAACTTCCAAAGAAAAAAAAAGAAATGCACCTCGGAAGACACGTGACCATCGGACATGAAGTCAACACGTCCACGTGTCCCGGAAGTAGCAAAGAAACTTATTTTCTGAGTGACAGACCGACCAGACAAACCCCTTTTCGGCCTTCTGAAAGAAAATTGGAACCATAGGGATTGATATGGATTGCTCGAACGCCAAATGAAAAAAAAAATTTTATGTTGTCAAAATAATCCGTACCTTGACAGAAGTCAAGAGATGTTACACGAACTCATCAATCAATTGAAATTTTGTACGATCAAATGAGAATGAGATGTTGAAAAAAAAACACACCGCACACACACACCCGATTTCAATGTAACGTGAGATCAGACACGTGCGAAAGAACAACAAAACTGTAGACCATTGTTGATGTTATGTCACTTCCGAAAAGACGGAAGCGTGGACTGACAGCTTCTAGAGCCGCCAGGAAAAATGTCGCTAGCCTCGAAGCCACATTTTTAAATGGCGGGGAGCCCTGTGAAGTCCCAAAAACGGGTTAACATTAATTATTTATATTAGAAAATTGTTAAAACGAATGTAGAAAATCGTCCATTGTTAAAAGGGACAAAAGCCGATCAAAGATCGTATTTGACGCGTTAGTCATTTGAAACCGCGACGCATGAAAAAAAAGGAGAAAGATGTCGAAAGACAAAAAGGCCTAATGTAAAATAAAACGCAATAATTGTAATGAGTAATGATTGTAGACGAATGTCCTCCAGTATAGATGGACCTTTGACAAGTCGCTCGTATACGAAATTTAGATCATTAAAATTAGGAAAAAGGGAAAAGTTAATTATAAAAAGGAACTTCATATCGAAGCATTAAATTTCAAAAATCTCTCAGACTAGACAACAATGGGGAAAATATGAGCGCAAGTTTCAAAGTTCCATCAATTCTTTCCAACCTGAGTAAACGGAGGGTGTCAAGTAGATTTGTCGAGGCGGTTCTTTCTCGTGACTCGAACAGGGGTCGTTTTTCGCTTGGAAACAAGCGAGGGACCAATCGAGAAGAGAGAAAGGAAGGACGTGGAGCCAATCAACATGAACAATACGAAAAAGAGAGATTGAAGTAATCGCCGAATTGGAAGGACAAGAGACTTTTCCGAGAGGTTTCAAGGGAGACAAGAGGTGTTCCAAGGTGTCCATCGAAAGGTCCGCCGACGCCAACCGACGAGTCGCTGCACCTGCCGCTGCCCCGGGGCCTTCTATCGAGCGACGATAGGAAACACATCGGCACAAAAACGTTCGAACGTTCACCTTTGTAACGATCTGTGCATAGTGTGAGTTGTTTTATATTTAAATAAACGGGTTTCTTTGTGAGACACTTATTGTCTGTGTCATCCTCCCTCACACCCACACGCGAACGACCCTAGACCATCCTGTCGCGGGATTAACGATCCCCCCCTAAAAGTCGGCTAACTTACATCCTATAGGTGTATTCATAATTAAAAATTTCTATAAAATTATTACTCAACAAATACAAATAAAATGTAAACTGAAAAGTTGTCCAGCATATCACAACCTACCTGTTCTATTTTTCGTCTCTACATTTACAGTACTGAACACTACGTAAAAATGAAATTATTTCATTATCATTGAATTAAACTTACTTTTACAATGAACATCTTATTCAAAATGAAATATTTATGACAACTGACTCCATCATTTAAACTTCTCTGCATTTGAAGCATATTCAATATCTAGATAAATAGTTATGTGAGATCTGGAAATCCCCTTGAACGTAAAATTACAATAAATTATATTCGAAGTAATAATTATCCCTTTCTTATATCCGGATATAATCCGAATATAATCCGAATTATAAATAAATTGTTCCCTATATTGAATCGAAAATTTTCCTATTATAAACATCCTGCCTAAAAAAGGTCCTGGACGAGAAAATATGCGTCCCTGGCCGTATAACTGTCAACTATCCATTGTTCTTACGCTGAGTACAGATCATCTTGCAACTTAAGTTTATAGTTAGCGCCCGAATTCGCCGTATTGTTTCTAATCCTGGGAACACCTATGGCCTAAGCACATTCACGTGACCAACTTTCCCAGCAAAAAGCTATATAAAATGCTTCCTTTCCCCCCTAGTGAGGAGTCAATCATCGATTTAGATCGAGTCGCGATTTTTATCCTTTGTGCCTACGAAATATATTTGACTTTTGTGCCTCAAGTGCCACCGACCCTTCCCTAAAAAGGAATATTCGACCATCGTGACGAACAGCATATTTGTACTATTGATTGTCCAAGAGGTATGGAACCCATTTATGTGAGTTCTCTCACTCTCTCTCTTCGCGTCGTAGGGATATATAGTTCTTTATATGTCACTCCTTTTATGTCAGATTTTTGTAACGTATATTTTGTTTTCCATTAAATCGTTTTTATCCTGTTAAATGGTGTCTTGTTGCTCGAATATTCGCTTATTGCCTTACCACGACTCCACTTTCCCTCCTACACTCGACTGGATGAAAAAGTAGTCCCGTCCCTACGGGATCCCTACCGACAAATAAGCCATCTCTGACTCGTAGGCAAGTCCCTCCGACTTGTTAGCCGAAATTAGACAGAGGTCTGACCTCGTCGTCTCTGCCTTTGAAGCATATTCAATATCTAGATCACAGTTATGTTTCATAAGAAATGAATTTGAATATATTTCACGATATTTTGAAGACTATTCTTACTTTTAATTCTAAGCGAACATCTGTGGCTTCGAAATACAGAGAGGTTAGTAAATTCCACATCTTCGATAACTGTAAGCGAAACATTTATTAAAACGATATCAAATTTTTCAATTTTGTTAAATACTTAAAATTTGATACTTACTTCTATTGATAAAGGGACAAAACTTAAAATGAATAAAATTAACAAAACAAATAATGTCATGCCACCGATGCATGCGATGATAGCTAAATGAGTTGGCAAATCCATAAAGAGTATTGCATATAAAATAATAATTTCTTCCATTATTAGAGCGTGTGGTATTTCAAATATAACGTCACTAACCAGGCGATCCAATTCACAAATTAAATTATATAATATTATTCCATAATAAAAAATACGAGAGTAATCTTCATTGGTTATGAGCTTTTTATACTTCATTGTAGTTTGAAGCAAATGTATTACTTGTAAGAGAAAACACACTATAGTATATGCCAGATATGCAATTATAACTATAACACTTAAACAATACCCAGCATCAATAGCAATGTAACTGCAGCAAAAACATCAAAAATTTCCCATTTCTCTTTATATTTATATCATAAATACATGATTGCATTTAAAATAATGAAGGGAGAATTGATGTAACCAAATAAGTTATAATACATTGCAGTTTTGCGATATTTGCGATCGTTCATTTTCAAATCAGCTGATAAATGAATAAACAATTTTAGTATATTTAAGAATTTATAGAACTTTTGAATAAATTTTGAAAAATTGAAAACATATAATATAATTAAATAAGTCATTATCGTGCGAAAAACGATTAAATGCAAAACTTTTGATATATTTTGAGGGAAAGAAACTACACAATAATGGATTTCGCTCTCTGATTTGTCCATCACTGCTAATATAGTTTGATAGAAAAATGAACTTAACGTAACATATATTATAAATCGATAAAATATTTTAAATTTGCTTTCTGGTAAATTTCCCATGATATTAATTCCTAAAAATTGAGCCATATTTAAAATTGCGTAAGAATCGTCACCAAAAATATTTTTTAGTTCTTCTCGTATTATTCTAAAGAACGTGATATTCTCGAAAACAACGGCTGTGCTGGACCTATCGATGCAATTACTTCAATGAAAATCATTAATGCCATATTAATAATATTCCATTAAAACAGGTATTTCTTCTATTTGATGTTACGGATAGAAGAGAGTAAATAATCCATTAATTTGAGAGATATAAAAATAAATTTTACATTACTTGGTTTACCTAGCATTAATTAGGAAAAAACTTTTTAAATGCATTTTATGTGACAGCTGTATGAAGATATATGACAAGAGTTGTAGATAAATCACTCACGAATAGAATTTTATTTTGTTTTGCATTTTCGGATCTGTTACATACAAACAAAACGAATGTATGGCGATAGGTCAAAAAATGACCTATCCAAGATTTTTTTATTCGGCCTTGACACATGAAGAAATTCAAAAATGGAGAATTTCTGTATTATGGATGTGTGTGTGAGGGAGCAAGACTTTTTACGTTCTCTGAAGCAACCTTAATAATTTCTGTTTTATTGGTCGAAAATTTCCAAAATTCTGTTGGGAGGTTTTATACCATGGGGATTTTTGCTGTTAAATTTTAGCGTTTAAAGATGGAGGGAGTGAGGAGACCGAAAGGGGTCATGTGTTGTATCTTCAGTAGAGTCGAACTTAATAAAAATTTTACTCGTTATTATCATTTGTAATTTTTGTAAAAATTATCAATTTCCTGAAAATTAAACTTTTACCACTTTATATTAATTAATAACTTTTCATAAAAACTTGTTTATGATAAAATTTCATAACAGATGGTGTCACTTGCAATTTGGTTTATAATGATTAATATTATATGATTATTTTAAAATTATTACAAACAACCAAACACCTTAAGTTGCTGAGAAAAATTTTAATAAATAACAAACGTTTTCAGCCAAATCTGTTGGCCATCATCAGGTTAAACAAATTCGAATGCAAACACAAAATGGAACAAAAAATTTAAATACAAATAAATAAAATAACGGATAAAATATACATATAAGAAAGTAAAAATTAAATATAAATAACAAAAATATATAAAAAATATGTATAGGTTAAATAATAAACTACACGAAACTCTAATAAATGCAAGAAGTGCATTTATCAATAAATTATACGAAATTCTGACAAATACAAGCATATGCAGTGATAACAAAATCAAGGCATTAAATTAAGAGTCTATCAAACCTCTTAATTAAATATTTCCATGCCGAAGGCAATCCCTTCGGCATCCACTGGCATTAATGCAGGCATTATATTAATCTGCCCTTAAATATTTTCAATTTTTTCGGCGCAAAACGCTTAAGCTGATGATGGCCAACAGATTTGGCTGAAAACGTTTGTTATTTATTAAAATTTTTCTCAGCAACTTAAGGTGTTTGGTTGTTTGTGATTTAATTTTGCTGAGTGAGTTCACTTCAATTTTAAAATTATTTTTAAAATAAACTTTTACAACCAGAAAAGTTATGGAACTGGTTGCTCGATCTTGAATTGTCGAAAATAAATTTACGATATTAACGATTCAATTCAGAATGAAAAGAATAGAACTAATTAATAGGAAAGTCAGGACACTAATAAATTTTGAAGAAAAACTCTTTTCACTGTGGACAAATTATAAAAATTTATGGAAAAATTATAATTTTCATGATATTGCCTAAACGATATAATCAAGCTTAGATCTTACTAAACACAAATCTTTCTCCAATAACCTACTATTATTGACATGAAAAGTTTGGTATTGTGAATTTGATTTAAAGGAATTCTATATGAAAGTTTGTATTAAAACGTTCAGTTAAAGATTTTTATTGCTGTATTACGATTAAGAAGTTTTAAAAATTTAGCCATAAATTATTTTTTGGAGAAATTTTAAATTGATGCAAATAAATACATCAAATTGTGAGGACAAAACCCACACTTCGTTTCTTTATGTAATTTACGTGCATCACTGATTTATATAGTCGGTTCACATTTCTTTATTATGTCGGCTTCATTCAGCATTACACAGAAAGAATACCAGTGTAAACAGAAAATACTTCACTACAAATAATTGCATTGACTGGTACAGTATCTATTTTATAGAATATCATCTACAGAAGAATGAACCAAGAAGCAATGAAAAGAATATTCGGTTGCTATTCTGATAGAATTTTTACCTCTCAGTTTTTCGGAATGAATAGCATGAAAAATGATTCAGAAAGGAAATTTAATAGAGTTTACCAATTTATAATCTAAACAGTAAAACCTGCTTAAACCGGAATCGCGCGGTACCGAATATTTTTTGTTTTTGGTTCGGCAGATTTCCGCCTTGAACAGGTTTCATTAGCTTAGCAAATTGCTGTATAACGAAGAATTTTTCTCATTATACAGGTTCTGTTAGGTACAAGTTTACTGTATAACGTTAACTTCATTTATGTATCAACTTATAATGGCAGTGATGGATAAAATCATAGAACGGGGAAATTACTGCATAGTTTCATTTCCTACAGATGTATCAAAAGTCCAGCATTATATCGGTATGAAAATGGATTTTTTTTGCATTGATCTTCATTTATCATTTTAATTTTCCAAACAGCATTCAAATTTAATTAAATTGATAATTTATCACCTAACTTGAAAAGGAACAATCATAGCCTTATATAATTTAATTTCATATATTTTAAAACTGAAATATTAAACGAATGTTCCATATATTTGTAAGAGAAACATTAGTATTTAATTTATTAGCAGTTCGAGTATATAATGCTTTATTGTTTTATTCTTTGATATATAGTAGTTGCATAATATTGTAATTCAGTTCCATTATACTTCGTATAAGTCTCAATTATTGACAGTAGTAATAAATAATGTAATGAATTATTTAGAATTTTATCAAAGTAAGCATATGGCCTAGTTTAATAGCTATGATATTAATATTAATGGAAAAGACTTTTAGTAATTTATCGACTTCATCCATATATTTAAAGGAAAATTAATTCTATGCAAAATGCCTAAGTGAAAGTATAGTCCAAATCGATATTATATACATTAAGCTTTCTCTTCTTCATAGGTGCAGTACTGCAACTGATACGAAAAATGTCAAAGAATATTACAACGACAATCACATCAGTGTTTGGTAGTTATGGTGCCAGAATTTTTACTACGACCGAAATTTTCGGCATTAATATTATAGAAAAGAACTCCAAGAATATATTTAGGAAATTATATAGATGTTTAATATATACTATACTAGCATCATTTCTATTTCAAATTATACTAATATTGATAGATAAATCAGAGAATGACATTCATTACTGTGTAGTTTTATTTCCACAAAGTATAGCAAAAGTTCTGCATTTATTCGTGATGTGCTTGATTGTATCAATACTCGTTTTGTTATATCTTTTTAATTCTTCAAACGTCATTCAAAACTTTATTAAAACTTTAAACGTACTGAAATTGTATGTTCGTTTATCACCTAACTTGAAATTGGACGATCCAAAATATCATAAAAACGCTATCTACTTTTCCTTGTTCTGTTACATTAATTCTTATATGGTTGAATTAAATGCATATATATATTTAAGATACCGGAATAAACAGACATGGAATAATTTTGATACATTTTGTTGCTGTTATATTGCTATTATTCTTGGATATAGTTTGGGTGTTATAATGACACTCATGTATGTCGGATATACAATAATTCGTGTCCTTACGAAGATCAAACACTGCTTTTCAAGTGAAATAGACGGAAAATTAAAATCATCTAGAGATGTCTGCATTGTCCACCAGAAAGGAATAATGTTATATAATTTAATTCAAATTGTTGATCGCATGATTGGTGCAATTAGTTCGGGAATAACAATATCTATTTCAACCGAAGCAATTATTGTTTTATGCGCAATTTTGTTTATGGATTTACCAAGTTATCTTGTATTCCTTGGTTATATTGTTTTTCTTTTCTTGTTTTTTGGGTTGGTATTGTTTATTTCAATATTTGTTCCTTTATCAGTGGAAGTAAGTTGTTAATATTTTAATAAATTAATGCACTTATATATTTCAATAATTAATGCATTAATACAATTTTATTGTTGTTATAGTTATCGACAATGTGGAATTTGTTGATGTCACTCTATTTTAAAACCTTTGATATTAATTCAGAGTTAAAGGTTAGATTCGCTTTATAAACTTTAAGTAATGATACTCAAGTAAATTAGTTAAACCTTAAATTTTAATATTTTTTATATTTTATTTTTTTATAGATACTGAACTTGCTTCAAATGCAGAAAAGTACAAAAGACGGAATGAGCTGTAACAAGTTTTTTATTTTAAATAAGATGTTCATTATTAAAGTAAGTTTTCAAATGATTTTTGCATCTCTAAATAGTGTGCAATTATTTGGCTTATATATAAAATTTATAGTGTAATTTTGATGTTTCATTTTCTCTAAATAAATATCCCCAAAATGGGCCATATGAATGGGTAGAGACGGTGGTAGTTATATCCAGACTTGCCATAAAATTTCTGATGTTTAATCCATTGCTCTGCAGAGCTGGAAACGAATCCAAACGGTAGGAATTTGCGAGTATGTGGGATTTTTTGTCACCTACTGTCAGCAGGTGACAAAACGTCCCACACATTTTTGTGTTGCATGTAATCAGTGACAACACAATTTTACGGTTTCGTACAGCAAAACACATTATGAATTAAACTACAGTATTGCCATTTGTAACTTGGCAGTAGAAAGTTTATAAAAACCATATAACTATAATATATCTTTATTCTTTTGTGATGTCATAGAATATTTTAAAATAGAAATGTCGTTAAATGCCAATAACTGTAACATATACTGTATATCTCTTTGTTTAAAAATTTCTCGGACTGTAAAATGAAAGGAACATTTTGTCAAAAATCCACATCTGAAAATAACACAGTTGCACAATTGACGATAATCTTTAAACATTGAAATGGGAAGAAATATTTTAATTCAAGCTGTGACTAGTAATTTCACTTTTTAAACCTGTTTAACAATTAGAAATTAACAGACACTCGCCCTAATGCTGTTCGTATACTAAAAGAAAAAACATTAAGAAATATGAAAATATGTTACATAAAATTGGAGTAATTCGCTCTAGAAATCATTCAGTATGTCAAATGTGGATCTTTGACTTTCCTTCATTTCAGCAAAAAAACTATTATAATATAAATCCAATAATAAACTTAGTTGTTTATATTTATTATTTATATTATATTTTTATCTTTCAGCTAATTAACTACATTGTTATCCAAACGATCGTATTAATACAAATCAGTTATAGTTACTAAAGATATTTCAATTTAAATTCTACAAGATAAATATCACAGAATAAATGTAAGATTTTACAACTGTTGTTTAAATTTAGGTCTGTGTACAGTACATGCTTACGTTTCTCACCCTCCAATTACAATTGCTTTTCTTTTCAGCTGTAAAAAATTCGAAGGATCAAAGGGAATGATGCGCTTTTTCGTTATAGCAGAAGAGAGAATAATTAGAGACAGTACTGTACAGTTTTTAATTAGAGCATGTTCATAACAGTGGTAAGCATATGAAGTCAATTAACAAGGCAGTTTTCAATTGTCTCTTTTTTAAGCATTTTCTTCAGAGAATCCCTTTAACCTCTTAACAGTGAGCAACGTATATATACGTCAAGGGCGATCGTGTGGCAGTGGTGAGCGACGTATATATCCGCAAAAAAATCATATAAAATACCTGGACCATTTCGTGAAGTCGTAGAATTTTCACAAGTAGTTGGATTCTTCAACTTTGTTTCAGAATATCCTTTAGTTGTCGAGAAATTACAATAAAAGAGAGAAAATTAAAATAAATATGAAATTTTAGACGGCCATCTATCGACATAAATCGAATTTAAACCTTCCGCCATCATCTGATTGGTTAAAAAAATTAATATTCTTAATTGGCTCGCGTCACAGAAAAGTAGGCGCGACTTCTGTAAATTACACTATCGCGAGAGCTTCGATGCAACGCGAAAAAGTAAACAGCCTACGTCTTTAGTCTAACGGTCCATGTCTGACCTACTTTTTGTAAACTCAACATTAAAGTAAGCCGTAGTAAGACGTGGTAATTTATAGTAAAACGGTCTTCTCTAATATTCATAGTACTTATTGAATTGAAATCTAAGCTTTACAAAGTACTATTTAGTTCAGAAACATTTCAAATACATCATTATATAGGAGAATGACATAAAAAAACTTTATTTTTTAGTATAATACAATTTACAAATCAAAAGTTCGTATATCGCGATATTACGAAAACCCTACATCGAATCATACAAAGTAAACTAATTTATTGAAATTCAGTTCATTATACAACTGTCGATACCCTTGCCTTCCTCAGTATTGTCGAACGAAACTCGAAAAGTTCAATTAATCCTATAAATATTTAAGCGCCATTACTATTCGAATGATGTATTATTATATGGAGCTGAATTTTACATAATTTGGAACTGTGATTACAAATATAACTGAAAAATATTTTCGATATAAACACTAGGCCATAGTTATCAAATTAAAATTCTTAAAGCATAAATTTTTCTAACATTTCTAATCGAATAATACGTAATAATACTTTTATCTATTAGTCTTGTCATATTCTACTTTCTATATTCACATTCATTTAGTTTCATCTAATTACAGTCAAACCTGTTTTTATGCGGGGGATAGGGACAGCATTAAAAAAGATGCATTAAAAAAATCGCACGAAACTTCACGAATGGCTGTAAAAAATAGTTTTCGCAACACAATTAAAAAAATATTTTTTTATGCGATCAAACAGGGACCGCATAAAAAAAGTCTCACATAGAAAATGACTCAAAACTGTACGAAATAGAATTTATTGACAACAGATGTCAGCACTTGACTGCATCGTCTGGTCTATCGTCTGTTTTACATATTTTTGTCCAGGTGGTGTTTTGTTGACTTAAAAAGTAAATTATTTTATTTTTCGCATATTTATGCAATAATATTACTATAATAAGTGCATTTATGCTATAATAAGTTTATTTAGCTTTAAGAAGTCAACGTGAGACATGACGAATCGCACGAGACTAGTCGCCAACTATACCGCACAAATAAAAAATCGCACAAAAAAAACCGCATAAATTAAAAATTCGCATTAAAAAAATCGCACAAATAAAAATCGCACATAAAAAGAGCGCATAAAAACAGGTTTGACTGTACAACTTGAAATGTAAAAAAATCTATCAACAAATTAATTTCCTAATAAAGGGACTACTTGCTAAACTGAACTTTGTATTCTTCTTTGGCATAGTTCTACGTTTTAGCACTAAATTGGTAGATATGTCTAAATAACATGCTTATAAACACTAAAAAACATAATGTTTCGAAATTAGAACTAGATAATTTATATGCACATATAAATTAGTAAACCTATAATACAGGCCTTCATTTATATCCAAACAAAGATCAGTTCTCGCTAATTTTTGAAAATAAATTATTTTTTATCTTTTCTTTCTGTAAAGTAGCATATCCTGAAAAACAAGTTGTAAATTCACAGTAAAATTGCCACCTTTTATCCATTGAAAACAACGCAAAATGTATGGATCCACGTAATAAAAATTTATCGCAGTGAACTTCGAAAAAACGAGAAACGAGAAACACAGACACACCAAACCGCACTCTACAAAAATCTGCTGCCAACTGATTCATATAGGATGCTCCTGTGAAAAACTTCATCACATGACTAAAAAAAATTTTGAATAAACGCTAAAAGTTTTAAGAAATTCTTTTATGAAACCCGATGAATTTAATTAATAAACAGTAACTAAATCTGTTTAATAAAGGTTAATAAGTTACCATTATAATTATGCAAATTAGATATAAAATAGATCATTCCGCAAAATCTCCCGCGAAGCCCACCAGTGGCCGAGTGGACTCTGTCTCCACTCATAACGGCGGTGACCAGACCCTAAACACTAGAGTTCGATTGGGGGTTCGCACCTCACTCAGAGGAACTGGCAGCGAAAGTTTTTCCTGGTTTGCCTCCTTGCCAATGACGCCTGAATAGGGGCCAGCTTCCCCCAAGTCCTCCCAGAAGGCATTTCTATCTCCCTTCTCGCGGGGCCATCTCCTATAAGGCCGGCTTTGGTCGCGTTCCTGACTTTTTTTCTGTCTTCCCGGATTGGCTGTCTTCCATAAGGCCGCTTCTTCGGTCGCTGTGTGATCACTTCTCCTGTTTCTTCTGGAGTACGAAGTCACATATGAACTACACACTCCTCTAGCTGAAAGAAAAGAAAGAAAGAAAGAATCTTCTGCGAAGTATAAGATGACAGTAGTATATATGAGGAAGATTCTGGGATAATTTGTTAAACATTTAAGACTATAACTTTTATCGTAGTAACGCTCAACATTTCGAGGGAAAGACATCAACCAGGGGCTAAAAATGGCAATAACCTTTGAATCGTTCGAGCGATTCTACGATATTTGCATTTTAAAAGCTCTCGTAGACATTAAAACCACGCCTATTTTTGTTGCCCCTTCGGATATACTTTACCGCGAAATGTGAGCGAGCGTTTTTACAATACGATGAACGAGCGATTGTAGAATAATTCGCCGATATTTTTAATATTATATATAACTTTAAGAGATTTTTTGTTTATATATAAACCTCTTAAGAGAATCAATTTTTTTTCTTTATTTAAGAGAATTAATATTATTTTATATATATAACTTTAGTATTTAAGATATTTTTTTCGTTAAGCTGACGCTATCTGTTGGCAAAATATTAAACTGCATTTTTTTTAATTCCTTCGAAATTTCGAAGGCGATTAAAAAAATAACAAACAGCGCAAACCGTCCGTCGCTATTCGGATCGCACCATTTTGCTATTTGAGTTTTATCGATTCTTTACGATATATATATTTTTCTTCCTTTTTTTTTATTTATTTTTATATTTTTTATACTATATTTTTATATTTTTATATATTTATAATCAATATTTTTATATTTTATATATTTTATAAGTTCTTTGTTAAGCTGGTGCCATCTGTCGACAAATTAATTTGTGTCGCGCACTACGATTAAATAAACCATCACAGAAAAAAACACCTTGATGCTGAGAAACGTTTAAATTTAATCAATAAACAAACGTTTTCCGGCCCCACTCCATGAGCCATCGTCAGGCTAACTACATTCGAATACAATTTCGAACAAGCAATTTCAAATTGAAATAAACTACAATAAAAGAACTCACGCGCTACGCTGGATAACGTAAACTAAAACTAATATAAACAACATAGAAAATAATAAAATAAAATATGTCAATGTTACATGTGTACATTGTGAAAATCTATAGTCTATAGTTCTCTAGGCAATCCTTTTGCCGTATCTAATGTATTCCTGTGACTTTTTTAATTAAAAACTTCCAAGCTGATGGTAAAATCGCCGCATCCTTGTAATTTAAGCATTTTTTGGTTAAGCCGGACTTATAAATTTCACATTTTTCGGTTGTAGCCGCAAGTGTCGGCGAATGTATCGGTGTTAAGATCCTGGCTTCATCCCATTTCACCACGGACCCCTCAGTCTGCGCCATTTTTGCTAATGTTGTTGTGCATTTACCCTTCGCCACGTCATATCTGTGTTCCTTAATCCTTTTACTTAGGCTTCTTGTCGTGACCCCGATGTATTCTTTATCAATCTTTAACTGGTCGTTGCTGTACGGTATCGAGTACACACCTGGTTGTTCACTCGGTACTAATTGCATCTTTGTCGTTCCTTAGTAGCCTATATATCGAGGGAGCTCTTTTGTATACAATAGTGCTGTTCATGCGGCCCGCAATACCTTCCATGACCGATGATAGACGTTTATTATACGTGAATTTCGTGATACCGTTTGTCAGATCCCGTTTTTTCTTGTTTACTTTAGGATTCCTGTAAGCGGCAATCAAACGTTCAACAGGCGTTTCAATCAAAACGGCAATCAAGCGTATGCACTCGTATTTATCGGAGTTGATTGGCGATCACCAGTTTGTTACAAAGAACCCGATGAATGTGGTAAAGGAGCTGCAAGGGTTGGCCTTAATGGATAATGAGGTTGGGTCATTAATGGACTTTGAGAGCATGTATCCATTGATCAAACCATCCTCATGTTTTGATGCGCTAATGGAAGTGTTATATAGCTTACATCCAACGGCTGTAGAATACCGTAAGGACCTTGAGATGATGGCAAATCTGGTATGTGTTCAATCGTTTTTCGTTTTCGAGGGTAAAGTCTATAAACAGCTGAAAGGTGTCCCGATGGGCAGCCCAATGTCTGGTTTGCTGTGCGAGTTAGTTGTAAGAAAAATGGAGCGCATCACACTTAACAACTTCAAGGAGGACATAATCATGTATAAAAGGTACGTGGACGATGTGCTGGTTATATGGAGGAACCACGCAAGAATACAACAATTCTTAAGTGCCATGAATTCCAACGATCATGGCCTAAAGCTGAGCTTGGAGCAAGTTAGTAGCGACGAATTACATTTTTTGGACATTAGTATTGCATTTAGGAACGGGTCAATAGATACGAAGGTGTATATCAAACCTACACACGACCCGCTGTATATACCGTCAACATCGAATGATCCTATTACTTATAAGCTCTCAGCGTTTAGAGCTTTAATTAGAAGAGCGTTTCAGTATTGCTCTAACATACTCGATACGATGCGAGAGCTGGATAGAATCAGGCAAGTGGCTAAGGTGTTGGGATTTGGTCCAAGAACTGTTGAACGTTTGATTGCCGCTTACAGGAATCCTAAAGTAAACAAGAAAAAACGGGATCTGACAAACGGTATCACGAAATTCACGTATAATAAACGTCTATCATCGGTCATGGAAGGTATTGCGGGCCGCATGAACAGCACTATTGTATACAAAAGAGCTCCCTCGATATATAGGCTACTAAGGAACGACAAAGATGCAATTAGACCGAGTGAACAACCAGGTGTGTACTCGATACCGTACAGCAACGACCAGTTAAAGATTGATAAAGAATACATCGGGGTCACGACGAGAAGCCTAAGTAAAAGGATTAAGGAACACAGATATGACGTGGCGAAGGGTAAATGCACAACAACGTTAGCAAAAATGGCGCAGACTGAGGGGTCCGTGGTGAAATGGGATGAAGCCAGGATCTTAACACCGATACATTCGCCGACACTTGCGGCTACAACCGAAAAATGTGAAATTTATAAGTCCGGCTTAACCAAAAAATGCTTAAATTACAAGGATGCGGCGATTTTACCATCAGCTTGGAAGTTTTTAATTAAAAAAGTCACAGGAATACATTAGATACGGCAAAAGGATTGCCTAGAGAACTATAGACTATAGATTTTTACAATGTACACATGTAACATTGACATATTTTATTTTATTATTTTCTATGTTGTTTATATTAGTTTTAGTTTACGTTATCCAGCGTAGCGCGTGAGTTCTTTTTTTGTAGTTTATTTCAATTTGAAATTGCTTGTTCGAAATTGTATTCGAATGTAGTTAGCCTGACGATGGCTCATGGAGTGGGCCGAAAACGTTTGTTTTTGATTAAATTTAAACGTTCTCAGCATCAAGGTGTTTTTTGTCTTATGATTTAATAGAGTCTGAGTGAAGTTAGACGATTAAATAAACGACACACAATTTTCTCTCTTGTTTTTTTTATTTGAAATACAAGCTAAATGATATTATAATAATTAAAAAAACAAAGAAATATAAAAAAGTTATAATAAAAAAATGATGTATAATATGTATATAATGTATGATGTATATAATGTATAATAAAAAATATAGATGAGTAGATGGGATCTCTGTCAAATGTATCTAAAAAAACAATAAATATTATGTTGTATATTTATTTTTAAAAAAATTTTTATTATAAATAGTTTAAATTAGAAATTAAAAGTAGATTGTAAGGAAAATCCGCAAGAAAAAAAAGCAGAGGGCGTTAGTTGTTCTCTTTTTCGAAACAAAGAAGATTGTCAAACAAAGAAAGATGCTTAGTCATTGTGTCTAAATGCAACTGTTGCTTTTTGACTTACAATTGTTTTAAATATAAGAGACGATCAATAGGATTAGTCGATGTATCGCTATCAAGCGCGTCTATAAGAAACGCGAAGGTAAGAAGTTTAAGATTAAAATTATAAAAAGTGAATTAAAGCTATAAAAAAAAGTTTAAGAACTAGCTTTAGGAAGCATTAGCTTAAATTTATTTCGAATATTAAAAAACTAAAAAATGAGCTTATGCCTAGACACCAGTCTTTCTTTGCTTCGAAAAAGCTTGCGGAATATTCTTACATCTATTATTTAAAATTTTATATAAAGTTTTTTGAAAAACTTACCTTCTATTGGTCTTTTTAAATAATATCAATTTTTTATTTTCCATTTTTATTATTATATGTTTGAGGCCTACATAAAGAATATTAATAGTTTTTTTAAATTGAGCATTTAAATTAATTAGATTACAATAGGTTTTTCCGTTATAATAAATCGTTTCTTTTTTGCATATGTTGATTTTAATTTCGGATTCAATGTTAAGGGTTGATGTTACTGGTGGTTAAACGAAAATAAATATTATCTATCGGAATATCCGATGATTCTGAAAAATTACGAAATACTTTTTTTAAAAAAATATAATTAAATAAAAATTTTTTTACTAAAATATAAAAAAGATAATTACCATTGCGCTTCATAATTTTCCATGTCTCCTTTATGAAAAAAACATATTTGATGATCTTCCTCTTCAAAGTTCTTTAATATTTGAATCGTATCCCACGATTCATTTACCATATGACTTTCCTTCATAGACACATTCCTTCGAAATTTAATTCATAGTTTGTAAAGTATTTCGTTTCTAATATTGACACATTTGACAAGAGATCTCATCTTGGAGGGGTTAAAAAATTGGGTAAAAGCGAAAGTATTTATACTCTAGGTTTATTTAATATATGCGTTCACTTTCGCTAGTCCCCATCTTAGCCTACGGCATCAAAGTCGCGTCTTATCTGTTCCCCTCTATCTTTTTACATTCTAGGTCAAAGTTAGGCCTCCTAATTCAAAGTCAAGAATTCGAGGTGACCCGATTCCCACACAAAGCGACTAATGTTTTATAGTTTCAATTAAAAAACACATTTTTTTAAGTTTTAAAAAAATTTTATTTGAGTAAACTAATGCTACATTGGTTACATTTAATGAATATATTTGGTGGTATTTTACCAAAACGAAAATTATTGCGTACAAAAGCTGATTACATAGTTATCATTAAAATATTTAGTATTAGGCTGAAGTATTTTTAAGTCTTGGTTTCTCGATATTTTGTAGAGAAAAAATAAGCAAAAGTATCCGCACGTAGAGCTATACGGACCTTGGAGCGTTCTTCGATTCCAGCGTAACTCCTTGGAATTCTGTCTTATGAACTTTATAATTTTCGGGATTTTTGGCGCTAGGCCGTATGAGTCAAAATAATAACAAGTTGAATTTCGGAAAAATAGAGCTATCCAGTGTCGTCCGGGATTTTTGCTGTTCTCCGTATTAACGATAAAGCTTCTCTTCTTTCCGATTGTTTGAGGTAATAAATCCGACGGATAGACGCCTCCGAATGTCTTGCTAATTTCGGAATCACCTAATGCCAGTTTCCAGAGCGTAATCGTATCCATTATTTGTTTAGTAGTCGACGTAAATGTTTCGCGATCGATCGATTTCTATTGTATTACGATATTCTAAGAAGCATATGACGTTAACTGTTTCTGGCAAAGGTCTTTTGAACTTTAAATCGAAACTAACATTTCCATGCGTCAACACAGAGGTATGATTTTCGAATGCAACGCGATCGGGAGTTAGGTCGAACACGTAGAACATGTATCCTTGAGCGTAATCGGAATACGATATATTAGCAAATTTTCCGTAGGGAATTCCCCCTATTTCTTTGAATAATGTTGTGTAACTTCGTGCGTAGGATTTTGCATCGAAGTCTGGGCAGTACAGATTGGGCGGGATTAAAATCGAATCTTTTATAACAGAAATATAGTTTAAGTCGAAATTTTCAAAATTGAAAGGATTTAAATCGATCTGTCCATTAAAAGCGTTATTTCACACCAATCCGATTATAATTCTTTTCAGAATTTGACCGATTATCGCATTCGAAATATTTGAACTTAAAATCCCTTTACTTAATGTAAATACTTTAATATTAACTCGTCGATAAGGCATTTTAATTACAGAATTTTCTAATGTTTTTTCCATTCCAACTAAGATGCTAGGACTTACTTCTATTCTATTTATTTTTAACGTAATATTTTTTAGTCGAATCTGATAATTATCGGCTGTTGCCATTAGAGCGAAAGCGTCTTTTGAACGTTCCAATTTTATCCGGACGTCTACGCCGTTTATCAATAATTTAGGTTGATTAATAAAATCAAAATGAAGTCATCCGTATAAATCTAATACTTGGCTTTTGCTGCTTTTCTTAAACCTGGCGACTAATCCTTCATTCTTGCCGTCTTTAATCGGGTTGGTTTCGTTTAAAAATCCGGCGGTGTCTTTGTAGAAGAAAGAGCTGGTTAAATAGGTTTTTTGCGCTTCTTCAAAGAAAAATAATAGATTTTCTATTATCGCTTTATATGGGTAATTAACGTGCGTAGATATAGTTTTATCATTAAATATCGTAGTACATTGAGAGAACATCGAATGCAATAAATTATTCACAGGTGTTACTAAGTCGGTATCGAGAGTAGAAGTTCCATTTTGTTTAGCAACAGTAACTTGCGCATTAATCGAAATACTGCTCAAATCTATTAAGTTTTCTCCCGAGCCGAGGATTAGAAATTCTATAAGAGATTTCTGATCAGTTATCGAAGCGATGGGATGTAGAATAGCCTCGGTAGTATTTAAAATCGCCAACTGGGTCAGAATAGTTTTAAAAAAATCTAGTTCCGATTTTAAACACGGGCAGGAGAAAGGATTCATTTTTTTAGGAGAAAATATCCACTACTTTCCTCTTCTTAGTATTCTTTCGTTTTAAGCTTTTTCTTAGACGTTTTCGTTTTTTACCCGATCCGCTTTGAATTTTTTGAATGACGTCATCTTTTATTTCTCGACCTGCTTGATTAATTCTCGATAGAGCCGAGTCTTTTAACGATTTTCCCGTGAGTATATCCGATCCAATATCTTTTGCTATATTTAACGCTTTTTTTCCAATATATCGACCCGCATGTTTTAATATTAGTATTGCTTCGCGAAAAATTGATCCGAAAAATCCATAACCACGTTGAATCGGCCGACTTTTAAAGTACGGTCCTCTTCCCCATTGAGGAGTAACATAAGGGGTGTGAGGAAATATAGAATCGGGATATCCTCCCGTCTGCGAACGATAATAACTAATACAGTCCTCCGGTTTAAGCTTCATTTTATCAAATAACCGATTCGTTAATGAATCCGGTTTTTATATACTTTTTCGACGAAAACACAATACCAAAAGCGTTTTTCCCGAAGTAAATATGACGTTTTCACCTGTTGATGTGCATATGTCTACGGTTATAGTCTCGATATAATTCGATCGAAGAGGGAAAAATAACAGAGTATTATAAATTTTAACGATTTGTTGATCTTTTTCTCCCATAACTGGAATTACTCGGAATAGTGGGGCAGAAGTATCGCCTACGTGATGCGATTCTATTAAATTAGAATATACAAATATTTCTGTTATTCCAGCGTTTAATTCTAAGGGATAAGTTCCCACAAATTCTCCTTTGGAATATTCTAATCGATCGAAGCCTAATATATCTTTTAATTGACTATTAAATTTTACGGAAGTTTCTCGAGGAACTTTCAATAATAACTTTTTATCGGGAAGCGATTTAAAACTGATTGAGTGAAATGATTTAAGAAATTCTCTTTGTCCATATAATCCAATCGGTATACGCGTCGTATTTTCGACGTTTTCGATTTTTACTTTATCTATATATCTATTTTTTTCGATTAATGTAATAAATTCTTCTTTAAAATCGGTAAAAGATGAATTATATCGAATCTTTTCATCTTTTCCTCTTACAATATATTGTTTTTAATACTCTAGATTTAGAGCCGAAAGAAATGTAGGAGCATCTTGATTTATGCGTAATTCGCAATCTTGAGCGATCTGAATCGACACAAAGCCGTCTTCTTTGTTATAAGAAAATTTAATAAGACCATCCTTTCCTAATTCTTTTAAATTATTCGTAATAGTCTCGAATATATTACTTGATTTGTTCTCTCCTATAGGATATAACGGAATTAGTGTAGTCAAATCATCAGTTTTTACTTTAATCAACTTCGTCTCTTTAGAAATTATGTTGTAAGTATTATTTTCGCTAGTTATATTAAACCACGAACGAGGTATTATTATCTGGGACAATGCCGCTTCCCACGACCCGCTTAAATTTATTGGTGGATTAATTTTCGATGTGAAGGACGATTGAGTATTTTTTGGAAAATAGTCCATACTCGCCGTACTGATAAGCATAACATAAAATCTATCCATTTTTGACTTTCTGCAGTTCTTCGTTATAAAATCGACCCGTAATCGTCTGGTTGTTGTAATCTTTTAACACATAAGTGACAGGTGTCGTCAGAAATCGGTTTTTTATATAGAAAACCTCTTTACTCCATCCTGCCAAATATCCTCTAGAAAACGTTTTACGTTTCTTAGAAATTCTAACTTTATCATTAATTTTATATTTATATTTTATTTTCATTTTACCGTAAAGTCGATTAAAAATTTGTAAATGGTGTTTAGGTTTCACCTCGGCCGGAGGCATTCCTATTGGTTCGATGTTTACTATAATTATATGCATTCACCAAATCATTTAATTTATCAATATATTTATTAGAATTTCGATAGGTAATAAGGCGATAAATTTTAATTTTTAAAGTTTTATTAAACCGTTCTATGACCGACGCTTTCGTTTCGGAATGAGTATAATAATGATTTATTTAAAGTTTTTTAAATAAATCCTTAATACCAGAATTCATAAACTCTTTCCCTTTATCGGTATGTATCATCCTAGGTATTACTTTTCTAAATATTTTTTGAAATGCTTTTTTTATCGTTTTGGGTTTTTTGTCTTTTACCGGAATTACATACGCATATTTAGAAACACGTCGATAGTTGCTAATAAATATTTTATTCCATTATTATCTTTCGAAAATTGTCGAACATCCATAAGATCCGACTGGAGTAGTTCTCCTTGATATAAAGCTTTGGTTTTACGTCGCTTATAATTTTTTCGTACAGGTTTATGCAACGTATGCGTGTCTTAAGTCGATAGCCATTGTTCGACAGATTATCTAGGCAACTTTGTCGCTTTTATTAGTCTCGTTACGCCGCCAAACGATGCTGGATGAGATGGATTATAATAAATAGAGCTTAATAATCTTTCCATGAAATATGTTTTCTTTTAGACGAGGCAATCCGTTTAGAAATTTTCGTAGACGAAAAACTTTTTTTTTTCTTTCACTAGTAATTGATCGTATCGAAGGCGGCGGAATCGATGGCGTTCGAAAACGAAGTATGGGCGATTCTTCTATTCTTAATCGACTCGATAGCGCCTTATTTCCTACCCATTCTCTAGGAATATTAGATTTAATAATCGCTTGATAAAATTCGTTAAATCCGATGGGCACGATGGAAGATTTACGATTGCGCATTGAATGCGACATCAGATACGCTATATGGGAATTAATTATTGGCTCATTATTTACCAGAAATTTTCCTTTTTCGTTCCAGTCGTATTGATATTGCTTTAGTAATTGAATGATATGCAGAACATATTTTTGATATGGCAGCGTGACAGAAACTGATGTCTGATCTTCGATAGTCAACGGTTTTGTCGGTTCTAACAATGGTTGCGATTCTTTGATTGTTTCTGATACCATCGAGACTCGAATCGGTTCTTTGGGTGCGTGAATAGTTTGTTTAAATCTCGAAATTAGTTGACTTAATAATTTAACTTTCAAATCATCCGATAAAGTACTTTCTTTTAATAAATCTTGGATATTATCATGCAATCGTATTTCCGGTTTTTGCAGTTGATATTTACGTACTAATTTAGGTGGTACTAACGCCATTCGTTGAGCCATTTTTTTTATAATCCAAAAATTCTTTTAGCTAATGATATTATTGGATCTAAAATCGCCCCTAAAAATTCTCCCGATTGATTTATTAAAATCGTTTTTTGCTTGGAGACCTATTTTTTTATTTGCGAGTTTTCGAATACATTTTTTATATTTTTTAAATTTATTAATGTTTACTGGTACTCGGCCTTGCAGCGTATTATCGCAAATTTCGCATATGACTTTTATCTGATCGGGCAATGCTTCTTTTAACAAAGCTTTTTTCTGAGCGGGTGTTGCCTTTGCTAGCACATTTAACAAATGATAATTGTTTCTGATATTCTTCATTTTTGTAGAATATAAACCCAATACACGCCTTGATTGTCGGGGAAACACAAATCTCGTAAACACAATTTTTTATCGGTCAACGGATTGGAAATCGATAAACAAATAACTGTACGGTTTGGATGTCGCGCTTAAATATGAATCTTTAAAGTAGGGCATTTTGCCTATAAACGCTTGACGAGTGAGACAGTTGATTCGGCTTTTATCTCTATTATTCTTAAATAAAATCAAATAATGAGTATTTAAACTAATATCTCTCATTATTTTATTACGAGGAAATAAATTCTGCATTATCAATATAACGCTTATAAAAACACTACACTCATGACACCTTATAAATTTGCAGCCGTGTTTATTCGGTACAAACGAACGTTTTCGGTCGTGTTTAATGACCTTCTTCAGGAAATATCCAAAACAAATTCGAACACAACGAAAATCTGCAAAAACGAACAAACTTCGGAACGTTTTTTAAAAATATTCTAAAGAGAATTGCGTGCGCCATCTCTACATCGATGCGTATTAAATAACACATTACATGAGAATAAAATAAAAATAAATAACAGACAATAAAAGTAATATGCGCCTTGGAGACATTAACCCTTTCCCGGCCAGGGTACCGATCTATCGTTACCCTATTCGTTTAGCAAAACGGCCAGGGTACCGATTGATCGTTACCCTGTTAACAATCGATTTTTATAAAATTTATCGACAACAGATGTCAGCACTTGACGGCATCGTCTTGTTTATCGTTCATTCTACATATTTTTGTCCAGGTGGTGTTTTGTCGACTTAAAAAATTTTAATTATCGGTTATTTTTTCTTAATTTTTCATTTTCTGATAATTTTTTATTTTATTTTTAGCATATTCATGCAATAATATTACTATAATAAGTTGATTTATGCTATAATAAGTTTATTCAGCTATAATATGTTAATATATCGTAAATATTTAAGTTATGACCTTCAGTTCTGATATTTTATATATTTTTTTTAATTTTTAATTTTTAATTTTTTTTTAAATCTAAAATATTAGCAAATGTTACATCTATTGCTATTGGTAATCATATGTTTATTACAAAAATATATAGTCTTGTTTGATATGAAATGAATAAAGTATATTAGTTAATTATATTAGATGAAAGCAGAATAAAGTTCAGATTTCAAACAAATGTTTGATATAATGTGCGATAATTTCACAACGAATAAACGTACGTGCATAAATGTAATATCAAATTGTACAGAACAATATTCTACGTCATTCTGGCTCAGTGACAATAAGAATAAAGTAACCAGACAATGTTAATTTTGACAAAAAGTAACAAATTTTCAAGTTTGAATGTCAATTATCATATATTATTTTTTTTTCTCATAAATTTTTCAAACAAACTTTATTGAAAAATGTCGTATTTAAAACTAACTATATTGATAAATATATGTGATTTTTTTCATATGAATCAAATAATAATTTAATTTTTGGTGAATTTTTAAAATAATATTGCCTGATTTACCTATTTTGACCTTGGCCGTTTTACAAAATAAGGGGGCGTGGCAAATGGCAGGGAAAGGGTTAAAAATAAAATACAAACATAAACTATGGTGCAAGCCGAACGGCGCACAGAACATAGGGAAGGAGAGGAGCTGTGCAGAGACAAAAAACTACGGTTTCTGTCCTTGTGTAGGCTTCCGCATATTTGCTTTTCTGAGGTTTACATGTCGCCTGAGCGCCAGGCTGCAGATATTTTACTAGCCTCTCTGAAGTTGATAGATTGTCCTTTTTGGCTTGCTTTGCACATATGTCAAGCTTCTGTATAACGGAGGTGCTTTACGTTGCGAACTGTTTGTACTAATCTTGCTTGGGCCCATTCAGCTTGGACTTCTTGGGGATCTGCCAGGAAGTAAGTCGCCAACGCTGTGCATGGTTGTTCGCTTCTTATATTTCTCTGATGTTCCGCCGGCCTTTCCTTGAGTGATCTTCTGGTAGCTCCGATGTAAAATAGCTTGTTTTGCCTCCGTGTGTCTGTAATAGGGATCCTGTAAACCCCCGGAAGGGAGTTAGTGTCCATGGCGTCTTTATCCGCTCTTAGCAGCTGGTATATAGTGGGATTCCATTTATATATTATTCTTTTGTTTGTGGCAGTTCCTATACGTCTATAGATGCTGCCCAGTTCCGCTCTGTATTCCATCAATGTAAACTCCTCTGTATTTAGGAGGTTTCGCTCCTTATTGCGTGTCGTAATCTCGCTAGTGACAGCTTTAGGACTGATCCCGTTCTTCTGAGCTAGCTTAATGATGTAGTTCATCTCTTCGTTTTTGTCTTGGGTACTACTACAGTGTGTGTGTGCTCGTGCCGCGAGCGCTCGGAATGCTGCGAGTTTGTACGTCGGCGGGTCGTGCGAGTTCCATGGGATAAAGATTGGGTTGTAAGTAGGCTTTCTGTATACCTTAGTACGGAAAGCTCCATGGCTGTCGAGCTGTATAGATAAATCTAGAAAGTGTATAAGCTTATCATTTTCTTGCTCGAGTTCGATCTCGAGGCTGAATTTGTTATCGTTGATGTCCGTTATGAATTGGTGTAAGTTGGGTTTGACATTCCAGAAAACAACCACATCATCGACGTACCTTGCATATGTTAGGATTTGCGTTGCATATTTTGGCAGGAGTGCATTCTCTAGAGTTCTTAGGACCATCTCGCATAAAGTACCTGCCAGGGGGCTACCCATGGCTACACCCTTCTGTTGCATTCCAAACTCGCAGCATTCCGAGCGCTCACGGCACGAGCACACACACACTGTAGTAGTACCCAGGACAAAAACGAAGAGATGAACTACATCATTAAGCTAGCTCAGAAGAACGGGATCAGTCCTAAAGCTGTCACTAGCGAGATTACGACATGCAATAAGGAGCGAAACCTCCTAAATACAGAGGAGTTTACATTGATGGAATACAGAGCGGAACTGGGCAGCATCTATAGACGTATAGGAACTGCCACAAACAAAAGAATAATATATAAACGGAATCCCACTATATACCAGCTGCTAAGAGCGGATAAAGACGCCATGGACACTAACTCCCTTCCGGGGGTTTACAGGATCCCTATTACAGACACACGGAGGCAAAACAAGCTATTTTACATTGGAGCTACCAGAAGATCACTCAAGGAAAGGCTGGCGGAACATCAGAGAAATATAAGAAGCGAACAACCATGCACAGCGTTGGCAACTTACGTCCTGGCAGATCCCCAAGAAGTCCAAGCTGAATGGGCCCAAGCAAGATTAGTACAAACAGTTCGCAACGTAAAGCACCTCCGTTATACAGAAGCTTGGCATATCTGCAAAGCAAGCCAAAAAGACAATCTATCAACTTCAGAGAGGCTAGTAAAATATCTGCAGCCTGGCGCTCAGGCGACATGTAAACCTCAGAAAAGCGGATATGCGGAAGCCTACACAAGGACAGAAACCGTAGTTTTTTGTCTCTGCACAGCTCCTCTCCTTCCCTATGTTCTGTGCGCCGTTCGGCTTGCACCATAGTTTATGTTTGTATTTTATTTTTAATGTCTCCAAGGCGCATATTACTTTTTATTGTCTGTTATTTATTTTTATTTTATTCTCATGTAATGTGTTATTTAATACGCATCGATGTAGAGATGGCGCACGCAATTCTCTTTAGAATGTTTTTAAAAAACGTTCCCGAAGTTTGTTCGTTTTTGCAGATTTTCGTTGTGTTCGAATTTGTTTTGGATATTTTCTGAAGAAGGTCGTTAAACACGACCGAAAACGTTCGTTTGTACCGAATAAACACGGCTGCAAATTTATAAGGTGTCATGAGTGTAGTGTTTTAATAAGATATGCAGTCTACGATGAGTTATAACGCTTATATTTTTATGATGCGATTGAACGGTAAATAATTCCGCAATTTTTTCAGTTATAGAATGCATTAAATCGTCTATAATTATTAAATCTACATTTTCGTCGATACTTTCGGGAATACCGCATTTAAAATGAATATTTTTCTCTTCCACGAACCAAGGTTGATACATCGAGTAACACCATAAAATGCGATTTAATCGTTTTTCATAGATATTTTCATGTAGCATTTTCCGAACTAAAGAAGTTTTTCCAGATTGAGACGGGCCCACGACGATACAACTGGACGAATGTTTTAAACGCATTTTCTGCACAGTAAGTTAAATTCGTTCTTTAATAATTGCACACCATATATTTGTGAGGCAATCCATCGGTCGAAAATCTTCGAATGTCGTATACAGTTCTTCCAGCATTCGTACATTTATGTAAATAAAAGTTTCTACCTAAATGTAAAGAATATTCGCAAGTAGTGTTTTTTATATTAATTTCTTTAAAATCTGATCCTTTTAATAAAACTATAAAAGAAATTGTTAGCGAAAATATTTCTATACAGCTTATAATAACAAAAGCGAGTACTATTTTGCGAGACATGATGATCTAAAATAGCAATTAAAACCGAAATAACTGCTTATTAAATAAAATCAAAAACACTACTGCACATGCGCGAAAACATAAAACCAATCGCGAATTTAAAAATTATTTTATTCGAAAAGATGGCAGGGTGTAGTGACGATATGCTACCCGTGATTCGTTGGACAGCGTTTTGTTCCATTGAAGAGAAATTATTAGTTCCATACGCTTTCTCTAGAACCTTGTTATCCTTGCATCGAGTTAGCAGAAGAATCTGCCAAAGCCTGCGGCTAGAAGCCAACAGTTTCCTCTGACTGTTAAAATTCTATACTCCGTAGATGTTTCGCCCGATGGCTTAGAGCCAAAAACGAAACAGTTCCGTTGGATGCTCACATGCGAAAGAATCTTACCAAACTCCCGCCATACTCATTGAAGAGAAATCTCGACAAAACATTTACGAACTTTGGACGATTGCGCTTTCTGACGCTCTAGAAGCATGACCCCCATCGCGGACTCAACGAAAAGAATATTCCAAAAATGTATTTTGAATACGAAAGTAAAAATAAATAAAATTGCATTTTTTTCTCGAAAATTTTGTGTTTTATTTAATAATATAGCGCAAACCATTAATTGTAAATAATATATATTTTTTAAATTCGTTGATCTAAAAACAAATTGTAGTGTGAGAAAAAATTCGCTGACCTACAAAACAAATTATAACGTAATAAATTCGTTGACCTAAAAAATAAAATGGGTGTGTGAGAAAAAATTCGGCTGACCTAAAAAATAAATGATCACGTGAAAAAAAATTAATTCTGTTAATAACGATATTAAAAAAACATGTCGCAACACGAAAAAATATATAAAAGTTCGAATAATATTTATAAAAAACATGTTGCAACATGAAAAAAAATATAAAAGTTCATTTGTCTAAACGATTGCATCATAAAAAAAGCTTATTGGTCTAAAACAAAACTAATCGATTGCGTCATACAAATTGATTTCGTCATATAAAGCGCTACAAACTAAAATTAAATTAGTATTATATTAATATCGAAGAAGACAAGTCGTATAAAATGGAGACAAGAAAAATAGCCCTGCTCTCTGACGAATTAAATTCGTTGGTTGATTGGAAAGATTTCTCTAAATTAAATTTAACGAGAAGACATAATAAGACGACTTCAAGATAAAGTTGATTGGGATATTATTTCTGAAAAAAATCTTAGTAATGAATTTATTGAAGATTTCCAAGATAAATTAAACTGGAATAAAATATGGAAAAGCAGACATTACTCTCCTACTTTTTTAACCAAGTATACTCATCGAATTAATTGGGATGATGTTTGTCGTTATCAGCAGTTAACAGAAACATTTTTGAGTGAATATTCTGATTATCTAAACTGGGATCTCGTATCTCAATATCAAAAACTGAGTCCTCAATTCATTATAAGTTTTAAAGATTCACTCAATATGCCGCTTGTTTGTAAATATCAACAATTAACCGAAGAAACTATTAAAGAACTTGAAAACCATGTGGATTGGGAGATTATTTCAGAATATCAAGATTTATCCGAAAAATTTATGAAAGATTTTAAACATAAATTGGATTGGTGTAGTCTCATTAGTAATCAGAAACAATTAACAACCAAATTTATAACCGATAATTATCAATTTGTTCTAATTCGTGTTTTGGCAAAAATATGTGAAAGACTTTAATTTTTTTAAATATAATTAATACATTTATACACGTATTTTGTATACTTACTTCTTAATTGATGTAAATGTTTTTTTATTTCAATAAAAAAAATGAAATGAATTGAATATTTCTGTTGTATTTTTTTCTACATTACTTAACACGAATCGGTTATAATGTATTCTCCTCTCCCGGTGTTGGCCTCACATCGGTTCGTTCACTCTTTTACAAAACGAGGTCAAATCAACTCCCCCCAACGATATAAAGACGGGAGGTTTACTTTCTTTAGCTAATTCTTTATCAAGTTTTTTCTCTGCACACGAAAAATATTATTATTTGAAGAAGGAGAAGAAAATCAATAGAAGGTAAGTTTTTTCAAAAAACTTTATATAAATTTTAAATAATAGATGTAAGAATATTTTCGCAAGATTTTTTTTTCGAGAAAGATGAGTGTCTAGGCATTAACTCAATTTAAATTCTTTAGGTTTTTTTTAATATTCGGAATAAATTTAAGCTAATGCTTCCTACAACTAACTCTTAAACTTTTTTTAATAACTTTAATTCGCTTTTATAATTTCAATCTTAAGCTTTTTTTTTCTTGCGAATTTTCTTTAAAAAACTGCTTTCAGTTTTTCAAAATTTCTAATTTAGACTATTTATAATAAATATGCATCATAATATTTATTGTTTTTTAGATGCCCTACTATGTTATAAATCCTACTGAATCCCACTCTACCGAAGTTTAACGACGTTGATCATAAAAGAACTTCACGCATTCTATGGAGCCAATTGTCATATCTTATAATTATTTTAAATTTCATTATTTTTTGTTCTTATTTCTAATAAAAAAAGAGAGAGATGTCGTCGTTTATTTAATCGTTGACGCCGCACGAAAAAATATATAACGTAAAAGAATCGATAAAAAGCAAATATCGCGATTCGATTAGCGAGGGTTCGTGTTGTTTATTTTTTAAATACCTATCTAATTTCGAAGAAAAAAAATAATATATTAAAAAAAATGAAGTTTAATATTTTGTTGACAGATGGATTCAGCTTAACCAAAAAAACTTATATCTCTCTTAAATATTAAAGTTATATATATAAATATTAATTCTCTTAAATAAAACTTTAAAATATTGATTCCCTTAAGAGCTCTTATATATATATATATATATAAAAACTCAACAAAAAATACGTATATATATAAATCTCTTAAAGTTATATTATAAATATTGATTTTCTTAAGACGTATAAAAAACAGCGAATCTCTACGTATATATAAAAAACCGACCTATATAAAAACAACGAATCTCTTCGTATATAAAAAACACCTTCCTAATTTCAAAGGGAAGAAAAATATTTTGTCAACAGTTGGTGCCAGCTTAACAAAAAACTTATATATAAAAATAAAAATATATAAATATAAAAAAATAAAATAAAAATATTGATTCTCTTAAGATGAGTTAACAAAAAAAAACTTATATAAAGTATACTAATAAAAGAAAGAAAAAATCGATGAAAAAAATATATATATCGTAAAAGAATCGATAAAAAGCAAACAGCACTCGTGATCGTCGTCGCGACACACAATTAATTTGTTGACAGATGGTGCCGGCTTAACAAAAAAACTTATAAAATATAAAAATAAAAATATATAAATATAAAATAAAAGAAATATTGATTCTCTTAAGATGACTTAACAAAAAAATCTTATATAAAAAAGTATAGTAATAAAAGAAAGGAAACATCGATGAAAAAAATAACATATTGTAAAAAAATCGATAAAAAACAAATATCACGATCCGATTAGCGATGCACAGTTCCTGCTGTTATTTTTTTAAATCACCTTCGTAATTTCGAAGGATTAAAAAAAATGCAGTTTAATATTTTGCCAACAGATGGACAGCAGCTTAACAAAAAAATATCTTAAATATTAAAGTTATATATATATAAAATTATATTAATTCTCTTTAATAAAGAAAATATTGATTCTCTTAAGAGATCTATATATAAACAAAAAATCTCTTGAAAAAACTATATATAAAAAAATATTGGCGAATTATTCTACAATCGCTCGTTTGTCGTATTGTAAAAAACGCTCGCTCACATTTCGCGGTGTAGTATATCCGAAGGGGCAACAAAAATGGGCGTGGTTTTAATGTGTACGAGAGCTTTTGGAATGCTAATATCGTAGAATCGCTCGAACGATTCAACGGTTATTGCCATTTTTACCCCTGGTCGACGTCTTTCCCTCGAAATGCTGAGCGTTACTATGATAAAAGTTATAAAGTCTTAAAAGTTTAACAAATTATCCCAGAATCTCTCTCATATATACTACTGATGACTATAATGTTGAAGCTTTCCCGCTAAACCCTAAAAATTTTCTTAAATTATTTTATTAATCCAGTCAAATTTAAATAATATAAAATGTCTAGATCTGTTTAATAAAAATTATCACAAATATTATTACAAATATGCAAATTAGATATGCGATAGATCACTGGGAAATCTCCTGCCAAGATAAAAATAGCTTTTGGTCATGTGATCACCAAGAAATATGAAGAAATGTGTCTAAAATTTAATGTTTGTGTACAAATTATTAAATTTCAACTAATCTCATCAAAGACAATAGAATAATTTTCAGATCATATAAATTCTACAATAAATAATTATTTCTTCGAAAGAAGTTGATATACACGAATAAATAATAATTATCCTCTTAACAGTGAAGGACGAGAATAGTCGTCCAAGACGATCGAGTGGCAGTGGTGAAGGACGACTATAGTCGTTAAAAAATTCTTATAAAATACCTGGACCATTTCGTGAAGTCGTAGAATTTTCACGAGTAGTTGGGTTCTCCAACTTTGTTTTGGAATATCCTTTAGTTCTCGAGAAATTACAATAAAAAAGAGAAAATTAAAATAAATATGAAATTTTAGACGGCCATCTATCGACATAAATCGAATTTAAATTTCCCGCCGTCATCTGATTGGTTAAAAAAATTAATATTCCTAATTGGCTCGCGTCAGAAAAAAGTAGGTGTGACTTCTGTAAATGACGCTATCGGGAGAGCACCGATGCAACCGGAAAAAGTAAACAGCCTACGTCATTAGTCTAACGGTCCTTGTCTGACCTACTTTTTGTAGAATCAACATTAGAGTAAGCTGTAGTAAAACGTAGTAGTTTATAGTAAAACGGTCTTCTCTAATATTCATAGTACTTTGTAAAGCTTGGATTTCAATTTAATAAGTATTATTTAATTCAGAAACATTATAAATACATCATTAAGTAGGAGAATAACAAAAAACTTTATTTTTTAGTATAATACAATTTACAAAATCGAAAGTTCGTATATCGTAATATTATAAAAAACTACATCGAAACATACAAAGTCACCTAATTTACTTAAATTCAGTTCATTATACAACTGTCGATACTCTTGCCTTCCTCAGTTTCCTCAAACAAAATTCGAAAACTTCAATTAATCCTATAAATATTTAAGCGCCATTACTATTCGAATTAACTGTAATTACAAATATAAATGAAAAATATTTTCGACATAAACCCTAGGCAATAATTATCAAAACAAAATTCTTCAAGTATAAATTTTTCTGTATAAATGTCAGCAATCCAATGTGTGACCTACTTTCTCTAACATAGTAAAACAAAGTAAGTTGCAGTACAACAATACACATAAACACAAATAAATTAGTAGCTCAATAATACATACTTTCATTTATATCCATATGTTATATCCAAAAGTCAGTTCTCCCAAATTGTCGAAAAATAAATTATTTTCAACTTTTCTTTTTGTAAAGTAGCATATTCTGAAAAACAAGTTCTATATTCAGCGTAAAATTTCCACCTTTTATCCGTTAAAAACAACGCAAAATGTATGGATCCACGTAATAAAAAATTATCGCAGTGAACTTCGAAAAAACCGAGAAACACAGATACACCAGACTGCACTGTACAAAATTTTTCCACGAACTGATTCATATTTTAATGCACCTGTGAATAATTTCATCACATAACGAAAAGTTTTTGAATAAAAGCTAAAAGTTTTTAAAAATTCTTTCATAAAATCCGATGAATTTAATTAATACACAATAACTAGATCTGTTTAATAAAGATTAATAATTTTCCATTATAATTATGCAAATTAGATATAAAAAAAATCATCGCGCAAATTCTCCCGCGAACCATGGATGACTCTTACGTCATCTGGATTGAAGTTTCCTGCAAAATAGTGAAAATTTTTATATAATTATATTACTAATCCAGTCAAATTTAAATAATATAAAATGTCTAGATCTGTTTAATAAAGATTAGTAATGTACTATCATTAATATGCAAATTAGATATGACAAAGATCACTGTAGGAAAATTCCTGCCAAGATAAAAATAGCTTTCGGTCACGTGATCACCAAGAAATACGCCTTAAATTTAATGTTTGTGTACAAATTAATACATTTTAACTAATGTCATCGTTTAAAATTTAATGTTTCTGTAAAAATTAGTAAATTGTAACAAATTTCATCAAAGACAACAGAATAATTTTCAGCTCATAAAAACTCTACAATAAATGATTATTTCTTCGAAAGACGTCGATATGCACGAATAAATAATAAATATACAATAATGCTTTTATCCATTTTAAGTGAATATTGTAAAAACTAAGCTATTTAATTTGTTTGGCTTTTATAATTTAGTTTCCGAATATTTTACTGTGAAATTCCATTTAGTAAACAGAAACAAAGACAAGCTATTAATTATAAACAGAACAATAAAATAATTTTTACGTAAATTGAGTGAAAATACAGAAAATAACAAATTATATCAAAGATGGGGACAAACAAGCTTACATCCCCAGAACAGTGCTTATAATTCGATGTCATTTTCAGCCTGTTCCTAATTCGACTGTTTTATGTTTGTAAAAAGTTAATATTTTAAGATGTGTTATAAAACAAGCTACCTTTTCAAATACCTGGACGATGGCAATACGCAAATTAATTCCAAAACCTGGAACCCAAATTCTCAGTAAACCCAAAAACTACAGGCCGATCAGTCTCCTACCAATTATGGGAAAAATTTTGGAAAAATTACTAATAAACAGAATTAATTATCACCTTCACAAAAATGTTCTTAGAAATTATGAATGTTTTTAGATTAGCTTCCATTTTACACATTGACTTTATCATTGCTATGGAAACGGTCAATGTCCGTTTTCTTTCTAGAAACTTTAGAGTAATTAATTAGTACTACTTAGAAAACTTATATAAACTTATATAATGAAAAAATGGAAGAATATAGTAATTTGTCCACGGATTACAAATCACAATCTGAGGAGGAAGATGTAGGATTACTAAATATTTTATCTGTAAAGAATGATATAGAAAAGTATATAAAAGAATGTGCTAGTTCAAAACGAAAAGCAAAAATACATGTACAATTTATAACAGATAGTCTAGATAACATAGTAAATATTTACAAAGAAAATAGAACAACTATTGTCCAATTAAACAGTAAACGAGCATTTATGTATTGTGACATCCTAACAATGCCAGGCTACAATTTTTAATCGTATTTTTAATTTATGTAATTTAAAATATATGCTCTCCATTTCAAATTAGTAATGATTTGTCTCTGTACAATATACTTTTCCGTTAAGAATAGAGCAGTGCCTGTCATTTATCTAACAACTTTCAGAGGAAAAGTTTGAATTGAAATAACGTCACTTCCGATTCAAGCCAAAAGTTTGTATAAAACTAATCGGGGCCTCGTCTCCTAAGCCTTTAATATCCAGTCTTGTTATTCATCCAACTAAATCTATTCTCAGATTAACGAGAAACAAACAGACACCAATGAAAATTTGTGTCTTCAATTTAAAATTGCTGCCAAACAACAACAGTTTTAAACATTATTTTATAAGATTTAAACTTATATATAAAATTATTTTTTAAGCAATTGAAAAATTTTGCAATATCCAATTATTACTTCAATGCAGAAACGAGATTTTTCGAAAAATAATGTATAAATTTTATTCATATAAGAAATAGGACATCAAAATTATTGTGAAAAATTTATTAAATGCAATATTTTGGCATAAATTACAGATTGAAAATAATATAACATTTATCATTACTAATGCAGAATTTGGCATGAGTGCTCAGCATTTCTCTGTATTTAACAGAAACTTTTCATATAAAGTACAGGTTCGAAAACAATCAAAGATTGATGATGTCGCTTATTCTATATACCACTGTATCATTACAATAACTTTTTCCTCTGTGATCCTTACAAATAAAATCCAGAATTTTATTTTAGCCCTACCAACATCGAAAAGTTTTCAATGACGATGACATACAACTGTGTTCATTTCAGATAAAATTGCAGTTCCCTTTTCTACATATATTACAGTATGTGTCAATGCAATTACTTTAGACAAATATAATTATTTTTGAACTATCAAAATGCTTTCTTCTAATTCTTTCTATAATATTCAATCTTTAATACATATGTACAGTACTCTACATAGGAGAATGTTCATCTGTTTTGACGAATGAACACCCATGACGATTTTAAAGTTAAGTATTTTATATGTATAGAATAGCTTTGTATTCTTCAATAATATTCTCGTTATTCATATAATAATTATTGCTATTATTATGTATATGTAATGTATATGGATGTAATAATGTGCAGAAAAATTTATTATGTGTCACGTACAAAAAGTGAAAATTTTCTTTTTAAATAATAAATAAATAAATAAATAAAAAGTATAGAAATATTTAACACTATTACGTATTATCCAAAATATGTGATGATTACTGTTGATTTTGACATGTAACTTCACAATATCAACTTTAAAAACTCCTTATTTTCTAAAGACAAGTGAATGCTGGATGAAACTGCCTTCTTTCTTTACTACTTATTCAATTTTTTTAACTTCTCATAGAAGTAGATTTATACGTTGTTTTTCCATTAACAAAAAGCTTAATAATTTCACATTTATTCTGTGATGTTTCAGTGCAAGCTTCTGGCATTTCAGTTGAAGTTTCTTCTATAACTAAAACTGATTTGTATTAAAACAATTGTTTGGATGATGACGTAATTAATTAGCTAAAATAAAAAAATAATCTATTATAACTATATGTGTAGGCTATATGAAAGTAATAAATATATCGGTTTAGATAAAATTACCTTTATAATGAATATCTTATTTAAAATAAAAAATTTGTTACAACTCATTCCATCCTTAGAATTTTTTTGCATTTGAAGCATGTTTAAGACCTATATTAAAGTCCAAATTTTATACTCGTTTAATTTAATGTCATTAATTTAAACATACAAAACCAATCTAACCGTTAATTCTGAATTAATATCCAAGGCTTTAAAATAGACTGACATCAACAAACTCCACATCGTCGATAACTGTACAAACAATAATATAAATATCAATACGTATTGATAGAATAAGTGCAATAAATTATAAAAATGTTAATACTTACTTCCACTGATAAAGGAACAAAAAGTGAGATAAAAAACACTAATGCAAACAACAATGTAAGAAAAATAATACAACTGACGAATAAAACGTAATTCGGTAAATGCATAAAAAGAACTGCGTATAAAATAATAATAGCTTCTGTTGAAATAGCCAGTGGTACTTCCATAATAATAATACCGCTCGTACGATCAACAGTTTCGATTAAATTATACAACATTATTCCTTTCTTGTGTATAATGGAGACATCTCTGGTTGTTGTTAATTTTCTTTCTTGTATTTCAATTAAAAAAGAATGTTTAATTTGCATAAGACAACAAATTATCGTGTATCCGATATAAGCCAGTATGACTATAATGCCCAAACTATATCCAATAATAACAGCAATGTAACAGCAACAAAAGATATTAAAATCATCCCATATCTGTTTCTTTCTGTATCTCAGATATATATACGCATTTAATAGAAGCAAGTAAACAGTTATGTAACTGAACAAGCAATAGTATACTGCGCTTTTATGATATTTCGGATTGTTTAATTCTATGTCAGGCGATGAACGAGCAAACAATTTCAGTGTGTTTAAACATTTACTGAAATTTTGAATGAAGTCTCCGGAATTAAAGAGGTATAGGGAAATCAGTACAGTAATTATCATGCGAAAAACGATTAAATGCAGAACTTTTGATATATTTTGAGGACATGAAACTACACAATAATGAATTTCGTTCTCTGATTTATCCATCACTGTCAGTATAGTTTGACATATAAATGAATTGAATATTATATATATTATAACTCGATATAACTTTTTATATTCGTTCCTGCATCATTTTTCAGTATATTAATTCCGAAAATTGAGCCGTATTTAAAATTCGTAACAAATAGTTACCAAATATTCCTTGTATTGTTTGCGGATACATTATCCTGTAAATGATATCCTATGAAATAACTGCTCTACCTATTACTGAAAATACACCGAGAGAAATGATTGATTATTTAATTTTTGTAATGTTCCATTTGAGATAGGCACTCTGTTTATTTTATGGAGATTCATTATCGAAATTAATTCAGAAATTGTGAATATTAGCTAGACTCAATCAATGTTAGACTTTTTAAATTACGTAATTACAATTTATTTCATACAGCATTGTTTCGAGAATAACTTGATAACCGTACGTACAATCTGAACTAAATTTTTAGTATACTCAAGTCTTAATTTGATCATTTCGTTCAGGCATTATAATCCAAATACTACTTTTTCCTATATTTTAATAGGTCTTCGAGAGTGACCTGTATCATATTTAAATTTTAATATTTTGGATTTGAAAATTGAAAAAATGTGTAATAAATTTTAGTAATGCTTACTCTTATTTATATTTATAAACAAATTATTTTTATTTTCTTTTATAAAATATTATTATTTTCAAGTTTTAAAATCTCGCTTGCTTTATTATTGGTTTCATTCTTAAATTTTAACATATTAAATCGTCGTCCGATGTTCTTTCTTTGATTTCGGCTGTTTGTGTGATTATATAATTCGTTATCTCCGTGTATAGTTCCAGATAGTTCGAGCTCTACTGGGAAATGATCGGATTCATCATTGTTTAGAACATTAAACTTTTTAGGCTGGTCTAGAACAAACTCAGAACAGATAATGTAATCGATTATGGATTTACCAGAATGGGATATAAAGGTGTATTTTGCAGGACAATCACAATACAACCTACCATTCAGAATATATAAATCGTTATCTCGAACAAAATCAAGTAACACTCTACCTTCTCTATTAATTATTTTATCTTTGGATGTTCTAATATTATTAATCATTGCATTATTACTTTTGTATTTAGTATCCATTTCTTCACCTATTCGGCCGTTAACATCACCTATAATCCAGAAATTGATAATATTCGATCCCTGTAGTATAAAATTTAGTTTTTTTTTTTTTTTTGTCGGTGGATGATGAAAAATATATGAGTATAACACCCAATCGTGAATCTTCCCAAAGTGATCTAAAACAGTGACTAAGTTCTATCTCTACAAAAATATATTTATCATCTATTTTACAGAAATTTAACTCACCGAGGTATCTTCTTATTAAAAACAAATGTCCTCCAGAAGGGATGACCAAACTTTCTTAGGACCTCTGAGCTTATGCTTTTCTAATGTGACCGGGGGGTAGGCACCTCTTTGATGCCCTGTATAGGACTGGGACGACCACCGTGTGCGTAACGGACACGGGAATGCCGTGGCGGTTTAAAAGACCGGTCGCGTTACGGAGGCAATCGGGATTCGGATTCGGGATGGAGGGAGAGACAACACGCCGGAAGTGACTTTCGCAGAGACTTCATTTACTAAAACACGTTTATTGACACAGAACATGATGGATCTACATTGACAAAGGAAAGAGGGAAGGCCTAATATCGCGATATTTCGAGAGAGAGTGTGTGTACATAGGTTCGCGTGGCGATAAATACCTGATAGTGACCGTTTTCTGACGGTTAATCCGATAGACGAGGCGATGAGTTTAGTCCGAGACGAGGTTAATCCAATGGCGAGTTTAGTCCAATAGACGAGGTTAATCCAATGGCGATGAGTTTCGCACTAACGGGAATTGAGGCACACTGAGCGGAGGAACTCTTGACAAGCTAGATCCGTGCGACAACTGACGAATTTTGTGTAAAGTTTCGCTGAGGTACCGAACGTTAGGTTAAGAGGTGGTAGGAAAGTGTTTCTTTAGCGTCTGAGAACCGAACAGATGTTTCTCTCTCAGGCGCAAAAGTTGACAGTAAGTCGATAGATAGTTGACAAAAAGGCGACAAACTATGATGTCATGATATAATACGGAATAAGATGAAGGCCAATAATTCAGATCCTCACACTAATATTATAAATTTTCGTTCTAGATATTTTTTATCTTCTATTTTCAAATTTGTTAACCAAGTTTCTGAAAATCCAAAGACTGAATTTACTTTCATATAATTCCGTACAGTATCTGTATATAATTTTCCTTGCAGCCCTTGGATATTCCAAAAGCTTATTAGTACTTTGGACTCTTCGCAATTGGTTATTAGTCCTAAATTCTGGGATTTGGTTAAATCGATATTAGTAATCTATCTGATTGTTTATTCCGATCTAGATTGTTGTCCTCTTCTATCGTCTCTAGTATTTTATTATGCATATTTAGGGAACCCATAGAATCATGTAATTCTTTTGAAGACACGACCAATGTATTACTTAGTTTATACCTAAAAACCTTTTAGTTGGACAACTTTATCTAGATTAAGATCGTATGTATAAATATTCTCTTTTCTAATATAATAATTGTCTCTCATTGATATTTTATTGCCTTGTTGGACTATTGTTTGTAATTTTTTCTTTCTCAGTCTCGATCTTTTACATAGATCTGCCGTGAATATTATTTTTTCCTTTCTTCTATATTAAAGTTAGGTTTTTTGGCCCATAATTTTTTAAGAAATAAGTTTCTAGCATATACAGAATCTAATATAATTTTCACGATTGGTTTAAAATCGTTATTTGTTAGCTTGATTAGACTTTCTACGGGGTTATTTAATATGCCTAATTCCATATTAATGAATTGTTCTAATTCTTTTACTCAGTAGTTTTAAACGGATAGTTGATAATTACAATATTTTTGATAGTTTTCTCACTAATTAATTGATCGATTTCGAATTCTAACGTACCTTTATTTTGGCAGTTTTCTTTGGTTATTACATCCATTTCGTCTAATTTTTGAATAATTTTTGTAGTTTTGACTTGATTAACTTCATTTAATAAATTAACTTCTGACTTGATTATTTGTAACTCTGTATTCAATTGAGTAAATTTTTTCTGTATTAAATCATATATCTATTTTAAGGAGTATTGCGGTTCTATTACTAGAGGATCTGTTTCTCTTATTGTTTCGAAGTAATCCTGTTTTTTGTATTTCTCTTCTCATTGGGAATAGAATTTAACCAATGTTCTTGTTGCAACTTGATAGTATTCTTTAGTGTAGTGTGGACTTCTGGCTGAATATCTTTGACCAGTACTTTGATATTGTCTCTTACCGTGGCCTCACACGCCCCTTTCTTTGCATTATCTGACTGACCCGACCGTCTTGTTGTGTGCCGAACAGAGATAACGGCTCTGGATTTGCTTCAATCCCGGAAATTAATAACAAATACATTATCAAAAGCAGGGATAACCTGTTCTTGTACATTCATTTTCCTAATGGCAGCATGTTAAACTTCTTGAGGTTACGAAATTCGACAACTCGAAACCAAGACGCTCATCTGGGAAACTCGCCAGCACCATCAACTACCAGCAAACACCCCTATATTAGCGATGATATGTAGTTTGTTATTTTTTCCCCTCTATTCTTGCTAGATAACAGTCAATTTGTACCTTACTACGGACAGATATAAATGTGTCCCTTAGATTACATTCAGCAACCAGTGTATTCGTAACTCTATTTTTAGATATAGTATTGGTATAAATATACAGATGATTTTAACAGTTTTTCAGTCACTGATTGTTCTTCCAGAATTATACTTAAGAAAAAAAATGTGTGAAGCTAAATACTTTATTTTTAATTTTTAATATTTTCATTAAGAAACTAAATTTGACTTAGAATTAACTTCAGCAAAAGTAAGTGTTCTTACTTAGAAGCTTAAACTAACTAATGTCAAAAAAATCTCAAATACGGAAATTTTGTAAAAAATGCTTTGAAAGAACATGTAAAAGTATGCTCTAATTATAAATATGAAAAGTTTCTATTCTAAGTAGAGAAAAAGCAACTGCCTGAATTTCATTCTCACGATGTGCGTAAAGATGCTGTTAATCAATTTTATTTTATTTTATTGAATAAAATAAATCGTTATGAAAACATTTTTGTCATAAATTTTAGGTTATGATTCGCGTTTGATTTTTCAAAAAATTCAGAAAATATTTACTTTAAATTATTTCAAATTTATTGACAGTTATGAAATTTTAAATCCTTCCCTGTCTACTTTGACATCAAATTTAAGAAATGGGAATTATAATTTTTAACCAATACAGATATCTAATATTATACAAGAGGAAAAACAACACTCTAAAAAACTTAATACAGTAAATAAGTAGTGTTGTGATAAAAACATATGCTTACCTAAAAATTTTATAAAATGTTAATTGTATATAAAAGAAATTATTTTTTTTAGAAATTGTACTAAAATAATAAAATATTAATCAATATTTGTAACTTCTATTAAAATATTATTTCTTAATATAGATTTTTTCTTATCCAATACAAACACGGATGGAAAAAATTGTCTACTTCGTGATATTTAAAACAGTTTTTGATGATAAAAACATTAATTCGAAGAAAATAAATTCAAAGAGGAATTCCTATGGTAAAAGTAAAATATATTTCAAGGTGTATCGAATCACTAATGCTCACTTTAACATTTTTTTTTCTTTTTTTACTGAGCGAATATTACACAAAATTCACTTCTGTTTTTTAATCACCTCCTGGGCTCATAACCTGTTACTTATGTGTGTACTTAAACAGCTCTCTGGTAGTAAATGACTTTTTATATAAAAAAACAAATAAAATTTATTCATATAAAAGATATGGCTCTATTTTTGTCTCACATCACCTTACATACAATATAGTGCTTCCAGTGCTCAACATGTAATGAGCAAATGGTTATTGTTATAAAGAGAAAAACTACAATAGATTTAAACGCGAGAAAATCATTTTTCTTGGTGAACAAATAACACTTGAAAATTTTTTACAACAAAATAAATAAATATTACTTTCCAAGTATGTTTATGATTTTTACTATAAATGATGGACACTTTCAATTATGTTAAGTGAAGTAATAAAAAAAAATATATCAGATACGTTTTTGAAATTTTTATAATGTATTATTGAATTGCGTTTCGAATATAAAATGAGCCTTTCGTGATTTAGTTTTTGTTTTGTCATGAAAGCTGGGAGTATTTAAAAAGTCGTGAACTAATTCAATAGAATTACATTTGAGTGTCAAGCTTCAAGAAGTATCTACAGAAAACATCTAAAGAAAATATTTGACTATGAAAGAAGTCTCTTATTTTGGTAAGTTGTATAATTAATGCATTAAATTAAGCTTCTATTTGTACTTTTCATTTAACAATAGCTACACTATCAGCAATAAACCAATAGTTATAGGCAGCATAAGAAGACCATTTTATGATAATATTCGTTGTTCTACAAAAAATATTTTTCTAAAACATTCTAAAACAATATAATGGTGAAGAAGACAATTCAGATTGGAAAATATTTCAATTGCTTACAAAAATTCGGAATGCATAAATTTATTCACTTGACACGTGATATTCACAAGTAAAGAAAACTATTCATGCCATTGAAGAACACTTAATTATCTTTTGCAATTTTCTACCTGATTTATTACACATTTTATTTTTATCTCTAGTTCATTAAATATTTTTATTTTTAATGGACTAAGAAGTATAAATGACACGAGCAATTAAATCATGTAGAAAATTAAAGAAAAATATAAATAAATGGAGAAAGTAACATTATGATGTATTCTATTTTGAAAATCGTAAATATTTCATTTATTAATGTTGTTATCCAGTTTTATTTCAAGGCTATGTCATTTAGGAATAATTTGGTATAATGTAAAATATTAAAATTACAGTAGAAGTAAGACACAACATGCTAGGAATTAGGTATTTTGAATATGTAATTTCGTATAACTAGAGTAATACCCCTAACTTACGCGATAGGCAGGACCGAGCAATAACCGCGTAAGTCGATTTCGCGTAAGTCGGGAGTATGATTTCGCAATAAATACATACAAATTATTTTTAATTGGGGCCGGAGACTAAAGAAAACGATAATTTAGAAAAAATTGTTTAATAAAACTTAGATAATATATATGTAAAACAAATTATATTATTATCGAAGTTTATTTTGATGTAGAAGGCTTCATAAAATCTAACAAATTCGTCTGACGACCAATCAGCGGATACGCATTCAAACTCCAACGGTTGCTTCCTCAATCATCTTTTTGCAACGGCGACCGTTACTAGTTTAATGAAAAAGGCAGGAATCGTGTTCCTGCATGATTCTACCCCGATAAACACAGAATAAATTGTAGCTATGCGTCGATTCCGCGCGACACGTTCGAACATGTAAGCTGAACAGGTGGGGGAAGTGAGTAATCAAGAGTTGCGTGGCGCTCAAACAAAAGATGGATCGGCGAGATTTGAAAATCGCGTAACTACGAGTTCGCGTAAGCCGGGGTAACGTAAGTCGAGGTATTACTGTAATTTATATGTAAGTAAGACAAATATAATGAAATGCTGTGTTATGTAATGTCCATCATAACAAAGCAGAAAAATTTTACTTTTGAAAAGCATAATGTGATGTAAGAAATTTTCAATAATTGCTATAATTTCAAATTTCTATATATTTTTAAGATTGTGTATAAGGAAAGTAATTATGAATGCAAAGCGTTTTGCTTATCTCATACTTGTCATTACATTTTTTATACTTTCAAAAATTACAGCGCGATTTGATTTTTATCATGGATACAAAAATACCACAATAAATTTGAGTCGTTTGTGAATTTTACAAATCATAATGTATTCGAGTTTTTAATAGAAATCATATTTCAGGATAATTATGTTGGTAACGAAGTAACCAGACACGAAAATATGAGACTAATATTAAAATATATGAAAATATACATGAGTAAATCTTCGTGCACCACTAAGCACTACCGTGTTTCCGCGTAAATCCTCAATAATTTTCGATGAGTCGGCACTGGCCGAACAATCCCACAGCAAATTTCCGATTCGATCTCTCAAAATGTAAATTATCAATATGATCACGGACATAAATACTCAAAGAATATCTTAAAACAATCAAAATAATTTTAAATTAGATTTAAAAGCGTGTAAATATGTGACGTGTCAAGAATCGCTTGTGTTTTTCAGAGAGATTGAAATATTAATTTAAAATAAATAATTAATTTCAGATTAATTTTTAAATATAAATTTATACACTTGTTATTTTCATATATTTCTATATATTATTTACATATAAAAACTACAAAACAAAAGTGTTTATATGAAATGTCAGGTGTTCGTGACTGGTGACATGCATTACACAAGAAATCAATTCCTCAAAAGGTTTAGAATTTTCTATTATTCAGTTTAAAAAGAATATATTTACACATTCTTTTAAAAAATTATATGTAATTAAGTAAATGGAAAGTTGTAAACTTTTTAGGAAAATTTATTTTCACATATAATGCATGTCACCAGCTCGCGAAACCCGATATTTCATAAAAACACTTTTCTATCTCGTTGTTTTTTTTTACAATTTGAAAGCATTTTAAGCTATATTTGGGTTCATCGAATCGATATGAATGGAGTAAAATATAATTTAATTTGGATAAAAGGTAATTGCTTACATTTAATTGTGAGAAAGAAGAACGTTTCATGTACAGTACGTAATCAAGAGGAAAAGTTTTCGGTTCTACCGATTTTCAGAGAAAAAATAATTATGCAATTTTTTCAGTAAAAATTGAATACTTATTAATTATTAATTTTTATGTGTAAAATATCGATTAATTTATAATTTTTCAAATATATTCTTTATGTTTATCGTAGTTTACTTTTCCTTCTGAATTAATGTCAACTTTTCTTCCCAACTTATCACAGTGTTGAGAAATTACAGCCACTTCTCTGTTTCATTTTTCAATCCCTTTTTATATGAAGGCACTTGTTATGCACCGTGATTTTATTATAAATCTTCATAAGAATATTATTTAGCTATGGAAATACGATCTGAATCTTTTTTTTTCTATAATGATAGCTTTCATCGTACTTTCTCATTTTTAAATTTATTTTTCTATGGTCTCCGTTATTCATCTCACTCTTTTATTTCTGTTCTTAGTATAATTTATTCCACTATTTGCCACAATGTCCAATTACATTAAAAAAATTTACAAATGTTATCCTAATTGGAAAGTATATTTCATTTCTAACGCGATATGCAGTAATAATATAAAGAACTCCTTTATGAATAGTTATTCAAAAATTAACAGAATATTCGCTTTAATATTACCCTTGAACATTATTAAATAAACGCCACTTTTTGTTTATATATTTAAAATTTAAAATACGATTTTAATTATTACAGAATTTTTATTTGTATATTTCAGATCGAATGGAAAATAAAAACAAATTAATTCTGTTTATACTGGTCATAAGTAATGCATATCTAACCTTTGGAAATGAAGGTAAATATTGTTCGTAATATGTTCGTAATTATTTCTTTAAACACAAGTATATCGCTGGATGAAATTATGTTTCTACTTTTTCAGTTATTTAGTCAGAAATTTTTCTATCTTCTCATAAAAGTAACTTGTATTTTTTATATTTTAATCAAAAAATAGTTTAAATTAATGTTTAATTATAATAATTTCACATTAATTCTGTTATGTTTCTGTACAAGTTTTCAGTAGCATTCGAGTTGAAATATCTTCTGTAACTATAACTGATTTGCATAACAACAATCGTCTGAATGATAACGTAGTTGATTAGCTGAAATAAAAAATTATATAATATGTATTGTTACTCTATGTATACATAAAATTGATTGTATGTAAGAAATTGATTTATGTATTACTAGTTACTATTTTTTATACATCTTTGTAATATTCATAGTATTTCACTGTACTTTATAGCTCGTTATTGGCATGTCAAGAACCGTAGGGCGACAGATTAATTGTTACTTAGCGGCGTATATACCGTCCAAAGGGAAATAGAATATAAAAAAAGGCATCATACATTATGCAAGAAGCTTCAAACTGTGAATAAATGTTGGTTCAACGCTTTCACAAGGTGACACCGGTTGCAATTGGGGCTATCTTGGCCTCAACAACAACGAACATTTCTTGTTTTCAAGGCCAAGTTTGGATAAATTACGACGAAGTTGCATGGGACAACAAACAAATATTATTTATTTGTTTATTTTATATTCGCAAAATAGTCATGAATTTTTTTAATGTCCGTTGAATATGGAATTTGGGCACTCTTTAGGAGTTTGGATAAGAGCAACACAGAAGAGATGCGGAATGTGCCCCAAGTACCTGAATGTACGGACACCCCTGTAATTACTAATAGAGAGATTTAAAAATTGAAATTACCAATTAGAGATTTTGAGTTCAACTATTCTTTCACATTCTAATTTTAAACATTTTAGCAATGATTGTGCAGTCATATATTCAGGCCTCTGAAAATTCAAATTATGCCTATCATTACATAATCGTTAATTTATTTTTAAATTTAAAAAGTGTATTAAAATATACGTAAGAGAGACTAAAACGTCTTCACTTTCTCCGTGTCTAGTCACAAAGAACGCCTTCGCAAAAATATTCAAAACAGTTTTTAAAAAAATCAAGGGTGACAAGCCAATAATTAAAGAATACATAGTTTCTTTTTAAAAAATGGCTGACGAATTTACACATTAAAAAATGTGTAGAAAAGTCTAGAATGTTGTAGTCTCTTCTACCTATTTTTACTTTCCCCGCTCTTATATGTAACAGAGGAAAAGTATCGCCATGACCACCTTAAAGATTTTTACATTCTTTGACTCAGGACACCTTCAAACGTCGAGAAATGCAAAAAAAAGTACGGGGGGATCTTTCTGTATGTATGGATATTAGTAAATATGTGAATGAGAGGCACGATTTGAAGCTTAATAACTCCTGTGCATTATGTGAAAAATTTCTAAACTTTTGCCCGGTAGTTTGAATATAAAAGGTATTGGTGATGTCAAATTTTAGTAATTAAAGTCGAGGGGTGAGAAGATATAGTGGGTTGTGTGTGTATCTCTAATAGGGTCAGACTTGATGAAGATTTTACTTGCAACTCGTTCCTGGATCTTTTAATATGTAAATTCGTCAGCGATTTTCTAAAAAAATTAAAAGAATACATAAATATATAAATATTGAAATCTATTATATTATAGATAACTTTATCTTTAACTATCTACTTGGACATTGCTTATTAGTAGGACATTACACTGGTGTTTAATATTTGATACAAAATTGACAGTTAGATCAGAAATACAAAACTTTCATTAAAATTCGCCTGTAGTAGTAATTTTTTCTGTACACATATACATATACGTGTTTCTGGTTTACATTTAACAAATTAAGTGAATTGGCAATTGTTAAATTTGGAAATATAACTCTTTTGAGCAAGCGATAAGGATACGTCCTTACTGTAAGTATTTTTAAAAAAATGATTTTATTGTCATGAATTTTTTATATACATTATCTTATTTGTTTATTTAATTATTTTTAGCAGTTTTTGGTAATACTGCTGATGAGGGATATGTTAACCAGAAACACGTATATGTCCACAGACAAAATTACTACTACAGGAAAATTTTAATAAACGTATTGTTTTTCTGATCTAACTGTCAATTTTCATCAAATATTAAACACCAGTGCAACGTCCTACTAATAAGCAATGTCCAAGTAGACGGTTAAAGATAAACTTAGAAATAAGGACAATAAGGCATTGTTAATTATCTATTATAGATAACATTGATACTTCACTTTATCTTATTATATTATTGTGTATTATTAGAGTTTACATAACACATAATAAAACTTTGTAAATAAGAAATATATCAGCTTGCCTAATTATAATAGAAGTTGTATATAGAAAATACTATATAATATATATTTTTTAATAATAATTTATCAATTTTATCAAATTTACCTTTATAATGAACATCTTATTTAAAATAAAGAACTTATTACAACTCATTCCGTCGTTCGTACTTTTCTGCATTTGAAGCATGTTCAGCATCTATTTTAAATTTAAAATTTATTAAATTAATTTAATTTAATATCATTAAGTAAAGTTTGTAAATGTAATCTAACCTTTAATTCTGAATTAATATCGAAGGCATTGAAATAAACTGACATCAACAAATTCCACATCGTCGATAACTGTAAGAAGAATAACAGTGGATCAATACATTTTAAAATTTATCACTGAACTAAGGTATAGAAATATTAATACTTACTTCCACTGATAAAGGAACAAAAAGTGAGATAAAAAACACTAATGCCAAAAATAATGCTAGAAAAATAACACAGCCGATGAATACAAGATAAGTGGGACCTTCCATAAAAAGAATTGAGTATAAGATAATAATGGCTTCCATTAAAATAGATATTATTATGCAAATAATAATAACACCTCCCGCACGATCAACAGTTTTAATTAGATTATATAACATTATTCCTTTCTTATGTATAACAACGACATCTCTTATTGTTGTTAATTTACTTTGTTGTATTTCAGTTGTAAAGGAGTATTTAATCTGCATTAGAACACGAATTACTGTGTATCCGATATAAACGAGTATCACTACAATGCCTAAACCATATCCAAGAAGAACAGCAATATAACAGCAACAAAATATATCAAAATCATCCCATATCTGTTTATTCTTGTATCTCAAATATATATACGAATTTAATAGAGACAAGTAAGAATTAATGTAACTGACCAAGCAGTAATATATAGCTTTTTTATGATATGTAGAATCGTCTAGTTTTATGTTAGGTGAGGAACGAGAAAACAGTTGCAGGATATTTAAAGATTTAATGAAATTTTTAATTACTTCTGAAGAATTAAATACATACATGTAAACTAATACAGAAAAAGCCATACACATAACGATTAAATGCAGAATTTTTGATATATTTTGAGGAAATGAAACAACACAGTAATGGATTTCGTTCTCTGATTTATCGATCACTGCCAGTACAGTTTGATATATAAATGAACTTAACATTATATATATAATGCACCGATAAAATATTTGAACTTTGCTTTTTGAAGCATTTCCCGTAATATTAATACCGAAAATTTGAGCAGTATTTAAAATTCTGTAAGAATAGTTACCAAATATTTCTGTTATTGCTTCTTGATTCATTATAGGCCTACGGTGGATGATACGCTATGAAATAACTGCTATATCTATCGATGCAATTAGTCATTAGTGCTCTTAGAAAAAATCGACGTCATTAGTTTAATAAGTTGATATTAGACTTGTATTATTCCTGTTTTCAGGTTAAGCATTTAGGTAAGTAAACAATAGATTAACTCCATTTATATACCGTATATAAATAAATGGTAAATTGCTTTATTTACATACTATTACTTATGTAAACATTGCTTAAAAGCATTTTATGTAAGTGTGTCGTTTGAAGATTCTGCATATATTGTTGTAGAGCAGAGATTATACATAACCGGGTATATAGGCTATAAGTTGATATATAAAATAAATATACAAAAATATTAAGTGATGCTAATTTTAAAATATTTAATTATAGTATTTATAATTTTACCACTTATTGCAACAAACGCAAAATTTCATACTAGTGAGGTAGATTTTTTGTTTATTTATGTTTGAAGGTTTAATTCTTGATTAAATATTTGACATTGCATATCTTTAATGATTTTCAAGTTTAATCGATAGTTTGATTATACAATCGTCAAACATAAAAACAGAAAATGGTCCCTTAAAATATTGCATAAAGTACGATGAGTATATTATATAATAATGAGAATTTAAGTAATACTGTTTTTCCCACTTGTGAGCTGTAGTAACGAGACCGTAAAGTTAGGCTATCGTAACTTATGTCAGAAAGATAAGTTTAAAAATCTTAAGCATGGAGATTTTTTCTGAGGAATTGGAAAAATCGATTCTGTAAAGCTTGGCTCCAATCAAAACAATACTGAAGAATGATGTTCTGTTTTGCATTAAACTAGCATCAACACAAAATAAAAAAAACTTATATAGAGATTCAATGCAGTATAGACATATATTGTGTAATCAAAACACGAGACCTTTGCGTTAAATTAATCAAACAATAGATCGCTCACGTGTTTTTATTTGGTATTGTGCAGTAGTATTTTATCGGTTCAGATCGCTGGAAAAATCATTTATTATGAAATTTTCATAATAAATGATGCATGTAATTTTATTATAATTCGATATTTTGTAAACTATAATGGATTTATTTTAAGTAAATTACTACGCATAATGTATGCTTGTGTATAACTCATAAAAAATAAAGAAAACTACAATTCCACTTAAAATTATGTTTACTATAGTAATATGAGAGATATGTCAGTTGGTATCATATATTATTTTATTTCTCTTGTATGTTTAAATCTAAAATTTCTATTACATAATTAAATTTTTTAAATAAAATGTTATATATTGTTAATAACAAGACATTTTACACTTGAAAAATAAAGTTAACACAACATCATCCTTATCATGTCTATATTTTTACTTTCCGGGCTCTTAAATATACGTAATAAGGGAAAGTATTGGAATCGTGTCAAATTTGATCCTCCGAAATCTTTGCAAATCTCAAGTTTTTAAGACTCTCTGACCCCTAAAAATTGAAAAACAGCAAAAAATTCCGTGGATATGTACTGTACGTTGTGTTTGAGTATGTGTGTTGATGTGTATTTCGCTTAATATCTCAACACGAGGAAAAGATTAAATAACGAAATTTGGCAGAGTAACTTGTTTATGGAAGGCATTGATGGTAAAAATTTTGAGGGTTAGAGGTCAAGGAAATGAAAAGATAATGGGGTATCATTTGTCATATCTCGGGAGGGATAGGACTTAATTAAGATTTTGTTTGTTATAAACATTTATACACTTTTTATATAAAACTCATCTCTAACTTAAAAATTAAGCTCTTTCTTATTGTATAGTAATTGAAAATAAAATATTCTTACAAGAAAATTTCATAGCAGATTGCGAAACACAAAATTTCGTTTATTTCGCTTAATAATATGTAAGTTTTTTTAAACAAAAACTTATCAATATAATAGCCGGGAACGTTACGCAAGTCGTTGTTAGATATTTTAACATATATTTACTGTTTTAAACATAAATTTTATATGAGTCCATTAAAAATATAATACAAACATTTATCAACTTTCTTGTTTTTCCTCATTTTATCAATATTAAAAAATCCAGCAACGAGTTGCATAACTTTTCTACAAAATATCTAAAATTGTGGTGGTATTGTCTTTTATAATATATTACTAAAACGACTTTATATATTATTAACCATGTACCTGATCTTTTGATCAATGAAGACATCTCAACACATTTCTTTAAACTTTGCACGGCGTTCTCAAAAAAAGTTTATTTGTGAGAGCAATTAACAAAATTACTTAGTGGTAATGCGATGTTACATCTTTTGGCTAATCGGGGCCAAATACGTTAAAAGGACCATCTTTGGATATAACACTTTTAAAACTTTACGAATATTTATCTTGTGTAATGCCGCGACGACAATGAAGAAGAGTAATTTTTTCTTGCCTCTGTAAAGAATATGCTATTATTATCGGAATGCAAAGATCACGGCCATGTTATTTTTATAAAATTGGCCAGGAATCAAACGAGAATTAAGGATATACATAGATATTATTCCTCGTGCAGTTATAGATAATTACGAACGTAATTTGTACGAAAATATACTTAACTAGTAAGAGACAAAAGAAAATTTATTATCGAAGGATTAACAATGTCGATTAATAAGTTAGATTATTGTGAGGTCCTGAGTTTCAATTTTGCCGTGAGATAATTATAATCCGATGTCAAAACTATCAACATTTTCAGTTCAAATAAACATCGAGTTTTTTCCCACAGGATGGATTAAAACCCGATTGGCTAAAGGAAAACCTGAAAAATAAAGCACCCTCTTATATAATTGTTGACTAAATAAGAATTTAATTAAATTATTGAATATGTAGCAATGCAAATAAAATGTCTGAATGTAATTTTAAAAAGTTTTATATATTAATACTTTTACATTACACTTATGAATCACTTTTGTTCAGTAATTTACTTAAGAAAAAACATGATTTTTGTCGACAAAACTCTTCTGAAAGTTTCTGAATTCAATTAAATTGCGATCGTCTTTTAAAACAAATTTCAATATCAAACCGAGAATTTATCTCAATTTTTTTTCTGAAATCCCTTAATATTCATAACTGCAAGTTTGTGTACAAAAATAAATCGCAATGGACTGGAAAGAAAGGTGTAGATATCTTCTATAAATAGAATTACCAAAGAAACCAAACTCCATGTTTTATTCTTTGAAGTGCTTATTATTACATTATCAAGAATTTTAAACTATGTAACACGTCTACAAAGTTTCCACGAAGGCCCGGTTGATCTATTTGAAATCTATAACAAACCAGACTTTTAACGTGTTTGAGGAGAAGAGAAAGTATTGGTTTTTCTCTGCAAATTTTGACCCTCCATACTTCTTGAAAATCCTTACGGTTTTTCACTCCTGAATTCAAGAAAATCAAAAAAATGGGAAAATAATTTCGTAGATATATATGTGTGCGCGAGAATGTGCGAGTGCTTGCGTGCGTGCGTTGGCATATATTTCGTTGGTTAATGTTACCCTAGGTCACAAAATGGCGGCGGCTGGATTTTTTCCCTACGTTGGAGACTGCGACGGGGAAAAAATTTTTCCCTCGATTCAAGATGGCCGCGATTCCGGCCGCCATCTTGATTTTCTCTGCAGACTCTGCGGATGTTAACCGAAATAAAAAATAAAAAAAAGGATTTTTTTACTCACAGTTTCGATGGTGGTTGCCAGCTTTTTCCTATCTTTTTTTCCTTTCCGAACGTACTTTTTAATATACGCCCTTTCTCGTACATTCTTTTACATATTACGTTCTCGTCGATTTCCACCGTTTTATTCGGCCCTCCTATTTTAAACGATGTCAAATTACTCACAGCTATAAGCATTACAAACCGTCTGAGATTGAACCAATCGTCTCCCGTTGTTCTTAACATGCCCGTCGCAGTCGCCGAGGTCCTCGCCGTATATTCCAGACATAGATAGTGCCATATAAACGTCAGAATGTAACCCTAGCAAATGTGGCCAAATTTACTTTTAATTGTCCCTTCGAAGGCAGAAGTCTTCGTTCTGCACTTACTACGTTGCAATAAACAGCTTTCTCTATTACTCCGATAGTATAATTTGCATATAAAAACGCAATGAATGCAAACGGACTCGGTCGGCTGTAAACTTAATTTTACAGCAAATTTCAATGCGTTATCGATATGGGGAGGCAAACCTACCTCCAAAAAGTCGTCTTCCATTAACTTGTAGAAATCACGGGTGGTGCATCTCGACCAAAATTCGGCGTTGCAACTCAAATCGGCAATACTACTCATTATCGAACAATTGGCAATAAACTAAACACGGGGAGGTGGGGAGGATTAAAAATGAAATATCGTAACCAGAAAAAAAAACAGCAATTATTCCAATACGCAATTCGTCGCAACACTGCGGTAAACGAATCCGACTGGAAACTAGTCGATTTGCATAAAATTGCATTGAAATGAACGGAAATCACGTCACAGATCGAGCATTTGCATATTCGTTCGTAACACCACTACGAATTCCCCGCCGATATTACTCTCGCACGACGTCACGAAAAAGCTCCCTCTACCGTCGCAAATTTACACAAACGACGGTCGCCGTTTCGAGGTTACAGGACACTCGCCTACGTCGAACTCAGGTAAGAAACCGAACAGGGAAAAATTCTCCAAGGCGTCGACGTCACGACTGTAGGGAAAAAATTTTTCCCCACAGCGGTCGCCAGGATGGGGAAAAAATCCAGCCGCCGCCATTTTGTGACCTAGGGTAACATTAACCATTTCGTTTAATATCTGAGGATGGGGTAACGATTAAGAAATTAAATTTGGGAAAAGTGCTTGTATATTAGGAGCATTGACGCTATTAATTTTGAACGTTAATAGTCGAGGAGTTGGACAAATAAAGGGATATGTGTTACATCTCGAGTGGAATTGGACTTAATTTTACTCATTATTAGTGTGAAATCCGAATTTTAGCTAGTTTTTCCAAATGAATTATTCTTACGATTTTGAAAAACGGACAACAGAATTCGTGTGAAATTTTATAATTCTTCCTATTAAGACAACCGGTCTCACGCTGTAACATCGTAAAATTTACACTTACAATCCGAATTCATCATTTTCTTCTGTCCTGACAACGATCTCGTGACATAGTTCCCACGGCGAATCTATAAAAACCGCGTCTTTCCCACCTCAGGGGGGGTCTCATTCGATCTGCAGTCGAATGTGCTGAGTAATGAACCTCGGATTACTTATTCCTCGCAGTCGCGAACAATTGACTAAGTGCCTCGTGGATAACCAGTGCCTAGACCTGGAACCACGTAGGACCTTCTTCAGCCGAAAGTTTCCTCCGAAGTTTTCTCCAAAATTTCAAAGAGGTATAATCACTGATTATTGTAACTCTCTCTTGAGAAGACGTGGACTAGAGAATTAGCTTTACGTACAGAGCTTAGAATTGTAACTAATTATTTTTTTCGTTGATTTCAATAAATATTGTTTCGTTGTTAAAATGGTGTTTTTACTCGACTGTCGGCCCCACTCATCTCCTCCAATCGCGTAACGCGTAACAAAACTAACCTCCATCCTTGACAAGTGAATAGGTCAACGACCTGTTGCCGGAAGGTGCAGTCCGACTTTCTCCAACCTCCCCGGCGGCTCACATTAGCATTAAAGAATATTTTGTTTTATAAAACTTGTCTTCCAACCAGAAAATTATGCGTTTTACCATTTTATAATAATTAATAACATTAGAAATTTTTAAATGAAAACTCATAATAACTGAGAAAATTAGGCAACTCATTACTAAATTTTTTATTTATCGTACTAATTAACCACATTAATTTTACGTAACATTACTGCAAAAATTCAAATAAGAGTAGTGATAAATAATAAATTCTTCGAGTTGATTTAAAGTTTTATCGAAAGTCTTTTAGTTCAAATGCGATTGTATAAATCATTGTTCTTTCTAGTGATTTATCATTAACCAATTATTTTACAACAGTATATTTCAATTTTCGTAGCAATTAGAACAATTTAACAACAACAACTTCATAATTAAAGCATAATTAAAGCAAAATTAATTTCTTGTTCAATTAACGAGAAACTAAAGCAAAAATAGTGTTAATAGAACGAATGCATTATTAAAATTATTGTGAATAATTTACAATTAATTAGTTTCATGTCATATATTAACTCTTGAAAATAATGTAATTTCTACAATTGCTAAAACATTTTAATATACATTTTCAAATGATAAAATGTTTTTTAAATAAATATTTTACAGAATGTGATTATACAACATTAAATACAGATTGATGGTGTCAATTTTTCTTAAAATATTTTTAAGATCGCAATATCTATTAACTGTTTTTATCATTGAATGATTTTAAAAACACATAATTACTTTTAAAATGTCAACGTGCTTTCTTTAAGTATTATCTTTGATATATGTAAAACTAATACTGTAGGTATACTCTTACATTAATATATATTGATAACTCTATATATAAACGCTATACATATGCTAATATATTTCTATATTGGTTACATTAATAAATAATAATCATAACGAACATTTTTTTGTGACAGTATTACAATATTGGGCTGAAAATTTTCGTCACAATTCTATCGACTTTAGTAGTCTTCACTATTAAAATCGAGAGCATTGTGACGAAAAATTGCTGCCCGACATCTTACCCCTGTACATCATACTTTTCATTATAACAATAGAGTCAGGTGGTCCTCTATCTAATTCTGTTCAGGAGAAATTATTTTAATTCAAATAACATCATTTCTGGTTCAAACCAATAGTTTATAGATAGTTAATCGGAGCCTCTTTTTCCTTAATTTTCTGTATATGGTTGTGGCTTTCATCTATATAACTCCATTCTCTAGAGTAAAAATTTATTTTGAAAATTGCAGCTCAATAATAACATCATACAATAAATATTTATTTTAATTTGTTCAATTTTTAATATACTTCTAAAAGATTGCTTTAAGTTAAATTAGAAAATAGTTTTATTATTTCACATTTATTTTGTAGTATTTCTGTATGAGCTTGGAGAATTAAAGCTGAAAGATCTTCTGTAATTATAACTGGTTTGTATTAATACTATCGTCTGGATAATAACGTAATTAATTAGCTGAAATAGAAAAACAAAATATCATTAATGCTTGTGTATATAAAAATAATATATAACATTAAAACATGGTTCCCTTTGTGATTAGTATAAAATTCATACTTTTGTATTTGACTTTTTAATTTATTTCTGGTGCTATATACGCATATTTTATAAAACATTTTAATCTTATTTTAATGGTTACTATATATTTTTTTATATTTTGTCACATTAGGCATATTTTTAATGTAGTATATAAACATTATCAGGATGTTGATTGGTAGTTAATAACAGTGGCGATGATTCTAAAAGTGAAATTTCTAATCAGTCGAGTATAAGTAATCTTTTACAATACTGACTTTTCTGCAGCATCATGCACTTTAAAAGTCCTTTGTTTAAAAAAAATATATACTTTTCGTCTTCGACTAACTACATGACGAAATATGGGGTAAGGTTTAAGATTTATTTCAATTAAATTAATCATAGACTACAAGAATATAAGTCAAGAAGGTGTTCATATGAAATTAATGTTTAAGATTAACATGACTTTGTTTTTTTTCAATTTTTAATTTCACTCGTGGCACAAGTCTAACATCTGCTAAAATAAAAATGAGAATTTCGTAATTACATGTTCCAATTGCTTAACTTATACTGTTATATTCCAGTTATTTTAGGGGATTATCACACAAAAACCTTGAAATCATTCTTTTATTGTAAAACTATCTAGTATAATACATTACTTACTCCGACATCTAAAATGCATTTCGGAACTTTTTTGCTGTGTTTGCATACATTTCTTATCAGAGTTAAACACAACACATCCAGACTGAATACAATATTCTCGCAACAGCATCTGTAAAATCGTATATTTATTAATATTTGTAGACTACGATTTGTCTGATAACCCCTAAAATAACTGGAATATAACAGTGTATGAAAACTAATTAATAAAAAAGGGGATAAAAAGCTAGTCCATAGATTTATAGGTGTATTTGCTCTAATTGCTAAAAATAAATAATAACATGGTGCTTTCATTAATATATATGAAAAATCTCTACAGTTATAACATCTATCTAGCTTTTTATTACTATGTCTTTTCGACAGAAATAATACTCTCTGTTTTTTGCATCATTTTTAGTTCATAATAATTTTCCATTAACGCCCATTGAACCCCGTTAACATATTTAACATACTTTTTCTAGTTCCTGTTTTTTTCTTTCTGGAAATTTTGTATTCTATAATTGTTTAGGAAATTGTTGTGCCTAATAAAAAGTCGGTAAATTTTATTTCTCTTTTTCCTATTTTCTGTATCACCTTTCTTTGTTCTTGCACTTTGCTCTTGCACTTTGCTCAGAACTGTTTTATTTGTTTTTCTTTCAGTCCAACTTGTCTTGTTTACTCTGCTGTATATTCACATTTCTGCTGCTTCCAGGCCGGTCATCTCTTTCTATCCTAGAGTCTAGCATTCCATATAGCAAAATGCTTTAGCTTCCTTATTAAAGTAAATGTTATCTTTGCTTCCATAGTTAGACGTTTTGAGGTTAGCCAATTTATTTTGCTTAATAAAGCTTCATTCATGAGTCATAATTTTTTAAAATCTTATTTATACATCTATTATCCACCGTGATTTCAGTCCTAAATATATAAATTTCTTACTTGTTCTACCTCCTTTCTGTCAATCGTGATGTTATCTTTTGTCTTCCTAATGTTCTCTTCTAATATCGTCACCTTTGTTTTCTTAATGTTGATCTTTCCACCCTATTCATATAATTTCTCGTGTAGTATAGTAAGCACATCATTCATTTCACTTTCTGAATTAGTCATTGTCACTATATTGTGTAGTGCTGCTTTCAGTAAAATTTCTCGGTATCTCACTTGTTTCATAAGTCACAAATATCTATTCCTACATTTTTAACAGCTGTATAGGTTTGTTATTGTGAGAATACAGTCAAGTGTTAGGCCCTCTAGTCGTCGAGTTGGTAAAACCTGTTCACGACGTCACTGGATGGCATTTTTCCGAGTGACGAGGGGATGGATAAGACGATAGTGTTCCGTTCTCCGAAAAAGGACAAAGATGACAGGTTTACAATTAACAAAATTTTAATATAAACAAGGATTATAGACATAATGTAACCAAGTTACCTTAACAGAAGTTTCGTTTTTGCGAGGCTATACGGAGAGTTCTCGCAGGTGGCTAGTTCTTTAAACCTAAGTCTACCTTAAATTTTAACTCGACCGAGAGCGAGACAGTTTACATAAACTGTTCAAAATTAATACCTCTTGATGACACTTCAGAGTTCCTAGATTCTTTTATGCGACGTCGGCTGGACGCGTCAGAAGGAGACGAACTTGGCGATGTAGGTATCAGCAGGTGGAACGTCGTGTATGTTTCCTCGAAATATCTCCGCCCCGATGATCGGGTGCGACCCCAGTTTATACGCGTTTCGCTTGAGAACTGTCTCAGATGACTTTGATTTAATGTCGAGCTGGGTCCGGGTTTGCTGATATAAGCTGTTAACAATCGGACGTTTCAGGGATTTTTGGATGTTTTCTATCCGTTATTGTTACTCGTCTTACCTCCCAATTCTGTCTGTTTGACAGCTCCCCATCATTAATAATCGAATGTTTTGGTTAAGGTTGCAACCCAAGTTCGAACATCGGAATAATCGTTGACTTGCAGGAATATTTGATCGGTTTTATCTATGAGAGTATCCCGTGAAAAGGATATGTGGTTTTCCCTTTCGTTTTCTTTCCCCACCCTGTCCTTCCGGTCACCCTTTTCACGGGGAGAATATTACAATCTTTAATTATTTAAAATTTAATTATTATTTTAAACCTTTAATTAACGTTGATCAAACAAAGTGAAAATGGAAAAGGAAATATATTATAGGCCTACATGCCTTTTGAATTCTTGAATTTTTCAAGCTCAGTTTTCGGAGAACTTCGAAAAATTCTTCTTGTAATATTTATGGGCGTACGTTTTGTCTATCAAGTATACTTTTGTTTTCAATAAATTCACTTTCAATGTCTCTAATTTCATCATTGTATAATCCCCCCATACATGCTTTCAATCTGTTACTAATTTACTTATTGTTTATTAAATTTTTGCTTTTTTTTGTTTTTGAGTATAATGTATCTGATTCTGATCTAGTTGTGTATACGAGCCATTTGATTTTATGGTATTTTCTGTCGTATTCACCATTGTTCATATTTTCTCTGTTTTAGATCTTCACTCCATTTCATTTGTCTTTGTGTATTCTGCACTCATTAGTTATTTCCTTTTTATTCCCTAGTGTTGTTTTTAGTTTTATTTTTTTAGATACTAACTGTAGTATTTCCTCTATCATACAGGACTTTCTATAAAATTTTTTCACTCACTATGTGCAGTAAATATTGCATACGGACTAAATGAATGGCATGACGTTGTGCCAATAGCCTACTTAGTGAAGGTTATTTTCATTCTAGAATTGGCGTTATATAACTTAACATTGGATTAGCATTCTCAGTTCCATTCGAACAAGAAATGACGATGTTGCGGCCGATGTTTTCATCGCTAAAACGTAAACGTCGACGTCGAACGCCGAACGCCGCTTACAAGATACTCGACGTTCGACATTAACCGTTTTACAGATGAAACCTTCGGCCGCAATATTGCTAATGTTTGTCACTTTCATAGGATTTATCACGGTTAAGCTTTGTCGTATATTCGTTGTATTAGACTCCAACAAATCCGTTTTAAATTAAAACGCAATTCGTCAACATACAACATTCCGAATTGATGATATTCTATTATATATTAAAATGTTAGTTTAATATAATTTAAATATAAACCACTTAACAAATATTCGGTAAATTAGAAATGTATCAACATTAAATAACTTATGACTATTTGATAAAATGGCCGGCACAATAAGAATAAACTTAGCTAATATAACAAAATTCTAAAATGTTATTTCCTGATTGAAGTGCGAGAAAATCAAAATAAAAATACACTATTTCAAGTATTATCTATTTAAAGTTTTGTAAATTTTCAAGGTGTATACTTATATCTGTTTAAAACTTCTCTGTATTCTAACTTATGCTCTATTTTTTACTTCTATCGTCTATTTAATTAAACTTACTTTTATGACGAACATTTTATTTAAAATGAAGAATTTGTTACAACTTAATCCATCTTTTGTAATATTCTGTATTTGAAGCATGTTCAAGATCTATATTAAAGATGAAATTTTAAGCTTATTTACTTAAACAACATTTATTAAAGTTTGCAAAGTTAATCTAACCTTTAATTCTGAATTAATATCAAAAACTTTAAAATAAAGTGACATCAACAAATTCCACATCGTCGATAACTGTTCGAACGACAACATTTAAACAATAAGTTACTGAAATTTACAACTGTATTAAATAAAATAAATATTAACACTTACCTTCACTGATAAAGGAACAAAAGTTGAAATAAATAAAACTAATGTAAAAAACAAAAGAATAAAAACAAAACAACCCACGAATAAAAGGTAAGTGGGTACATCCATAAAAAGAATCGCGAATAAAATAATAATGGCTTCAGTTAAAAGAGATATTACTATTTCCAAATTAATGGCACCAATCATGCGATTAACAGTTTCAATTAAATTATATAACATTATTCCTTTCTTGTGTATAATGAAGACATCTCTAGTTGTTAATTTTCTTTCTTGTATTTCAGTTAAAACTGAGTATACAATATTCATGACAGCAATAATTACTGTGTATTCGAAATATCCCATTATTACTATAATACCTAAACCGTATCCAATAATAACAGCAGCATAACAGCTACAAAATGTATCAAAATCATCCCATATATGTTTATTCCTGTATCTTAAATATGTATATGCATTTGAAAGAAATAAATATAAACTAATATAAATGAACAAGCAATAGTACGTGACGTTTCTGTGATGTTTACGATTGTTTATTTTCAAGTCAGGTGAGGAACGTGCAAAGAATTTTAGTATATTTAAGAATTTAATTAAATTTCGAATAAAGTTTGGAGAATTAAAAATATATAAGTAAACCAATAGGGAAATTATCATGCACATAAGGACTGAATGCAGAATTTTCGATATATTTTCAGGAAATGAAACTGCACAATCATAAATTCCGGGTTTTGATTTATTCATCACGGTAAGTAGAGTTTGATATTGATATGAAATTATTATTATATATATAAGAAATCGATAAAATATTTTTAATTTCCTGTCTGAAGAAGTTTCTAAGATATTAATTCCAAAAACTTGAGCCGTATTTAAAATTTTGTAAAAATAATTACCAAATATTTCTGTTAGTTTTTCTTGTTCCATTATTCTTCAGATGATATTGTATGATGTAGCGGATGTATAGTACCTATCGAATCACTATCAATATCACTATAATACCTAAACCGTATCCAATAATAACAGCAATAATAATAGTAATTGTTTTACTTGCAGGGAGAGAATAGACCTCATTACTTTATTAGTTTCCCGTTAAGACTAGTATCCTTTCTATTTAATGATTATGTACTGTGCAATGAAGGGAACTCTCCATTAACTTAATCGATATTTTAATTTATTTTAGAACAATTAATTTACATGCTATAAATTGTGTATAAAGAAATTGCCATTTAGAAGTAGTTTATGTAAGAGAGTGAATGCGAGTGATGCACGAATTCTTGTGTTAAAATCGATTATGGATTCTATTGTTTTTTACATACAATCAAATTTCTTTCTAACCGAATTAATCGTTGCTGATTAAAGCCGACGTAATGTACAAATGTAAATTGACTGCATCTCATGTATAAATATTATACCGCACCACGTGCTGTTTAACACATGTGATTATAATGACTAAATTTCGTATATTATTACAATAAACAACTTTTCATTGTATTAAAATTATTCGGTGAAGTGAAATGCTTTACATACTGAATGTAATCTGGAGGTGCGTGCAAGAACCTGATATGTAACATTTAAAAAAAAAATTGAGCTAAGGATCTGTACGTAGGCGCTATCTATTAGTAAACCTTGCCTGAAATTGACAATTTGGTACTAATTTCATTCATTTTTGGTACTAAATTTACTTTCGGCCATTTGTTTCAAACAAAATAATTGTTTGAAACAAATGGCCAAATGTAAATTTCATTGTTTTTATGCAAGAATATTATATGTCTTAAACAGATTAGCAGGCTGAGTTACACAGGATATGCGATCTTGTATTGTATGCGACTTGCAGAATAACTTTTCTCAGGAAGGACTACACAAACTTATTGCATGGTCGGATTCATTTGAAGGCCACTATGAAAACAAGAATAATGCGTCTGTGCGGTACCATATTGTGCACAATGTAAAGCTAGTGATTGTTGTAGTTAACCATGAGTTTCATTATCCAGGTTACACAATACTGAACTAAGACTGTGTGGATGGTGCGGTGATGCATGTCGCCACCCCGCGGATATTGTGTCTTTTTGTTATTTTCTCACATTTATGTTTTGTAAATTTATTACGGTTTGACTGCTCGATAATTTAATTTTTAACTAATTTTTATACATTTTCTACAACTGTAACCACTGTTCAATTATTAATAAATGGGTCTCATGACTTTAGAGCAGCGATTTCAAACCTGGGGTACGCGTACCCCTGGGGTACGCCATTGTTGTTTAGGGGTACAGAAAAAAGTTAGTCATTATGGTAGAAAAAAATAAGTATAGGGTATTATGTATCACAAATTGATAGTATTAAAATATTATTAGATAAAAAAGTTCCTTGCAACAATCACACAACTTCATTACACATTTCAAAATGCAAAAACGGAAATAAAATCTTATGCTGCCGATTGCAACAGATGAATAAATGTTGTGCTGTCGGTCAATGATTGTGGGATATCATTATGCGGATTAGTGATTATGCTACGGACTTTTGTGGTGGGTGTGTTGTTGATGTTATTATTATTATCTCCCAACAATATCCCCACGTGTTGTTTGAAAAAAAATTATTTTTTATTGTTAGCAAGGGGAAGGATGTTGCTAGTTTCTCCAGATTTTCTTTACAAGAGGTATTTTTTTTTCATTATTTATTCAGTATTTTTATTACTTTTTTATTGACAAGACTATGTCTTGTTTATAAAATCGTACTACCTGCTCTGTTACCAGCTTACAGGTATGAAAGAGTACATGTCAGAAGTTGCACGTTGGCACAGAGTATAGGTGCTCAAATCATGCGCGAATAAAAAAAAACCCCAGACTTGTAGGTACTCAGGGAACCGAGAACTGAGTCAAAATAAAATTCAAAATGGCGACACTCTCTACAAACAGGCAATGCGAGATTTGCGCATGCGTTGCTCGTTGGGAAGTTGGAAATGCCACGGGGTATGCTAATGAAAAAAGGTTGGGAACGGTTGCTCTCAAGTTAAAGGCGAGAACGAGAACTAGTATGGCGACCGTTAGTTAAAGCAAATTTTGTCGTGTCTTTCTTAGCAGAAATGAGAGAAATAAACACAACGATCATTTATTACATAACATTGTGACTTTGGTGTTATAGAAAAAGGAAGCATACTGCTCCTGTGTATACACTGTAACAGCGTTTGCTTTTGAACAGTTCAAAGCAAATCACATGACAAGATATTTTGTCAGTGGTACCTGTTATTTTCTTCCAATTTTTCAGGAAAAACGTGCATCAATAATATTTTATAGAAACAAAATGTATGAGCAAAATATTTTTGAATAATGATATACTGTATAAATATAAATGGATTTATATACGTGTGTGTGTATATAAGTTTATATAATAAATATCTCTTGTAATAAATTCAGGTTGTCTACACTTTATACTTTTTTCACATTTAAAATAATTTATGTTCATTAACCCTTCCCGCCCATTGACGTGCATAGACGTCCAGACCCGAGATAACTCGGGCAAATTCCATAGCGTTACAAAAAAACGGTACTTTGGGACCCGAAAAAATTTTTTTGATCTTTGGAATGTTTTGTCTCCAAATTTTTTGAAAAATTTTTATCCGCGCGAAAAAATTTTATTGCGACTTTAGTGAACCTTTAATGACGCGCGATTAACGCTTAATTGTTTTTTATGGGATTTTTTTATGGAACTTCATTCATCGTTCTAAAGTTCTAGTGCGCCAATTTTACTTTGGTAAAGTTATTTAAAGCTATATTCTGATGTCAAAAACAACATCCAATAGTTTTTTTAATTTTTTTAATTAATAGATTTTATATATATGTTTAATTAAGTTGGGCGGGGTCGGAAATATCAATTAAAATCGTAACTTTAAAAAAATATTTAGAAATATACCACCATCTAGTATTCACCCTACTTTTTACCCTTTTCCTCCTGAGAGTTTCATGAGAATGTTCCGGAAAGCTGACACCAGCTGTTCTCAAGGTGATCCAGCTGTGTAAACAATGACTCATAGGTGTCAAATTTTGCAGAAAGGCAAGAAGAGGGGAATTGTACTTTGAAGCTTTTTCTTCAAAATTAACACATTTCTTTCGTTTTTTTCGTTTTTATTAATTTTTAATTATTTTTAATTATTCTTAATCATTAATTTCAATTAAATCGGATTAACACGGTGAAGAAGGAGTTAAGTAGGATAACAACCTTGGTGGAACTACACTTATTAAAAATGTACAGATATGTTTACCTTTATAAATAAATATGTTTATATTCTGCTTCTTAAGTAAATACTTTTCTAAAATTCAATTTTTGTATAATTAACTAATAAAAAAAATCCATACTTCATTCACGACTGTAAATAGCTGAAGTGGCGAAGTTGTCAGCCTACTGTTTTGACGAACCCGGAATCGAACTCGTGGCCATACATCAAGCTTCCGCTTCTAACCACTTGGTCGTTTCAATTGTGGGTCTGGCAAATTCTCCTTGGGTATATAAAAAGACCCTCCTAGTGCCAACAGGATAAAAAAAATCAAAAACGAAAAAAAAACACTGTACTCTAAGGCAAGGAACACACATGCGTAAAATTGTGGCAGAAAACTGAATCAGAAATCGGCTTTCAGTTCAGTTTCTGTTTTATGCTTTTATGCCAGAACACACACATGTAAAAATTCTGGCCGAATAGGAAACACCACTGCCACTAACAGTGCTAATTTTATTAATTTTTTCCTGTCATATATAAATTCCTTTGTACCTTCCAATTTTTTTCTCCGCTTCCTCTGCTATAACATAGAAAATTTAAATAATATAACGGACTTTAACGGTCTTCTAACGTTCTTTAGCGAATTTTTAGCGGATGTAATGTCTATTCTATATTAATCATTGCAACTGCATCTTTAATTCTGACGGTTAAGGGATTAATTGTAAAAATAGATCTAACTTAATTCATAGTACAACGGAATTGATTATTTTAACGATGCTTTTTAATAATTTTCATTAATTTATCGAATTTGAATGTAATTCTTTATTCTATCGAGTTAATTGTCAGGTTATTAAGTTATTGGACATTATAATAGTTAGTATTAAATATTTTTGGTGTATATTTTTTTTTTATACCAATCAGTGGCGTGCCGTCATTGGAAGCGAAGGAAGCGCTGCTTCCACCTTCCAATGACCTTCCCTTGTATTTTATAAAATATAAATTTTCATATTTTAACGTGTTTTTTGAATTAATTAAAATTAATACTTTATTATAACTGCATCATGTATCTTTTACAAATTTCTATACTACATGTAAAAAAACGATAAGATTGGTATTGTATATTCACTGCAGAAAATGCACCCTGCATCGTTGAATTCCCGTTTCTTTTTCATAGATTTGTTTTTGCGTCATCAAAAGCAACTCTTTTCTTGCAGACTTGGAGAGCGCAGACCTGCAGATGACTGTTCTGTTTGGACGATTGGTAGCTTATTGGTAGCGTAAAGGGGATGAAGACTCAGGACTACTCATTGGTATTGCCTAGGGGTGAGAGGAAGGAGAAAGAAGTTAGAGAAGAGGTGAAGGGGAAAGGAAAGAAAGATAGGAAAGGGGATGAAAAGGGAAGTCTCATGGGCGTCCTGCCGTTTTTATTAATGAAAATTAAAATATGTACATGCGGCTCTAGGCCATTTGAACAAAAGTAATAATACAAAATGTAACCCGACAATCTTGTCTACGTGGAACCTATTAAATGCAAGTGTATACTATAATTTGCTTACACAAAACACCATATTACATACTCACAAATTAAATACTATACATATGACTACTTGTCATCATTACAATTGCAAAACGAACAAGTACCATAAATCGTTGTACCGATGAACGTATGCGTGGAGTGAGACACAACCACAAAATCCCAGCTCTCACTTGGAGCCATAAACCCCCAACGCCAAACGTTGTTCACAGAAATTCAGAACATTGTTCACAGAGATCCACATTGTACAGTATGCAGTGTTCAGTTAAAGGTTCGTTTCAAGTGCTCTAGTCACAGTGATATATGTAGTAAATTCCCTGAATACTTCACTAGTGGACACAAGACACCATAACGGGCATGGCCAATTGTGACCGTTTTGCAGAGTCTTTTGAGTGAGGCGTCTTCGTTCCCGGTTGTATGTTTCACATTGGAAGATGAAATGATGCACGGTCTTGGACAGTAGATCCGTCACACTCACACGTATCTTCCTCACTGTGCCCGAACCTATGAAGGTATTTTTTAAAGTTACCATGGCCAGTAAGCGTTAGCGTTATGATGTGGTTCAGTTTGAAGTGTTTCATATGAAGCCGCTGCAGTACGTTGGGGAAGAAATCAAACGTGACTCTTCCTGTATCACCTGCACTCCATTCGGTTTGCCAGAGTTGCAACGCCGTATTCTCAAGCAGAGTTTTGATGTTTTTATACGTAAGATGAGGAAAAATAATTTCCCCAGTATTGTTGGCGTACTGTTTCGCAATTTTATCGGCATCTTCATTTGCTTGTATTCCACTATGACCCCTAATCCAGGAAAAGCTGACTGAAGTTCCTGATAGTATTTAAAATCTCATGAATGTGATTGGTCGTGTGACATTGTCTGTTGTTACCATTGATTACCGACAGTCAAACCGCAGTGCAGTTTGACTGTCGGTGCAAATCCTGACCCGTCCAGTATAATTTCTTAGGTGTAGGATATAGGACAGCACCCTATAAATGGCAAATAATTTGGCTTCGGGCACGGTACAATGCTGTAAATCACCTGACTGGAATATTTCTCTCCTGTCGATTGTGCGTCACCGATCAGAACTGTTTCCTTGGAATGTATTTTGACTCCCGAAGGATCTTCGCTCTCACGTACCACAGATTCTTTTAATTACCTATAATACGTATGTACAAACACAAGTTATACAAATTTTTACAAACCTTTTAATAACAAAACAAACAATTTTCTTTTTCCGTTTCAGATCAATCTCTTTTTCTACTGCCTCAGTAGTGGTATGAGGATTTCCAAAATCCTTATTTATCCTAAATTAAAAATTATAATAAATTTTAATCTGAACTTTAAAAAATATTAAGAATTTAATTAGAAAAAATGAAATTTTTCTTAACTGTTTCGTTAATCTAAGATGCAACAAATATCAGACAGCAACGAAAGACAAACATTAATGATGAAGGCTCCATCGATTCCCCTACTAAAGGAAACGAAATTTAAATATGTTTATATGATATACTCATGATAAAATATATAGAAATGTCAAATATGTGAGTATCCAAATGCACAAGTTCTTGGAAATTCTTCTTGTCTGATTTTTCCTTCGATAATGAAGCATTGTTCTTAAAGGCGATTGTTGGATATTGTTGCATAAAACATTATTTCGAATTGTTACTTCACGTTATCTCAAATATTGTTGATACGTTTTGACATTTACATTCAAAAATAGTTTCTTAAAGCAATATTTTTCAATTAGTGGATTCTGTTTTGCCATAACGAAATTAGAAATTTAAATCTTTTGCGTATCGTTATGATTTCAAAAAGAATAAAATATATTTTTATTCTTTTGCCACCACTGATATATAGGCTAATAGGTTTAATAGCAGTTTAAATTAAAATAGATATATCAGTAATATTTTAAAATAGTTTCGAGTTATATTTGTTATATTATTATTCATTTTTGCATATATAAATTAATATAAAATATATTATAAATCTACATTTTGGAAAAGACAGTCGAGTAGTACCTATTTCAGTAGTGGTGTAAGTAGTGAAGTATAAATTTAATATATTAATAAAATAAAATAATAGGAAATAAATTAATTTAATTTTTGTTATTATTTTGAAAATGAAAAATATTTTTAAAAATTTGAATACGTTTAACTCATAAATTGATATTTATTTATTTGTTCTCATTAGTCAAGTGTAATCGTCAATAATGGAATGGTGAGTTTTAATAATTTAGAAACAAAATTAAAAAAAAAATTAAACATGAATTTTGCTTATTGAAGTATTACAGATTTCAATTTGTACGACCAGAAACAATTTAAGTTTTTATTAATTAATTTATTAATTGTATACTGTACTTTTAAGAATTGGATATTATTTCAATTTAAAATGCCTTTACAGTGTACTTTTTAAGTGCCACAGATTTGCTGTATAGTGAATCTTAATTAAAAAATGAAATCAGGGAAGTATGGTGCATTTCTGGCTCTCGGGAATATAAATATATACAATATACAGTCAAACCTCGATTTAACGTTGCCATTCGTTTATGGAATTAGTACTAAATCAAGGGTGTGCTAAACTGAAATACGTCAGTCAATAAGGATTATATATTTAATTGTAATAAGTCTATACGAAAATTTTGCAAATAGAAAGTATAATTAACTCATAAATTGTCAGAATACATTTGTATTTAATAATTTTAAGCTCGCTTATTCGTTTTTTAAATTTTTGCTTGTTATGATATCTCACATATTGTCAATAATCAATATGTATTTGTGGCAGGACTCTGAAAATTCTTTACATGTCAGAACCTGTAATATCTGGAATAATTGTGCTTATGCTTTCTTGATTTTTAACTATGCGTAACGCCAGGTTGTGCAAATTGGGCAAGGATACAAACGAGTACGAAGTATGCAAGTATGAAGTTTCTCTTCATAAATCTGATTATTAAAGCCAAACGAACTGCCGAATTATCGGGCTGTAAGCTCGATACCGCTATTAAAGCAGCCGAGATAGACAAATCAAGAATAGTTGAGAGCAAAAGTAGCACTGCAACGAAAACGAAACTAGAAATCTTTCAGGCTACGGGGAAAAAAACACGTAACATTTGTCTTCTCTTAAATGCATTAAAGACGATTCCACCCACATCCATTGAATCGGAAAGAGCATTCTCGGTACCAGAACTTTTCACTATTAAAATAATAACCAGATTGAGTGATCGGAGTATTTGACCACCTTTGGTTTTCAAAAATATTATAAAAATTTACAATAATATTTTGTATTATGTTTAATTAAAAAACGAAAATTACCTTCTAAGTTAATTTTTTCTTTAAATTTTAAACTCAACAATTCAAAGGCATTTTTTTTTTGTAAGCAGTTTCCAACAAACTTTAATAAATTTTTTCTATCTGTGAAAATTTCTACATAATTCAAAGGTAATTTTAATATATATTTTACACAGCACTATTAATATTATGATTTTGGAGGTTGCAGAACGTATTAAATTACTTATAATTATATTTCATTTTTAAATCATTCGATTTCAAGACACACTTTATATTTTAAAAATAATTAATTATATTCCGGGAAACAGTTCACTTTTTTCCCGGAATCCCGGGACAAGCAAAAGACCGGGAAATGAGTAACCCTACATTTAGTAACGAGTGACGACCAATTAGAAAACGGGGTGAGTAGAAACAATCAATCGGAGTGGTCGATCTGGAACCCAAATAAGTTATAAAAATCAGAATTTCAAGGACACTGGGAGTTTCTCTTTGTTGCTTCCTATTGTGCCACGCCTTCCTTGGAAGAATTATCTTCATCCTCAACTAAAAACAGGACCAAACATTCCCACTTCGGACTTCCTACAACTACGCCCCGGGGCCGTCAACTCCGAAAGGAACATCGAAGGACCTTTCTCTTAGGACTTTTGTTCTCAGTTAGAAAAGGAAATCTGAAGGTCAAGTCTCCGCTGTCAGATCGAAGAATATTGTTATTGTAAGCTATATTTTTAAGTTACAAGAAATCGGGAAGAAATTTATGTAACTGGAGAGTTGTCTCTGTGCCTAACTCTTCCATATACGATTCAGAACTGCTTGGATATCCTGTTATTACGCGCGGATCGGCAACCTCACACTAATACAGTATTGTATTTAGAATTTGAAAGTAGAATGCAGATTAAAACAAAAGAATGGGTGAAACGAAATATATGAATTACAGTGAGAAAGTCTGTAAACGTCTTTAATATAATTTTTTTAAATGTGTAATATATTAATGTGTATTTTTTAAATTACACAGTATCAGGTTAACTATTAGAGAATTCGTTCCATTGAAAAATGCTTTTTGGTCGTGTTTTCTTTGATGGGATAAGGCGACACAACACAAGATCCATCTGCCAGAGAGGGATACCATTCTAGGTAGATTTTCTATGGAAAACTAGCCTGCCTTATGTAGGTGTTCGACATCTAAAAAAAAATTAAGAAAATCCCACACGGCCAACCCGTTGATCCTGCTACTGCAATTTTACAACCCGACCGAGATTCGTAAAACGAGCTGTAAATTTTTCTTTTATCCGTAATCGTTGCACGAATTCTACGTGACGATTAGATGATTAATAAATTTGACGTATTTCCGCAAACTTTTACTAATCTTGAGCACAGATTACATAATTCAGCTGTATTTATTTATTCATTCATTTCCAGTAAAAAAAAAGTCACACTAACAATTGGATCGAATTCTTAAGTTTTTCATTTGTTTTACTACGCTTTGCCGCCATCACCATTTTATTCCCATCTAATGCTAAATCTATAGTTTCCGAGATATCAATTACCACGCGCTTTTAAATTAACTAGAAAGAATTTTTAAGCGATATGCCGATTCAAATTTACAATTGAAAACTAATTGATCAGTTGATGAGTAATCGAAAAACAATTTAACCGATTAATTGTTAATCGACCAAAAAAAATTAATCGATTAATCGAGTATCGAACGATTAATAACGCGTCACCATAGGTTGCTTCTTCATTTTATTTAACACGAGTAGAGAAAACATTAAAATATTATCATTTTTATTTAATGCTATCATTATATAAAATTAATAAATTAAAATAATTTTTATATATGATTTTTAATTTAAAAAAAATTCAAAAAATTTGAGTAAAAATAAACATCTGTCAGGTGGCGATTGTGGTCATCCGAAGGCAGTTTAAAAATGTAGTTGAATGTTTTGCTGATCGGAATATGTAGTAGTTTCTCTTTAGCAGAAGGTTTATATTGTGGTCAACAGGATTGTTACGATGGTTTGAATCTTAATTTTCACGCTTTTCATAAATAGAATAATTTATTGCATTATTTCCTATATTACTCAAGTGTTACGAGGATAAAACTAGAGGATCTCTAATGATTAATTATAAAATGGATATCTGATTGCGAAATAATTACAGTTTTCTATATTAAATTATTAGTGGTTTGTATTCGATTAAATGTTCATTCATCTCCGTCATTATTTTCCGGTTCGACATTAATAAAACCAGATCCACGTGGTGCCATGGAAAGCAAAACATTGCCTGTTATTTTGGAGGTTATTTATTCTTAACCAACAGCTTACGTCTTTATAATTTCATAATTATACAAGAAATACTTTATACAAAATATTCGTCTTAATTATTTATATATATCAAATGGTTTTTTAATTTTATATCTCTTTAATGAACTGACATATTTATTAATAAACTAATAATTATTTCAATATTTTCACACTAGTCAATACATGTCATCTAAAATAAAGGCTGGAGTGGAATATTAAGTAAATATTAAAATTCAAATAATGTGTTTTTGATTTTTTTAAATTTATATTATAGGGTAATGGCATCGGTAGTTGAGAATTTAAAGCTGTTTTGGTCTTTGATATTTTTTATTATGATGTGTAGTAACGTGAAAAACAAAATTCATATATGCAAACAAAGTTTGTTCTATACTTGTCATTGAAAAAAACAACAGTTTTTATTAGATCTTTTTTACATTATAAAAAAAAAAAATTTAATTACGGACTGTTTACCCAGTAGTCGCCCGGCAGGTTTCGCGATTGTTTATGGTGGTCCGCGATTGGATTTTCTTTCGTCGAAAGCCCGAAATAACCAAAACGCCGTGTGTCAACACGCAAAAAAAAAAAAAAAAAAAACTTCCTCGTCTATTGTGCCAACCTGTAACCCGTGCCACTTCGGATTTAGACCGTGTCCCCGACTGCAACAGATGAAGTCTCCCCGTGCCCTACAGACTTGTCAACGCCACTGTCCCGAAGCCACCTTCGATCGACCATTGAAGAATCACATCGATGCCCAGAATGTCCGAACGGCTGATTGTCCTAAAGGAAACTATTTTGTACATAGTGTATGTTTATTTTATGTTAAAATAAACGGTTTTTATCAGATACTTGTCTTTCTCTTCCACCACCACGCACGTACGAATGGACCCTAGGCCATCACTGACGCTCAATTAACTGATTGCCCCTGGAAGTCGGTTTGTTACAGAAACACAGCTTCCCTATCATCGAATGTCACGGCACGCCACTGTTAAATACTAATAAAATTTTTATTATTACTATTATGTTTTATTATAATAAAATTTTTTTATAAGCATTAACTACCACAAGAGTATCGCGGCTATTTAGATACTAAATTAAAATTAGAATCTGACACATTTAACTTCTACGTAATTAGAGGTTACATTTTTTATGATGTATCATTTGTTAGCAAGAAAGGTCAATCGATTCTTTTAAAGAAATCACGATAACAATCTTGTATCTTCTAACTTTTATTCGGAATTAGATATTGTATTTTCAGATGTTTAAGTACAGTTAAAAAAATGAAAAAAGTTATGTATATTAGTGGTAACACCATTTTACGTAATCTATCAATTTTTGTTATGAAACAACTGTAGACAGTCACTATTGGATGTAATACGTCATTAAAAATTTGTACGAAAGTCGAAGTTCAAAACTGGACTATAAGGTTGCATGTTATAAATGGAGTTTTGCTCTCAGAAAACTAAAAAGTTTTAAAATGTCTTATTGTGGTAACAAAATTTCTGTAGTAGGATACAATGCATAAAACATTACCATGACTCAAAAATTTTTGTTTTTGTTTTACTAAGTTATGGCAACGCGACATTTGGACGATCTGCCTAGGGGGATGCCTTTCGGGAGGTCTTTTTAAGGATAATTGTCCCCTATTCAGGCAACAGACGTGGAGAAAACCCGGAAAACTCCACGTGGCCAACCCGTCCTGGCAAGGCGCGAACCCACGACCAAACTCCCAAATGTTCAGGGAACGGAACCGCTTGGCCACTGGTTGGCCCAAAAATTTCGGCTGAAAATGTACGAAAGTTCGAAAAGCTATTGTTTTTTTAATCTCCGCCTTGCGGACACTAAGAGGGCCTCTTTTAGCAAGCCCATTATGGGTTCGGTCAAGCCCACAATGGGGCGGCCGGGTTTTTTTTTTTTTTTTTTTTTAACTCTTTCCGCCCTGTGGGCACTAAGAGTGCCTCTATCAGAAGGCCCATTATGGGTTCGGCCAGACCCACAATGGGGCGACCGGGTGGTGAGGGACGGGGCCCGACATATCCGAACGGACCACCCCCCGAAAAATTCCTGGGGATTATTCGACCTTCGGATTCGATCCCGGGTCCCCCAGAGCGGTAGGCTGCCACCTTGACCGCTCGGCCATCCGGCCGGGGCGGCCGGGTGGTGAGGAACGGGGCCCGACACATCCGATCGGAGCTACCCCGAAAAATTCCTGGGATTTTTCGACCCGTCCGGATTCGATTCCGGGTCCCAGATCGGTATGCTGCCAGCTTGACTGTTGGGCAATTCGGCCCTGATGTCAAGAGGGTGTTGATGAATGCTGACACGGGAAAGGGAGGTCATCTGAGTGTTTGCGCATACAAAATAATTCACTTGTTTTGGAATATTCTGTTGTTAATTGACATTTATTTTATATATGATTGCGCAAATGGGGAGTGGGAGGCAATGGTGGTGACGAGTCGTAAACAGAAGGGGATTGGGAGTAAAAACGAAAATCTGGCCTTGCAATATGTGCACGCCACCTTAAGTCTCACGATTTAATAAGTTTTAGAAAATATCAATATTACAAGTAGTTCTTTAAAGCAATTTCCTCTAGAAAAATTGTTTATAAAGTAATTTTGCCATTGCGATCTTTTTAGAGATATAAGCTATAATGTAACACATTCGTGTAGAATCCATGTATATAATACCGAATGACTTCTGACAAGTATTCAAAAGGAAGGTAATTATAAGTGTTTTTATTTCATTCTTATTACATACGGAGTATTAATGAAGAAACGAAATCCGTTAACAGAAAGCTGTTAGAATAAGTCATTGCTGTATTTTTTTTTGTTTTTTAAGGATTACTGAATACTGTGTAATAATTTATTTAGATTTTCGTTTTATGCAACAAAAAATATAAAATCTTTAATTGATGCGTAAAACTTATTATTCCTACATAATTTCTTTCTGATTAGTTCATTTTTAATGAAATTCTCAGTTTTAAAAACAAGTCTTTAATTTTCGCATAAACATCAGAGTAGACGAATTAATTTATGGACATCACATATGCTAAAATTAAATTAAATTATAAAATGTATTACATTTTAAAAGTTTTTACGTTGATTATTTTGTTTATAAAAAATAAACAACAAATCGTAGAATATTTAAATTAGTGCTTTTTATTTATGAGAAATATTGCATTGCGTTTTTGATTCCTACTCTTAAATTTTAAAATTTTGAATATTACCATGACGACCATCTCGACTAGATCTAATATTGCAATTAATGAGAATCCAAGCCACATTCCCATGTAGCCACCAAGATAGCTGAAGACTTCTATTGTCTAAAATATTAAAAAAACAAAATTATTAATTACACAATTAAGAATTATAAGATCAAATAATTTACCTCAAATTTTGGTTTTTGTGTGTATGAAGTGACGCGTGGCTTCTCAAAATTTATTTCTAGTTTTAGGACGGAGTTTCTACATAAAATTTTTATAATGATGATTATTTATTAATTAGAATTTTTATTTATTTTTTTTTAATATCTAACTTAAACATATGTGACCATCTCACATATTTATTATTTATATTCGATTAAAAGAGAGATACAGGTATCCCCACTTAACATCTTCTCTCCAAAGCCGAATTCAAGAAATGGAATATGCGTCTCAAATATACCTGGTGCCGAAGAACCAGAAAGGCATTATAGTGCCATAGGATTTCATATAATAGAAAGTTTAAACAGCTGTCATGATATAAGTAGTCAATTTTCCTATTTATAGATGTATCGGAGACATTATTAAGCATGTGTTGCGATTTATTTATTTTTTTTATTGTAAATCTTTGTCTGCATTAAAAAATTCTCATTAATGCTGTGCATTATTTTCTGTCCCGTAACATAAACGTATTGTTTACGGTATGATGCATTGTATTGCATACAAATTGTACACGTTTCTGCGTACAAAGTAACTGTTTGTTAACAACTATGTTAATTGCAGCTGGATGGCCGAGCTGATAAAGACCTTCCGCTTTAGTGAATCCGGATGAATCCGACAAATTTTTCATTGGCGGTCTGTCCGGATATCATACCTTATCCCTCACCACCCGGCAGTCCCCGTTGTGAGCATGACCGAACCTATAATTGACTCCGAAGAAAGGCTCTCTTAGTGTCCACAGAATGGAAAAACCAAAAAAAAAAAAAAAAATTCTAAACAGTTAATGTAGATTATTTTTATAATGAGAAAGCGTGTGTTAAGCATTTTATATTTTGATATGATAATTTTTAACTTATATGTAGGAATTATATTGTATTTTAGTTACGTTTTAGAAAATTGGGAGTTTTGGTTTAACGTTGTAATTTTGGGTAACTCATTATAATTTTTTCCATTTAAAATAATGGAAATGTGCTTCCGGTTAAAGTTTTCCAGAAAAACGTCTGATTTTCAGCAACGGATTGCCGACGTTAAGTGGACAATGCCTGTATCTTTATAAAATTGTATATATACACATATATATGCAAATACAGTAGTGCCTCGTATTTCGAATTTAATTTATTTTAGGAAGTTGTTCGAAGTCCAAATAAATTTAGAAATTCCTATTAGAAATAGTGGAAAGTAAATTGCAGTAATTCATTCCAGACCCTGGATAATAGTCATTTTGATAAACTTAAAACAGCAAATACACGTAATTGGAGGCGGAGCGTTAGCAAAGCCTCTTCTATCATGCTTACAGAATTGTGTTCGTTCTCAAAATCTGTTCGATCGTTTTTGATTAAACTATACCATTTCCATTAATTCCGACGAGGAATCTAAAAATGTAATATATAAGAGTCCATTTTCGATATATAAAAGTGTGAAAGTGACAATTTCCGTGCTCTTTGATCTGGCTGAGCACAGAGCACGGAAATTGACGCCTACAGACATTGACGGTACGAAAAACGAACAAAACACGGGAACAAATCAATCGATGGCAAATGCTTTGTTCTTGGATCGCCTCTCCGTATCGGAAAGTGCAAGGATCGTGTTTCCCATGGCCAGCTGGTACAACGATCGCCTCTTCTGTGCCTAACAAGTGCAAGGATCGCTTCTTTCCGGCTCCGCTTCAATTCTATCGCGAAACGACAAAATCGCGCGATGTCCTGGTTCAAGGTAAAAATAATACAATTAAATGCCTTAATAATAAATTAAAATACGAAAGCCGTAAGTAAAATACGTAAATACTGTATAATAAAATGAAAATTGCTTTTATGGGTCAAATACTGTGGACTATGGCATCTTAACATCAATTTGTGATTTAATTATAACAGTTGTAAATTTAACATAACTTATTATAGGAAATGTAAGATTTTATCCGTTGTTTAGAGTCTTACTTTAAACTCTTTTCTCCATATTTTGAATAAAATCAAGTTGTAATGTCTTCGGATAAAAAGCAAATCAGGCATATTTTATGACTTTAAGGCTTAACACTTCCATCAACAATGGAAGTGTTACATAACAATGGAATTGTTAAGAGAAAGCGACGTACAGTACAAGACGCAGATGCAGTTTTTTTCGTTTTTGCGGGAAATCGAACATATTTTTAGACTCATCTAAAAATTCTCTAATTAGTCTGGAAACAGGGGATCCCAATTCTTGCATTCTGTGAAAACGGGTAAGGTTGACTATAATGTAATAATCTTAATCTTCACTATCGTTAATTTTGCCCGAGCAACGCCGGGCCCACCCGCTAGTATGTTATAACGCCGTAAAAACAATTGTAATGTGTATGGGAAAGATGCTTCTAAACTTGAAACATATCAAATGTGGTTTAAAATGTTTTGTTCGGAAAATTTTGAATTAATGGATTCAAAACGTATGGGATATTCAAATAGCTGTCCACGAAGAAAAACTGAAGGAATAAATTGTTAAAAATCGATAAATGACACACAATACAGTATATATAACCAAACACACCAAAAGCAAAGCAAAAAAGCACTGAAAAACATACGAGAGACGACTTGGACAAACAACAGATTACCTTTATCGTTTTAGCACATTTTTCACAGATGCTTCGAACTTCGAAACATCGTTCGAACTCCAGGCAAATTTTCGTCGAAGGCGTTCGAACTATGAAGAGTTCGAAGTACGAGGTACTACTGTATAATGTTTTGCATGGAGTGAATGATTACTTATAGATTAATACTTGTTCCATATTTAAAGAAATTTGCTGCGAGCATTTAATAATACTTAGTGACTGAATCTAATATCTACAGTTTTCAGAGATTTTATCGGTAAAATTTTATATGATTTTATTGAATCTTCTATTCTGAAAATAATTTTAACTGAGAGATTATATGAAATAAAACTACCGTACATTTTACATAAACTACCAAACATTTATGATAATTGCACATTGTTCCTAAATAATAAATTTACAAAATTAAACAAAATTATTATACGAAAATGCAGTTATTCTTACATAAATAGCAGGATTACAAAGTCCAACTCTTTCTGTAAATAAAACAAGATCGTATTAAATATATATTTAGGTTTTGATTAAAATAGGTAAATTGTTAACATTTCTTGTTTGTATTTAATAAATTTCATATTGATGGTTTGAAAGTCAATTATAAATTAATAAATGTATTCATATTTAATACAGTAAACACTGATTGGCGACGGCCGGATGGCCGAGCGGTAAAGTTGGCAGCCTACCGCGCTGGGGGACCCGGGATCGAATCCGAACGGGTCGAATAATCCCCAGGAATTTTTCGGAGGTGGTCCGTTCGGATATGTCGGTCCCCGTCCCTCACCACCCGGCCGCCCCATTGTGGGCCTGGCCGAACCCATAATGGGCCTACTAAAAGAGGCCCTCTTAGTGCCCACAGGGTGGAAAGAGTTTAAAAAAAAACACTGATTGGTTTGTTTCTAACTTTTAGTAATGAGTATTGTAACATAGTAGTGATTTGTAGGGACTAATAATTCCATTTCGAAAATTATGAATATTTCTATGCGCGAAAAATCTCTTTTTAAATGCGTTTATTTAACTTGCTTTATATCATGTCCTGAAATTTTATCCAATTCTAATTAAGATAGAAGGCTGAGACTGAGGATAAGCCTAAGTCTCACGACAATACATTTTAATAATGCTTTAGAGGACAAAATCGATAAACAGCAAATGTGTCATATATGTGTGAATGCACCACTCCTATCACCTCCTACCCCAATCTTAAAAAACACGACTAGAAGCAAGTTTTTAAAAAATATTTAAAAATAATATAGTAAAATTATTAATTTTTTACTTTAAATTTAATTGGTTTTTAGTATTATTGTCTACAGAACTTCTTTATTTACTTACCCCATCTGGATATGTTTGGTCAGGGCCTGAAATAATTTCGTGTGTGTAGCTTATTTGTCTGTAATGATTAAGACAATTAAAATTACGAAAAATATCAAAATGAATACAATTTTTTAAAATGTAAAAATGTATACCTGCAGGATTTTGGGCAATGTTGCGTGCAAGTAGATGTTTGAATATTTTTAATACAATATACCATTTTTTCTAGGCAAAGTAGATTCGGATATTATTATTCAAAAATAAAAATTATTTAAGAAAATTTGTAAACATACCTACTGTACATAACGAATAAAATTTTTTCAAGTAAAAACTGTTAACCACACAACCGCACGAATCGTTCATTACCTTTAAATTGCATTCCATAATGCATTCCTGTAAATAATGTTTATCATTTGGAAGAGTATTGAAGAAAAGAAAGTTGTGTAATAATCAAAATTATTTACCTTTCTCGAGGAAAATGTTTTATTAAAATATGACGATTTAAATTTATCATAATCTACGCAATAACTACCATACGGAGGAGATAACGAATCTTCTATTAACTATAAGAATAATAATAAATTGCAAAATGTTTCATAAAATAGGATATAAGCTGAAGAGAGATGATTACTAGAGCAAAAGAAATTCTTAAAAATCACTGATGATATTTCACGCTTTTCTATAGTTTCTTAATTTCTTTCTTAATTAAATTGATCAGATCGGTAGCCACTAGAACGAAAGTTTCTCAAAGAAACATAATGATGGTTTTGGAAGACACAAATGAATGATGATTTCGTCCACCATTCTGCAAAAGCGTTTTAAAATAAATTGATGACTGTGAAAGGCAAAAAGAGAATTGAATTGAAGGGAATTGGGAGTGAGTATGTACGACAGCGTTAACGGAGTATTACATAAAGTTGTGATGGTGGTTGTAAAGTATTAAAATAGCGGTAGTTAATTCATGGATGATCCCTAACCTAAGCTTATACTAGGTATACCCTTAAATGCTTAAATACGAATACAGGTAAAAATTTTGGTCTGAGTAATGGCTAAATAAGAGTGGTATGTCATGTATATAAGAAATGAAATTTAATTCAGTTTCCATTATGTTAAATTTAAAAATGTTTTTATGTTATAGTTAAATAACATTACAAGTTATGTTTAATTTTAAAACAGCGGTTCTCGATCTGTGGGTCGCGACCCTTTTGGGGTCGAACGACCCACAGATCGAGAACCGCTGTTTTAAAATTCAGAGGTCGCCTAAGACTATCGAAAAACAGACATTTCCGATGGTCTTAGGAACCGAAATACTGCGCCTCTATCCGTTTCCAGGTGGGTCCGTCCACATGCAGATACACCCACATACGAGTACCCGGAATGATAACATCATCGCGCCAATCCCATCACATACACCCCGTACAAATACAGGTGTATGTGACAGGGTTGGCGCCATAATGTACAGTACTTATGCGGACCAGTTACACATGTGTAGAAAGCAGCTACTGGGTAGAAAGTAGCTACTATGTTGAAATCAGCAGTATTGAAGATAAAACGACACTTCATGAATTATAATTACTGTGTAAATGTAAAATCATCAAATACTGCAGAAAAAAAAGAAAAAAAATATCTGTACCAAAGGATCTTAATCTGGATGATGATCGGTCTTTTTATATTAAGTTGTGGTTGTGAATATTGCCCCCTTATGATAGTAACAGGCATGTAAAAAAATAATAGAGAGAATGGTAAACCATAGGAAACTTTAATGAACTGTATTGACTGAATTATGCCTTGTATCATCTTTTATATTATTAAAGCTATTGTTATATATTATTTTCATTAGCAAACCATCCCATGATAATGGATCGTGCAAAGAAGAACGTTAAGAAAAGAAAGTATAGTGAGGATTTTTTACAGTATTGTTTTACCTCAATAATTACAGCCGGAATTGAGAAACCGCAATTTGTTATTTGTTATGATGTAATTCTAAATAAAATCAATTTGCCAATGATATTGCTGTGAGATTGGTCTACCAATAATTTTTGGATTACAGAGATTAAAATCGTAATAATATCGTAATAATATTTGTTATGAGCTTCTTGATGAACTCAAAACGTTTTTTAATCAGAAAGTAAGACCGTAGTTCGAAGCACTTTTCAGTGATAAAAGTGAACTGCAGAAAATAGCTTACTTGGTTGACACCTTTGACGTCTTGTGACATCTGTTGCCAAATGCAACAGGTCTCGATTTGTCTGAAAAGATCCGATCATTCCAAATAAAACTTCAGCTTTGGCAAAAAGATTGGGTGAAAATAAAATTTACATATTGCCTAACTTATCTGCTTTCTTTGAGGAATATGAGATTGAACCAGATAAAAGGATTACGATGATAATTTCTGTGAAAGAACACTTGCACATTTGCAGACGAAATTTTATCGTACTTTCTAAATCTTCCCGACTCCCCATTTGCATTTGCCAAAAGCCCATTCACAGTCAAAGTTGAAGACGTTCCTGAGACAGCACAAGAGGAGTTCATTGAACTTATTAACAGCGATGCAGCGAGAACTGATTTCTCTACAGTGCCAGTTACAAAATTCTGGATCAAGTGTTTGCAGTCATATCCTGTTCTGTCTGAGACTGTGTTGCGCTTTTTGTGTTTCCGACAACATATCTTTGTGATAGTGTTTTCCAGCTTGTTGGTTATCTAAATACAAAAGCAGACTTGAGGAAGATGATCTTCGTTGTGCTCTTGCAAAGATTACCCCGAGAATTTCTGATCTGGTGAGAAAGAAGCAATCTCAACCATCACACTGACGTTGGCTTTATACGCATACTGTCGCAAAATATAGCAATGTAGTTTACTGTTGTTATATTAAGACTGTTACCCATGCTACACCATGCTTCAAGACAAAATTTCATTTATTTGTAATTAGAAATAAATATTTCACAATATATAATTACATAATGTTTTTGTGATTGATCATTATGCTTTAATTATGTTCAATTTGTAACAAAGAAAATACATCCTTCATATCAGATATTTACATTACGATTCACAACACTAGCAAAATTACAGTTATGAAGTAGCAACGAGAATAATTTTATGGTTCGGGGTCACCACAACAGGAGGAACTGTATTAAAGGGTCGCGGCATTAGGCAGATTGAGAACCACTGTTTTAAAATTTAGGCTAGTTTTCGTTAGAATGGTAAAGTGAGGAGTCAAATATTTAATTCAAAATTATTTTTCATATATTTATATTGTGGTTTAAAACTTTTCAGTCTGAAATTTTTGTTTACTGTACATTCAAGTATGAGCTTATTGTTTTTAAGATATTTTAATGTTGGGAGAGATACATCAGTAAAGTTCTTAAAAAAGGTAGAAAAAGTATATTTTGTGACAGAAATAAAAAAAATCGAACTTGAAACTATTTAATAAACTTCCTAACAAAATGAACAAACAAACAAAATTAAGATAATAAAATTATCACCTAGTGCGAATTTAAATTTTCGCATTGCCATTACTTGTATATCTTATTTTCGAATTGTAAAACTCTTGAGTAACTTTTTCATTTTTATAGCAGTTGTTATTTCTAGTTAAACTTATTTTCTGAATAGAAACTGTTTATTTAATATAAAATTTTATAATATATTCGTATTAGGAAATCATTAACCGTAATACGCTTTCAACTATTTCGTATTAATGACTGTAATAATTACGCGAATAATTCAAATTCGACAAGAAAAACAAAAACTTAATTTTTTGAATTTTGATATAAAGATCTGTCAGTAAAAATGACCAAACTCAAAATTCAATTTAAATAATACTGCCACATTTTTTATTGTTTATAAATGGCTATGCTGATTACTCACACAACAAGATAAAATCGAAGTTATGAATTCATTGGCCGGTATTGAAAATCGAGATAAAAATGACTTAATTGAAAAACATTTTTCTTATGTATTAAATATGAATGCATATTTGATGTTCGATTTAGTTTGATCTCGCATACTTATTTTGCATTGATCCATTAATTGAAAAATTTCTGAATTATTGACTATGGACTTGTCACTTGCTGAGAAACTGGAACATTTCGAATTTAGCAGAAAATATCATTATAGTTTAACATAAACAATTTTTCCTTGCTTTAACTTCTTGAAAAATTCTTCTTCGTCAGTTTCTTCTTGAATATATGAAGTAAAGATTGTTTCGTAACGAAATAATTTGTACATCATGTATTAAAATTTAGTTTTGTAATCTTGAAATTTTGATAATTTGATTGATTCTAATTATAATAAATTGATTCATACCGATAACATTATTACTTCTAACACGAATTATGAAAAGAATAGAAAAAAATACTGACCACATTTGGCGTAATCATGTAAGAAGATCCAGTTTTGAAAGTCATTCCGTGTTTGAAAGGATCTGCAGGAATACCCGGTGGGTGTATTGCTGCAATTAAACCAGTAGTAAATTCTGGTCGCAAGAGACTTGAGGGATTTACTTTTAATCTTAATGACATTTCTTTTACGTTTATGCCTAAATAAAATTTTAAAAATTAATTGATTATGATCAGCTAAATGTAACATACTATTACTATTTAAATTATTACATTAAAATTATTAATACGCCATTTTTATCATTAAAATAAAAGAAATAGATTTTATAAATAAACAACAACTAACCCGTTATACATAAAGTAAGACATCAACCAATGCCGAATTATCGTTTGCCGTTTTCTAGCCCGATAATTCGGCATTGGTTGGTGTCTTACTTTATATATAGATTTTATTGAAAAGACAGAGCTTTAGTTCTATTAAATTTATAACAATATTTTTTAAAATTTATATTAATGTTCAGTTTTTACTAGTGTACAATTGAAGTTTCATATTCGGAGGAGTTAGATTCTGCAAAACTGCCGCGAATATGGAAACCGCGATTAGATTACCGAAAGTATACGGCGATCAGATTCTACTGCAATCGTTCGGCAAGAATATCTCCCAAGTCTCTAATTTACGATCGATTCAGTAAATTTAAAGCTGGGAAATATGATTTCGAAGATAAATCTTCCTTTTGGATGACGAGCTGCGGCATCGGTCTTGACCAACTCAATGTAATTCGTCACTTAACTGCTATTTAAAGGTCTGCAAGATCACACGTATCAAGATGGACCCGACAGAAGCTGCTTGATCTCGGCTGGATAGTACTGATATTGTACCATCCGACTACTGGCTCTTCCGCTCCATGCAACACTTCTTGGGTGGAGCGGAAGAGCAGTTCGCCGATGATGATGAAATGAAAATCGCATTTGCAGAGTTCTTGGAGTCGAAACAGCCTGAGTTTATTAAGTAGGAATCCGTGACCTGCCCAATCGATGAAAGAAGCTTCTTGAATGCAACGGCAATTATTTTGTCCAATAAACTACTTTTGTTTTTGAAATAAATGTTAAACTATATATAAAACTAGAAAATTCCAGAAACTTTTGCATCAACCCAATATTTTTCATGGCGGAGTGGTGGTAAGTTTCTAATGATCTATTTCCAATAGCAGTATCTTTGCCCTTTCGATGTTTAGAAATTTGTAAAAATACAATTATTGCAGAATTGAAATTTTAAAGTAGAATTATTCAGTGCACAAATGCCACTATTACTTTGGGCGCCTGCATATTATGCGCCACTTCCAATGACTAAGCGTCATCATTAATAATATCGGGGAAAAGAGGTTGTTTATACAGTATATCGTATAAATTTAGCTACAGTCAATAAATCTAAAACCATAAATATATCTTGAATATTAGAAAAACATTAATTAAAAATAAATTTAAAATTGAATTTCAAGCCTAAATTAGTTTAATTTTTTTTTTGTAATCAATTTATTTATTTTTGAAAATTTACATTAAAGAATCTGCTTATAGAAAATAATAATAATAATAAAAGAGTTTATTAAAAAGTAATAACATATAGAAGCATAAATATGTGCGGAAAATCTTAATATAGGGCAAGCTTTTAAAAACCATTAAAATATTTCATACACATTAACTTTTAAACTTAACAAATGCCAAGCCGGTTTTATGAGCGAATATAGATTATACCTGAATTTACTACTTTAATATTATAACATAAGTGACGTATATTCCTGTGCATGCTGATAAAAGTATTGACGATGCTTATGTTTCTGTAATAAAATTTAAATAATTTAAGATCAATAATAAAATTAATTTTACAATTAAAATTTTTTAAATAAATAACTTACTCGCATTTTACAGCAATATTATTATATGTAAGATAAAGACAATTCATTTTAAATTCGTTGTAGGTGTCAGAAAGCTGGAGAAGTAATTCTAAGTTTATGTTGTTTTCAAACCAAAATAATGTTTTTGGAATTGGAAACTGTCGTGAAATAGATTAAGATAACTATAACTTTTTATCTGTAATTTTTTATTATATGAATATTCTAATTTACACATAGGCTATATTACGAAGAACTAACTTATATTTTATATCTTACCTTTAGACTGTTCCTGGAATTAAATTTGCATGCTTTGGGAAAAAATGCACAGAATTTTGTTACATTAGATGGTTGTGGGCAAAATTTAGGAAAAATCTTGCAAAATTTCATTCTTGAAAATCTGAATTGCGTTAATAAAAAATAAAAAGAATAATCGAAATTAGAATACTGGTAAACGGAATTTTGATTAATATTAAAAGTGATGATCATGAAAATTATAATCTTTAGTGACTTTTATTTTGTAGAATATTAAATGGGGTCATTTTTCTCGATATTTAGAATCTTTGGTTAATGTTACCCTTGGTGCCAAGATGACGGATTGTCTCTGATTCCACAAGGAAACAGTGGGACGCACGTTCTAACCTAACCTAACCTATTCTAATAAATTACCTATAATTATCGGTAATTTATTAGAATAGGTTAGGTTAGGTTAGAACGTGCGTCCCACTGTTTCCTTGTGGAATCAGAGACAATCCGTCATCTTGGCACCAAGGGTAACATTAACCGAATCTTTAAATTTCTGGCAGAGTTTGGGGCGTTTTTGAGTATTACAAAAATAATTTATATTTATCTAAATTTTCCATTTTATTTTTAATTTTTCGTTTTAATTTAAATTCTTCTGACTCTAACAGAATTCTTTGAAGGTTCGATGTACACGGGCGAAACGGATTTCCTCACGTGTGACTTGCTTTCTCCGTCTCTCCAAGTGCACTTACCTTTAATTTACATGCGACCATCTGATAATAGGAGAAATCTTAAAATGGGAAAGTTTCAATGGAAAGAGCTTGCATCACTATACTATGAAAATGTTAGGCGATGCTGAAAAAAGTCTAATTTTCGTATTATTTTAACTTAGAATATTCTATTAGAATAATCAAGTTCGATGTTAAAATTGGTTAAAATATTAAAATTGTAATACGTTATAATATCACACATATTATAAGAAAATGGCATTCCATTATATTAATCTATTATTAAAAGATATAATAGAATAAAGTTTGAAAATGTAGTCAGGAAGAAAGCATGAGAAAATCCCTTTTGCAACTATTTAGAACTTAAATTGTCAAATTTAAAATTATTAAAAATAGTTACCCTACTTTTCTTTACGAGTTTCATAAATTAAATAAAAAAAGAATATTGACCTGATTATTGTTCTATAGAATTTATTAATTAATATAAAAATTTACTTACCCATTTGCATTACAAAATGTAACTTCAGGAAAAGGTAGATTTTTAGGATGAGTTACTTCTATATTTACGACGGTAGGATACGTTAAGTAAACTTGGAGAAAGGAATGAGTTTGGTAAACCAAACCCGAAGTGCATACGAGAAGAACAAATATTTTGACTATTTTTCTAAATTTGCTTTTAGTTGATATTATTTGTGGTAAACTCGGTAACATCGATTGTCCTAATTGCTTTTTTATGTACTGACAAATGGATAGACGCCTTTTGACGATGCATTTTTGACACTAGAATTAAAATGACTAAAAACATTTTAAAATACTACTTTATTGCCGATTATATCAGTTACAATTTTATTAATAGAAATTTAGTGAAAACTTTATATTTTAACTATAACATGAAAACTTAAGTAAAATTCTGGACATTTAAACGAAAAAATAATTAATATTTTACCTTATTTATTACAGGAATATTGTGCATAGTGAAATATTTTTACAACTGACTGTAAAACATTCAGGCTAAATACCAGTTCTTGCAGTGTTTAACTATTTTATACATTACAAACAGAAATAACAATATTTTACTAGAAAACTGGTCAAATATTTTAATAAATTTTTAATATAATTTAAGAAAATTCTTAGTAAACGTAATAAAAATTTTACGATTTATTTCGGCAGTTATAATAAAAATAACAATTGTGATAACTTTAATTATTCTCTACATAAAAATTTATCAATATAATATATCTGTAGTAATTCCACATAATACATTAATATCGTTCGGTTTTCAAATTTACAATAATCTTTCTAGGAAGTTTGCTTCTATTCTTCTTGAATTTATCCATTAAAGATACAATAATGTTTTGGGTATTGTTGTAGATGGTAAAAAGCGATAATCCTAGCCACATTCCCAAATATCCACCCATGTAACTAAATAATTCAATCGTCTAATAATTAAAAAAAATTAAATTAGAGATTTTAATAATACGTATTTGCATATATTACTTATTTAGAGTGCTATAGACTACCTCAAATTTAGGTTTGTGATGATGTACCGTAATCTCTGTATTTGTGAAGAGAAGAGTTAATTCTAAACTCCTCCATCTAAAAATTTATTTTTTTAAAAAATTATTATGAAAATATAAAATATATTTAGCTTTAACATAGATATTTCTCATATACTTAATTAAATATAATATACGCGAATTTGTTCGCAGATACAATAATATTTATCAAGTAAACTTATACAATATTATATATTTCAGATGTAGTTGTATTTAATCTATTAAGTTTACTTTATTAATTTTAATTAATTTAATTTTTTAATATCAACTTACTCATATATTCTTGTATTTCGATACTTTTCTAAATTTCTACCCTGTAATTACAGAAGAAAACTGATTTACAATACTTAAGAAATTATTATTGTTATTTTATTGATTTAAATAAAACATATTTTATTAAAACTAAGGGTTAACTATTTTAAAACTTCAAAATTACATTTTTAGATAATTTTAAATCATTGCAAGTCAACTTTATAGATTATATTGTTATTGATAATTGTTTTATTATTGAAAAAATCCAGCAACGAATTGCATAACTTTCCCAGCTGTTATGAGAGTTTATTAAAAATAAATAACTTTTATATTATTAATTATGATTAAAAAGATAAAGGCTTAATTTTGAGAGCAGAGACGAATTTTTAAAAATACCAATAACGATTAAAAATTTTTATTAAGTCCCACTCCACCCGAGATATGTCTCCCTCTATCTCCCCATCCCCTTGAAATTTAACCACCAAAATTTAATAGCACCAATGCTCCTTATTGCGATGCAATTTAAAAAAAATATTGTAGATCTATAAATTCCCACTGTCGTCAGTCTGTTGCCTGTCTGTTCATCTTTAATCTCCAGAACGGAGTTAGATGGATGAAAGTCGAGACCAGATATGGGAAGCGTAAGGTCAGGAGAGGCTCTGATTAACTATGTAAGACGTTATTTCAATTCAAAAATTTTACCCTAAAAGGAGTTAGATAGATAACCGGCACGACTCTATTACTAGCAGGAAAAGCATGGTATACAGAGGTACTACTAATTTGAAGTGGAGAGCATATATTTTAAATTAAATAAATTAAAAATTTGATTAAAAATTGTAATCCGGCATTGTGACGATGTCATAATAAATAATTGCTTGTGTACAAGTTACTATACGAAATTTCGTTTCTTAATCCTGAAATATTAAACGAAATAGACGCCAACGCACACAAACATACATGAACACATATCCATGGAATTTCCATTTTTTTTTTAATTTTGGGTTCATGGATCTCAAGATGTCGAGATTTGAAAAAAAAACCCGAAGGGTCAAAATTTACACGATCTCCAATATTATCTTTTGCTATATACATGTCCAATATCCAGGTCCGATTTACATAAGGGCATTTGGGGCCTGTGCCCAGGGCCCCCACAAAACTAAAAAAAAATTATGTTTAAACATCTTTTTTTTTTTCTATTACCGCGACAGCCTAGTGTGGCCTAATCATGAGGGCAACAGGCAGAGAAAACCAAACCCGGGAAAAAAACCTATGAAACATCGGAAAATTTCGGGAAAAATTTCACATAGGTATTTTTCAGTTAAATTAAAATAATTAGTTTTACACAATAAAATATATGTATGTTTACAATAACCTTATTTTTAAATGAAATTTACAACTTCCTAGTTCAAATCTAATTGAAAGTACAGTATTTTGTGTAAATTTTCTAAATCATCAAATTTGCCTACTCTTAAAGGGGGGACCCCCACCGAATTTGTGCCCAGGGCCCCTGGGCACAAATTCGGTGGGGACAAATTCGGTGATAAATCCGGCCCTGCCAATATCCCTTGTTATATACACGAAAACAGGGCCATCGAGAGCTTGTATGGGCTCGGAGTAGACCGGGCCTCCTTTTGTCCTTTTGTTCTTTAGTCTTTTGAACAAATGAAATGCATAGAATGTTTCCTTATTAATAAAAAGCAATTTTAAAGATTTTATTTTCTGTTTGTACAAATAACATTAATTTCGTAGGAATAGAAACCATCACTATGGGAATCTAAGTTTTCTCTGAATCCGAGAAAAATTTCCCAGTTCTCCCTCCCTCTCGATGACCATGCATGAAAATAATCAAACGAAGTTAAATAATTGTTTACCAGCTTACTAATAGAAATATAAATTTACTTACTAAAGGAGAAAGAGGGAGGAAAACGTCAGATTCAATTTTATATTCATAATACACCTTACTGAAATATAAATTAACGTAAATATTTTCTTATAATTAACAGATTCATTTGTGCAAAGAAAATATTTCAGGTTTTTGTAAAATATTGCATAATTTATCTATCATATTTATTTTGGATTGAAAATAATATAAAGATATGTTTCAGGAAATATCAATTGTTTCCAAACGAATAACGATAGCGAGGAAAATGAACATCAAATGACAATTCAAATAATAAAAAATCAGTAGTATAAAATCGACGACATGTTAACATTTTATTAGTTTAATAAATAATACTATAAGGAACATAAATTTAGGAAATAATATTTGTATAAAAATAGTAGTAGTATATTAGTGTTAAGGATATACAGTATTAGATTATACGTGAGCATTAGCTCTTAAATTCACAGTGTTAATAGACGTAATAACACAATATATCACTCATTTGATTAGCTGAGTGTTATATTTAAATTGTTGAATCATTCACACGCCATTTCTATTTCTCATTCATTTGACGTTTATTTTCCTCGTTGTTGATATTGGTTTGAAAACTGTCTCAAAGGTCTATTTCTCGGCATATTCTTATGTCCTTTACAATCCAATAAATAAAATGTTATTTTTAAAATATTTCACTCATTTAATATAATTCTGTAATAGTTAATAATATCTGGATATTAATAGATTTTAACCTGCAATCTTTTGGGCATTTAGAAACACAAACATTCCTTTCTATGTGGACGTAGCATTTTGCATCACCTGAAAAGAATAATTTTTTACAAGAATAAACTTTATTGTCAATAAATATCTAAGAAAATTATATTATTTCCGTGATTTACGGAAAATACTATGCAATGATTACAAAATGGCAATAGTCCAATTGCCTATCATAAAACCTATTATTTGCATTTTTTAGTTTCGAATAATATATTCATTAAATTGAATTTTAAAATAATGTTAAGAAATCCAGTTTATATCAATATAATATAGATATAGTAAATATAAAAATATTTATAAAATAATTTTATATTCAATTTATTAATTGATATGTATAACTAATAAACTTTTACATTTTATATTCTTTTTTTTTGTTGATATATTTGTATACAATCTCTTTAATAAATTAAATCATTAAATATATTGTGTATTGTATTCAAATATGTATAATTATATTGCAACAAAATTCTTACTAATGCGGCAAAAAGAGAAATTCTCTGAAAGTTCGAATGTAGAAAGAACGCATCCACATTTATTGTGGTAAAGATCGAGAAGACATAAGTTGATACAGTCCTGAAAAATCATTGTACAAACATTACATATGAAGTAAATTAGATTTGGAGTATTAGCGCATATAATATATTAATTAATTAATTAAATTTTTTTATTTCAGTACAAGAATAATGATACCGGAATTACGAAAAAATGAGATCTCTAAAAGCACAAACAAAAAACAATAACAAAGTAAAAATTAGAATAAAATATATCAAATACATTATTATTATTTTATTATCTTTTGGGTACCGTTTCCACGCGGTACCGAAAAGATTATTACCTGTATCGCTGTTTTCTACATTTCGCCTCCAAGCGCCAAGCTTATGTTTACAAAAGAAAAACTGCTAAGAAAAATTTTGACCGTCGTGTAAATTGTCATAAATTTTTAATTGACGAAATTTTTTTACATCTCAGATGTTTTTGTTTGGATATCAATTGTTTTTGCTTAATAATTGTATTATTATGTCAATACACAAGACGATGGCTGGGCGACTGAACGCGTCCAAGGACTATATAAGGTCAGGACACGAGTACTGGAGCCGCAATTTTGGGCCTTTTTGAGTGGCATGTTTAAAACAAACTTGTACGAGCAGTCAGTGTTATACGACATTAATTAAACTAAAATTGCATAATTAGTTCAATTAATGTCGTATAAAACTGACTGCTCGTACAAGTTTGTTTTAAACATGCCACTCAAAAAGGCCCAAAATGGCGGCTCCAGTACCGCGTGTTCTTATATAGACCTTGAACGCGTCGCCCGATCAATGCGCCGTCAATCGAGCGCGCCGCCGCCGACACTTTCGATTCGCCATTTATAAAAATCGTTTTAAAAAGTTTTAATTGGCATAAATTTGAGCTTTTTATAATTTTGAGCAACATTTTGAATAAAATTCATTCGCTTCCATGCACTTTCATCTTTATAAGCATAAAATTAAGCCGTAAAACTAAATCAGCTCTATGGGAAACCCGTTATCGACCCGGAAGTTTGGTCAGAACCTCACTGATAACGAGAAAGGCTTAAGTTTAAAATTTGAGCTTTCTAAACACAGTAGTTTTTTCTCTACGAGCGTGTGCAGCTCCGAATGATGAAAAAGGAGAAGAAAATAGTTTTTTTTGGCGATTTTTCACTTTTCAATTACTTATATTTTGGCAACCGCTTTATACAAAAATTCTTGAAATTTTGCACATTACCTAAGAAAACAATTGTCTTCCGAACGAGATATCCGGAATTACTTTAGGTGTTTGGGGGCGGGATCGATATCTCTATCTGAAAATCGGCAACTCTGATTCCCGTATATATAGTCAGTCAGTGACTGTTTTCCATGGCAGGAGTCGCTGACGTGACTGCTGATCCTGTATATATGATTAGTCAGTAACTTTTTTACTTGGAGGGGAGATTACGCCGTGACTCCTGATTATGGAGAAAAGAAAATAGAGTAAAAACAAAAAATTCTGAAATTGGACGTACTGCAATGTAAGATAAGCAGTTAGTTTTTACAGGTATTAATTTACAATAGTCGTTATTAATGTAAACATATGATGATGGCTTTTTTAAAAATAGTTGTTACCGCATTACTTCATTGACTCAAGTAGTTTTTATTTTGATTATTTATATATTTTAAAGACAGGATAAATAAATAAACAAATAAACGTTTATTTCTAGGTGGAAAGGTTTTTTTGGAAGAAAATGTTTTTTCGTAATATATATAATATACACGATTAATACTAAATAAATAGAGTTTTTATTCGAATACTGAAGATATTTAATTAGGCTACGCATGATTCTGTTATTTATTGTCTTTGAAAGAAATGGCATAGAAGTAATTTTCAAAGTTTAGTATTAAATCTGAAGTTTTCTGTCTTATCTCAATAAATCTTTTTTGAAAATCTTACTTTTTCTTAGAGGTATTGGCGGATCCAGAAGTACCCAAATGTAGGCTTACTTAAAAATTAAAAATATTTGAATAATTAATAATGGCTTTTTATTAACATATGGTATTTTTCCCGCAACACAACCTCGACGATTGTATTGCGAATGTTATGATAAACCATATTTACTATCATAAATGTTTTTAAAAACAACATTTTGAAGTTCGAACAAATAAATTTGAACTCGTAATTAAATGGGTTAATGGGGATCAAAGAGGAGGGCATAGGAGTTTAAGGCCCCATAACCCTCCTCTGATCTGCCACTACTAACAAAGAGACGGCTGGACGCTGTCCTCTTCGATTCGAACGAAACTTGACGAGTGCGTAGACCTAAACTTTTTTACTTGGCGTGACTGCTCCCTCCTAAACACAAACAGATCCTTGTCCAAATAATAGGATCCATTTCTCAAGCGTTTTCGAAAAACGGGCCTTTGAAGAGGAGAGGACAACGTCTGGCCGCCTTCTTATAAGAGGAGAATGGTAATTGAACAAATTATGCTCTTACATAAGTCTATATATTTTATTTCTTTAAAAACTTTAATAGCCATTTTATCTAATTAGAGATTAAAAAAATGAATTTTTATCAAATTTTCCAGAATTTAATAAAACATAAAATATTCTAATAATTCATTATTGTTTTTTAAAGAAAATTGTTTACCTGTTGAGATATGGGAATTTGATTTAAAAATTTTATTGTAGAATAATCGTCATATTCGTAGCAATTCGTTCGATAAGGCGGAGGAAGCAAAATATTCATCATCTTAAAAAATAAATTATATTTTACGTACTGAAACTAAATTTATTGGAAATGTTATTAAAATTTCTTCAATTTTATTTAAATATAAATCAAAAATATAAAAGAATAAGAAATAATGTTATTTTAATTAAAAAAATAAAATGTAAAAACGATACTTTTTCATTTACTTTCTTTGGTCTAATTGTATACAGTTTTCCAGGAAATGCAACGAATCCAAATTCGTAAGGATTAACTAATTCTTTAGTCGAATGAATGGCCACTTGTACTTGAGGTTTTGCATCTGGTCTTATTAACTCTTCCGGTTGCAAATTCAAGTGGATTTGCATATTTTTTTCAGAAAATACTTTATAGTATAAATATAACATTTTATTAACATTTTGTATCTGGTAATAGTTTAAAGATTATGTTATTTAAATGCAGTGTATTTATAGAAGCTCCTAAATTATAAATATATAATATAATGTAAAAAAACGTACAATTCTTTCGAAATATCGGTTTCGTCCACATTTCCGAATTATTTCTAATCAAGAAACAAAGTTTCGGCGTTAATTCGTTGAAAACAACAAATGGTTTAACATATGGTCTAGTAAAGAAAAATAATAATAATTAATAAATAAAACAAATTAATTATTTGAAAAGATATCAAATTTAAACTTAAATCAAGATTACTCGTACTTGCAACTTATTGTATATTTCGACTTTATACTGATGAAACAGCTTTGAAGAAACTTATAATGTGGCTGATATAATTGTTCGAACATTGATCGATCCATAAATTGATTCAAATATAAAGTACTTGGAGGTGGGAACTGAAGAATAAATTTATTAAAATGAGTATATTGTAGATAAAGATTACTTATGTATCATTTTGTATATAGCATTATGTCATATTCAAGTATTGCGTATAACATATAAGATTACGATTTAATACGATCTAGATTTATGCATAATAATATATTTTTAACGATAAATTTAACTTTATATTTAAAAAAATTAAAAACTTAAAAATTACGAATAATTTCGGGCATTTACCGCCTACTTAAGTACTCATAACTTTTCAAATATTTAGTTAAAAAAATTAAATTCTTTATTAGTTAGATAATTTATATACGATAAACCCTCGATTTAACGGACACAAAATTTATCCTATTAGTCGTTTAATTCGAGGATTTACTGTATTTTACATAAATTTATTATATATTTATACTAATTCTTTAAATTTACCTGAAGTTCGTGTGGAAAAGGTACCAACGAATCACAAAATTTTGGATAATAAAAACAAAATATTGTTAAATTCTTCACGGGTTGGCACGATTTCGGAAATTTGTTACAAAATTTCGATCGCAACAAACTAAATTAAAAACTATCTTTATTATAATTGTTTAAATATTTATGATTAATAAATAAATTCTTCTTACAAATTTCGGTTGCAGATAGACACAGACGGTAATTCCAGACTTTCAGGATATAATGTTTCTATATCTACTGTTACTGGATAAGTTAAATAAAAAGATAAAAAAGTAATTGCTTGATAAAGAAACCCTAAAACACAACAAATGAAGATGATAGCATTCGTTCTAAACTTGCATTTTGAACATTTAGACTTTTCAACGGCAGAAAATTTTTTTTTCATTTTTCGTTTAAAAGCAAACTTTTGTTTATCTTCATGAAAAGATTTTATTCTCTGAAAATATTATCTTTAAATTATTAAAATAAAATTACATCATTTTAGAAAATATATTTCTAAATGCTTCATATTAACACATTTAATTTTTAAAATGCAGCAATTGAAATATAATAAAACTATAAAATAAATACCACTTTTCTGCGAATGTCCGCAATTCCGTACATGTGAATCTTAATTTTATATAATATAAACAAATTTATTTAAACGTAAATGATGATATTTACGATAAGTTCGGTCTGCACAGCTTAAATACAATTTCTAGAATGTTTACCTATAAAATTCTATCTTTTATTAGTGAATGTGGTTTTATTTTTTCACGATGTTACTAAAACAGCTGAATAGCTTTGGATTGATTAGGAATTATTTTATGATTTTCTTTGAATGCATTCTGATTTTTATTATAGAAACCATTTTAATAGTAGAAAATAAAATTTATAACTCTCGGATTCTTTTTATGATATAGATGTGAAAAGAACATTGTACAAAGTGCGTCAGGACAAGTGACAATGCTTGAAGCGCTGTATTGTACTTCAAACATTTTCTTACTACTTCTGATGCACCCTGTATATATTTTTACAATTAGATCGATATTCAATTATAATTATATTTTATTATACATAATATCACGTTTATACGTTTACTTATGTAATTAAGAAAATGCTGCCCAATAATTATAAAATTGTCGTTGTCATTAAGTATGTAAACATTTTTTTCGGATATAGTTTTAAAAAATATGTGAAGAGTAATAATTATTTAAAAATTTTAATTAGTTATTTTAATTAAAAAATGCTAATATTTATAATAAATTTTATGAAAAGTCATTAATTATTTTTAAATAATTTCGATACAAATGCATTTTTCAGTTTTATTATTATCTTCAGATAAAATGTTTTCAAAGATAGATGGGAAAGAGTGCTTACGATCATTCTATAGAATTTTCAATATTACGCGACGCTGATCTGAAATAACACCATTAATTCTATGATTTTGAATCTTTTTCTAATAGTGGCACATCTATATCGTAATTTTATCTTGTGACATCCTTATTTCATCATCAAAGTAGAGTTATTGCGCTTTTTTATAGCATACTTGTACTTTTAGTGATACATGCAAGAAGTGTTATGGCACTGCTCAGCATTATTTCATGGCAATCCCGAAGTGTTGCGGCATCCTAGTTGAAAACCGCTGAATTAGTTAAAAGAGAATGTAAAATAAACCGTATACATCTATTTGCGGGCCACAGCCCGAATCACACACAGTGATAGCCGGTACGCGCTGGGCATACTGCTGCCATCATCCCTTCCACCTCGCTGGTCGCGAATCGTTTTGAAATCATTTGACGTTAAGGGCACGGCTTCCTGTGGGACCTGTCGCTAAAAGACTAAAATTCGACCATTTCCATCTTTATATACAGTATGTAGATAAAAGTACAATGAGACGTTTATGGATACGCAGTATACATACACACACAGACACACACAGAAAAGGAATAAAAATAGAAACAATGGCATCTTACCATTAAATTTAATAAAAAATAATGTTTAATTTAATATATTGTATTGTTAAAAAATAAATATTTCAATAATCAAGGAAAATTAAAGATGTTGATGATTTTTAGCTTATCTTTAAATGTAATTTAAAAATTTAAATTAATATTTTGTATATTTTATTGCAGGTTCTATGTCAATTCACGCCACTAAATTCGCTTTCGAGAAAGGATTTTGGAAGTCTTTAAAAAATAATTTCTCAGAAAGTAAAGATTAATTTATATTTTGTTTTCAACTATACAAGAAGGAAATTTTATACTATGAACGAACAATTATTTATTGTGACATCGTCACAATGCCGGACCGCAATTTTTAATCATATTTTTAATTTATTTAATTTGAAATATATGCTCTCATTAGTAGTGTCTTGCGCTCCTCCGTTAGCAGTGGAGTCGTACCGGTCATCTATCTAACTCCTTTCAGCGTAAAGTTTTTGAATTGAAATAACGTGACTTCCGGTTTGCATCGGAAGTTTACATATAGTTAATCGGAACCTCTCCAGACTCTAAACTTTCCGTACCTGATCTCGTCTTTCATTTATCCATTCTCCATTCTCGTAATTAAGGAAAGAAGGATGGACAGACGACAGTGGGAATTTATAGGTCTGCAACAATTTTTTCAAATTGCAGCCCAATAAAAACTTCCACAATTGTATGGTCGCAATAATCATAAACGTTATTTAAAAATAAATGAACAAATAAAAAATACTTTATGTTAAACTAAAAAATAAAATTCTCAAGATATTGCATGTAATTTTATTATCGTCATCTTCACATAATCACTGTTTATTTTCTCTACATATTATGTCATAACAGTATTATTAAAGACGTAAAACATATATAATTTTGAAATTTTTATATATTTATATTGTTTGTTTTTTCCGTAACTATTAGTGATATTTAAAATGAAGAATGTGTATTTACTAAATGTCTGTCTTTAATAATGATGTGCCATTTAGAATGAAAAATTCAACAATTTTTTCTAACAGTATTGAACGGGATATAAGGAAATGTTTTAGTTTGATATAATGCTAATAATAAAATATAAACGATTAATCAGAAGTCAGATATTTTATCGTATTTTAAATCAAAGTCAAAAGTTTCATAACAATTATGTTCTAAAATATATGCTTAAGATAGAAATTAAATAGTGCGGAACTTTGAAAAATCTTCATTCCAGTATATTTCATAGAATGATGTTTTTAAACTGAATTCTTAATTATAATTTTATTTTATTTTCTATAAAAATTTCAATATTATAAAAATATATTAATATGAATATATTTTAAAAATATTGAATGCAACAGTAAATCTAAGCAGTAGTTCCGGAAAGCATACGTTGAAAATTACAGGGAAATTTTTTTATCTAAGTCATCAATAATGACAAAATTAGAATAAAAAATGAAACAAAATACAGTATTAATCATAGCAAAATAGGAGAAATTTAGAAGAATTTAGATATAAGAACAAGTTATGACTGTCATTATATGAAAAGATATCATTCATCACAATTCGCTATGATTAAAGATGGGAGAGGCAGAGATGGGTCCACAAGAGGGATACGGGGACAAGCTTTTCCCATTGATACAGAAAAAAGCATTTAAATTTATTTGTTCGAACTTCTAAACGTTGTTTTTAAAAACATTTACGATGACAAATATGGTTAACCGGACCATCCTAATAAAATCATCGTGCACATGTTAATAAAAAGGTATTAATAATTATTCAAATATTTTTAACTTTTAAATCAATTTCCTGTTTGGGTTCTTCAGGATCCGCTACTGGAGATGAAAAATTTCTTATTAAGAAATCCTTATCTATTTACGTGAGGTATTTGTAGCCAAATTCTGCTGAAACTTACAAGAGAGGATATTTTTTGATTGGACATATGTTTGAATGGAAACTAATTTATATTTGCAATATTATTTTCTCGTCGTCAATGAAAGCATGTTCAATCAGAACTGACTTTTATATATATTACATATAAAAGGAAAGAAAATTTTAATAATTATAAAAATTATTTTAAAAGTTATTTTTCATGAAAAAAATAATTTAATAAGGTCATTTAACATGAACAAAATTATGAATTTTTGTTAATTTCATATTTTTAAAAGTGTAATAATTTATTCATAAAATATATCGTTATAAAAATGATTTTAAACAAAAATTTTAAAAAAGTATTTATTTCGTACAAAATTTATACAAAATATATATTTGTTTACAATACATTACAAATAAAAGGTACATAATTTTTTCAGAAAAAGGAAGTTCATTTTAAATGTTTTCAAGTTTTTGTAGATTACACAAAATATACAATAAGAACGATTATTATTATTAAAATTCTGTATTAATCTTCAAAAGTTAGTACAAACACATTAATTAATATGACAATATTTTTCATTCAATCTAATATATATATTTTTATACATATTTTTATTCAAATATTTATCTCTATTTACGTATAGATAAAAAATAATTAAAAGAGTTATTACTTAAAAAATCATCATACAAAATAAATTGACATATTTATAAAGTATGAAAATTTATATACAGTAGAAACTTTTTTATATTTTAAAAACATATTAGGCTTTTTTTAATATGGTTATTGGGTTTTTACCATTTTTGACAATTTCTGTTGGCTCTTTGAGTGTATGTATGTCTTATAAAAGAAATTAGCGAACAAAAAGAAATAAGAAAGAGCTAGACAAAATGCGAAAGTGAGAATTCCTTCAGAAATTTGGCAATCATAACCTGATGATTTAGAAATATATGCCCATGTAGATACGGCACAAAAAGTTACCATCTGAAGAAGTTGTATTATTGTAATGGCCATGGATATTAAACTGGGTATTTTAAATCCTACAGATTTCAGGGCAAAGTAGGAATACATAAATGAATGCACAAAATAATTCATTACAATTAACCAGCGAGCGGTTGAAGTATGTTCTTTATAAGCATAGAAACACAAGAGAAGAACAGTGATGTGATGATACCAATGAAGAAAGATTAACTTCTGTTTCCTGAGAACGATGAAAACTGTGTCACCAAGTTCAATAACCTTAGACAGTGCGAAGAGCCAGGCCCATTCTCCAGTTACTTTAGTTACTTCGATATAGCTGGAATTACAGACAGAAAAAGTAAAACCAAATTCTTTAAATACATGAATTAGTTCTGGAAAGGTCCGACTGGTACCCAAAATGCTAAAGATCGCTAAAGCTGTATTCCAAATCGCTAATTGTTTTCTTAATCCATAAGGTTGGCGTGATTTCATATATTTTTGACCAAAATAAATAAAAAGTAGATAGGCTCCTATAAAATAAAACACTTTAGACCAGTGTTTTTCCATCCATACTTTATTAGCATCTTTGTTAAACTGTTTTTCAAATTCAAAGACCATTGTATAGTTCGGAGAGAATAATGTAGGATCCATGCTTGCAAAATCTGAAAATAGAGATAAAATTTATTTACAATAATTTTTTTTCATATAAAAATATTTTTAAAATTAAAATTAATCTTATAGGAATATTATTATTATTATCAATATAAAATATCAAAGCAATGATAAACTTGTATATTTGCTTTATTATTGAATTATTTTTGTATGCTATAAACATGTACTTTAAGAATAGTGATTTAAAACATAATAAATAATTCAAAGTGTGGTTCTGTAAGTATATTTTAAAAAAATTTGATTAATATCAATTAAAAAAAACCCTCAAAAATAAACTTACACGATAAAATTTATGCATAAATATTAAAAATATCACGCCTGTTCGCGTCAAGTAATATTTTATTTACCTCGAATTAAATAAAATATTAAACTAAATCTTAGGAAAAAATAAATGTGAGGATCTGCCTAAATCTTAATCGTTATGAAAGGATCTGCGGATCACAAAGTTTAAGAACCATTGTTTTAAACAATAAATTATTATACCAATAACGTAATAACTACATTAAATAGAAACTAGAATTGCTGCGCGATATGAATAATTTCGTATAAGTTTGAAAGTGAAATTATACTGTAATTTATTTCATGGAAAGTTTTCTGTAATCGCTTCGTTTATGATGTACAGTACAGTCAGACAAACAATCTTATTATAAAGTATAGACGAATTTATCTATTGACAATCTATGACAAAAATGAAAAATTTTATCGCACGCTATCACAAAAGAAGGAAAGGAAAACTTTTTTAGACCATTTTTAAAATATTAAATGTTCAATGATCCAAAAATTTTAGATCAACAAGTTAATTCGCTTTTAATTTTTCAATTAATTACAAATTTTTATGCAAATTTATATTAACACGTTAATACAATATTATATATATTTTAAATATATAAAAGTTTAACTTAAATTTATTTAAACTCTTCTTTATCCTTGATTTTGAATGCAGAAAATATATTAATCATTGCAATTTCATTTAAAATATTCATATAAACTTTTTAATCTTAGATAAATTTTAGAAATTAAATGCTATTTTTATATGTAAAATTATATTAAAAGTAAACATTTATAAAATGGTCCGTTTAATTTTTTAAAAAAATTATCGTAAGATAAAGAAAATTAATATTGAAAATTAATAAAACTGAATAGCACTTACATTATGTATCGTAGTTCTGTAATGTCTTTGAAAATGTAGAAAGTTACAAAATAATATATAGTAACTAACTACAAAATATTTTGTCATGGATAAATTCATTAAAAAATATTGTCCAAACAAATAGCAATATATTATCCATATTTATTAATGAACATTAATATATTCATTTTTCTTTATTAAAAAATTCTATTAGGCCTATATATATGAAATGGTTTACGGTAAATGAAATAAATGCCGATATTAATTAGTACATTTATACGCTATATAAACATTATAAAAATTGGAAACTTGGAGAAACACATAGGGTAAACGGATTATTGAACTGAAAGATCTTTAAGTTTTTGAGAAATATTTAAATTGTTAAATAAAAATTCTCAAAAAGAATTTCGTAAAGACTAGATAAATTTTATTGACTAAACTGACAAATAAGAACTTTGGATGAATTTAAGCTTTTAAATTAAGAATATGTCAAAATAACTATATACGAATGTTTTAATACTATGTTTTGTTAATCCCTGATTTATAAAACTATTTCTTAATGCAATTTACGCATATATCATTTGCCTGGATAAAAACTAAGAGTTTAATTAATATAAAATAAACTCGAATATCAAAACAAAAGAGTAAAAATTATTTTTATTTTTTTTAAATTAGATTAAGAATTAAAATGATGTTACATTAATTGCATTTTTTAAAATTGATAATCCTTTTGAAAAACTGTTTATTAATGAAGCGGTTTAATTCTGCTTTTTGGAAATTGTCTTCTTAGGTTGTAAGTAAGTGTTATAGAAAAAACGACCAAAAAGAAACAAATAAGAAAGTGATAGTAAAAAGGCAAATTGCGTGACATTGTCGGAAACTTGGCAGTAATGATTTCTTTCCTTTAGTACATATGCTGTAGCATTTACTATTAAAAACACACTCATTTGAGTCATTTGAGAAGTAGTTATCATCATAGCTATAGGTCGTGGAACATTAAAACCGATAGCCTTCAAAGTAAAATAAGAATACATAAATGAATGCACTAATAGGTTGATTGTCATTAACCATCGAGCGGTTGCATTTGCTTCTTTATAAGCGAAAAAACAAAACACCAAAACTGTAATATGATGATACCAATGAAGAAACATTAGTTTTTGCTTTCTAAAAACTACGAACAGAGTATCACCAAGTTCTACTACTTTCGACACTGCAAACGCCCATTCCCAGAAATTTATAACTTGAGATTGTTCGAAATGTCTGACGTTGCATATGGAAGTTTTAAAACCGAATTCAGTACAAATATATATCAATTCGGGAAGAGTTCGCCATACTCCCAAAATACTAAAAACGGCCAGAACCATATTCCATAACATCAGTGGAATTCTCAAATTATAAGCAGGTCGAGATCTCATGTAAGATTTGATACTAAAGATGACAAAGACATAAACTGCCGAAATATATAAAGACTGCTGCCAATTATTTTGCATCCATTGTCTTTTTGGATACTGATCGAAATGTTTTTCGAAATCAAAGACATAGCTGTAGTTCGATGACATTGATAACCGCTCACTATTCAGCTTTTGGATATTCTGTAAAAGAAACGAAAAGTTTCGTTTAGAATCGAAATTGCATAACAGCATTTTAAAAATTAATTACACGATTAAAATTTATAAATGCTGTTTTAATACCGCGTGAAAGTTTAATTAAAGTATGTAAAAAAATTTACAGTGTCTTATTTTCTCCTTAAAAGATAATGACATTTTGTTATCAATGTCACCGTTAAATCTGCTTTAAAAATGTTTTGTAATATAGATTTTTTAAAGTTGATAATATGGTAAAATCTCTACTACTTCAAGTAATTTAATAGTGCAGTACGATTCCGATAATCAGAATAAACAAATTGAAATTGATATTAATAATACTTGATTTTTTATTAATATAATTTGCTACTTTTTAATTTCTGTTATTCAAGTTTTTTATTTTAAATAAGTTAAAAATACGTAATGAATATTAATACGTATGAATTTATTTTTTATATTTATATTCATATCTTGTTATGTAATTATTTATCGGATTTCTACTTAAGTACTAAAAATATTTATTGAAAAGAGAGAAGTACGAAACAATATTTTCTCTTTTTTAATGCTATTCTGTATATACTTATGGCAATGAAAAATATTTAAATATCTTTTATTGCCACAAGTTATTAGTATTTAACAATATTACTTCCATTTTATTAATATTTTTAGTTATATGTTTTATAAAATAAAAACAAAATGATTTTTACAAATAATTGTTTATCATTCTGTTTTTTTATAACCGAAAATTTACAAAATTTATATTTCTAAATTAGAATAATTTCAAATATTAATAATTATACTGAATCTATAATATCAGTATATTATATTTACAATATAAACTATATTATTATTATTATTATTATTATTATACAAAGTAAATATTAATAAAATTAAATTTTAATACAGTATATATATTATTTTCATGCTTACGAATTTTGTGACAATTAAAAGAATAATTATATATTTTTATATAATTAGTTGTTTTATATAGTTATTTTAAACTGTTAAACATTAATATACTTTATATAAATAGTGTTATCAAATACTGAAAATAAAATGTACAGTAATAAATATTTACTTTCAAATGATAGTTTGTAATATATGTAATTAAAATATCGAAAAGTTAATAAAATATACTCGACAAATAATATTAAAAATATATTTGATAATATGATTACTTCAATTTATATTTGAAAATTTATCAGATAATTGTTTTATTATATCCATTCACTCAATTCTTTTATGAAAATTGAATCGAAACTACCCATCTATGGAAAATTATTTAACCTATATGTGAAAATCTCGATCAAATCTATACAGGTCTATATCATTTAAATATATTTAATAGTCCGGTATTTTTAAATTGAATACGGAAACTATTTCGTCTTTATTTTAAAAAATTGATAAAATCAAATATTATGATTTCGTTACTATGTTCAAATTTAAATTATATATATTTATGTATCTATTATTAAAAATATAATTAAAAACTTATTTTAAATTATGTCAATAAAACTGGCATTGTAATTGTATTTTATAAAACTGGCATATCTAAAATAAAAAATAAAAATCGCCTAAAAATTACCCTCATAACCTCAATAAAACGGATTACCTAATGATCTAAATTATTCAACTTTCTTTACTGTCATAATATTTATTTAGCCAATAAACATTACAGTAAAATTACACCAAGTCAAAGAAAAACATAAATGTTATCTTTATAATAAAAAAAAAATTTTTAGTTTTGGACATTAAAAGAAAAAATATATAATATACTGTCCTAATTGTAAATAGGTTGGCTATGTTTTCGACATCTTTTATACTTTCACTTCCTGATTCTTGTTGAACGGCCTGAAAAATTACCAGTTTATCCCTAGGCTAAAATTATGATTCATTAATCCGAAGAATATTTTAACAGCTGTAAGAGTTTGAAAATGTATTAGCTTAATTAATCAAATATTTTCTACAGGTATTCGTAGAATTTTAGTATGCACTTTAATTTCGTTAGATAAAAAATATTTAACGAAATTAAATACATTTGTTATTTAAAACATTTACATAAACTTTATACAGATGTTATGTAAAGTCGTCACTTTTTAAACATTTTTGTAACATAATTCTCTTGAGAAAAATGTCAAACATTCAGATGATTTAAGAAAAATAAAAATATTTTAATTCTTCCTTTTAGAATCTTGTTACAAAAGAAAAGACAAATTTTTGTATTTAACAAATTATATTATACAAATAAATTTATTATATTTTGCTTTTAGTTAAATAATATTGAGATGGAACTAATTAGAAATATATAAATATATAATTAAATATTATTTATGCTAATTCGAATAGCAAACTGGAAAGTAGGACTTCGCTAGGGAATTGCCCTGAGGAAATAACTAGTTTTATAATTCCTTTCGCTACAGAAATTGTTTAATTCGTCCAATTGATTAATAAATCAGCGCAGCAATTAGACTTGTTTATTTCTATGAAAGCATTTAAAATAATAAAACCAAAGTTTTAAATTTTATTTAATTTTAAATTTAAGAATATGCGTTTAGTTCTAAGAACATTAAATATTAAATATTTTAATTTAATATATTTAAATATTTTAATTTAAAATATTTAATATATTTATATAATCTTATTAAATCCTGTTAGAAATATATCACAATCTTATTAAATCCTGTTAGAAATAAATCTAAATTAAGTTTAAGTTTTCACCTTTTTGTAAGAAAATGAAAAAAAAAAAAAAAAAAAAATTTGTAGTAATAAGAAAGAGATTTGACCTCATTTTTAAGTAAATGTCGCAAATACTACTTTAAAACAGCGTTATCTACCTAAGTACTGTAAATTCTTTTTTAATTCTTATATTAAAAATTCGCTTTTTATCTTGAAAATCTGCCAATAATTCTTTAATTATTGTTTTGTTGAATATTTATTTATTTTTTAAGTGAATAGACATAAGTAGAAAATTTGTTTATTCTATTTAATTACAGAAAATTTCTATAACGACTCTTTATAGAATATTTTAATTAAAATCGTAATAAAACAATACAATTTGATTTATTAGTTTTTCACTTACAGTTACTTTAGTTAACTCGTCGGTTTAAAGTTATACGTTTATTTAATGATAAATTTATGTAAATAACTTCAATATAGATGAAAAACTTCGTTCTCAAACAGTCTTTACTCTACGTATATAAAGCTTATATATAACTTAATTATAAACATTACTTACATCCAAAACATAAGTAATAACTATCTTCTGAATGGTTACTTGCCATATAATGTAAAATTTTCTTTAATATATTAAAAACAAATTGAAAAATTACGATATGTTTATCAAAAACCTTTAAAATTTTTCTATTTTACATAATATTTTTCAGAACGTCAGAATTTAATTATTTATATCATAAAAATTATATAGCTAACTCTTAAATATAAATTAAATTCATCATTAATTAGTAAAATTGAAAAATTTCAATTTGAAATTTACTTACTAACTTGAACCGTGGGATAAAAGTTATTATTTAACTCAGGAGTATAAAATAAAAATCAAAATGAGGTGCATATAAAGTATGACGTAACTCCTACCGTTTACGTATTTGCATTCTTAACCAATGAGACTTTTCAGTTTAAATGACATAAGTAAATTACTAGAAATGAAACTGGAAACCTTTTTTAAAGAAATTTTTATTTATATTTCATAAAAACTGCATAAATTAAAATTAAAACGCAGTTACTCTAATTAATTCGTACTTGAAATTCGAATTATTAAATAGTTTGAACTCACTATTATTCCTTTTATTAAAATTTGTTTTTAAATTTGCCTTAAAAGATGCAGTCAATTCGAAATTCTTTGAGTATAGTTTTGGAAAAATTGAAGCTAGTATATCTCATATTTTGAAACTAAAACATGTCAACTGATCTATAGAATGTTCTGTATAAAATTACTTTATTGTGTCATCGTTTTATTGACATTTGCGTCCAGATAGAGGAGTCGATGATCAAGACGTAAAGCATCAGCTTGCCGATTTTGGAAACCGGGTTCGAAACCGGGTCAAGAATCTGTGGAATTTTCAGTGCGAAATCTGTCCCGGATACGTTAGACTCATTCCTCAATAGCTAGCCTCTCCCTTTGTGGACCTAAGAGAACGCATAATAGTTATAGGAAAAAAATCTTAACGCTAAGAAACTAGCAGAAAACTAATTTAATTTCCAAAAATAGACAATTCGAACATTTTCAAATCCTCATGGTTTTGAATTATTTTCAATGTATAAAATTATTTTTTTTTTCTATTGAATTATTGAAAACATACCAGTAATCTATTTTTCTATTCTTATATAAAATGTTCACTCGAGTGTTAATCATTTATGTATAGGTTAGGTTATGTATAGGTTATATATTATTTAATAATATAATCGTTATAATCATTAATTACGAAAATATTAGAAATGAATGTTTTATTAATAAAAATAAAATTATGAAATATTTCTCAATCCTGTTTTCTCTCCTTTATCATTTTAGTAAGACACAATAGAATAAGATTTCGTAATAGACAACCAATTTTTTCATAGTTTCAGGAAAGTTGTTATTATACTACATTTGAAAATTTAAATTTAATATACTAGTAAAACGATCAATTATTATTTCACGAGTATATTTACGTAATATTATTACTGTAGAGAAACTTTTTAGAGACGTTCTGGACGACTACTTTTGATAGAATTAACTAACTTCAACCGCCCGCCCGTAACGGGCTTCCTTTTCTGTAAAATTCCCTAACCATTGCTGTATGATCGTCTACCAGAATCAATTTTTTTTGGATTACAAGGACGGTACACACAGAATTCTATATTTTCTACTTTTACTTTCCCGGCTATTAGGGAAAGTATGGCGATCGGTCAAAAAATAACCCCCAAGATTTTTACATTTTTGGACACCTTGAAACGTCGAGAAATGCAAAAAAAAAAAAAAAAAAAAAAAATTGGGGGAGTAATTTCTGTATATATGGATGTTAGTATATGTGGGGGCACGATTTTGTTTCTTCATCTTTGAATCTTAATAACTCCTGTGCTTTTTGTCGAAAATTTCTGAAATTTTGCAGAGAGGTTTGTTTATTAAGAGGATTGACGCTATTTATTTTGGAGGTGGGAGATAATGGGGTCGTGTGTATCTCCAATAGGGTCACACTTAATGACGATTTTACTTGTTATTAGCATTTTCAAATTTTTATAAAATCCATTCGTCAAAATTAAGCTTTTTGTTATTTTATAATAGTTAAAAATATAAAAGTTCTTGAAATAAAATATGATAACAAATAGCGTAATCAAATGTTGCCGAGTTAAGCGACCAAGTTACTACCAACTAATCAAGTTAAGCAACTCGTTGCTGAATTGATTATTATAGGAGTAGCAGAAACATTCGCAAAAATTTAATTTATCGACGGTTGATTACAATAAGAAATCAACGAAATCATAGACGTCACAATATCTTTTAAACAAATAAAACAAATGAGATTACAAACGAGATCGCTGTAATAAGAAGAACAGCTGAATCTTCCGGACTGACTCGGAGAAAAATAAAATGTAAAAGTAACAATTTAAATGCTTCGTTAGCATAAGCAAAACTGTTGCGTCAAACTGAATAAAGGGCAAAAGAGTGTGAAACTGTCTAAAATTTTGATAGGCAAATGGAATTTTCGTTTTGTTTCACATTCGTTTAACATTTTGTTAAACAAATGTGGCAAACGAATAGCATAAGTTATTTTGAAGAAAAGAAAAAAAAAAAAAAAAAAAAAAAAACGCAATTGGGGCTGCTAACTTTACAGACTTGATTTTATCAGCAGCATCAGGTCATAATTTTTTCTTATTTTGTACCTATTTGCTAATAAAATATCCATCAATTAAGTGGTTAATCCTTAATTTTTTTAAATATTTTTAAAAGGTTGTTGCATTATCACAGTTTTTCAATATTAGGCAAGAAAAATATAATTTTGGTAATTATTATTATTATTAGAAAAGTAATCTACTTAAGTATGTAAAAATTTATATATAAATATAAAAACTATGCTAGCTTACAAAACACATCTTTTAATTTCCGAGTTTTAACATTTGGGAAATAAACATACGAGGAAAAATGTTCCTAATTATTATTCTCAAGTATAATTATTTGATTAATGCACAAATATTTTCCTGTTCTATAACCTTGAATGTTTTACTCTTATTATCATAAGCCGATTGTACCTCATTACTTTATTTTCACGTAACGACCAAAAACTTTTTTTAACTTCTTTTCTAGTTTTTCTTTAGAAAAGAGATTTTAAAAATTTTATCGTTGCGTAATATTAAAATGAATACTAAATTAAGGAAAAGTTAATTAAATTAAATTATAGAGATATTAAAATCAATTAAATAAATAAATATAATATATATTTATATATATATACAACACACTTACATTTATTATTTTTTTATTATTTCATTTATTAAGTGTTTCACTCCAAATACATCATATACATATATACGGACAAATGTACAGTACGTATTTTAAATGTAACTTGTCTTGTATATCTTCATATTTTTAGTTTAATTTCTAATTACAATATATATATATTATATCTTAAATTGTAAAATTCATAAATTAAATATTAAATATTAAATAATCAGAGGGCGTGTTCCAACAGTTTGGCTACTGGTGACTTTTTTCTAAGCATCTCGTTATCTGCATAAAGTTTAAGTGTTGATTGCTTCTGACTAACTCAAATTGTTCAAAAAGTTTATATTTAATTTAACTAATATCACTAGAGGTAATAATAATATCAGTAAAAATGCAACGTTCACCACCAAAGTGGGGAAAACCGCCAATAAATCGTTTTAAACCGGAAGCCAAAAGAAATCAACCAATCTCGTCAAACTCCAGACTAATAACGGATTTTAACTTAACATCAAAAAAGAAAAACTACTTCAGGAAACTCGAATAAAACTTAGTAAAAAACAGTAAAGACAGTAAATTATTCTGGTCTACAATAAGAAGATTCCGTTTTAAATCAAACCTAACTGAAAATTCACCAAAAAATGATTTCGATACTTGGAAAAATTTCTATCAAAGATTCTCAAAAATTCATTCAAATTTACTACCAATAATAAACACTGATGCTTATAACGAATACTTAGACTCCGATTTTACCATTGATGAACTGAATGAAGCAATACAGAAGACAAAAAGTAACTCAACCCCAAGAAATGATAATATTCCTACTAAATTTTTAAAAATGCTTCCAAATAGCTCCAGGTTAAAATTGTTAAATCTCTTTAACACCATGTACAAAGCCACCTCTTACCCAGACGCTTGGAATTCAGTTATCCTTACCATGATCCATAAAAAGGGTGATCAGCTTTCCTCTAGTAATTACAGACCAATAGTATTACTATCAACTTTAAGAAAATGCTTCACCTCAATACTGACAAAAAAATTTCAACAATGGACTAAAGATACTGATCTGGAAGCCAAATTTAAATATGCTTTTACTAAAAATAAAGGGACTGAATCAGAAATATTCATATTACTAATGGGAATACAACTTCGTCTACTAGAAAAAACAAAAAAGTATATGTTGCTTTCATCGATATACAAAAAGCTTTTGATTCAATCTATATCCCACTACTAGTAAATAACTTAAAAGCCTGCGGTGCAAGTACTCGATTCTCAACTACTATAAAAAGCTCTTCTCAAATTATAACATAAAGATCAAACGAGGCAAGACTCTTTCTCCCTTACTAACTCTTTCCTGAGGTGTTCTTCAAGGTGATTCTCTTTCGCCATATTTATTTAACTTCTATCTACTCGGCATTGATCTACTTTTCCATAATTCAACCGACCAAACTACCTACCAACGCACCTACCAAAATTTCATTACAAAGAAAAAGTAACCAACTAAATTTTTATTTTAAATCAATTACCTTAGTAATAAATCCGACTAAAACCAACATTATTATTTTTCGCAATAATAGCAAAATATCTGAAAAAAACTAAAATATACCATGACAATACTCTATTACAAACAGTTAATGAAGTAAACTATCTGGGAGTCGTCTCTGATTGGAACGTAACGTTCAAAGCTCAAATCTCAAGAATTAACATCAAAGTAAAGCAGACTATCGACAACCTTCTATACCTATGCTCAACCTTGAAAACCTCTAATTTAAATATTCACATGAAACTATATAATTCTATAATTAACCCAATCATTTATTATGCAAGCCCTATCTGGAGTCTGGATTACTTATGTAAACTCGAAACCTTTCATATCTATTTTCTACGTAAATTATTTCATTTAGAAAGAACAATTCCCGGTTATGCTCTCCGACATGAAACAAATCGTATCTGGTCATTTTTCCTGCTGTTCACGTATAATTATAAAACGTATAATTAAATTTTACTATAGACTCAAATTCAAAAGTGACAATATAACTTTTCTACATCAAGAAATAGTCAAGCAGAGCAAAAATGTAATTTACAAGCAGTTATGGCAATACAAATTATGTAAAATTTTGAACTCGGCGTATCAGAACTATTATTTAAAGATATCATTCAGGAAATACGGAAATACTCTTCTATTAAACTCTGCCCATCTCAATCTATAAATAAAGACCAACTCTTTTTAAACCATAGTAATTATCATCCCTGGTACACCAACTTATTCGAAATTCCATCTTCCCAGCCATACATGTGGCAACCAATTGATTCGAACGTGAAACGACTAATAATCCAGCTACGCCTTAACAAATACTCTCTCTCTGTTAATAATACCTACATAAATTTTTCAAATACCCATTGTTGCTTATGTCAATCCGAATACTTCTCGGCATTCCACCTTCTAAAAAACTGTCAAGAACTTACAACTTTGCGTGAACAATATGTTAACATACGAATATGTAACTGTAGTTCACCTCTTGAACTCAAAATAAACTTAAACTTTTTCAATAAAAAGAATCTATATAAATTGTATAATAACTTTCTTAAAATCACGAAAAAAAATTTAAAAAATTAAATAAATGTTATTAATAGTAAATAAAACTACAGTAGAGCATCGATTATCCGACTTAATTGGGACTGGGGTTGATCGGATAACTGAAAAGTCGGATAACCGAAAAGTATGAAAAAATACATTATTAGTATAGTGTATTAGGCCTGGTTTAAATACTAGCCTCCCTTTTCATGGTCGAGCCAGTGCTGCCAGCTAAAACATGCAAAAATTTAACAAAAATATTATTAAAGTAGCCAAGACATAACCAAATATTGTAGTGCCACATCACTAGCGGACATTTGAATTTGCCGACTAGAACGCGGTCGGTTAACCATAAGTCGGTTAATCGGGGTCGGTTAATCTATGCTCTACTGTATTATAAAACTTGAATGTCCTAATCTAAACAGTATCTTTTACTTATTATGTTGATGTCTATAAGAAATAAGGCAAAATGACTGTACGGTTTTCTTAAATTATGATTGTTTGTTATTAATATAATACCTTTGTAAACTAAAATTGATAATTTTCATTTCTATGTTCACCCCAGTAACAGGAAAATCTTTCCATTTTGCTAATAAACTTCAATTGAATATTAAATAATTAAGCCTTATGTTCATTTCAAAATTTCATAGATTAAATTTTAATTATTATTTGTTTTTGTATGTATATATGAGAATTATGTATTTAATAAATTACCATTAACACGAGTTAACAAATGTTCTCTCTAATTTCACATAATTTAATTTATTCGTGTATTAAATATTTTCAGTGTATTCGATACATAATTTAATACACGGCATCACCAGTAATTGAAAAATATATTTAAAATAAATGAAATTTTATAATATTTTAACAAACATAATTTTAATATCATTTTTTAGATTTAGTTTCTTGTTATTTTTCAGTTATGTATCTCAAAAATATCTCATAATGACCTAAATGAAATTTCGCAATATACATAACTTGTACGTAGAACTAATATTTTAATTATGATTTACGAAAGTAGTATGAAATATACACATATAAATTTTAATCAATTTGTTTTGCGAAGGACAACATAAATACAATAAACTGACCTTCACCTAACCGTCCATTGAACTAGAGTCATGTCTGGTATTCTATTTGCTGTTCTGTAAATTATACGTTAACTATCGTGCGTATCGCACTTACAGTATTCGTAATATATGCCCTGTTTTTAAAGAAAGTATATGCTTCGCAAGAAAATAGGCCGAGGTTTTACTCTTGACTGACTTTCAAACTTTAATTTAATTTTGAATTTGAAAGATTTACACTTCTAAGAGAAGAATATACAACAGACAGTCTAAAAAAGTATATTTCATTCCGAATCTCAATTATATTTATTGTGTTCAGTTATTTAGAAAAAATAATAGTTATAAATAGTCTAGATATGTAAATGGTAAATATAAATTATACAAAAATTAGTAAAAAAGAAACTTAAACGTGTCACGCACGATAGCAGTTTATAGGTTAATCTAACTTTATGATGTGTTTTTATACATTCTGATAAATTTCAACACCTAAAATTATACTATATACAAATGAATGAAATATTCTAAATCTATGTAGGCCTATGTTTTACTTTGATTTTTTATTGTAGCTGTTATAATTATAGTATTTTCTATCGCTTAAAATCTATAAAAGATTAGTGAAGAAGAACATTATTGACTAATCGAACAAATTTTTAACATAAAATGTTTTATTCAATAAAATATAATGTGTTTTTCCAGAATTAAATAGATTTTACTAATATTATCTTATCACTGAGTATATATGAAATGAATTGAAATTATTAGAACGTTTCTCAATACTATAAAAATTGTAATATAAAGTGGTTATAAAGTATTTTTTGTATTTATGTATATAACAGACTTCCATTTACATATAAAGATTTTGTATTTGTGTGGTTATAGCCTGAATTTAATGCAAAATCTATCAGTAAAAATAATATATTTTTAATTTTTGAGTGAAAATTTTTGTCATTTTAGTTCTGCCATGTAAATTCTTTGGTAAAGTCTTATTATTGTAAACATAAATTTAGAGATATTATAATTAATACATTGGTATAAAAGCAAGCATATTTATATTTAATCATATTAAAATTTTTGTAAAATTTATAAATTATTAATCAATCGATGATATATATATATATTTATGCAAATATAATCACAATAAATTATCTGTATCTAAGAAAAATTTATCAAGGAAATATGACTTGTATTAAATAAGTTTTCTTATTTTTTAAATGGTTAATTTATTAAATAGTTAATAATATACTAGATTGATGTTATACTAGAATATATTTTTTTCACTAATAACAACTTAAATATTACAGCAATTTAGCATTATAACTCTACCAAATAAATGTTTTAAAATAAAATGAATTAATAATTATCTACAACTATTTTAGAGACAGTTTGAAAATATTGATATATATTGAAATATGTTACCTGCTAGTAAGTTGTAGAAAGAGACAGTTTAAGATAAGATCTTCTGAGAAAATGAATAAATGTAGCAATTTCTCAATATCTATACATTTGTTGTGACCTTAGAATATAAAGTTCAATAACACATTATTAAATTTCATGCACTAGGTTACTAGGCTACAGGGATATATATAAATATAGGACTATAATTCACCTTCGCTTTTTATGATATTTTGAAACAGGTCAAGCCCATTGTTAGTTTAAGGTCTTGAAAAGGGAAAGTTTTCTCATTTTCAATAAAATTAATATAAAATTTTATAAAGATATTCCTAAAAATTTGTTTATTCTGATATTATTCAGAGTTTTATGCGTCATATATTTCTATATAGAGAATTTAAGGTAAAATAAGGAACAGTTCTTGATTTAAAATATCCAGAATTTGGGGTATTAAAATAATAGAAAAGTCTCAAATTAAAATATAAGTCATTTAAGATGCAAGAAATTTGTAGTTAGTCTGACTAAAGCATAGATATTTTCAAATTTTACACTTAGATTTGGGAAAATTATATATTAAAATTTTAAGAATTTTGTTAGTTTACAATTCTCTAAATAAATTATTGAAAATTAAATCACAACTTCATTTGTGTTAAATGATTTTTAAAGTTAAGATATCATAATTTCATTCAAATTACGCAAACTAAAAATAATTGGAAATATTGATTTTTAGCAATTAATTCCAATTTTTTTCAACATTTGTTATTATTAAATATGACAAATACGAAAATTAATATAAATTATTAATCATTATCATAAACCAAATTCCGAATTACAGTACATATTTAGGTCGAAATTTATATCCTTGAACAAACAGTAAAGGAAATTTAAAAAAAAATTCTTACGTTATGCCCCACATTCTAATTGTATAAAAAATTTCTCAGAAAAAAACTATTTATGTTGAAAATTTAACTATGAACAATTTTGTTATAAATTGTCGAAAAGTTGACACAATTTAATTTATTAATTATAAGTATGATCCTGGTATTAAGAAAAATTTATTTTCATTTTAAATTTTAGAAACTTATTGAATAAAAATGATCTTTTATTTCCTTGTTTTTAGATTTTAGTCTGATTTTAAGATAGTACGTGTTTATAATTTAATGTTTTAAATTAATTAAATCGATAAATATTAATTACAAATTAAAGAAAGATTGAAAATATTATTAGATCTAAGAAATTTTCTACTAAAACAATAAAATATTTAAATAATAAATAAATTCAAGATCTACATTATATTATGTAAATCAATAGGAAATATGTATTCTAGTGGGCCAAACTCGCATGTTAAGTGAATTTGATTCCCATCCAAATATATCTTTCTGATTCTTGGCTTTTGATTAAAGGAATTAAAAGGATAAATATTGGTTTTTACTTTTTGATTTTCGAAAATCCAAATTATAATTTTTATTCAATTTCGTTTTCTTCTCATTATTTGTCATAATTGATTTGAATTGATTAACAATATACAGTAATTTTTCTGGACAATTCAGATAATATTTAAATTAAATTTTCATTTAATAAATTTATAAATTTTTAATTTTATTTTAGCTATTTTGTTGAATAAAAAGTGAAGTAAAAGCAAGCCTTACAAGGGAAAAGAGACCCTGTAATACTAAATTCAACACAAAAACTGAAACCTAAAATCTGAAGAAATAATATACTCCTTGAGTAGGAGTATGTTATTTTCCATAACGTCTTCGAGAGATATTTCTTCCTATCGGGGGGTATCCCGACTGCCGGTGCAGCTAGTGACTTTTGTTAAGCACTTCACTTGTGACTATAAGCCTGAAGTTACTAATTTGATTAACACGCCGATTTTATTACTAAAGAAGATTAACAGTTGGATATTTAACCTTAATAAGAAATTTCTAATATTAACGAAAATGCAACGTTCTCCAGTTAAGCGAGGAAGGCCACCACTTAACAGAACCAAACCAGTGAGTAAACGCAACGACTACACAGCAACAAGTTCCAAGTTAATTATGGATTATAATTTACAAACGGATAAAAATATAAATGCTATTTCCGAGGAATATGAGAGTATTAGTGAAGATTTAATACCCCAACACATTCAAGAACAATCAGGTGAGCCATTCTTATTATCTACTTCAGTACAGGACACGGACAATCTGTTAGACACTTCTTTGACAGTTCTTGGAACAAAATCTCCAACCTTATAGAAGCAACTAATGATAAACTATCCAACCAAATTACTAATATAAAAGAGGAACTGAATCTAATCCATGAAAACCTACGTGAAACCAAAGAAAGACAAACTAAGATAGAAGAACAGATAACTAAATTATATCAACAGATTGACACCTTGCAGATCGAAAAAGATTTTACACAATTTAAAATGGACACTCTAACCAATGATTATAATCGTAATAATATCATATTATACAATTACCCCACTTCAAGGGCTATTACTAAGGAAGAAATTTATAAATTTATTGACTCTTTACTAAATACTCACAGTATGGTTCAAGAAGATATTTTAGAGATAGTTCAACTAACTAAATTACCTAAATTGACTTTAAAAATAATCTTTGGTAATAATCAACTTCGAAATTCTGTCTTCTTTACTTACATTCGGAAAAAACAACAAAACCAACTTGAAGGCTGGGACGATATCCAACTATCACCAGACCTTACAAAAAATTCAAGGATCAAACGCAAAAACTTACTTTCAACGCTTTATGAAATTCGAAAACTAAATCCACAGGCCAAACTACATAATGATATTATAATAACAGGAAAAGAGAAAATTACATACAATATCAATGGAAAAAGTCTGGTTTATGCAGATTCATTTTTACCATTTTCTAACTCAACAAGATCCAATAGCTGATACACTATAAAACAAAGTCAAACATAAAGTCACTCTAATCTCGAAAATAACAATCCAATATCTGTCATAAACTGGAATTGTCAGGGACTTAAACAGAAAACTTCATTTGTTAAATTTATGCTGGCTAAATATAAACCGTTCATTTTTGTTATGACAGAAACTTGGATTACAACTGACAACTTCTATATATCTAATTTTAATAATTTTACAGTAGTAGCCACTTTAGCAAGTAAATCAGCAGGTCCAGGTCGCTCAAGAGGAGGTCTTTGCATGTTGATAGAAAAAGACTACAGTACAATAATTCAAGTTAAAAAATCTATTAATTATATTTTACTTCTCATTTCAATAAACAAAAACAAAGTATTAAAAAAGAATAATAATTTATTGATAATAATGCTAACTTATGTGCCGCCTGGTGATCTAACTTCAATTAATGAAATTTTCAAAATGATCGATACGTGGTACCATATAACTCCTTATATTATTGTACTAGGAGACTTCAACTCCAGAATTGGAGAATTGATGGATACTAAATATAAGGGTTCTAATCATTTAATTCATAATTATCGAAAATCCAAGGACAAACAGACCAACAATATGGGGAAAAGACTAATAGAATTAATAACTGAATACAAATTATTTATACTGAACGGACGCATTAAACCAGATTTTCCTGCGGAATATACCTGCTTAACCAATACTGGTAAATCTACTATTGACTATACAATATGTTCTGATCTATTGCTGGACCGCTGTACGGAATTCATGATAACTTCATTTGATACATCTGACCACTTCCCTACAATAGCAAAATTTTTATTAACCTAATTAAAGAAGAGTAGTAAATCAATTTATAAATAGCCCAAAAATAAATTACAAAATGTCAAATTATCGAACTGAGATTGATAATCGTATGCTTACCATCCTGGAAATAACGGATACTAATAATATAAAGATATACAAGCTAATGATGACAATTTTAAACGACTACATATTCCTTAATAAAAATAAAAGTAACCTTCAAAATAAAGCTAAAGAAATGTGGTTTGACTCTGACTGTTACAGAGTGAGAACGAAAAAACAAGAGGAATTAAATAAATTTAGGCAAAATCCTAATGATGAAAATTTTGAAAACTATAAAAAAGCTAAACAATCCTATAATAATCTACTTAAAACTAAAAAATCAAACTATCTTCGCAAAATTGAACTAAACCTAATTAAAAATAATAAAGATGGTAAACTGTTTTGGAATACAATACGAAGATTTCGGCCTAAGTTAATCGGAAGTTCTATCACAGTAGACTTTAATACCTGGAAGCAGTTTTATCAAAGATTTCCACGAATTCACATGGAATTATCGTTAAATACAAGTTTAGAAGTTTACAACGAAATTTTAGATTCTGACTTTACTATTACTGAATTGAATAATGTCATTAAAAAAACAAAAAGTAAAATAACTCCAGGAAATGACAATATTCCAACTGATTTCCTAAAAATATTATCACACAATTCTAGACTAAAAATATTAAATTTATTTAATAGTATGTACAAATCTGCTTCCTATCCCGATTCCTGGATCTCAGCCATTCTTACGATGATCTATAAAAAGGGCGATCATTCCTCTCCTAGCAATTACAGACCGATAGCATTGTTATCTACTATAAGGAAATGTTTTACCTCACTCCTTGCAAACAAATTTAAGCTATGGAATTAGAAGCCGAATTTCAATATGCATTTACTGTATATAAAGGAACCGAATTTGCAATTTTTACCTTATTAATGATAGTTCAACTTTATCTATTAAAAAAACATAGGAAAATATATGCTTCCTTCATTGATATACAAAAAGCATTTGACTCAATATACGTTCCTCTGTTGGTGCATAATCTGAAATCCTGTGGTGCAAGTTCCCGATTTACTTCAGCAATTCTTAAACTATACTCAAACTATAATATCAAGATAAAACAAGGCAATAATATCTCTCAAACTTTAACTTTATCCCGTGGAATTCTTCAAGGTGATCCTCTCTCTCCTTATTTATTCAACTTCTATCTCATAGGTATTGATCGCCTTTTTACCGAATCAACTGATGGAATTGAAATAGGAAATAGAATCTTTCATTATATTCTTTTTGCGGATGATCTTGTGCTTCTGGCTCCAACAAAGATTTCATTACAAAGGAAAATTAATCAACTTAATAAATTTCTTCAATCACTATATTTAACAATAAATTCGACCAAAACGAAAGTCATAATATTCCGTAATAATTGCAAAATATCTGAAAATAACACTAAAATATATCAGGAAAATACTCTTTTACAAACTGTAAATGAAATAGACTATTTGGGAGTCAAATTTGATTGGAACCTATCCTTTAAAGCACATTTTAATAAAATAAAAATCAAAGCAAAGCAAGCCATAGATAATCTACTATTTGTATGTTCCAAGTTGAAAACTACTAATTTGAAAATTCATATTAAACTATTTAACTCAACTATCATACCCATAATATATTATGCTTGTCCAATATGGAGTTTCGATTATATTTATAAATTGGAATATCTTCACGTCTATTATTTACGCAGATTATTTCATCTGGAAAGAACTATTCCAGGATATGCTTTGCGGCATGAAGTAAACCGAATTTGGTTCTTCCCGTTCTTACTGAAACGTTTAATAAAATTTTACTACAGAATCAAATTTAAAAATGATAATACTATAATATATTTACACCAACAAAATATTAACCAAAGTAAAAATCAGAAATTTAAGCATCTATGGCATTACAAATTAAGCCAAATCCTAAATAGTTTTGGTGTATCGGAGTCATTAAAAGATAACATTAATGATTGGAAATTTGGATATTCACTTTTAATAAACTCCGCAATTTCCCAGGCAATAAACAAAGATCAAAATTCACTATACCAAAGTATTTATCACCCATGGTATATTTATTACAAATTCCGTCTTCACAACCTTATATGTCACAACTGGTTAGTTTAAATGTAAAACGATTAATAATTCAACTCCGTTTAAATAAATATACTCTTTTTATTAATAATATTTATATTGATTTAGCAAGATCTTATTGCCCTTTATGTAATTCTGAAGAATTTTCATTATATCATCTAATTCACAATTGCCAAGAACTTCATAGCTTGCGTGACTATTATAAAATACCTCAAATATGCAATTATAATTCATTACTCGACTTCCAACTTAATTTAAATAATCTCATTAAAACGAATCTTTACAAAATATACAATTATTTTGTTAAAATCTCCGAAAAGTACTATTTGAAACGTCAAAATTAATGATTGTTATTGTATTCATTGTCTCTGTAAATATAGATGAAACATTATATAAGTATGCAATCATAAAATCGTTGTTTAGTGTTTATGACTTATCTTTGTATCTTTGTACTTTAGATTTGCTAATTTGTAATCCTTCGAACCACTTGTATTATTCCCCCCATAACAGAGAAATTGTTCGCTTTTTGTATTGCTAATTTGTATTGTATTATTTTTATGTTGTTAAACTTTCTATGATGATGATGATGATGATATTTCTTCCCATCATAAGCTGTACACTATATAGAGATATACAATTACAAAACTTTCGAGTTTCTATCGAACCTGAAAATGACAAATTAGATTTTGCTCGTTAAACTAATTTTAAAATTAAAACGCTTCTAAATACACATAAACCATTATATCCACATTCGCGTCATATTAACTATTAATTATAAAAATAATTATAACATTCACAGTTTAATATTTTAATACACTCCCTTGACTCTGACTTCATGTAATTCTGAATTCCTTTCTCATTTCGCCAATCAAAGATTATTATAATAACTTAAACAGTGCTGTATTTCATCTTAAACTTGAATTGTTAACCGAAGACTATTGGGGAGATTTGCAATTCTCGCCAGTTTTCCGATTTTATAAAACAAAAAATCATAGATATAATTGATAGAGATCTGAATTTTCTTTCTAATCATTTTTGAAACTACAATACTCGAAACTATATAGCAAAATAAAACAAAACTTTATCTTTTGTTTTTAAATAAGAGGAAATCTATAATAAAATTTTGATTTTTCGGCCCAAACAGGCGTGAATCACATGATCAGATTTAGAGTACTTTTCTATTCCTGTTGACGTCATGTAGACATTGTTCAAAATATAGTCCAGTGCACGCCAGCTATTAGTGCCAGACGGAGCTAATACAGATATCTCACTATTATCTCATCGCAACGAAATATTCTAAAAATAGTTTAGCAAATCAGATGATTTTACGTAACCCTAAAATTGTGTTGTTATTACTATTTTTTATTTTATTATTTTTGTTTTGAATTACTTGACACGTAGAGTAGAGTACATGTCAACAGCTATCCAATTAGAAGCAGTTTTCAGAAATACATTTTAGCTATAGTCACCGCAGCGAAAGAATAGACCCGAGTCAGCCTGAGAGGGAAGGGTCTATGTCGAATGAAATGAGATGGAAGGAGACGTGGCTAAGATATTTTTTGCATTTTATTATTAGAAAACTGTAATTAATGAAACGTCATTTAAAAAATACAATTAAATTGAAAGCTTTTTCCTATAATTAAAATATCATTATAAAAAATGTTGTATTTTTTTTCATCACTAATACAAAAGAGATTACAGTAGAGCGTCGAAAAGTGGAACCAATTGGGGACTGGGGTCCTTCCAGTTAATGATTTGTTCCAGTTTCCGACTTTGTACGAAAAAATACATTAACCTGTCCGATGTTCAAATTTTTCTCCGTTGCGTATCGCTTCCTGTTGAATTTTTCTCCGTTGCGTGTCGCTTCGTGTTGAATTTTCGTCGATTTTAAGCCTAACGAAAATTTTTATAATAATCATCGAGGCTATCGTATCGTTAAAAATTATTTCTGCATTTTGTACAAACAAAATAAATATATTAAAGAATATAAAAAACATGAAAATTATACTTTAGAAGTAAATTTAGTATCAAAAACATTCGATTCAGCACGACACAGTCCGACTGAAAATCGTTCCACTTTCCGGCCATTCCACTTACCGACGTTCCACTTATCGACGCTCTACTGTATATATAAAATAAACTATCAACTTTTACAATGTTCAATTCCAGTTTTTTCCAAAAAATAACGAGAGACTGTGTAAAATAAAATTATATAATTAATTAAATGTTCAGAGAGTAAAAATACTTTGAACATTTTTTACCGAATATCACTATTATGAATTTATTTTATAATTTTAGAAATTTGTAAACTTTTAATTTGTGTTTTATTTCTAATTGGATAGAGAGACTCTTCTAGGCACCAAGAGGCTAATGTAATGCTAATGTAAGTTATATTTTATTTAACGTATAATGTAATATATTTTTAATTTTATGTAATTGCTCTCTTTGTTTTTAAGTACCTTTGTTAATTTTCGTGGCTAGATATTAACTGTCGTCCGGGACTTTTCTATTTACTTGTAAAAATAAATAAATAAAAATTTGTAAGATGTATAGGTCTAAATATGTTTGTTAGTTACAAAATCTTTTTTTTTTTTTTTTTTTTTAAACTCGTTTAAATCGTTTCTTAAATCACACTACAAATCTTAATCTTACAAAACTACAAACTTTAAATCTTAAATCATAGGTTAACAGAAAAAATGGCAATTTTTAAATAAAGAAAACAGTAAAAAAAATTTATTTATCTATTATTAATATCTTATTTTGTCTTCCAGTTGTCCGTCGCCCAGTTGACGGTGTCTTTCCCGGATGGTCTTTTTACGAAAAATTGGTCCCTATTTAGATGATACAACAATTTATGACCAGTGACATTTAGAAAAATAAAATAAGTTTAAAAAATAAACATGTTATTTAAATATATATAGGTCTAAGTATTTCCATATTTTTGGATTTGATTATGAATATAAAAATATAAGTGAACGATAAAATATACGTAACGTGAGTATTCAGATCTGAATTTATGTATAGATCTACAACGTTTAAAAATTCTTCCATATTCTATTAAAATTTGATCTTATGTTAATCTAATCAGAATTTAATCTAAATTAAGGCTTAAGTTTTCATATTAAGACTTTAAAAATTTTATGAAAACAAAAGCATTTGTAAAAATAAAACGAATATTTCCAGTAAATATTAAGCTATATCTTATTACTTTTTATTCTATTTTATACAAAATGTAAATGTAGTATTAATTTTATTAAAAATATAGTTTCTTTACTGTTCATATTAAAAATTTGATGTGAATAGTATAGAATTTTAATAATACATTTTGTAAAAAACAGAAATAGTTGCATATTTAAATGGGATAACCTAGTTACCGAACGAATCTGGTCAAGAATAATTATTTATTTATTTATTTTTATGTGTTTACTCAACTGGTTTAGTAACAGTAATTTCACATATTAAAAAAAAATGTGCTAAAATTATTTATAATTGTCTTTACTTAGCATAAAACGTTTTCTACATCCTTGCGAACTCAACCATTATTTAAATGTTATTTATTACTTTCCTGGCTGTTGTATGTAACAGAGGGGATGTGCGGCGATTAGTCAGAACGTGTCCCTCCAAGATTTTCAAATTTTTGGACTCGGAACCTTGAAATATCTAGAAATGTAAAAAATTTCGTTTTTTTTTTTTTGTTCACCCAACTTGAAGCTTATTAACTCGAGTGCCTTTTGTCGAACATTTCTGAAATTTTTCTGGGAGGTTTATATATTAGGAGGATTGGTGATATTAAATTTTGGTGGTTAATGGTCGAGGGGGTTGGGAGATAGACTGGATCCTGTCTCATATTTCAAGTAGCGTAGGACTTAAGATTTTACTCGTTATTAGCATTTACAATTTCTTATAAAACTCATCTATAACGTCAAAATTAAGTTTTTTTCCGTTTTATAATAATTAATTATAAAAAAGAATTGTAAAATAAAATATCATAACAGATGGCACCACATGTAATTTTAAATCTTGTTGCCGGAAGTTGCTGAAGTCATTACTGGATTTTTTATATTTCAATCTTTCGAGTTTATTTACGTTTTAAAACATTGTTTGAATACGATATTTTAAAGGATCGGTGACGTTTTTATTCATATTTTTACAAAGAAAATGTTGAATTACAGAGTAAAAAACATGTCATTAATGTAATCTTAATAAAATTATATAATTTATTAAAATATTTCAAAAAACCTTATGTTTCCGAAAATTTATCTATATTTCTTCAGATAGAATATATATTTTGCTTATAAATCTAAACGTATTTCGACGAAATAAGAATTGAACGTAGAAGTTATTGAATACATCTTTTGTAAAATGTAAACAGGTAAACAGCGTATCATAAATAAAAACTTTCTATTTTTGTTTTTTAAATGTGTCAAGTATTGATAAAATTAAGCAACAGAAAAATAAAATATTAAAAACTTTATTTTTAAATAAGGGACCCAATTTTATTTGGAAGATATAAAGCTTATAATGTACTGTAATCTAGCAATAAAATGCTACTGATAATAAGAAGGCAATAAAAAAAAAAAAAAAAAAAACATTTAATCAGTAACTAAACTTTGTATGATTTTTCTTGTTAGATTATTTATTGCCTCTTATCTTGTTTCTCTTAGTTGCCATTAATTACTCAGACAAAATTAGTTAAAGGCAGAGAGAAAATTTTCCGCAGAATAATTTTACTCATTATTTCTTTGTTCTATTTCTTCACAGCTGTTTTGTGGATTTTTCGTTAGGTGTAGTTGGAACACATTGCAAATAATCTTCATAGCTTTGCTTTTTCGTAAAACACGAGGCAAAGTAGTAAGATATTAATTACATTTTTTAGACTTTTGTAAACTAGGCACAAACACTGGCTTTGGAGACTTCAGACATTCAAAATCTATGGCTCTTTGAGAGATACCTGGCAACGTTGTTGCTGGACTTTCCCGACATTCGTTTTTCTTTCGTTTTCACCATTAATGATTTTTATTACAAAAAATTAATCTTCTTCAACCTATTTAATATTTTTGGATTGTTTGATCTAATTTTATTGAATTTAGTGGTTTGTAGAACAAGAAATTTCGATTCCTCATAAATTAAAAATTGTTTAAATTATTTTTTAGAAAAAAGAATTTAAAATAAATAACAAATGACGGGAAAGTCAGGAAGGATAGGTTGCTAGCTTTTTCAGATTAAATAATTTTCTTACGAGTAATAAATATTACACTTCTTAATAAATTTCCTAATTTATTTTAAAAAATTTTAAATTAAACTAAAGAACAAAGATTTTCTAAGGCTTTATCGAGAATTTTATTAGGTCGCAATTTGAAAAAATTGTAGAACTAAATTTACATTGTCGTCCGGCTGTCTGTCTGTCTTGGCTTAATCTTGAGAAAAGAGTTAGACATATGAAAGATGAGACAAGATATGAAAACCGTAACGACAGGAGACCAAAATTAACTGTATATAAACTTCCGGTCTGAATTGGAAGTCACGTTATATCAATTCAAAATTTCCCCTGAAAGGAGTTAGATAGATAACCGGCACGACTAGTGTCTTACAGGAAAAGTATGATATACAGGGGCAAGCTACTACTAATTTGAAGTGAAGAGCATATATTTTAAATTAAATAAATTAAAAATAAGATTAAATATTGCAGCCTGGCATTGTGACGATGTAATGATAAATAATTGCGTGTTTACATTTGCTTTTCTTTAAATTAATTTTAGGAGAAATTGAAATTTTTTGATTTGTAAACCACAAATTTCAAATTAAACCACAAATTAAAAATTTTTAATAGTTTAAATTAAGAAAGATCAATTTTGTAGAACAAAAATCATTTAAATTACCGTTGTAATAATTTATTTCAAGAGGAGGGTGTTATGAATCTCCTGTATTCATTATTGGTTGCTTAATACATAATAAAACATTACCATAATACATTATGAAACTCCCAAGATTAAAATAAAAATTTCTAAAAATTTTAATCAACATTTTAAAAATCGTTTTAACGACTTATTAAAATGTTTTTTGTTAAAATTAAATGAGTCTAAAGCACGTATTTATTTACTTTACACAGGACACACGAGTTGTTATGCTTGAAAGTAGGTAAAAAATCATGTAGCACCGTAAAACACAATAACATCCATACAAACATAAAATCCCCAACTTTTTTTTTGTATTTTTCGACTTTTACTGGTCCAAAAATCTTAGAAGTCATTTTTTGATCGATCACCATACATTCCCTGTTATATACACCTATATAGGCTAACAATCGGAAAGTAACAATGACGGTAATGTTGAGTGGACGTTGCTGATCTTGTTTATTAATGATTGCGAACAGTATACCATTGCAGATTAAATCCAGTGTAAATTTAAATAACAATTATTTTGTGTCTACTATAAATTGCGTGTTTTTAGCTATTTAGCATTTCTACCTAAACAACGGGACTTTGAATCTCCAACTTGTCTTGTTGACAATGCCATCTAACGGGAGATTCGTTAAACGAGCCGGACAGATGGATAGAGCGTTTGATATGGTCGCCACAGTTAAGGAAGGCCACGATTATACTTAAAGAATTACTTAATTTGAAAAGAATGAGTCCGATTTTCCTTCAGATCTTTAATCCTTTAATTTCAGTTTTACATCTCGATCACTCTAATTCACGTCTATTGACTTCCTCTAGTCTAATTTTCCGAACGTGATCGATGTCAGATTGTAGTTTTATTATCGAAATGAGTGTTGAATCATTGAGGCCAAAAACATTCTTTTGTACCTTAAAATTTCTCTAACCAAATATAATCGAACCTCGGGTTTCGAATTTAATTCGATTCCTAGAAGTTGTTCGAAAACCGATTTGTTCTCAAACCAAAACAAATTTCCCTATAAGAAACAATGTAAAATGGATTAATCCGTTCCTGACACCCAAAATAAAGCCTTTTTTGTTTTACCTTTTTAGCTGTATTTCATGTGTAAAAATTCATACAACTGCAATATAATACTACGTATTATCTATACCTATAGCTTTTCTATATATACAGTATATTTAAAGCAAAATGTTCCATCACCGCCAACCGAAACCGAAACCATCACTTTACAAAAAAGTGCTATAAATAAAGACTGGACTACCTGGATGAAATACAGTATAACCAAATGAATCAAGTCAGACAACAAGTACTTTATCCACATTTTCCGATATATTATGTTTCAATTGCTTTGATTTTAACTTTAATTTATATTACTCAAATGTCAATTAACGCGGCTTTATTAATTAATTTGATTTAAATTAAATTGTGACGCGTACCGAAAAACGGAAGTAGTATCTTACCTGCATGCGCATTGAAATCATTTGAATAACAATGTCATCGATGGTTTGTGTCCCGACAACTAATGACGCGAGGCGATCTCGACTCCACTAGCTTCTTAATATGTAGTACCGTCGTTGATTAGTCGATTTTTTTAATACAGGAAGTATAGGGAGTTGACCATCTGTGGACGGCTCTTGTGACTCTCTGTGGACTCCAAGTAACTTGTTTGGCAACCGAGTTATCATATGGTAACCGGGGCAAATACAGCGTTTGAAATTTTGTTCGTAAACCGAATTGTTCGAAAAGCGAGGCGTTCGAAACCCAAGATTTGACTGTATTTTTAGGATCGAACGTGGGTCAGGAAGCTAATTTTTGAGCGATCTTTGAACCACTTCACATGAAATCATAATTCATTTGATTACCACTTAGTTGTCTTTGGATTTTGAAGGAAAAACCAGACAGGAAAGTTTATTGTATCACTTTATGTAGTCTGTATTTACGTAATTTTATGTTGAAAAGGTTTTGTACTATTAGGAAGTCAACTATATCTACAAATACTAATGAAACTTTTGTGTCTTTTGATTTGCACTGTAATTCACGTATTAGAAGAAAAATCTAATTCACTATCGAAGATTCCAATAGAAATTGGGTGTAGCCTAAGGGCTATTTCTATTGGGTGTATTTTGAGATACGACGTTTTAGTTATGGGAGATATACATAATCTGTGATTTACAAGAAAATTATTGAGATACCACATCTTTTATGCAAGTTGAGTTGGTGTTGAGGCTTCGAGCCCTTACATGATTGTTCTGATGAAGTAATTGTGCAGTCGAAATCCGTTAATACAAAGTACAAGAGACTTAAAAATTAGCACTTTGTATTAACGAAATTTGTATTAGTTGAACTCTTTGACATTGAAATACCTAGCCTCCTTCATCCATGGGACTGCAAATCTACTTCGCATAAACCGATAAAGCAACAAGCAATTATTTTATTGTCACAGTACCGTACTGCAATTTTTAATCATAATTTTAATTTATTAAATTTAAAATATATGTTCTCCACCTCAAATTAGTAGTGTCTTGCTCCTGTACATCATACTTTTCCTGTTAGCAATAGAGTCGTGCTATGTAACTCCATTCTGGGGAAAATTTTTGAATTGAAATCACGTGACTTCCAATCTAGACCTGAAGTTTCTATACAATTAATCGGGACCTCCTGCTCCTAAGCTTTCCATATCTAGTCTCGTCTTTAATCTAACTCTCCGTTCTCGAGATTAAGGAAGGACAGACAGCCAGTGAGAATTTATAGGTCTACAATTTTTTCAAATTGCAGCCCAATAACAGGATTTGACTATAATATATTGGATCTTCTGTATATAATGTGATTTAAAATGTTCTGTTTGAAGTTGTACAAATCACTTCTTTTATTAAAAACTAGTAGATGAGCCCGGCGTTGCTCGGGCACAAAATAACAGCAAAGATTAAGATTATTTCGTACTTCTAACCCTTCTATTACATTATATTATAATTTTTGATTTATATTTATAAAGGTTATATTACGTAAGAGTTTATCTCACCGAGTGCCAATCTAACACATTTTAAAAATTCTTTAAATTGTGTACAGTAGCAAAATAAATCCATTGTTTATGTTTTATTATCTTTAAAAAATGTCTTGTTGAAAACGCAAGGAATTTTTCTTGTAACATAGAAAATATATTTTAATTAGGTATATATGTTTACAGTTGATGGTGTGTCATTTAAAGCAAGGACGGCATTTAATGAATTCTTGTCAGCAGCACTATATGGAAAGTTTGATAAAGTTACGATTTTACGGCTTTGAACGCTAAATTTTACTTGTTATACTCTATTACAAATATTAAAAGTTTAAAAGTTGGTTTATAAACGTCATATAAAATTTTAGTGGGTTGTCTAAAAAATGATGGGTTTATAGTGGGGCACAGTAGTTTTAGTGGGTTGGACATAAAGAAACTGGAAAAGTTGAACACATCCCAAGTATTTTCTTCCAGAAAATGTTTATGCAATGAAAAACTTACTCCAATGTTGATGGGGATGCACACTTTGAAAGTTATAAATTTTTTCAGGTTCGAAAAGTTTCGTTGACCAAACGGAGGATCGCATAGGACTCAGACTCCAGGCACTTTCCTACGGCTAGATGTAAATAGTAGTGTATTTAAACAGTGTCATAAGACCGGTTTATATTTCGTGAGAATGGAAAAACGAATAGAAAACGACACTAAATAGGTTTAGTGCACAACACTTCGCATGTTACTAGTGACATACTTCCATTTTCTTTTGGTTAGAGAGAAGCGGACAAAAGTTCTACTTTTCTCTTTGTTGATAGCCCGTAATCCTTCGCGTCCTTCAACATGGAGACGGATAAAATTGAAATTATTACTGTAGGATTAGAGCAGAATTATTATCGATAAATCGTAATTTATCATTTAAAGATTTTTAAAAAGAAACACGTTGAAAGATTTTTTAAAAAAATTAATATACCGGAGAAACAAAAGAGGAATGTTCTAAAAATTTGAGGGACATTCGAAATGTATTTTTCTTTAACCCTGTAGTTTTAACACAGATTACATGAATAATTTTAATTAAGAAAACTTTGTTTAGTTTTTAAATAGAAGATTCCCGCTTCGTTGAAAGATTTTTAAGAAATAAACTCAAATATAATTAAGAGTGCAATTTTAATTATCACTTATATATTTTAAGTTACACATATCCAAATAGATACTAAAAATACATACAGTACTGGAAATAACAGTAATATATCTTAGCTCTAACGAATATAGCGTATCTCTTTTCCTTCACATATAATAAGATTACCCCTTTCTTTAACTACATTCACAGCCCTGGTATTTTATGACCCCACTTAAATGTACTAGAAATAATTTTCCAGACAGATATTTTTATAACAGCCTGCCAAGACTTACTTTAATTAACTTTGAATAAATGTAGACAATCGCCTGTCTCTCGAACAACAATGAAATTTCCAAACAGTAACTCATCTATGACAGTGAAGATACAGCAGCGTAACAAGTTAATACGTCATTTGGATCTTATTAGGGAATAGGCATAGGTAACTTAAATAGGCATTTCGCGAAAATGCCTATTTAAGTTACCTCTACCTATGTATTTTATTCAATATAGTAACAATAAGGTGTATTTCAACACAATATGTAGTATATAATGATTAGAGAGAATTTATTACTTATCTTGACGTAATAAATTAAAGCTGGTTCAGATTACTTTTTTCAACATTTAGTGTTTATGTTTGTAAATAGATGTCACTACTTGTTCATGTATTTGTCGAAATTTATTTTTTACAAACTTTAATAAATATTATAAATTTCCTGTTTAAATTTAGAAATGTCCTTATTCTGGTAGTGAAGAACACCTGCAGGCTCTATTCCAAATTTATATATTTGTGTAAAACAGAATAAATAAACGTTTATTTACAGTATGATATGGTTAACAAGTCACGAACAACAGCTAATATCTAGAGAGGTTGTCTCCACATTCGTTCTCCAAAGGAATACTCAAATCTCGCCAACTCATTCAGACGCTTCTGGTCTATAATGCTAGTCGCGAGTGACATTTTCGAACCAAACTTGTGCTTCGCGCAGTACGTTAAAAACACATAATCTTTTTTTACAAATTCAAATTCCGAGAATATTGAAAGCAGAATTGAATGAGAAGCAAGAAAAGGATACTGACGATATTTTTAAATACACGATTAAATTTTTTTGTAGTGTCAAATGAACATTTGTGTCACAAACCGTGGGAAAATACACTGTTAGTTGTGAGGGTCTCGCGAAGTCAAAGTCAAAGCGACTTTTCGTGACAACTTGTTACGATTATAATGTGGATTAAGTAACATTTCTGCTTTTTTCTTATTGATAAATATCTCTGTAATTTTCGATAAAAATTAATGTCTGTGGTGAAGAAGATAAACAGAAGAAAAGATAAGAAACACTGAAAAATATTCTAGGCATTCGAGAACAAAAATTTCGCTGTTATACTAATAAACTTATTGCTGACTTCAATGTGATGCAATTAACTTAATAAATTTCCAAAACACAGGAAACAATAAGAATATCATTTAAAAGTGTATATGAATAAACAATTATTGATAATAAAAATTCGGAGATATTTTGAACTCTTTTAGACGATAGAGTCGGTCATCGGGAGACTGCGATAGGGAAGGGAAATTAACGACGGACCCTCCGTTCGTTTGTTGGTTGTCATTGAAATTTCCTAATAGCAGCAGAAGAAGCTGTTTCTGTCTGGTTGTTCTTTCGAAGAAAAAAAAAAAAAAAAGAAAGAAAGAAAGACGAAGGACAATACGGTTGGATCCATCACAGAGTAATGAATCCATCCATGTGATCTATTTTATTGCTGGTTTCAGCAGATTTTAAATCTCATAGCATTTTGTTTCTAATTAAATAAACTTTTAGGTGTGGAAATATTGTGGATGTTGCTATTTAAACCTTTCTTCCGTATGAAAACTCCAATACAGCTGTACGGATAGACACCGCACGGGGGAAAGAGGATTACCCACTTGACAGCCAGGACTTAGTCCAGGCGATAAAGGATCACGGCATCGATAAATACATTACTGGAGTGGGTACTGCTCAGCATCCAGCTGAAATTGGGAAGCTCCAGATAAATATTCACGGCAACAATTTTAGTAACAAAAGGGACTGGAACATTTCACGGATGGCTCAAAGAGTGAGAACAGGACAGGAGCCGCTTTTGCAATATATAACGGTAATAATAATCAGATCGAGCATCAAGAATATTATAAACTACACCCTCACTGTTCAAATAACCAGGCGGAGCTCTGGACTATGCTCAGAGCCTTAATCACTGTAACAACTAATCAAAAGAAGTATAGTGGCAATATTAACTTTAATACCGACAGCAGATATGTGCTGAACACACTTAATAATAGCGACAAAAGTACTGAAATAGGAATAAAAGCCAGACAACTAGCCAATAACCTAAACAACCGAAGAGCCCTTATCTTTAATTGGACTCCAGGCCACTCCGGAGTTGAGGGTAACGAGGAAGCGGACAGGCTAGCCAAAGAGCTGCCTCCCTGGAGTTACACTATGCCTACGATAAGATCCCTGTCACGAATATCAATAGATACATTAATAACAAAATCTTGAACATCTGGCAAAGAGATTGGGAAACCTCCAATACTGGCAGAGTCACTTATAACTTCTTCCCCTCCATTAAAAAAGGCAACACCTAACCTATATAAACGTTAGCTATATTATGACGCAATCTTCACTGGCCACAGCAACCTACCGAGTGACCCCAGCAGATTCAAAGTAAGGGACAATGCTACTTGCGACTGCGACTGCCAATCTGTGGGCGGTATATATCATGGTCTCCTGGACTGCCCGAAGCACGACGCCGCCCGCCAGCCGCTATACCGTCTCACCATTCAAAATGGCCAAAACTGGCCACCTAGCCTAAATTTTTTCTGTTCTTCTAAGGAAACTTACCACGCCTTCGAGACTTTCACCAAGAACTGTGGACTGTTCTCAGCTGCAACTAATCGACCGCACCAAGCTGCAACAACATCAGTAACAAAAACAATTATATCAGCAGCAACAGCAACAGCAGTAGCGACATCAATAATGACAACTACAACGGCTGCGGCAACATCAGCTCATTGACTGCATCAGCATGGTGGTTTTTGGTGGCTCACTGGCCATTTGTCATCCCGCTTTTATAAGTTGTTATACCTTTTCTTTTTTTTTCCCATTCAGTCTCCAACGTACTCATCTATGAAAATTAACGCGTTCATCATTGCCAGAAAGGCACTTTGTTTGTTTATTTATGTTTGATTTATACTGTAACCTTGTTTTGTAACTTTGTATTGTATCTTGTACTCTAGCAATTACTGAAGCAATTGCCATGGGCTCTCATGTCTTCTTTCACACTTTCCTATCTCCCTTTATTTCACACTTGGTCTCTCATTCCTTTCCTCTTCCTTCCATTTCTTATAGGGCTAAGTCTGCCGCTAAATGACAGACAGCTCTTAGACTCTTTAAGTAAAGTAAAGTAAAGTAAATACAGCTGTACGATAAAAGCGTCTTCCTAAAATCTTGCGGTCTCTCGGAGACGGCGAGGGGCAATAGATTCATGTTTGGTCTCTGGTATCTATAGGCGAGAAGTCTTCCAAGTTAAATACAATATTTAAACACGTTTTTCCGATCGGTCTGGCGACGGAGCCTACCACCAGAAAAAGCTTTTTAAAGCTTTTTTTTTTAATCAACGCTATGTTGCTGTATTGAAAAAAACTTTTGAATTCTGCCTATTATTTTGCACTTGCAACGTACAGTACATATTGTTTAGATACATCAATGAATGTTTCAACAATTATTTATGTTAACAAATGATATAAATCATTCAATGATCGTTTTTTTATTTATTTATATTATTTATGTTAATAAATAATATAAATAAATAAATAAATCATTTAGTAGCATTTATGTTAATGATCAATTATTTATTAATATAAATGATTGATCATTTATGTTAATAAATGATATAAATAAATAAAACGTTTAAACAAATATTTAATATAAAAGTATTATTTGAAAGACCTGCTTTAGATTCAGTTCAGAAATTAAACTTTACAAAATTTTTGAATGTAAAAACGTAAGGCAGTACTGTAAAATTTGATACTCTAAAGCAGGGGTGGGCAAGCAAGAGTTCAGTGGGAGCCGAAATGTAGGTTTTGCAAAATGCATGGGAGCCGCAGTTCTATACTGTCGTGGCGGATAGTATGGTAAGGCAGGGAAGGATAGCACTTTCAGCAAGAGCCGCATGTAACTCAAAAAGAGCCGCATTTGCCCATGCCATGTAATATTATAGAATAGATTTTGATAAGATATTTTTTATAAACAAATGTTAAGTACAGTACATATATTGTTTGTTGAGAGCAGTTGGACGAAGATGAAGTGGACTATACTTTTTCTTTTTTGTCCAATAATAATAATTATTATTATTTTTTGTCCAATTTATAGTCCAATAATAATTACTGGACTATACTTTACTTACGTGTTACATCGGATAACGACTTGGACACACATGGACCTGGGCCACACACACACACACACTCCACCAGAGCGCAAAGTAAAACAATAAAGCTGCAGGACATCAAAAATATGCTGAATATATAGTCAGTGAAGTTAGTGGTGAATCAAATTTTCACAACTCCTCCATTTTCATTAACCAGCTACTCTTAATAAATCTAAATTTCTTCTACATTAATTTTAGATAAGCTATATACACATTTACTTCAAAAGATTTTTGTATTAGGATACTTTCCAAATTTTTCCAAGTCTTTCGATTTTTATAACTGTAGCATATTCGTCATTTATAAATCGTTAGTTATTTAAAATGTCATTAATTTTCAATTTGTTCTTTCATCGCATTTTCCAATGAATGTTTAGCTTCTGGTGAACTAAGAGCTTCGTCATTTGTAGTGAGTCATTACCTCTGCTAAATTATTTTATATACTGTTATGCTTTTCTTTGCATCCGTGTAGGTTCCTAATAATCTTTTTAGGACTTCCTGTTGGTTTTGATACTTTTGCATTTATGCATGAATTATCATTTGTAACATAAACGTTTTTATTTTATTTTCCTGTAGTGGCGTTTTATCACTATCGCTCTCATAAAATTCTAATGAATATTCTACTTCATTCTTGCCGTGAAGATATCCGTATTCCAATTTGTCTTCTATGAATTTCACATGCTTTGATTGTATGTTGTCATTTTCTACATTCTATAATCTATAGCCCTCGGTTTGTGTGGAGTATAATACAAATATGCATGCTTTCTTTCTGTCTTGTAACTTAGTTCCTTCTTGTAACTTGTCTCCTTAAGACGATAAATGCACGCATACTAGACAACCTATCTGTAGATGTTTCACATTCAGTTCGCAACCTGACTGAATACCTTTACAAGTCAGATGCATTTATTTTCTTCAGTTGAAGAGCACATTGTTCTGTTTTTAACTTAGGCTGCTACCACTATTGCTTCGGCTCAAACTTTGTTTTTGCTGTCTATAACATTTATGTACATAGTTTACAAAACACAGTTGCAGTGAAACGATAAAACTTCAGAACATCAAAAATATGCTGAAGATATGGTTAAAGAAGTTAGTGGTGGGTCACATATATAATTAATATGAATTAATATATATATATATACATACATACATAAGAATATAATGGTTTCTAAAAATACATGATTTATAACAGCTTTAATATTTTTGCATAGTTATTTTATCTATCAGTGCCGCTTAGGTCTTGGGTACTTATACACAATACCTGGCATTTCGGTAAATTAATTTTCGTTCAAAACGAACGTATGTTATGCTGAATATAGGCTAATTCTGATGGCATCTATTCATCATTTGCTACAGACTCGTACCTAGAGAGAAGTCAGGAATGGCTCTGCCACTTCTATCAATTGTTCGAAATGACGAAATTCTGTGTACGTACTTATTTAAAAAATATAATTAATTAATTTTTAACGTCTAAATTTTGGGTATTTTAACTTTTTTATACATAAACCTACATTATTAAATTAGTATTACATTTCAAAAATTTTCCGGAGACGGGCCTCTCACCCTCTTTCTCTGGTGTGCTCCGTAACCTCCGGAACCCGGATAAAATCACCCCGTAAGAGTCACCCCCTACTGTAGTTTGGTCTAGTTACGTCCTCGGTTCTCTACAATTTTCAAATTTACCCTTTTAATATTTTCGATCACACTTAGCCTAAGTTGTGAAAGAAGTCAATTCCCCGATAATAAATATATTTAAGTCCTCTCGTCTCGTTTCGTTTCGTTATAACGTTGATGAGAAAAAGTACAAGTACATTGTAATCACGTATATATCAATTACGCTGAGGATATTTTTGTTAGTTGAACTCGTTTTATATTTCCCGGGGTATTTGAACGAATTAGGTTGATAGCTAGGGGTGGGTGTGCAGAGGTGGAATAAGCTTTTTGTTTCTGGAGCCGATGATCTGTTCAGGTTCTAAATCCTGCAATTTTTCTATCAATTCGCACAGGGAATAGCTACGAAATTTTTGCAACATTTTTATTTTGCAACAAATCAGTGTAAAGTTCACCGACGAACCATCTGTGTACATAGTTTACGAAATAATGTATGACCCTGATAAAGAGTTCTATCCGACCTGAATTTTCTGCACTTTTTAAATTAATAAACATTGTTGCAAAGCCTAATATAGTCCGTTGATTCAAACATATTTCGGAATGGACTGCACATAATATACAAGCGTTTAACACAAAATGATCAAAGTAATACTTGTTATATGTTTAGATGTATTTTAGGCTGTATAATATATATATATATAACAACCAAGACTGTATACAATGTGCAATGAACTATAATAATTTAGAAATTTAAATGAGACTATATGAATTTTTGAGGTTCCTATTACTCGAAACGTCTTTGTAGTCTGTTCCATATTTATGTAAGGCCAACGTACTGTACAGGAGCAGAATATATGTATAGCCTAAACCAGTCTTTGTAAATTGAAGAGATATTCTTACTAATAGTGGTAAAACGATAGTATCATATATATCATTACAGCGATGTCTCAATCTTTAAATTTTCTCTATTCTAATATTTTAATTTTCTCCGGAACGCCTCTCGTTCCGCTATTGAAAGAAATTTTAAAAATGGGTCACGACTGACCCAGTGACATTGGACACTACACGTGGCAAGTTGTTATTCTCAAAGTTATTGCAACAAATGTTCGCAATTTTGTTTGTCAAATAGATTATATAATAGTTTAAATGTATTTGATAATTTTGTGGTATACATTCTGTATAGCCTAGTATATAATTTCAACGCATAATAAAGACAATTCTTTCTTCCTCATTTGTGGACTAAAATACGTCGGAAACACATTTACTTTTCCGGATGTAATAGAACGGAGGGAAAGCATTGTAATAGGTCATATTTTGAACTTCCGGGTTTTTCCTTTTCTCAAAATTTGAACTTTTTATTCCAAAAAAACAAAAAAAGGAAACAAAATTCTGCATGTTGTATCGCGTGTGTGTGTATACGTGTGTATATGTTTGTGTTGGCCTAAATTTTGCTTTATACTTCAGGATCTCATGGGCCAAAAATTGTGAAATTGAAGGAATATTTCTGTATATGGCGATGTCTTCAAAACAAATTTTGGAGATTATAAGTCAAGGGAAAGGGGTTATAGAAGGTAGCGGTCATATCTCGAGTGGCATTAACGTAATAAACATTTTACTCATACAAATTTTTAGATTATTAAAAACAAATATTAATATTTACATTTAAAAAAAAACTTTCCCTATTCCATATTATAAGGCTTAAGTTTCTATTCTAGTGCCAGGAAAGTCAAGAGTCTTTTCTAGCTTTTTTAAATATGGGACAGAATAAATATGACTTTTTAAGACTAAGAATTAAAAAAAATGAAAACAAATTCAAATAACTTTATTAATTTTTTAATCCGTTTTACGTGAAAGCATTTCAATAGTTCCTAGCAAATTTTCATTAAAATGTGAAAATACATAAACGATGTCAAAAAACTTTACGAAATTCCGGTATTTAACTAACTAGTTTGAATCAAATCAATTATTGTCAATTTTTATTTAATTACACTAAAAAATAAATAAATAAAATATTTAAAATGAAGTGATATTAATTATATTAATATTTATTCATGGTGAACTGAGGAGGTCACAGTAAGACTCTTCTCGTAACTGTAAGGCGATGCTTACGATGTAAATATTTAATTGATCAATTTATAATTACGTTATTGTATTTTTCTATCCTATAAACTTGGACTTTCCTATTGATTTATCCAGTAATAAGGAGCTAAGGACTACATATTGAATTCACAAGTATTGAGAAGTCAGCTCACAGAATGAACACATTGATAATTCATTTCTAATGCTTAATTAAACAAAAAATTAATAAGTTTTATAAAATAAATTTTAAATGATCAAATATTTAAATATTTTATTCCATTTAATGATAATTTTGAAAGACGAATTCATTTTATAACTTAATTATGATTATATTTTACCAATGTATAACTTATTTTCTAATTGTTTTGACGTGACGAGCTTCTTATTTCTTGTTTGAAAGTCACATTCTTAAGCAAGTTTTTAATTAAAAAAAATTAGAATGTATAATATATTTTTTTTATAAAAAATGCAGTATTCCCATGCTACATTTATCTATGTAACGGCTGACCTCAATCTTATAACTAAATATGATACGATAGAACTTTCTCTACTATATTACACGTCAATTAACTGGGACAAAGCTATTTTCATCATTTTAATTGTAATTTTAGGCCATTTTTAGGCCATTGGAGAAAGAAATTACTGATAGTAAACATTTGCTAAGCAATTCAGGAAATATTAATACATTAACAATATACATATCTTTGATAACATTAAACGATATTATGAAAATTATAATATTATATTAATATAATAATAACAACTTTTTATTAATAGACAATTGTATGATAATCAGTGGATATTTTTTTTTATTAAATTATCTGGAAGAAAATATTATATTTCTTACCTAAATGTTAAAATTAGATTTCTCATTTCCCGGTCTTTGCCTATTCCGGAATTTCAAGGTAAAAGTGATTTGTGTCCCGGGATAAAATTAATTATATTTGGAATATATTACAAAATAAGTTATACTGGAAAGGAATAATATAACTATTTTTCAATTTTTAAGTAATTTAGCCTAATACATTCTGCACTCTTCATGATAGGAAAAAAACTAATATTGCTGGGTAAAATATGTATTAAACTTACCTTCGAATTACATAGACATTTTCACAAATGAAAACATTGCTTGAAGTTCCATCATAAACTGAACACAATAAAAAAGCCTTTGAATTGCGTAGAAAAGTTAAAGAAAACATAAGAATTACTTTCAAATTGCAAAGAATAATATAACAAAAACTTATCAATGTAAATTTGTATCGAAAGATTTTAAAAAACGAAGATGGTCAATACATCTGCTTTGCTGATGAAATCAAAATAGACTAGGTTGGTAAAGCCGGCGAACTTTTGTCACTTGCGAAAATTGCAATTTTTGCATAATTCTTTCCAGTATTGTGATACTGTAGTCAGTCAATTCCTCATTTCTTCTCTCTGCTACAAACGAAACGGATTTGAAGTTCCTCTCCAGGCAATTCTTTTCTAAATTTGAATAAAAATTATTATAATTATTAAAATTTTCACGAGATGGCGGCCTAAACACTAATCTCTAAACAGGTTAATTTGTATCTTATCATTCAATTATCCTTATAACTATTGTCCTTTAATTAGGCAGTTCGTTTGGATTTAATTATTAATCGGGTTTACGAAGTTGTTTATATACTTGCACAATTTGCAAAACCTGGAGTAATGCATACACCAGAGCTACTAAGTATGGTAACAAATAAAGACAGTATCAGCGCAATTTTGCAAGCTATTGCAAGTTATGAGAAGAAAAGAACTTTTTCAGAGTCCTGCAACAAATATCCACATATTGATTATTGACAATCTCTGACAAGCCATAACAAGCAAACATTTAAAAAAGTAACACTACTACTACTAATAAGCAAGCTTAAAATTAATAAATGCAATTTACTCTGACAATTTATGAGTTAATCGTACTTCTTTATATTAGAAAAATTTTCCCGATTTAACACAAAATAAGGAAAAAATAATAATATAACATTAAAAATTTGTTTTAAAATTTTAAATAAAGTTTAAATCAGCAATTTCAGTTGCAGTAGTGCTACTTGGGAAGAAAACTACTTATATAAAAATCCACAACTTTTCATATATGAAATCTGATTTTAATACCGGTATTTATGTCCATAAAATTTTATATATTACTGAATTCAACAAAGAAATCATACAGACTACTTCTTAAGACATAGAAATCACGAAAAAGATCTATAGCGACTTACAATTTATATATAAAAAGTTCTTTGTAAAATGCAATTTTAGCTGATTTTTTAACGTTAAATATAGAGTAATGGCTGAAATCATATAACAATATTGTATAATAAAATTTAGCATAATTATAACATATGTTCCTAATATATCTGGCCTTGTAAGAGATTTCTTAAAATGCTCTTAAAGCTAAGCCACACGTGTAGTGTTAAAGTGTCGGCTTTGACCCTTAATATCTCCACGACCAATAAACTGATTTTGATGAAATTTGAAATATTTAGTGTCCATGATGAGTACTAAAGTCGTCTTAAATTTTTAATAAATTCGTTAAATCGTTTTTGACTTACGCGATTAGCATTTTGTCGCCTAGATTTAGCCTAAAACCAGAGAGAATAGCGACACCAAGCTACCAAAGAATCTAGAAGAGCCTGCATATATGTAATAGCTCTTGCGAGAGCTGATCGCCCCCTGTTATTTAAGGTTTTATTTTGAAACATTGCGTAATTATAAAAAAATAACCAGTCTTTTAAGCTTAACATATTATTGGTCAATCAGATATCACGTGACATGACGTACTGCCACCTGTTACGTGACTGTCAGGGGAATATAGAATTAACATGAAAACTATTCTATTTAGTTTTATCACACTTTTTCCTTGCATTCTCCATATCCACATCTTTTTCCTTGCATTCTGTGATGTATTAAATATAGTATGTAAAATAAAAAGTTAAAAAAAAAAATTAAGAATTTCGGAAGAATCTCTTAATTAGTTTTTCAAATCAATTTTCTAGTAAAGTCTCGAAGTTTTAAAGTTATTTTAAAGAAAAACAGAAAAGAAATTAAAAACTGCTCCTGTCTCTCAGTGAATGTAAGTTTGAAATCGAAATTGTAGAATTGATATTTTCGGTATAAAGTTCACGTTAACTGAACGTTTTTTTCTTCTTTTAATCATATTAAAATACCAATAATATCTTTAGATGAATATTTGCTCATCGTTTTGTGTGAAGTAAAAACTACAATAAAACAAATTCCAATTAAAATGGATACGATGCCACCTTTTCGTGGATGGAGAAAGTGCATTACTTCTATGGTCACCATTCGACCGAAATACGCAAAAATCATAACAGAATATGTGAGAAAAGAAATGCTTTGAAATTCCGTAAGAATAAAATGATGCGAAATTTATAAGCCTATTCTATGGATCATTACTGTTTTACTCTAATTATATCTAACTCAAATGCCCAGTAAATGGCGGATCCTTTAAAATTGGCGTGATAGCAAGGGAGACAGAAGAGGTGTTTGCTTCCGGTCCATCGGGCTGGGCCCACGTAACATAGCAACACAGTAATAGGATGTTCCAAGGGAAACTGTCCCCTAAATAGCGGCCAGTTTCCCATAGAAAGTCCTTCCGGGTGGCAGTTCGCTCATGTATTACGTTATCATATTCTATCAAATCAAACCAAACTAAGAAACTTACTGAATTCTTGTCCAAATCATTGGCTCATATTGATGATGAAGTATTACGCTGAAATACATAAATTGAAAAAAACCAAAAGGAAATGAATATGTCTCTTCGAATCTTCGAAATTTCGGATTCATTAACTCCATTAAAAATAGAGATGGCCGAGCAGTTAAGATGACGGTCTACCTACCGTCTTAAGGACCCAAGATCAAATTCAGAGGAGATCCAAAAACCTCAAGAATTTTTCGGAAAGGGCCCCGTCCCTTACCCCTCCATTATGACCCTAACCTAACTCATAATAGATTTGCTAAAAGAGCCCTCTTAGTGTCTTTTTAGAAACCCCATAGGGCGAAAAAGTTTGTAGAAAAGTCACAAAATTTAACTAAAACAAAGAGAAAATTAAAAGATAACTTTTAGAAAACACGAGATAAATAATAATATTAATTTTAAAAAATTAACAGAGTATTTTATGAGTATTTACTAGGACTTTATTTGCTGATTAATTTTATCCAAAGAAAAACATCCGAGATATAAAGAAGTTATGACAAGTTGGATGGATGACTGTCAAAGTTTTTTTTTCTTAGGCGTTTTAGAACATTACATCAACATTGCTCATTAACATTAACATTAAATAGAACATTAACATTGCTCAAATGAATTAAATCATCACTTTCACTACAATACTGTATACGAATTTATTATTATTAATTAAAGGTGCACTCTATCGTAACCAAAAGTTTATCTTTCTTTTGTTCTTTACTTTAAACAATAGAAGTTTTTTATTTTTTTATTTTTACTAGTAAGTATTTTTACTATTTTTACTATATTTTTATTTTTATTAGTAAGAATTGATTGGAATCTCTCAAAGGGTTTTTCTCAAAGGAAAACCCTTTGAGAGATTCCAATCAATTCTTATTGATTAACTTGAAAAATAAATCTAAATCAATCTAAATCCGGGAAATACTTTTAAACTTTAGGTTTGAGATGTAAAAATAAAAAAATAAAAAACTTCTATTGTTTAAAGTAAAGAACAAAAGAAAGATAAACTTTTGGTTACGATAGAGTGCACCTTTAAGTAATAATAATAAATTCGTATACAGTATTGTGGTGAAAGTGATGATTTAATTCATTTGTGCAATGTTAATGTTTTTTTAAAATAAATTAAAGGAACGAAAGTGAATATTTTAGCTTATAGGCAGTCCCCGACTTTCATGTTTCTAAAAAATGTGTGCGAAAGACGAATGTCCGAAAGTCGAGTTGCATATTATAGTGTTCCGTACCCAAAGAGCTAAAAAGAAAAATCACAATATCTCTTATTCAGACAAAAAAAACTTTTAATTTTTTCCACAAAATATGTTAAATCTATAAAATGTTTAAAACATTAAAACTGTAGACTAAGCAGAAAATATAATTTGATTTAGTCAAATGATGTGATGTTACCGAAACGAAAACAGAGAAAGCACCAACGCACGAAATTTGTCTGATCACATGCATAAAAATCCGAATTTGATGTACGAATAGAAATTTACTGTTATTAAATTGTTGTTTGTTTAGTTAAGGCAACGCAACACGGGCGATCTGCCCGGGGAATGCCTTCCGGGAGGTCTTTTTAAGGGTAATTGGCCCCTATTCAGGCGTTACAGACGCGGAGAAAACCCGGAAAACTCCACGTGGCCAGCCCGTCCGAGAGAAGCACGAACTCACAGTGTAACCGCTTGGTTACTGGTGGGCCTATCAAATTGTTATTTACAGAATTGACTAAATGTGGAAAACAGCATGCATAATATTTAAGACATTTCTTCTAAACTTAATTACTTTGAATTTCAGAAACTTAAAAATATTCAAAAACAAATTTCATAAATATTACGACGAGAAAAGAATATATCAAATGAAAAATTAAGAATATTTATGATCTAAGTTTCGAAGAAATATTAAATTATTCATTTTCTTGATTCTTTATGATTTATTCTTCTTGTCAATTTCCAGATTTTTGAATATTACGCAACAAAATATTTTACGCGCTTATAAAGATATTTGTAACTAAACTATTAAGATAATGCGATTTTGTTTCTGAAATTGTTTATTCGATTAAAGAGATTACAATTATATTTTATTTTCATTATGTATATTGAATATTTTTTGTATAATACATATATATATATATATATATATATATACATTTTTCATATTGATAGAAGTAATAAAATGGCGTGTCGTGAGAAGGTCAAATTTTAAAATTCGTCCTAGAACGGCAGATATCGGGGAGTCAAAGGTCATCCTCGTGCTAAGTTAATGGAAAATTTTTGCGTTGCAAAAGCGTAAAGAAACGAGCGCACGCTATCCGAATTGGAAATACGACGAAACTCGTGCCAAAATTTTTTGAATATCAATCTTTTTTTCCCATTTTCCTTGAAAAATTGTACCATATATATACCTTAACGTATAATACGTTGCACAACGTTTATTATGTAAATTAAGGAAGTTTTAAAACAAAAGAATTTACTATTTATGAGAGTGAAGCGTTTCTTTAATGTAGCGCCCTTAATGATCAAACGTGAATTTTCAAGCCGTTGCTGCATATCAATAAAGGACGAAGTTCTATTTACGTATGATTGTATTGATGTATATATTATATTATGGATGATTTTATATTTATTATGTATATTAAATAATAAGACTGAAAATAATTACTCATTTAAATTCAATTTCTTATTAACACCAATGAGAATTCATTACGGATTACGTTATTATGGATCGTTGAGTTAAAATCGTATTTCATATAAAAGATACAGTAGTGTCTCGTACTTCGAATTTAATTCATTTCAGGAGGCAGTTCAAACTCTGAATCGTTCGAATTCCAAATCAATTTTTTTTCCATTAAAAATAATGAACGATCCAGACTCTAATTGAGATAAAATTAAAACAGTAAATAAATAAAATTTAAGATTTAGATAACACAATTAAATGACTTTATACTAAATTTTAAAAAAAAGATACAATATTTAAACTATATAAATATTGTTTAATAAAATGAAAATTGCATTTATTGGTCACACGCCATCGACTACGGCATCTTAAACAAGGTCGCCAGATTTGCCATGCGTTTACCGCTCTCATACTTCCCGATAAGTTCCTTTTTCATCTCATCATTCATATTACAACTTCCCTCTTAGACTTTGTTGCTGCCACACACTTCTCAGATGCCAGAGAAGAGTGTGGAAGACAGAAGAAAAGTATGGCGATCGGTTAAAAAATGATTACATTTTTTGGATTCAGGAGACCTTTGAACTAGCTAAATTAATATAAAACAAACCAAACACTCAACTTTCAGTCCACAAATGTTGCAGTTTATTCGTGGCATATAATAAACGTAAATGATTCGATCGTCATTGCTTTAAAAGGTTAAATCGGATAGTAACAATTATCTCGATTTATTAGAATTCTTGTCAAAATTTTTTTAAATAGATGTTATAAAATTTAAAACTATTTTAAAACGCATATAAAAGCAAACATTAAAATATATTTCACCTCTAAACATTGAATCCAGTGAGAAATTTTTGTCACTTGTCGAAAATCATCAATCTATTGAAGTAATAATAATAATAACCATTATTAAATACAAGTTAAACTAACTGCTGCAATAAATTATTTTAATAAATCTTGTTCATGTAACTAAAATCTCAAATTTTATTTTAAATAATTTTTATATTAATTTAATCTTTCATATTTGCCTTATTGCAAATTTAAAATTTCTATAAAAGTTCATCATCTTAAAGATTTAAAACATTACTAACAATAAAATAATACAACTTTAAATAATTTCTGTATTTATTTGGAAATTTAACTTAGAGGAAAAGGGTGTTTTATCCAAAGAAAATCATCCGAAATATAAAAAAGTTATGACAAGTTGGATGACTGTCAAAGTTATTTTTCTTAGGCGTTTTCCTTTGAGAGATTCCAATCAATTCTTATTGATTAACTTGAAAAATAGAGAAACGAAACGCAATATTTTAGTTGCAAAATAATTGAGATTTCAATCTAAATCCGGTAAATACTTTTAAACTTTAGGTTTGAGATGTAAAAATAAAAAATAAAAAACTTCTATTGTTTAAAGTAAAGAACAAAAGAAAGATAAACTTTTGGTTACGATAGAGTGCACCTTTAATTAATAATAATAAATTCGTATACAGTATTGTAGTGAAAGTGATGATTTAATTCATTTGAGCAATGTTAATGTTCTTTTTAAATAAATTGAAAAAACCAAAGAAAATGAATATGTCTCTTCGAATCTTCGAAATTCCGGATTCATTAACTCCATTAAAAATAGAGATGGCCGAGCAGTTAAGATGGAACGGTAGGTAACCGTCATCTTAAACTGCTCGATCGATCTCAATGTTGTGTTCTAGATATTGTTCCAGTTTATATTTTAAGATTTAATAATTGATGATATGCCTATTTAAGTCCATGTTTATGAAGGTAATTTTAACATAAAATAGAATGAAATAAAAAGAAAACTCCCTTTATTCTAAATGTAATGTCAAATGGATTGGTGAACACGTTTATAACTCGTAACCAGTCTGTCTTCATACATGCATATGTAAACGAGAGAAAATAAAATAAAAAATAAACTTATTTAATTGCATCTTTATCCCGGAAAACACCGCATTAAACATTTCCGCACACACGAAGGCTAAATAAGTCATTATAATAATTATATGACTCGTCGTATTAATTAAAATGCATAACATTGTCAAGGTATGATGCAAAACCTTTTATATAATTATTAAAATTAAAAGTTATATTTAAAGAATGACTGAACAAACTTTGATTTTTAGAACTATTCATAAAATTTACCCTAAAATATTTTTTAAATTATAGTTTTAAAGACTGTTTTCGTTTTTTAAAAAATTTTTATAGTTTGTTTTCTGTAAACAAACTTCATATTTTTATGTAATATTATTTTTATTTAGTGCATTTAACAGTAACTCACAATATTGATTTAAGAATATTATATTGCTTTTTTAATTCAGTTTATTTGATACAATATAATATTTATTATAAAGTATTATTAAAAACATCTCAATGAAATTATATTATATAATATATTAAGAAGAAAATGTTTGTGTGACTTAAATTTGTTTGTCACACATCTTCGTGTTTAGAATAATTAATTTTTGTAAATATTAGCATATTTTTATTTCCTTGTAATAAATAATTTCATTGTTGTATTTTTTTAAACTTGTTATATTTTTAATCGGATAAATTCATTCGATATTTGATGATTCAGGAATAAATTGTAAGACAGGTTAATGTTATTAAATCTCCAGATCGCGATTTAGTTTTAAAATTTAGTTTTAAAAATAAATATTGTTTTAAACTTGATTAATTAATATTTAAATTTTATCGATTTATTCTAATTATGCTTCATATAATGTATGAGAAATAAATTATAACTTTAAAATGAAGTTAACTTAATAATTATGTAATCATTGCTCGTCTCTTTAATTTATATATTTTTTGATAATATTAAAATTAAAATTTTTAAGTTTTATAACAAAATATTTCCTGAATTATCTTTAGAATTCTAAGATATTATTAACACGCGGAAAATTCGAATATGATAAAACATTATTCGAATAGGTCATTGTGAAGGGGTCATTCAATCAAATGTACTGTACAAAATAAATCACGTTATTTTAAAACAATTAATATTATAGTACACCAAGTTTTGCTTATTTTTGACGGTTGAATGGGAATTTACCAAGAAATTTACCATTATGAGTTATTAATAGTAGAGATTGCCGTTTCGATAACCTGATATCTTCTGGTACTGACGACCTATCAGGCATTTCTATTTTTGACTTTTTACAGTTAAAACACACATGAGGAAAAATAATAAAAACACGACAATTATCGTTGTCTACATTTAGCATCACAGAGTTCCCAAGAATTACTTCCTTACTGCACTTATAAAAAGTTTTCTAGTAGCTATATAAGCGTTAAATTTTTCATATGACATAACACTTGACTCATGCAAGTAGTAAAGGAAATAAGAGAAAAGAAAGGAAGAAAGAGATGAGAAAAGGAATAGAAACAAATTATAATGAAAATTTTGATCTGATCTGCAATGATGCGTTCTAGATATTGTTCCAGTTTATATTTTAAGATTTAATAATTGATGATATGCCTATTCAAGTCCATGTTTATGAAGGTAATTTTAACATATAATAAGTATTAAAATTTAGAAATAAGAGAAATTATTTAGTAAATAGCATATCGAAATTGTAAGTAGCGATATCAAATTATACAAGTAGGGTTATCACACATTAATATTTTATAATTTACTTACAAGGAGTGAAAACTTTTTAAACAATTTCCAAAGCATATTGCTTTATTTTAGTTTTTATCACTAATTATAAATAGGCACAATTATGTTAATGACAATGTTTATTCGGCAGATTTAAATTTATTACGGTTTCGGTTTATAAATATGTATTTCGTGCAGAAAAATATGGTAGAAATTACAGGATAAAGTAATATACTTGTAGACGTAAACGGAAAGGAAGTAGAAAAAGATATTTGGTATTACAGCGCAACAGACTATGTTGATGACCTCGTAACGAATGTATGACTCTGAGACTACTTTTTGTGTGATTCACAGTGTGGCCCAAATATTTTCTTATACATAAGATACAAAATATATATAACGCATTGAAAATAAAATACTTAAAATCACTCATTATATATTGTTTATATATAGACTTTATTAAGTTTTAGACTTTTTCTCTCTAATATTTGATAAGCATTTTATCATACTGTATTCAAATATTTAAATGCTCGAATTGCAAGTGTGACATACACTTGCAATTTAGGCATTTAAGTATTTGAATTTTAGTTTGAAATTAGTTGGTATAATCAATTATAAAGAACTTACTTTTTAAATTTATAATCGTGACTTAAATTAATTAGTTGTAAAATGCATAATTCTTTTTGATTAATAATAAATTTTATAGAATTTAATTTTTTTAAAAAAATTGTTTCTTCAAACAAATTAATATTTCAAATTAACTTTAAAAAGAAAATTACTTTTAAAAATACTTTAAAAATTGATTATTAATTACATCATTATCATAATTAGTATCTGCCTATTCACATTATTTTGGATATCATGTAAAAATAGAGGGAATTACATAAAATTTTCTATAATTTATACAAGTTGGTGGAGTCTATCTCTAATTATTTAAGGATTATGTGATAAACAATGAATAAATATAATATATACATGTTATGTTTATTCATTGTTGAAAAACTCCACCAACTTGTATAAAGTGTATAAATGCGAAAAGTTACTGAATATTTTTATATCCTACCAATTATTTATACTAAAATATAAATCTGAAATTATATAAAATTTTTGAACGGTAAAAATAAATCATCAAATTTCCATTTTCCAGATTTTATTTTGTCTGTAAGTACACAAAACTTGCTAATTCAATTAAGCGAAGTTTATTAACCTTATTAAATGACGATTTGAATCTTTTTAAACTTCCTCAATCGATTACATCGATTAAAAAAAGACAAAAACAACTTTGTGTAGGACTTGGACGGCAAAAAAGTGACACGTTTTGAACATATAAAAAGAAGTGTATTATAAAATATAAAATTGTTGATTTAATTTTTAAATAATCGTCACATCGTTATATTAAATGTAATTCATTGTTTTTGATAAATTAAATAAATTTTTGATATTTTTCTAATACTATTTACGTTGATCCGCTAGGTTAAATAAGCTTATTAACACATCAACCCTTGACATATTTTTAAACCAGAATATCTAGGTTCTGTATTAGTTGCATTAGTTGCTTCATTGCGCTCTTGTATAAACGTTAAATGAATAAAGATATTATTTAACGAACTTAAAGCTTATTATATTTCAAAAGTATTCAGCACCTTTACTGGTGTAAGTTTCTTGAAAAAGTTTTGAAGACAAAGGTAAGAATTTTTGTTTTTGATTTAAATAATAATACTAAATAATTTTAAATTTTATTTATATTTAACGTTTAGTATCAAAATTTTATAAAATAAATCATTTTTAAGTTTAAAATATTAACATATAAGATAAAAGTAGTTTAGATGCGTTAAAGAGGATAGATACAAGAAAATTGTGATAATTATTTTTATAACAAATCAAATTTATAATTAATATTAATTCATTTAGATAAAGAATAATTTTTAACATGGCTTCAGTAAGTAATTTAAGTATAATTTTGAGGAGATTATTTTCAAATTATAATAGTGTAAAGCGTAATTTAATTTTATGAGGCATGTTAGATTTGATTTAAAATATCTTATATAATTAAAATTCTATTGTATGTAATTTTACTTTTAAAAAATGATAAAAATTGGTAGTAATAAATTTTTTATACGTTAAAAAGCAATAAAATACAAAACAATTAAACATTTAAGTAGAAAGTTCTATATATGAAAAGTTTATTCCATAACTTTTATTTCAGGATAGTTAGATTTTTATTATTATTATTATTTAAACATTTAAAATATTATCTAATTTTGTTATTAGTAAATTTATTTTTTGACTAGTATTATATTTAATTTTCTTTTTGCTGAAATTTTCTATTTAAAAATCTATAAATTATAAAGATTTTCCTCTTGCACAAATTAAAAATTTAGGTTAAATTTGCATTTTATCAAGACATTTGTCACATAGAATAGATTTTTTCATTTTATCTTATTTAATTTAAATTAATATGATTTAAATTTAAGTACAGGTTTAAATAATATTGAAAATAAATCCGTTTTGCAATCTTCCTTGTAACTTAAGATTATAATTTATTGAAAATTCGATATTCATTTTGTAAAGGGTGACAAAAAATAGAAAACAAGTTATTATATTAATAGAACAAACATATTTAGAAAGATCGTGAAACAAAGAAAATAATCTTTCCTCAATAAAACATTAGTATATTAACAGAAGGTTTCTACGATTACGGTTGATGTATTTTATATCAAAATAATATTATAACAATAACATCAAATTTTATAATTATTTGTATCACACATGTTAGAAAATTATACAAAGGTCAAAACTTTCGTAATGAAAAAAAATAGCTGACCTATTCCAAAGCATAACACAGTAAATTCGTTACGCAACGGGTACGTTTTTTGCATTTATTACAGATTTTTTGAAATTGTGTTAACTAAACTAGAAATAAAACTTTATACATAATAGGCTCGGAACTGATATAATTTATTAGGAAAAAAAATGTAAACTGTTAATCGGAGCTCATCAGTTTGATATCAAAAAGCAATCATTTTTAATTTATTTAATCTTTTGTATGAATTTCATTTATAAAATTCGAAGTACAGTACATACAAATCAAAAATAAGAATTATAATTTAAATACATTACTTATACTTATTATTCAATGTTGAAGTAATCAAAGAATATGAAAGTAATACTTAAACAATTATATCGTTCGTATAATATTTAGTTAAGGTAAGCATTGATTTTAATTGGAAAACATTCAAACGTAGAATAGCATGAAAAATACACTAAATTACACGTTAGAGTTGAGAAAGTTTCAATATAATTTTAAAATATTTAATGCATTAGTACTAAAAATTATTGAAGTGACTATAAATACAGATAAACGCGTAGTATACCTTTAGATTTTTACTCTTAAGTAGTATTTATCTTTAAAAAAATAAAAAAGTTGTATGTATATTTCATGATTTCTGATTCTTTACTGTAATTTAAAAATTATAACGGTTTAGAAATTTTCAAAATGTTATGTAAATAATACAATTGGAAAAATGTCAAACTATAATTGAAATAAGTAAACATTAAGTAAAATGTGAAAAAATGCAAAGTTACGATAACGCAATAATAAAACACGTGTACCAAAATGAAAGCATTTTACTAGATGATGCCCCACATTATGAAAACTTTAAGGTTAAAATTCGTATAAAAATACGAATTAGGACATTTACACACAAGCCTTGTAAACTATAAAATAAGATTTATAAAATAAATAATATATTAATTTTTACAGTTTAAATCTTCTGAGACTTAAAAGCCCATATATGTTACATTTTTAAGTCTCAAAACACAGAAAACAAGGTTATAATATAATGTTTTAATATTTTGGCTTGAAACTGACCTAATTTTGATTTATTTTAGTCTTGTAAACTGTAATATATAAGTAAAAATTTAATAACGTTAAGACGAAAATCTTAATTTGAATAACGTGATATACTTTCTATTTTATTATTTCAGTTTTGTTATGTCGTTAGATTTGAAACTTCATTTTCATCGTAATTATACATGACAAAATGACTATTTTGATGAATGTATTTCTAAAATTTTCCATTTAATAATGCTATTTTTACTGTTTGCTTTGTGATGTCAATCATACTCATGAAATTATATCATGTCATTCTACTTTTAAGCATTTCGTCTCTCCATTTGATTTCTAAATTTGATTATGATCATTTAATCTAATGTTTGTATCCTTGTTAAAAAATAGTTTATATTATTTTATATTAATTTATTTTATTATACATTATTATTGATAAACGCCGTTAAAAAATGTAAATAAAGATGTATTCTATAAAACATTCTTTTTTGTGTATTTTTAGTTGCCAAATCTTCGACTTTGAACATTGAAATGAATTTGTATTTTAAATTAACTAGCAGCCTGTTTTTCAGCCTTGAAAGTCTAATTATGTATTGTTTTATTAAATTTGAATTTTGATTAATTATTAAGAAAAGGAAATAGAACCAGTCTTAAAGTTTTAAACAGTAATTTGGCTAAGTTTCAGAATATTATTTAAGCAAGCCAAGCAAACCAAGCAAGCAAGCAAGCCAATTATTGTAATATTTTTAATAATTATAAAAAAAAAAAAAATTAATAGTAACATCAGTTTACACGATGGCTATTGATACAGAAAACGTTTCAAAGATTTTTACTTTAGGTTTCGCCTAAGGAAATTTCCTTCAAAACAAATACAAAATACAATATAGTTAAACTCAATTATAATTCCATTATACTTTTTTTTAGGTAAACACATAAATGCTAATGGTTCAATTTACAGTGATTTTAAGTTACTCAACATCAAATAAAAGTTATTTCAATTGAGCAATCAGCATTAATATTTAACTTATATAATATATAACTTTAATATTAACTAATAAAAATCCATCTAATTAGTTTTTTTAATAGCTGTTTAAATTTAATTATTTTTTTTCCTTGAAAATAAAAATTTAATTGAGATTAAATATAAAAGTGATCATTTAAACCTTATTATTACTTATTTAGTTACCTAAATCATATTTTTAGTATGCAAAATTAAGTAATCTGATTAGAATAAAAATGGTATTGAGTGACTGGATAGATTTCAGATACCAAGTTTACGTTAATATCTTTATTTAAAATATGCAATTTTGAAATGTATTGTTCCGAATAAGTTTGAGATATTTTTAAAAATGTCCCAAATTTCCTAGGAATAATATATTTTACTTATATTTGCTTATTTGTTTTTGCAATTAACTTATATTTTGTTTATGAAAAAATTCTGACTAATCTAATGGAATTTATATATAAAGTTTAAAATATATATTTAATTATGAAGCATACACAATTATATATTTTAATATTTTAATTATAATTAAAATTAGTAAGATCGAAAATGATTTTAACTTCGATCAATTAAAAGTATTTTTCTTATTTATACTTTTAATAGCGTAGATGATGATGACAATGATTAATATTTAACGACTTCCTTATTTTTACGCCGTTGATGATGATAATAACTATAGTAAAACCTGCCAAAAACGGAACCTGAATTAAACGGAAACCTGCCAAAGAGGAAAAAATATTCAGTAAGATTCCGTTTACACAGGTTTTATTGTATTAATATTATTTTTTTACTAATTAGTAATAGTTCTTTATTATAATATTTTCCTTTTCTTGTTTCTTGATATAAAACTAAGATGCAAATTAAAATTACACGGTAATTTTAGTTGATCCAGAAAATTATCACTAGTACAGTATGGATATTTCTCAGAATAACAGGGCGATTTAATTCAATTTAATTGCAATTCAGTTGAAGTTAATCACTGTTCCAGTATAATGCTCCAAATAAGTTATAGTTGAATTAAAATGAGTAATTATTTGAATGTGAACAAGCAAAATATATATAAACTAGAAATACTCCCGTCAAGCATGACGGAATATTTTTTATAAGAAAGTAGAGATTGAAGAATTGAGAAGAGTAGAGATTTCAAGAATTTGAAGAAGAGGTATTAACATTTTTACAAATTAAGTAGTTTATACTCGAACTTTTGCTCATGTCGGGCTTCAGGGGTCTCGGTTGTTCTTATTCTTTTAGATCTAAAATTTACCAATTTAACTCTCACGCTTTCCCCCAGACATTTTTTTTCTCAACAAAAAGCGAGTCTTTTTTAATACCATGCTGATAAAACAAAGATGAAAGGGCTCGTTAGATCGTTACTTCCTATTCGATAATAGAACGTGACACGATCAATACGGAAAGATATTTTTAAAAATTTGTTATATAAGTGACACGATGCGGCTATCATTTTTAAAGTTTAAATTTTAAATTTAACGAAGTAAATTTAAAACAGGCCTACTCCATTAACCAAAATAATTAAAAATGAAACTTAAGGGAAATTTCGTCGTCGAACATAAATGTCACGTGGTCACTGACCCCACTGCAACGTAAGTGCAATCACCGATCCGAAATCAATAAAACGTTTATTTTATAGCTAATATTACCGCATAAAAGTAGCCCATGCTTTCCGTTAGAACATAAAACGGATAAAACCGAAATTTCTGGTTGGACGAGGCAGGAGTTATAAAAGGAATTTACACAAAAACGACGGCTTTTATATTAGTAATTTTTTAATTTAATAAATCGAAATCTGATTTAATAACAGGTTATTGCTCAATTTTTAACTTATAATTCTATTTTATCAATCAATAAATTAATGAAATACGAATATTTCAATAATTTATAATTTGTTGATTTTGAAAATATATTTTAAAAAAGCCAGCAACGAGTTGCTTAACTTTCCAGGAAACACATGGTGGCGCCATCTGTTATAATATTTTATTTTAAAAATTTTTATATTTTTAATTATTATAAAATGACAAAAAGCTTACTTTTGAAGATAAGAATGGGTTTTATAAAATAAACTAGCAGGTAGGCCCGGCGTTGCTCGGGCAAAAGTAACGATAGCGAAGATTAAGATTATTACATTATAGTCACAAAAAAAGAGTAATTTCATCAACGAACTAAGTATTTCTAAAGAAAGGTCGAATTTGAAAATCGAATGTTCTAATATTGTTCGATTTTCACTACGTGTTCTGATTATATCCTTCGATTTTCATCGAATATCATAAAGAAGAAAGGTCGAGAGAAACCGAACTAATCTGTTTAAATTTGAAAATCGAAAAAGAGTAATATGTTACAATATATTACTCTTTTTCTTTTTTTTTCGAGCGCCCGTAAATCTTGCACGTTGCTTTCTCTCGTTCTCCATTGTTACTTAACACTTTGGTACTTAAATCTGATACCCTAACTGTGTACCAAATTTCAACTGTCAACTCCTAACCGTTTTAGCGAATATTAAGATTATTACGTTATAGTCAACCTTACCCGTTTTCACAGAATGCAAGAATTGGGTCCTCTCTGTTTCTCAGACTAATTAGAGAATTTTTAGATAGGTCTAAAAATATGTTCGATTTCCCGCAAAAACGAAAAAAAAGCTGCATCTGCGTCTTGCATGTCGCTTTCTCTTAACGCTTACATTGTTACGTAACACTTCCATCGTTGATGGAAGTGTTAAGCCTTAATCCTGTCCCTCTCCCCCGTGGGGAGGAATTTCGAAAAATCCCTTCTTAGTGTGCGTTCTCGTGACGTACCGTAACTGTGTACCAAATTTCAACTTTCAACTCCTAACCGTTTGGGCTCTTCGCTGATTATTATTATTATTATTATTATATATATATTTATTATTATATATTATTATTATTATTATCATCATCATCATCATCAACTCGTCTCGATTATATATATAGATTGTAAATGCTCATAAGGAGTGAAGTCCAACTCTACTCGAGATATCTCTCTTCTATGACACATGACTCTTCTCTATTTCTCTACCTCCTCAATCTTTAATCACCAAAATTTAATAGCTTCAATTCCCCTAATAAACAGACCAAACAGCAAAATTTCAGAAATTTCGATAAAAAACACAGGAGTTATTAAGCTTTAAAGAGAGTAAACAAAATTGTGCCCCCCCAAAGTAACATCCGTACATACAGAAAAAACACCAAACTTTTTTCATTTCTTGACGTTTCAGGTCCCCTGAATCCAAAAATTTAAAATCTTGGGAGGGGGGGATCATTTTTTGACCGATTGTCATACTTTCCCTTCTATTAGGTAACAGCCGGGAAAGCAACAGGCTTATATAATGGAATTTTGAATATATATTATTATCGGTGAATAATTAAAAAATTAATTTCGCATAATAAAATAACTCAAGTCAATGTTTATACTTAATCATAATTATATTACCTTCAATGTTTTATAATAAATATTTTAAATAAACATATATTTAATAATATTTTATCTTTTTTTACGCACTACATTAATAAAACACAGTGTAGTATGTTATTATTAGCATATTAATATTTTTCATTTCATGTTCAACATATAATTATGTTTAGAATGAAATATAAGCTTTTCAAGGCAAGTTTTAATTATTTAATTGCATGCTTAAATACCATATTTTACGGACTATAAGACGCACTTTTTTTCTTCGAAAAATTCCCTCCAAAATTCAGGTGCGTTTTATAGTCCGTAAAATACGGTATATATTGTGGTAACTGTAAGGGAATTTTAAAAATAGTAATTCAAATAAAACAAACTAAATTATTAGTAAGATATATTTATAACTCTTTAAAAAATTAAAAATTCAAGGAAAGTCTGCGTAATTACGAAACACGCTAATTAACTTCCACAACACCTTATCTGTCCTTCGCTTTGCGCCATTCTAGACAAAGTCGTACAATACTGTCCTTTTTTCAATGTTATACATGTGTTCTTTAAGACGTTTATTAAGGTTTCTGTTTGTAACTTCTATGTATTCTTTCTCCAGACCCAATTGTTTATTTTTATACGGGCTTCTGTATACTCCAGGATGCTCTCCATTTTTAACTTTATCGTTATCATTCCTTAAAGGCTATAAATGGTGGGCGCTCTCTTGAAAACCAACTGGGAGTCTTTGTAGTCCTCTATTTCACTCATAACATAGAGAAAGAGCAGTATTATCCATAGCCTGGAAATATATGGTCGAAAAGAACATATTAGAAAATAGTGCATAATAATGTCACTACGATGAAAAACTGATATTGTGAAAGTAATTTTTTTATTATTTTTCTTTTTCCTTTTTATCTATTTTATTATTTTGTTATTTTAAATTGTATGTATATAACTGTAATTTATTTTTTGGATTCAAATAGCTCAATATTTCAAAGAATTGTGTATTTTAAATGTGTTCTTAATTGTTCTATACAAAAAGAACAGTTATCTATGTTCCATGATTTTTAAAAATTTAAAGATAGCCTGTGAAACAGGTTGAAAATGTTCGTTACAGTTAATAAATAATTCTCAGTGAGATAAGGTTTTGTTGTGGAAGTTAAGAATTCTAGCTTGGTATTAATTAAGAAACAAGCTAAATTTGCTTCTTGGCTCTTATGACATTTGTATATTTTCTAATGAGAGGGAAATTACTTAATATATCTATAGATGCTGATATAGCGACGATAGAAAAGTTAACAATATCATATGAGAAATATACTGCTAGCGATTGAAATATTTTATGTTTAGTAATCAATATGTTTATTATTGGAGACTTGTAATAATAATAATAATAATAATCACATTATTATTTTATTAACAGAATTAAACTTTCCATGTCCTTGATGTTTAGTCTTTACATTGAACTAGCTGTTACCCGCGACTTCGCCCGCGCGGATTTTGCAAGCAAATACCATTTATGTTTAGTATTTCAACAACCACAGTAATTGTTATATAACACCTACCGCTGAGAATGATGAGAATTGTCGAGAATCAGACGAACTGTTTTCAATTTGATCAATTTTCTGGAACGTTTACAATCGTTCTATAATCGAACCAATATGCAATAACAAATTCGAATTTATAACAGTTCGAACATTTGGTTAAAAAATCGAAATATATAAAAATATTTATAACAATGTCTCAAATGTTATCAATTTAATACACCTAAGTTCTCAATAAAGACTAAATGCAGTTGAAATCAAGAAATCGCATCTAAAATAGTACAGTAGAAGCTGTCCTTCAAGTTAAGCCTCAATCCTCTACCTCTTCCCCCCACGGGGAAAATTTCGAAAAATCCCTTCTTAGTGTGCATTTTCATGAAGTACCCTAACTGTGAACGAAATTTCACCTCTTTGGGTTCAGCGGTTTGCTCTGGGCGATGATGAATCAACCAGTCACTCAGTCAGTCAGTCAGTCAGGACAAGTAATTTTATATATTTAGATTATGTACAGTATTTATATTGCAGTATTATTAAAATTTTAAAAGCAGTTAAATAATCCCCAATTTACGAGTATTAGTAATTTTATTTAAATTCAAAGACTTTAAAGGTGATGGTAGCAATTATTAGGGCTGAAAACAAATAAAATGTCGGGAAAGTCCAGCAATAGCGCCTCAAACTCGTTTATTTTGAAATCACTCATGATCAAGGGTAGACAGGCCCCAGGGGAGTTTTGGCAAATGCCACAATGGGCCGATGCCAAAATGGACCGATACTATTAAAAACGATACACGTAAAAATGCTGTTTGTTGAAATTTCTGGGCATTATTTATTATTTACATTAAAATATAAAAAAATCATGAAAATACAAAATTGTCTTCGTTTTCTTCATTTCAAACACCAGTGACAGTCCTAATCCAAGTTTTTAATATTATGCAAATATTATTTATTAATTTTAATCAAATGTAAATAATTATTTATTCAAAGTAATTGATTATACAAATACTTATCAGTTCGTTTTATTTTATCACGCCCTTCATCAAATATTTATTTTATTTTGAAATATTAATATCTGATACTAGTTAATAAAGTGGCCTCGATGTTGTCAGACTCAAAATCATGTTCCACTCCGTCTTTTTCTCTTTCATACAATGGTTAATATGGAGTGTGCAGTTCATGTAAGCTATTTACTCGGAGAGACGAGAATATAGATGCATACGTTCGATTAGCCGGCCTTACAGATGGAATGGCCATACGCGCGCCGGAAAATTATGGAATAAGACAACTAAATATTAATTTTTAATTTGGATAATTATAATATTAAAAAGACAAGACATGTAAGATATAAATTGAATTTGTCTTAATTTTAATTTCTTTTTGTTGAATATAGGCCTATACATATTTTTGAATTGAATCGGATTTTTTATTGAGACACAGATCCAGTCAATATAGCAACTCAATTTTTATCATCACAAGCGGACTTGATCTTAGCTACTTACTAAAATGAAACATCACCATTAATCTTGGGACATATTTCAAGATAGTCCATCTTTTGCCATCTATAACTGCGTTTTTCAACCTACGGTCCGCGAACCACCGGTAGACCTCAGGCAAATATAAATTAATCAAGGTTAAAACTTTGTTCAATGATAAATAAATTTTAATAATTTACTTCCAATTTAATTTATTATCTTTCCATATGTGTTCAAAATACGCTTTTAGATTTATTATGTTAAAATAACACACTATGTCCAAATGTTGATAATACCCACATGGGCTTAAAAATTAGGCTTACACAACTTAGTGGTCCATAGAATTTTTTAGGACATTTTAGTGGTCCTTGAGCTTAAAATGGTTGAAAAACGCTGATCTATAATATTCCTGTTTGCAATTTAAGTTGATTAATATGTTTACTGTTAAATATTAGCGGATAGATAAATTAATCGCTATTTTTATTTACATTTTCCTTCCTTAATTTAAGATGAAAAATTTAATCTTAAAAAAATAATATACAAAAGAAAATAAATACGATGTTAAAGAAGTTGGCCAACATGAATTACATATGTAACATATGTAATTCATGTAGTAATTTATGAGGTATGAGGCACCTTTCACAATGAATCCATAATAAGCTGCTGGATAGTGAGGGACGGGACGTGACTTAATATATCTTTATCAGCGATTCACGAAAACTTCTGCCCTGATCAATGCTCAATTCAAGTTTCTCAGAACGACAGACTGATGTTTATATTTTTCACGAACAGAGGAATAGTAGTAACAGAAAGTCCACAGACTGAGTAACGAGAATTGATGTATAAACGGTTCAAAACAGCCTTGAAGGTTAAAATATTCAAGAATTGTGTCTAGTATATTATTACATTAACAGGCCTTGAATACTATAATTGTAAAGGGTATTGGATTGCGTCAGAGATAAAAAAACAGGAGAAAAAAAAATCAGATTGGAGATGTAAAATAGAGAACCTTATTATTTATTAAGCATTTTCTATACTAACATATCTAAAGCATAACTTTTTTAATATAAAAAAGGCATGAAAACACTATGTTAACAGTAAATAGCACAATACCGTAAATCATAAAAATATACTTCCGAAAATTTTTCCGGAAGCAGATTATTTTTTATTTTCTCACTAAGTCTACAGTTTTAATCTTTTTTTTTATAAAGTAGGCACTACGATCTTTCTTTGGTTTATCAGAGCTAACATTACCATTACTCTTGCGTTCCAAAACGCAAGAGTAATGGTAATGTTACATGTTTGCAAAGTAATTATACAAATGAAATAAGGGGAACACTAATATCATACGAACAGAATGTTTCAAGGAGAACTCTAGACGAAAACTGATGCAAGTCTCAGTGTTTAGCACAAAATAAAGAAATAAGTGACAGTAATGCTTTTTAAGAACGAGAATGGGCGTGACAGAGCGAGATGCTGCGATACTTCATGGCCTCGAAAAATGGCTCAAATTTAGCGCGTTAATTAAAAAATTTTATTTTACGCATTCTTCTTCTTTTTATTGCGGTGAATCTGAAAACGAGTTCGGTGAATCTATGTACGGAAGAGTCCTCCTACTGTATTTATTTATTTAAATTATTATATAATTCTAGTAATACATGAAGCGTGCTAGTAGATAATGCTTCTTAGAAAAATCTACTGTTTATTTATTCAAGGAATTGTTAGAATTATAAGCATATACAGTAAGTTTTACCATAAAAACAAAGACCTATAACCTATTATGACATTGGGACGTTTCAATCGCTAGAAATGATATTGAAATGTATCGAAAAAAAATTATTCTAATGTTAAGAAAATCGAAAATTAAAACTGATTTTATTGAATATATTAATATTTAAAATACATTTATATATATATTTTTTCATTACAAAACTGTATAAACTTTACGTATTCAATTTATTCTGACTTCTGTATGTTACGCAAGAAATGTTTTCGAAATTCTTTAAAATTTTCCTGTCAAAAGTATTTTTCATATCTTTTATTTTATTGACGTTTATTAACGTAATATCCTGTAATATTTAATTATTTTTAAAATAAGAGTATTTTTTCATATAAATTTATATGTATATTTCTATTTATCTGCTTTTTACACTATTAAGAATAATATGCATTTCATTATGCTATTTTAAAAATAAGAAATAATTTTATATTGATATATTTATTAGACCATATTGTATTTATGAATTTTTAATACTTTCCTGTTTTAAAATTATAATAATAGATTTTCCTTATAACGTAAATGCGATGTTGCGTGCATTCCATTTTAACATTAGAAAAGAAAATTATTAAGATTTAATATGCCTGCGCAATATAATATAGTAACGTATAAAATACTGAACAGATGATCTTTTCATAATAGAAAATAAATATTTTAAAACTTCTATACAATTTTAAATATGTATAGGCCTATATAATATTTTTTTATCATCTTTATCACAGAAGAAAGGAAAAAATTTCCCGAAATCTACTGAAAATTTTGTCGAATATTCAACTTGGCTTTTATGCCTTTTTAAGTCTTCATCATAATAAAGATAAATGAAATTCTGAACATAAAGAAGAACGATATCATCACACAAATACAAGAACATAAAAGTAAGTAAATATCTTCTTTATTTAATATTAAAAATATTCTGTTTAATTAGTAAAATGTTTGGCAACGGTTCAAGCTCTGTTCACGTATCTGTTCTTGAATCTAGATAATTTTCTAAACAGAAAACTGTAATAAAAAATCTGAGTATGTTTAATAATTTTTAATAAAAAGTCCACAAATTATTAGAAACATACTTCGATTTTACATTGCAGTTTTTTGTTTATAATTGCATTATATATAATTAATGATAATATATAATATTTAATTATGTATTAAACATCGTATACTATGTTGTTTATAATAAAAATATTACATATAATAAGACTAAACAGTTAAATACATAAAATTATAATAGAAAAAGATTAATATTTTAAAGAATTATTTTACATTTTTTTTCTGAACGAAGTTAGTATACAGTATATACTGTTTTATCACATAAGTTTTCAATAGTTGCTATATAGGCAGACTCTTAAGTTTAAATAGAAAATTTCAAAAAATTAAACTTAAAAAATGGAAATAAATTAACTTAAATAAAAAATTAAATATTTAAATATAGTATTATAAGTATTTAAGTGTTGCTTATTAATTATTATATTTATTCAAAAACTTATACAAATCATTAATGGGAATATTTTGTAAATTCTTTCATTGAAAATTAAACTATTCTAAAATTTATCATATTTATATATGTTACAGTCAAAACCCGTTTTTAGTTAAAACGCGTTTTAACTAAACTAGTTTATACTGGAGTTAAAACTAGAATTTACTGCTAGTCAAAAATGAATTCAAGTTAAAACTAGTTTTAACTAGACAAAACGGGTTTTAACATAGACATCCAGTATAAACTAGTTTCAACTAGTTAAAACGCGTTCTAACTAAAAACGTGTTTTGATTGTAACATATACATTTATAATAATAAATGTTATATGTTTTCCCCATCTAAATTTGGGATGTTTGAAAAAATTTCTCATAAATTTCTAAATTTTAAAGAAACGTGGAAAATTTTAAGGTAATTTCTATTGTTTTCTGTAAACCTCATTTATATCCATATGAACATAAATTAAAGAGAAAAATATAAAGGGAAAAATTATATTCTTAAAACTGCATAACTAGTTTTTGTAAAGTTGCGAATTGATTAATAATAACTAAACTTTTAAAGGTAAACTATTTTTAAAATGTAATTTTTATGTATTTACGATTATTGAGTGTAATATTTTTAGTAAATAAAGTATTCCATTTGCAATTAATGTTCTGTCGTATAATTCTGAATGAAATACATAAATAAATACATTTATTTATTTAAAAAAAAATATTAGAGATTGCTTTAAATTGTATTAATCGCACGTTTACATAATGTGATATTCTTGAGTTTCTTCAAGCAAAATCCGTAAAAACTGATTTTTCTTCTAAAATCATGTTCCCGTGAAAAAATTTGTTAGATTTTTTTCATCATTTCTTTATTTATAATATTGTTTATACATCAATATAACATATTTTAAATTTAACTGTTCGTTAACTTAATTACATTTCGATTTTATCTAGAGCAATAGCAGAGTTTCCGGCTGAATAACTTCAATGCTTTATTCACGTATATATATTTAATTAAACAAGTATATAAAAGTTTAGTGACTTGCTTTGTCACGCTTGGCAGTAATGTTTGGAAGTAACGCTTGGTTGTTCATTTAAGTTATTTGCCTAAATGTAGTCAATCATCCGTTGAATATTCGGTTTTCTGCTTAAATAAAACAGTATTTAAGTAAATTATAAATTATTTATATTTATTTGTTTTATTTTTCGTTTTAGTTTCTTTAGATAAAATTTCAGTTTCATATTTAATTTATGTTCGACAATGAGGAAAACTCATGCTCTGAATTAGCAATACCGAGTAATCGTAATTAAAATACCACAGACAATGCTGTATAGAGAGATATTGCAGTCCAAATGAAATAAAATTTGTTAAAGTGACATTTCAGAATATACGGAAGACATTTCTTTTAAAAAATATTATTATTAAAAGTCACCACTATAACCACTTTTGCTGGAAAAGCTATAGTTTTTCGAAGCAAATTGTGGGAACCCTTAAAAAGTATAGTTTTTCCAGCGAAAGTTACAAATTTGGCAGATTTGAAAGACTGTATCACACTGCATCTGAGAAACATCAGAGGATCAATTATGGTTAGTCATTAAATATACTATTCATCACCTTTATTATGGGGACCACATTGAGCAGTCTTTCTTCACTGCTAAGGTTTCCGTTTGAGCATGAGTATCTTGTAAACATAATCAGCTAAAATGAGTATATTAATATTTTATTAGTACAGCTTTATCATTTTTATAATTGATCATTTTCTGTTAAATTGAAATTCATTTCTACAGGTATCGAAAATAATCAATTGTAAAATAACAGCCAAATTAGCGAGCCAGTCTTGCATAACTTGTGATCTTGGGATAACTTGTGTCTCGTTAAGAAATAGCATTAAGAAAGAGAGAAAAAAAAACGGTTCAGATATGCGATGCAAAATATCAGAAATTTGTAGAAAAACATAGGGAAATACAAAAGTATTAAAGATGTATGAGGATGAATGCGTGTTTGAAGGAAATAGTAAAAAGGAAATAAGAATAGAATTACATTCATAGAAATGTCGGAGTAAATTTACAGGCATACGACTGACAATTATACGCCAGAAATTCTGATAATAAAATAACAGAAGGCGTCAGTTTACTGCTTTGGCCGTTAAATAACTTGTACCTGTAAAGTTCTTGCTGCGACAGTGATTAGTCTGTCAAGGAGTTCATTCTTTACAGTCATTACCGTAATCTCCTGCTGATTTAAACTTTTTTTTCTTACCAACATCAATCTTCTGTTATTAGTTGCTTACACTTTCACTTTTTCTTCAGTTGCGTATTTTTCGCCCCAGCTGATTGTTGTTTCTTCGTCTATAGGTTCACAACAGTAAATTTTTTTACCTTTTTACCGAGTATATCAATTTACTACTGTTCTTTCTACTACTACTACTACATATACTAATTAACTTTTGAAAGTTAAAGTGCTAATTTTACATTCATTGAAATCAGTGATTAATTAACATTTTTATTTGTTGAAATCATTGAAATCAGTGATTAATTAACATGTTTATTTGTTTTATGAATATGAGATTAGTTTCGGCATAATTACAAAGCTAGTTTAACCGGTTTTATACGTCTTACTTGAATGGAAATTTCGAAGAATACTGCTATTAACTGCTGATATACCGTTATTAATTTGTTTGCTTAGTTAAATTACGGCAACGCAACACTTGGGCGATCTACCTCGAGGAATGCCTTTCGGAAGGTCTTTTTAAGGGTAACTGGCCCCTATTCAGGCGTTACAGACGTAGAGAAAACCCGGAAAACTCCACGTGGCCAGCCTGGCGTGGCAAGGCTCGAACCCACGACCGAACTCCCAATGTTCAGGGAACGGAACCGCTTAGCCACTGGTTGGCTGACCTCTATCAATTAATTTGCATTTACCACGATTCGTTTCAAACATGCTTAGTTTAATTTCTGGAAAATTATGTAGTACTGCGTACATTTCGGAACTTAATGTGAATCGATCACAATTTTATCCTTTGGCTCCTCTTTGACTGAACACCCAATGACGGGTCAGGCATCTGGTAAGCTCTTTGAGGTCTTCTTGTTCTAAATACTACATAATACCATCAAATCAATATATAACTTAAGAAAAAACCAGTAACGAATTACTTAATTTTACGGGCAAGATCAAACTTGTGTGTAGTACCGTCTATTATGAGATTTTATTTTAAAAAGTTTTTGTAATACAGTGATATTCCGTTAAACCGGCAACATCGGGACCAACGCGGTGCCGGGTTATCGAATATGCCGCATTATCAGACGATGGAATTTTTTCCCGGTCACACAATTTTTCGATTCCTTAGACACAATTTTTCACATCTTCGCATGTAAAACCGTACAAATCCGCCTTTTATGATTGTTTAATACACTATTTTAATTTTTCCAGATTATTTCTACTTTTGGTTATGAATAATCTTGACACTAATCAGAATCTGACTTTGTCCTTTGCACAATTTTATCTATATCTATCTAACTATATTCTATATATTTGACATATTAAATCAAAATGTTCCGTCACCTGCAAAACCGAAAACGAAACTAAGACTTTACAAAGTAGTGTTATAAATAGATTCAACTTTGAATGTCCAGATGAAATATAACCAAATCAAACAAGACTCGAAGTACTTTATCCACGCTTTCTGGAATATTATAATTCAATTTTAATTAAATATTTTAAAATTTAATTATTATTTTTAGTTTTAATTAACCGGGTACCTACTTACATATAAATACAGACGAATATCCAGTGCTCCTAATCTTTCCTCCAAAGACGAGCTGGATATGCCAGATTTTCGGATTTGTTGGCATACCGGATGCCGTGTAAACGGAATTTTACTGTATTAATTATTATAAAATGCAAAAAACTTAATTTTGAGAGTAGAAATAAGTTTTATAAAAAGAAAATTGTAAATGTAAATTCATCAAATCTGATCCCACTCGACACATGACCCTATCTATTTTCAACGCCGTTGACCTTTAACCAGTAAAATTTAATAGCATCAGTGCTCCTAGTACACAAACCTTCCTGAAAAGTTTCAGAATTTTTTGACAGAAGGCACAGGAATTATTAAGCTTCAAATTGGGCGGACAAAACTGTGCAACTTCGCCCCTTGTAGAAATATCCATACATACAGGGAATTTCTTTTTTACATTTGTTGATGTTTTAAGGTTTTCGTAGAACAAAAATGTAAAAATCTTCGGGAGTCATTTTTTCGCCTGATTGCCATTTTCCCCTGCATTGTATATAACAGACGGTAAAGTAAAATACCTATCAATCAATTTTAATATTCGATGGTATGACTCTAATAAGCAAGTAAAATGTAATGGATTTGAATGTTTTAAATGAGTCCTTTATGTTTATTTTAATAGCCAGTAACATCACAATAAAACAGTGCTTATTATATATAAATGAACAGTGATATAATACACGAATACATATTTTATAACATTTCCTTTGCAAAAGACACTAAAACAGCGACACAAAAAACAGTAACCACATCAAACACAAGCAGTTTGAGGTGGAGAGCATACATTTTATTATAATAATTATATATAAATATTATATATAAATTAAACAATTAAAAATATGATTAAAAATTGTTATTACTTGCAGTTATAATTTAACAAAATTGAATAAAATTAGTTGTATTTATCTTTTCGATATATCATCCATAAATTAAGACACAAATTTTTCTATTATGTTAATTAATAAGATTAAAGAAGAAAGTAGTAATGTTTATGTAAAGACATATTGAGATACAATACGAACACTTCTTTACCATAGTCTGTCATATATAATTCTAATTTCTGCAAAATATTAAGTAATTAGATTCTAGAAAACTTCATTTGATTTATTTTTGAAGTAAGTTTATTACAAATTTTATATGATACGTAAAAGTTTCTGATTCATTTATTTAGTATGCTTAATTTGATCTGTGCTGGCTCGATGGTAATTTGCACCTGAGGCTAAACCGATTTTTGTCGTCCCTGCTTCACAGAAAGGTTGCTAATAAAGAGTTGGCAAGCTTTATATAAACTATTTATAAACAACTCTAAAGTACAGTACATTTATGAATTTTTCTTTTCGGCTTGTTATTATTTTACGGAACTGTTCGAGTTATTATTTTTATTATTTTATTTTATTTTATTTATTTTTTTGAACATTTTTATTGCTCATTTTCCTGCGCAGTTGTTTCATCACGTCATAAATCTAACAGGTTCTGATTCTGATACGACGAAGTAAAGTAAATGTTCTTGAACTTTCGTTCTGCAAGGACGCTAAGGTTGAGAACAGATCTTTGCGCATTGAGAATTGGTTTCGGTTATTTGTGAATAATAGGGTGATTTTTACAGGTTAGTTTAGTTTTTTTTTTAAATATATTATCATCATTTTTATAAATTTTATCTTTCTTTATTTTATTATTCTTAATATCTTTTATGCTCTACCTGCCAACCTTTTTTTAAACAAATGTTAGTTTTTAAGCCTCTATAATCAATATTGTCAATTAACTTCGATATTAAGATTTATCACGTATTCTGATATTTTATCAGAATGTTAGATTGCTTGGTAGCAAAATATTATTTTTGTCTGTGTTACTAGTTCATATTTGTAATTTTTGTGTCTTCCCTGAAAGTTGGACACTTTCAAATGTTTGATACCTCTGAGATAACCCTGAAGAATGGTTACATATTTATATCTGCAATGAGAATAAGTAAAAGAGGAAGAGGAATTTTATTATTATTGTGTCAAAATGAAAAATAAGTAAAAGTAGCGTTATCATTTGTGATTTAATTTAAGTAATGCCAATTTAGTTATCTTTATGTTCCTAAAAATTAGGGAATGTTGAAAGATTTTTTAAAATAATACCGATATATATATATATATATATATACATTTTTTAATCTTAACCCTATACCATTGCAACAATTCAATAATAAAAGTGACTTGAGTTTGAATTTAAACAGCAATACAAAAAAAAAAAAAAAAAAATATTACTAAAAAGACATCAGTGGTTATTATATTCAGCATTTAAGAATACATTGTTTAGTATCGCTTGCAAATTGTTTAGGTCATAAGAAGATACTCTCAAATAAAACAACAGAACTTTTTGCTTGGAGACATGATTAATTATTTAAGAGAATGTTACTTCGAAAGTTGGCTTGGTAAAACCCATCAATACATTTAATTTTGTTGAAACGCTACGCTTATGGCATTACTAGCTTTTTAAGTAAACAAAGCGAATATTGCATTGCAATCTTCTACCATAATAATCGTTGCAGGAGCTGCACTTTTGGCATCCTTTGACGTTTGTTAACGAATCTAAGCTAACAAGGTTTTGAAAAGCACTGATAAATGCTAAGGAAATTGCACGCGTTAACGGAATTTTGGAATGCGTTTTTAAAAACCACCACGAAGAAGATGCGGAAAAGACACTTTGACAACGAAGCTAATTACAATCCACATCAAAGCGCTGAAAAATGTTTTGAAGTAGAATTGTTTAAATGAAGTTGTGAATATGGCACTTCAAAATTTAAACTCCTCTAGAAAATTTATAAGAATTTTGGTTTTCTTTGTACAATCGAAAACACGAAAAGTTTCAATATGAATATAATTCAACGGATAAATAGGGATAAAATTAATAAACTTCTATTGTATATGTATATATATATATATAGTGTCGTGGCAATAATTTGGCTATGGGAGGCCGGTGGATACATCTCTGGTGAGAGGGCGTTTTTGTAGCATTGGAGCACGAGGTGTGCTTACCTTCAATGTAGAGCTTGTGAGACCTTTGTAGTTAACAATAAAGTTATGTTAAAGGCTTAGATTAATTGTAAATACAGATATCCTAGCATGCGAGAATAACGCAACATATACCGTATTTTACGGACTATAAGACGCACTTTTTTCTTCGAAAAATTGCCTCCAGAATTCAGGTGTGTCTTATAGTCCGTAGCGTCTTATAGGTATTTTTTTTTAAAATTGCTTATAAATTAAGGTGCGTCTTATAGTCCGTAAAATACGGTAGTTATGTACACAATAAGTTATATATATATAACTTATAGTAGAAGTTTGTTAATCTAAATCATGGAATAGAGGAAATTTTCTAATCGTAATGGTTCCTATTTCTGTAAATTAATGTTCTTTTATTAATGAAAAATCAACTACTGTGTTTAATATTGCTTTTCATTATTTATCATTTCTTCAAAAAAAAAAAAAAAAAAAAAAAAAAAACACGGAAAAAGTCATTCGCTTTCTCCCGGGCCGTACAAGCTCTCGATACCCTCCTTCTAGAAAAGTGTATGTTGTATATATTGTATTGTTACCAAAATAATTTTGTTTTGCCAGAGAGTTATTTGAAATAAGATTAAAAGTAATTTACAGTATCGAATTAAATAGATTATAGTTTAATACATTTTAATGAGCAGATGAACGCGTCAATTGCATAAGTTAAGAATTTTATTAATTATTATTTTTGAATCTCGTAATTCGTTTATACTAGAGCAAATATTTTTGAAGCGAAAATTATGCATTTTTATGTTAACTTTATAAAAAAACTGTAAATCTATATTGTAATGTATTATTTACAATATAAAGTATATTTCCTAAAAAGTGATCCAGGCTAATAACTCAGAAAGAAGTATCAGATTCATGTAAATGATGTTTGCTTTTATACAATATCGAGGATGAGCTATTCATTGGCGCATCGTGAATTATCCCAATCCCAAAACAAAAAAGAGGAAATTTATCTCAGCTCCTATTGCAGATAGAACTACGATTCCAATTGTAAAGTTGTAGAGCAGTAGAACGAAATTGATATATTCTGCATCTTGTTCAATTAAAAAAAGGATAAAGATGGTGCACCACGTAGACCAACTCTCGAAAATTTGAAGGGTTGTCTAACTTCGGCTTCCTTGTAGTACCGAACTGTTTTTAAGTGTTTGTTTCTCAAACTTTTTTACAGTAGTTAATGATAATGCTGTTAGTAAAGAATACATTTTTGTTTCATTAAATATTTCATAGAACAGAAAGAAAGCTATAATTTGGAACGTAGCATACATACATTCAAACAAAAACGTGCTTTATCATGCTATACGTCAAAATACGTGGAGGTACGATACATATGCGAATAACGCAGCTTTGTTCTTTATCCTGCAGGTAGTATAATTTCGACTTGTTCTCTTGTCTCTACAATTAGAACTATATAGTTTTATCTGCAATAGGAGTTGAGATAATTTTTCCCTCTTTTTGGGATAGAGGAAAAATTCACTAATGCACCAATGCACTAATGCACCATCTTCGATAATGTATGAAAGCACTTTTTAGTAGATATCCTGAAAAGTTTACTAAGTTTTTAAAAATAGTAAAATATACAGAATATGAAGAAATATTTCACAAAATTAAAAGCAAGAATAATTTTTTCCTTTATAGTTAAAGTATGTAACCTGTTTGGTTCACTATTCTGCAGGACTTCTTTTCTAAATTTAGTTCTTTGTGTAGTTTAGTAACTAAATTTAGAAAAGAAAAGAATCGGTAAAAAGTCCTACAAAATAATGAACCAAAGAGGTTACACACTTTCTTTAATTTTTTTTTCGTTAAATAAAGGATGTACGACAAATTTTATAATGAAAAATAATTTTATTCCGTTTTTATTCTATTTATTATTCTTACTTTGATTTGTGTATCAGTATTATTTTTCATTTATAAAATTAACAATTGACTATTCGATTGTAGTTTCCTAAGTATGAGCGGGTCGATGGCCGAGATGGTCTCGGTCTACTTTTCTAGGGGACCCGGAAGCGAATCCGGACGGTCGAAAAACCTGGAATTTTTCGGTCCCAAAAATGTCGGGCTCAGTCACTCGCCATTGACCTTCCCACTCTGGATTTGGCCAAACCCACAATGTGTCTGATAAAGACCCTTTTACTGTCCACAGGCGAAAAGAATCTAAAAATTACACCGTATATTTATTTTGATATTTTGAATCGTTCACTATTTATTTTATTGATAAAAACCATGTTAATACGGATTTGATTAATGTTAATAAGATTTGTATTATTTTATAATAATTAAAAAAAAAAATGTTGGGCAGAAACTGACTCCTATTTAGGTGTTAGATACGTGAAGAAAAACCAGAAAAACTTTACGTGACCCATTGGTGAGGGGCGAACCGCGACCAACTACCGGGGATTAGTGATTTTATCCATTCGACCACAGTTGTTTTATCGCTTTATTCGAGTAAGATAAAATCAGCATTACCATAACAGGCAATTTTAATTTTAATGGTTAATGACTAGGCGTTTTACTTTCCCGGCTGTGTTATGTATACAAAACAAAGGAAACAACTGGAATCGTGTCAAATTTGACCCTCAGAGGTGTTTGCAAATCTTCACGTTTTTAAACCCCCTGAAGACAAAAATGTCAAAAAAACGTAAAAATTTCCGTGGATGTGTGTGTGTTGGCGTATATCTTGTTTAATATCTCAGGATAAGGTAATGATTAAAAAACGAAATTTGGCATGGTAGCTTGTGTATAAGGAGCATTGATGCTATTAAATTTTGACGGTTAAAGATCGACGGAAGATAGAGAAGAATCATGTATCATATCTCAAGAGGGGTCAGACTTAATGACGATTTTATTCGTTATTAGCATTTACAAATTTTTAAAATAAAATTTATCCTTGTCCTAAAAATTAATCTTTTTGCCATTTTATAATAATTAATAATATAAAAAAGTTTATTTAAAAAACCCATAACAGATAGCACCACACAATTTTATTTATTATATTTAATAATATAACAGTTGTTTTTAAAATAAAATCCCATAACAGCCAGGAAAGTTACATAACCTCGTTGCTAGATTTTTTTGGTTCATTAGAAATTTTAATTTCATCGAAGTTGGAATCTTAAAATATCTTGATATTATTCTCGTTACTTCCACGTTATACATACTGTTGGGATGACATGCTAGTTGAGATGCGTTTAAGAGAATTTCAACTAACGTATCTCGTTGTAATTGATCTGTTGAGAGAACGCCAACTTCTCTTCTTCTAATATATTCGATTTATCCTACTCGAATGAAGCAATGAATCTGAAATTCTTAGATTTAGGTTTTAAAACGAAGCATGATTATCTTCAATTGGGCATGTTCTTCTGGTTTTTTTAAAAATCAAATCTATATGACTTATTTCTACATACACCAACATAATACAAGCTATCTGTCCTAAACGCCTTATTCATCAAATACGGCTAATTTTATGATAATTTAGTTGACAAATATTGCTTATCATAAAATTATCGAAATGTTACTTTTAATATAACAGGGGTGGGCAAGCAAGAATTCAGTGGGATCCGAAATGTAGGTTTTGCAAAATGCATGGGCAAATTGCAAAATTTGCGAATGCATGCAAAATTCTGTACTGTCGTGGCGGATAGTATGGTAAGGAGCGCGATTTTATTATATAATATAAAACAAATATTGAATTTTTTTAATAAACATATTTTCACAAAATTATAAAAATAAAATTGTAAAAAAATAATAAAAAACAGAAATTAACACTTTCAGCAAGAGCCGCATGTAACTGAAAAAGAGCCGCATTTGCCCATGTCTGTAATATAATGTTTGAACACAAGGTTGTTTCTTAATTAATTATAAAGTGATAACGTAAATCAAAAAAAAGCTCTATTAGAATTATTTAAGAAATACATTTTGAACGTTGGACATCAAAATTATATTCAAGGCAAACTTTGAGAGGGATGATTAATGAACAAGATTGTAGTATGATATTATTATCATTTTTTAAATAACATATGTTTATTCTTATCGCAAGCTCTGCCTTGATCTGCTCTCTCCGACTCATTATTACTGATACGTGAAAAAATTAGATAAAACAGAGATAAACCCACATTTAATCATAATCGAGACGTAGAGTTATTTCTATTTTATAATGAATAAGAAAAAACCAGTTAGAGAAAACTTTTGAAAAAAAATGGTAACTTAATTGTATGTAAATGAAACAAAATTCTGATTATAAACACGTTCGAAATGTAATAAATATTCAATCACATCAGAAAAAATGTGATTGAAAATTTATCACATTTCAAAAACGTAATCGTGATACACAAATAAATTGACTGCGCAAAGAATATAAATTCTTAAAATATTTATTTAAATAAATTTATTTTTCAGGATATTATGGAAACATCCGATTTTAGAAGAAAAGGCGAAGTGAAGCTATTTTATATAGAAGAATATCTGACACAAAATATAGATTTTGAATGGAATCAAAAACTTTGGCCTTACACAATTTATTGGTCAGCTGTTTATCTATTGGTCATCTTCTCTTTGCAAAATTACATGAAGTCCAGGCCTTCGTTTCAGTTACGTGGCCCACTAGTCTGTTGGAATATCTTATTAGCTTTATTTAGCATCTGCGGCACAATAAGAATGTTAACTGGACTAGGAACTTTAATCAAAGAATTTGGATTCACTTATTCCGTCTGTAATATAAGTTTCGCGAAAAAACATCATCCTGTCTCCATATGGATATATTTATTCACTTGGTCGAAACTTTTTGAATTTGGAGATACTTTGTTTATTGTTCTCCGGAAACAAAATTTAATATTTTTACATTGGTATCATCATATTGCGACCTTAATTTTTACTTGGTACAATGCCGCTAATGAGGTATCTACTGGATACTGGTTTTGTACTATGAATTTATTTGTACATAGTTTTATGTATACTTACTACGCAATGAAAGCGATGAAAATAAATGTTCCTCGTTTTATTGCCATGCTGGTAACTATGATGCAAATTACTCAAATGTTCCTTGGTTGTTTTATTACATTCTGGGCAGTAGTTAACTTTTATAGTGGCGAATACTGCGAACAAACTGAGAATACGTTATCATTGGCTGTATTTTTATATGTTACTTATGTTTTATTATTTTGTCGTTTATTCTACGCTTTATATATATCTAAAACTGTTAGATCTGATACGTTGAAACAGAAGTATCAATAAAACTATAACCTTAATCAGAAATTATTATACATTTATGAAATTATTTCCATAAACAAGAAATTATCATAATTCAAAAATGTTAATTATCAACTATCTTCAATACTTTTGATTTTGAAATAAATATACATCTATTTATACATTTATTTTATAACTTTTATATAAGTATTTGATAAATATTTTTTATATTAAACATTTACAACTGAAAAATGTAAGATTCGCTCAAATCATGTACTATAAAATACGTTTAGAGATGTAATTACATTTATTCATTGTTGTTATTAAACAATTCATTTAAAAACAAGGAGTGTTTGTATATTTTATTTATATTTCTCTAATGGAATTATAAAGCGATAAACAAAAAAAACTGCCAAATATAAATTTACAACTTTTTTTAAAGTAGGACGTTGTAAGTATGACAAGGTTAAATGAATAAATTTAAACTAAAAATTCTGGTAAGCTTATAGAATAAATTTCTCTTGATATGTTCTTTGCATATGAAAAATGTGTTCTTAAAAATTCATATTTTGAAAAGTGCATATACGTATATATACTTCTATACAGGTTGAGTCAAAAGTTCCTTGCCCTAATAATATATATATCGTCATTATTTTTGGAATTTTTCAATCCAAAAATGTTAAGATTAAAAAACTATATTAATTTTGTTAATGTACTTACATAGGAAGTCACGTATGGAGCATTGGAAGGGAGTCTTTTCTCGATTCTTGAAAATGATTTTCAAGGTCAACAAAAAATATGCCTATTCTCCATGCATGGCTAGTAACTAATTAATAAAACTTCAGTACTTTTGGAGTGAAAAGGGTACAAGGAACTTTTCACTTCCTGCATATACATAACAATTTTGTATATAAGTTATGCTGAATTTGGGAATGCTTCTGCTTTCATAAAATAACCAGAAATTTGCGTAATTCGTGAAATCTGTAATTGCTGTGCCGATTTTACTAATTTGCAAATATTCCTGCTAAATTCACAAAACTGGTAATCGCGCCAAGTAATACTAACGTAACTTCGTGATAACTTATTTTGGAGAAATTACAAATTTTGTTTTATTTTTGTTTATCGTTGATTTGGTGTCTAATTTTGAAATATTGCTGTAAGTACATACACTTTTCAATAATATATGCTTCAGCACTAATCTAGCATTTAATGTAACATCTACTTAATGCCTAGCTAATGTAAAATCGACGTTTAACTCGAATAAACGTTCAACTTAGCGTAGAATCTTAAACCAAAGTGAATAATTATTTATCAAATATAAAAAAATGTTTATAGGATTATATAATAATCAATTTGCTTATTAATTACACAGTAATTATTAATTTAAAATTTAAAAGCGATAGAATAATTATTGATTAAAAACTGTTTACATTTTACTTCTACTTTCCTCCATCTTGCAGACAAAACAGAAACTAAATATGACATGATTTTCATTTTTTTAATTTATTCGATTAATTTTTTTAAACCCCGAAATGTATAAATCCGTTGTTTATAAATAATCATTATTAAAAGTATAAAACAATAATTACTATTCAAGTATAAAAACAATACTAAAACAAATCTGCTCAAAACCTAAGCCATGACTCAATAAGCAAAACAATGTGTTCAGGCCCACCAGTGGCCAAACGGTTCCGTCCCCTGCACACTGGGAATTCGGTCGTGGGTTCGCACGTCGGCAGTTGATAAGCTGACAAGGTGGAGTTTTCCAGGTTTTCTTCACGTCTGTAACGCCTGAATACCCTTACACTAGTTATCCTTAAAATACCTCCCGGAAGGCATTATTCCCCACATGTAAACAAATATATATAATTACTAACTACGTCAGATCGCACGTCACAACTTACCAGTAGCTCTCGTCCAACATGAAAAGACAAGACAAATGTCTGCAACTTATTGGAAAATATAAAATTGGCATTTTATATTTTCAACAAGCTAATTTTAAATTGCCTATTTCTTGAAATTAGTAGAAAATTTTTTCTAATTTATGAAATTGGCAGTTCATATGCTGATACCAATTATGCAAATTTTTGCTTGTTTTACGAAACGAGAAACATTTCCGAATACGGCGTAACGTATATACATTTTGTCACATTTACATACATACAGCATTTCGAAGTTAAGACAATGAAGAAAATATACACATTTTCAAGTCTATGTTTAATCCATTTTCACCAACCACAGAAGTAACAGCTAAAAACACATGAAGAAAAACTTCACGAAAAGACAAACAGTAAGTAGAAAATTCACATGGTTAAAACGATATCAACGTCAGCCTTTCTATGGAGGATCTGACGTTTTCACATTAAAAACGGAAGTATAATCTTCTTACCATATATACAGCATGTTCAGAGGAGAATACTGTGTCCATCGTAAAAAGAAAAAGGTCATGCAAGTAAATAGACATTTCTAATGGCAAATAAAAAATTCGGTTAATCGAGTAACGGAAATAACGTATTTTAGTATGTTACACAAAAGGAAGAATTTGTGGAGCGTTATAGCTTCTTGGGTCCCAGGCCACGGAGCCCCATTTAAAATGTTGACTTCAAAAATTTTTCTTCGGAGAATGTTTTATATATATATATATATATAAATGTTTAGGACCCTGTTGGTGGAGACCCAGGCAATTGCCCTTTTTGCCTAAAGGATAACGCGCTATCGGGAAGAATACAGCATGCAGTGGAAATTAGTTACTTGGAAAATTGTTATACAAAATTCAACTTTATAGTTTAGAATTCAGCTTTATACAAAGCCTTGACAATAAATGTTTTCAAGTAGTCGAAAAAAGATCCATGCATAGCGTGGTGGTTGTCTGCGAACCACAAAAACTCCATAAGATCCACTAGGATGCAACAGTTTCTAGCACACAACATCACTTTCCATTTCGCAAACACTTATTTAAATATGGTTTAATTGTAGACTGTAAGGTAGCAAAACTTCAGTATTCAGAGTAGCAGATCAGTGTTCCGAAACCTGTTTCTACTTGCGACACACCCATGATTCAACACGGCACACCAAAATGTTATTCCCCTCAAAAACGTATGATATGATACTATTAATAGAATTACGCAATGCCACTAAAATATTATTATTATTAAACAGACATCAACACCTATAGAAAATTTATTTTATATTTAATTTCTTAGAATACATAAAAATGTGTGGCTTGTAATAAAGAATAAACAAACGTCATCTTATTTCATCAGTGCTGCGGCAGAGAATGAAATACAAGCATAAGAAACACAGAAACTGTGATAAAAACATAAATAAAACTTGACAATTAATAGAATATGTAAAAGTTCTCGTCACATTTTTCATCTTGTGACGGCACACCGGTTGCGGAACACTGCTCTAGAAGACGTCCGCGAGATTGTATCATATGACGTATTTCTGCCGTCTTGTGAAAAGAAACATTAACCGAATGTCGCCAATTATATTTTTTCCTTTTTAAGTTTCGGATATAGTTCACTCAGAAACTCCATGTACAAGCGAGCATTGTAAGGACAGCTTTTTTATACAGTAATATATAGCATATCGCTTCTACTCATAGTGTCCGACACAATTTTTAGCCCGTATGATAATTACAGTTTTAGATGGAGTTGTTCCACCAGGAACACGCTTTCGTATCGTTTCTGTCGTTTTTCACAGCGGTGAATAAGATCTATGCGTTTGAATAAATAATAAAATGTTGATCTAGACATTCAAGTGTTAAATACAACCTCAATCTTACTAATCAATCTTTACTCAATCTGTTTCAGTGTTATTGAATAATCTTTGTCCAGAAGTTCATGGATGAAATATAACTCACCGTCACAGCTTTCTTTTGAGCTCTTTCTTACGTATCGCAGTTTTTATCCCTCATTTGTGACACTAATAAAATATTTTTGACGGTTTAATATTTTACAAGACCTCTTTCAAGGTGGATGTGATAGAATATAGGTCATAGATCTAACATATTAGGGTGTGGATGGAATCACTTAATTTTGCTCCCTGTGGCATTTCATTATGCGCGTCCCACTAATTACAGTACTTGTCTTTGAGGACATCTTAAATATACCGACCCCAATTTCATGTGTAAGAAGAGTATGTTGTACAATGTTCTTCATTAACACATAAACTTGATATATTGTTATTTCCCATAATTACCGAATTTTTTTTCTACAATGTTTATTTATTTCTTTGCGTGCGTTATTTACGGTTCTGCAAACACTAATTTTCTTATGTTATGTAATGCGTGAAACATGTGTTCGCTCATCCACACACGTTATTTTCAAGGTGGAATTATTGTGTTCTTTCTTGCATATTTTTGTCCTGTACAGTTAGGAGTTATGAAACAGTTACTTACGTTTCCGCATATTTTAACTACAAGTGTGACCGATGTGTATGTGTACATATAACTACGGTATCTGGGATATCTTGTATGTGTTTGTTGTATTTATGCAGTGTATTCTCCGTTTAAAGCGGGAAATGCATCTCACGCGTAAGCGATTGTCTCATTAACAAGGTATTTTTACACTGAATGCGCGTTATTGGGCTGCAATTTGAAAAATTTGTAAACCTATAAATTTTCACTATTCTCTTTCTCACTGTCTGTCCTTCCTTAATCTCAAGAACAGAGAGATAGATGAAAGTCGAGACCAAATATGGAAAGACTTGAAACAGGGGGTCTCGATTAATTAAATATGAACTTATTTTGTAAACCGGAAGTCACGTTATTTAAATTGAAAATTACCCCTAAAAGGAATTTGATAGATGACCTGCATGATTGTATGCTAACAGGAAAAGTATTATGTACAGGGGTAAACACTACTAATTTCAGGTGGAGAGCATATATTTTAAATTAAAGAAATTAAAAACAGTGACTAAAAATTGCAACCCAGTATTGTGAAGATGTCACAATAAATAATTGCTCGCTTTCTATATGTTTTGTTAATTTTTATTTAATAAAAATGTATAAAAATCGCGATCAGTTTACTTTAAAATTGTAATTCCATTGTTTAGTGTTTCTTCTATTTGTTAAAAATTTACTGATATATCTGTTAAAAGTTAATACAGAATTTTATAAATTTTTAATTTAAAAATATTTAGTCGTTTAAGACCCATGAATTACAATTATTATTATTTACTTTTCCGGGTGATATATATAATATAACATGCAAGTAATTCAATACGTTCTGCAACCTCCAAAATCGTATGGCAGTCAGTCAAAACTTGCCCTCTAAGATTTTTACATTTTTGGAGTGACAACCTTGAAACATCGAGAAATAATCAAATATCGTTGGTTTTACTTTCTCGCTGTTATATGTAACAGAGAAAAAGTAAAATCGTCACTAAGTCTGATCCTACTGGATCAGACTTAATGACGATTTTACACGTCTCGACCTTTAATCACCAAAATTTAATAGTGTCAATCTCTCCAATAAACAAACTTTCCTGCCGAATTTCAGAAATTTTCGACAAAAAGCACAGGAGTTATTAAGCTCCAAACAGAGTGAACAGAATCGTGCCACATACAGCCCCACATACATACACATATATATACACGCACGCGCTTTGTGATAATGTGTGAAGCGCTCCCTATTTTTTCGTAGCACTTGACTGAAGGTTCAACACCACGTCTGCGATGATTGCGTTGTCAGGACTAGGGTTTCTCATTTCCTGGTCTTTTGCTTGTCCCGGGATTTCGGGAAAAAGTGAACTGTTTCGCGGGATATAATTAATTATTTTAAAATATAAAAATATCTTGAAATCGAATGATATAATTATTTTTCATTTTTGAAAGTAATTTAATATGTTCTGCAACCTCCAAAATCATAATATTAATAATGCTGTGTAAAATATATATTAAAATTACCTTTGATTTACGTAGAAATTTTCACAAATAGAAAAAATTTATTAAAGTTTGTTGGAAACTGCTTTAAAAAGACATGCCTTTGAATTGAGTTGAAAATTTAAAAATTAAAGGAAAAAAATGAACTAAGATCAAACTTCTAACTTAGAAGGTAATTTTCGTTTTTTAAATGAAACATAATACAAAATGTTATTGTAAACTTTTATAAGAAAATTTTAAAAAGCAAAGATGCTCATCACTCCGATCATTCCTTCTGGTTATTATTTTAATAATGAAAAGTCCCGTTACTGAAAATGCCCTTTCCGATTCAATGGATGTGGGTGGAATTGTCTTTAATACATTTAAGAGAAAACAAATGTTACGTGTTTTTTCACGCGTAGCGTCGAAGATTTCTAGTTCGTTTTCCAGATTGTAGTACTTCTTTTGCTCTCAAGTATTCTTGATTTTTCTACCTCGGCTGCTTCAATAGCGATATCAAGCTTATAGCCCGATAATTTGGCAATTTGGCTTTAATTATCATGTTTATGAAGAAAAACTTTATACTTGCATACTTCATACTCCTTGCCCAATTTGCACAACCTGGCATAATGCAGTTATTGAAACTACTGGGCATAAGACAGCATCGGCGCAATTATTCAAGATATTACAGGTTCTGACAAGTAAAGAATTTTCAGAGTCCTGCCACAAATACATATTGATTATAAGATGACATAAGAAAAAATTTTTAAAAATTAATAAGCGGGCTTAAAATTAATAAATACAATTGTATTATGGCAGTTTATGAGTTAATTATACTTTCTGTTTGTAAAATTTCCTCAACCTTAACACAAAAAGAGAAAAAAAGAAACTTTTAAGAAATTTGCAGAATTTCCCGGGACCCCGTTTGAGAAACCCTAGTCAGGACTGACACCGCTGTGTCTTATGGACAGACACAGAAATCTGGATAACATCTAAGTTCGTTTACGCGCGAGCGGTCACGTGTGTAGGCTTTCGGATTCGTGATAGAGGAGGTCCGAGAGACAGCGCTCCCGAAAGAAGTTGCACTCTACTACTCATGTAACGCAAACAAATAACCGTTTATTTACATAGAATTATTCATATATATATATATATTAGGGTTAACTATATAATAATTAATTATAGCATATCAATTGAATCGTAATCGAGAGAGAGTTTACATTCGATCGCGAGTTAGTATTTACCTGATGTAGGTCCTTTGTTGCGATCTTTGGAGGATGGTGTTGCCACTTGGAGGATGGTGTTGCCACTTGGAGGATAGGATTTCACTAGGATTTAGTTTTTGGAGATAATCGGTGGCGATTATTTTTGTGGGCAGTGTATATCCAAGACTAGAGCGAATACATGATTGATGACAAAGACTCTCCTTTTATTTGGGTTCCTCCTCTGTTGAGTTCTATGTCTATTTTTGGTAATGTAGTTTAGTTAGACCAATAGCGATTTTTTGATGTTATGTTCCCGATACAGTCAAAAGTGACACAGTCACAAGGTGTGTCATCTCTGGACAAGGAAACAAGTCCGTGTGAAAATGGAACCATTTCCTGATATCGTGGTTGAGAGTGAAAATTTTAGCAAAATTACTTAAGTAAATTAAGTAAATCTTCTCTATTTAGCCTGGGTTCTCACAATAACATCCATACATACAGAAATTACCCCCGATTGTTTTTTGCATTTCTCAAGGTTCAAGATCCGTGAGTCCAAAAATGGAAAAATCTGAGGGGAGTCATTTTTTTTTCTTTTTATCGGATCGCCATACTTTCCCTCTGTCATATATAACAGCCGGGAAAGTAATTAGCATTTTTCTGTGACATTAAAGTTTTTCTATAAAATGTTTTCAATGAAAATTTACCAGTTTCGCTTAGTTCAGATGAGATGAATAGATTAAATACCGTATATAAAAGTTTACATGAGAAACTCTTTAATAGTAACAAGTTATTGAGCCGTTAACTAGTTATTTTCACGCTCTGAAGCACAATCGTGTAAAATATTTCTAGACAGTAGACTATAAAATTAAAAAATTGGAATAATAAATACCATATCATTAAGAAAAACTTCGATTCGCAAGTCAAGTTTGGCAAATATAGTATGTATTTCAACGTAACACAATCAGTAACCGAAAATTCCATTGAAGCGGCCTTCTTAGTGCCACAGGGAGGAAAAAAACGAAAATTGAAATTAACTTTGGAAGTTCTAACAGTTTGTGAGGTTGCAGACGAGGTCCGTAAATCACGAAATTCTTCCATTTAAATTACAACAATAGATTATATAGAAAAGAGAGAGAGAAAAAAAGGAAAAAAACTCTTGATCTAGACATCGCGACGAGCGATGTAACCAACGAGTGTCGGAACACGTGCCGGAACACGTGCCAAAACACGTGTTAAAAACGATCCATCTATGTCAAACGGACGAGTAGAACTCTGACACGAAAGTCCATAAATAAATGGAATTATGACATAGACTCATAAATAGATGAAATTCTGACTCGAGTGCTCATAAATAGTCGATCTAAGAAGACAACTTCGGAAGGGGGGACAGTTTAATAGATAGAAAACCATCGCGCTTGAATCGTAAAAGTTCCTAGATGAAGATATCGCAATTAACGTGCTAAATTATGAGTTCGAGTCTTATAAATTTATCAACAGTCTCCGAACAATATGATCAAAAAGACGCCAGATGGACACTCCAAGTCGGACCTTTTCCATGACCCGGGTCGTCTCAAGTTTCGCCTAGAAACAAGGGAAAGACCAATCAGAAAACGGGAAAGGGGATGATGGGCCAATCGGAAATCGGAAGCGAAAAACTATAAAAATCGGAATCTCCAAGGTCGGGGAGAGTCTCCTCTGCATCCCGCAAAGAGCCGTGATCTGTGTTGTGTTGTGTCGCCGCCAACGACGTACGACGCCTCAGCACCTCTGCGAGCATCGGTCCAGCGATCTCATCTTGTCTGCCCCGGGGCTTCGACGGAAGCGAAATCCTCGCCACTCCGAAAGACTGTAGAGAAGTGGACTGTCTATTGTGGATGTAAGCATATATGTTATCCAATAAACGGGTTTTCTTATGTAAAACACCTGTCATCATTTGCCTCCTCCGCCACACCCACATGCAAACTTCCCTTAGGCTCATCCTGACACGGGATTAACTTATCCCCACCAGTCGGCGACCTTACAAGTTTGACATTTTGACTTTGGGTGTTGTCTGCCACTGATTTATGAAATACAGCGATAATTTAAAGTAACTTAATTTAATTTTATAATAAATCTAATTATTTACTTTTATGTATGATCTTAGTCATACATAAAAGTAAATAAGCATAGAGCATTTTTTGATAATTATTTAATGTAAGAATTTATTTAAATTAACTCATTTTATCTTATTAATGTAACATATTACTTTCCCGAGTGTTATATACCCGTATACGGCGATCAGTTAAAAAGTGGCCCCCAAAGTTTTTACATTTTTGGATTCAGGGATTTTTGAAACGTCGAGAAATGCAAACAAAATATAGGTTTTTTTGTATGTATGGATGTTACTGTGTGTTTGGGAAACATAATTTTGTTCACATAGTCTGAAGATTAATAACTCTTGTACGTAGGAAAATGGAATTTTTGTACAAAATTTCTGTCAGGTTTGTCCACAGCCCCTTGCTTTTTATTTTTTACTTAAATGATCTAATCAGTCATGTTAATGACTCTAAGACTTCTGGATTTAACTTTGAGGGAGTTATAGTTAAAATTTTGGTCTATGCCAATGACACTGTGTTAGTTGCTGATTCTGTTTTAAACCTACAGAGATTAATAAATGTTTTGGAAACATTTGTTCGTAATATAGGTTTAGGAGTTGATTTGTACAAATAAAAAATTGTGGGTTTTAAGAGAGGTGGTATATGTTCCTTTAGAGAAAAATGGTTTTCTTCGTATAAGTAGTAGTGTGAAGGCGGTTAACAAATTAAAATATCGGGTCGTATTACTTCACTATTACTATCATTTAAAAAATAGATTTATTAAAAAATTTCTATTTTCTCACGAATAAAGCAGAACCTCTGTCGTTTAAAATTATTTAGACTTCCGTGAAAGGCAGATTGACTAAATTAAGAATTTTTTATATGAATTTCAGTTGTTATTACCAGTTTCGTACGGTAAGAAGTTATGGTTTTTTTTTAAATTGAAACATGAAGTATGGATTTGTTCAATGAAACTTTATTACATTCTTATAGTCTGGGTTGTTGGGTTCCTTATTATTTTATAGATTTAGAATTTGGTAAATATCCTATAAATTTTGATATTGTTAAAAGTGTGTTGATATGGCTGGACGGATCTAAGTCTGAATCGTCTCTGGTTAAAGCTTGTAGATCTTTTCTTTTAACAATCAAACCTATTGGTATTCTGGGATGAAAAAACTGCTTCATCATTACAGTTCTTTATATTGAATGAATTAATGGTGATCTTAATTTGTGAGATTTCGTGTCGCGCATTTCTGATAACTTTTATTAGAAGTTTAGAAATATAACTACTTCGAATGACAATTTGTTTTTTGGTATCAACCAATGGAAATGCGTTTGGTACTTTTTCGCTACCAAACCCAAATATCTACTATCTAAATTCAAATTTTAGTTTTAATTTTATTAAAAAATAAAAATTAATTAATAAATTACAAATTTATCTTAAAGAGATTTAATGATATTAAATGTTCTTTTCGTGATGAATTGACTGTTGAGAATTCTTTTCATATTGTTTGTATTTATTCAAAATTTTCGTATTATCTTTTTTGTATACTTAATTTTGTACTTTTATCAGGTAGTTATTATTATTGCTTTTGTTGTAGTTTTTTCGGTTTGTGTAAAAATTGTACTTAAAAATAATATTTTTCTTTACTATTACAACATTAGGCCTTCACAGTTTTGTTACTGCATTTATTTATTTAATTATTGTATGTTGAATGTTGTATATTATATATTGTAAACCTAATTATCCGATTTTTGTGTTTAATTTTATTTTGATGTATTTCTATCCCATTATTTTGTTCCCCGTACAAAGAGTGGAAAACCTTGTACTGATTAAAATAAAATAATTTAATAAATTTGTTCACTGAATCACGTAATTAATGCACGTAATCAACACGTGAAATTTTATAACACTTAACTACACAACAATACTTTAAATCTTAAGGAGAAACCTGATTTACAGGCGTATCAGTTTTATGTTCGAAGCGTCGAGAAAAAAGTGATTTTATTTTCTGAAAGAACTGTTTTATTTGTTTTTTTTGTGTGTATGGTTCCAAATTTTTTAATTTTCAAAAACTTCTTCAATCGAAATAATTAATATTCTCAACGTTAATCAGAATTTCAAATTGCTTTTGAATTTAAAATTTTATTTTATTAAATTTTGAATTTTGTTTCCCGTAGTTGTTATTATTTGGTTGATTTTTTTATATATGTGAAAATTATACAACTTTCTTCTCACTTTTAACATTAACAAACCATTTTTTTTCTTCGTTCATAAACAAAAGAAACAAAGTAGTCGTTATTTTAGTATAGCTTTAATCATTCTGTAACGCTAACCTCTAGAATGATAACTAAAGTAAGTCACATTGTGATAATTAATATCATAGCATTTAGTTTATCATAAAATTTTAAACTAAGTTCATATTAATTGCAGTTATTTTTCTAGTATATATAATATGTAATTGACAGGTTTTCTCTACAATAATATTCATCTGATATTTTAATGTACGTTTTATTATTTTTCTGCAATATATCTACGATGGCTTTTTTATTTAGATTTGTTGTTTCGATTTTTAATCTTTAATTTTTTTTTTATCTTGATTTTGTTAGAAATTTTTGTAGTTTCATAAAAATACAGTCTTTTTGGCGATAATTTTCGATTTGTAATTCAATATTTTAAACACTATAAAGTTTTTATAAGTTTTCAAACTAAGAAGAGAGCGATGAAATCGCATGATTATAAATTGACTTTTTCACTGCGGTGAAAAAGACAATTTGTTATTGTTTAACTACGGCAAGTTGATCGGAGACAAATAATAGTTACAATAATAACAACAAAAAATAACACAAAATTTATTAATCAGACGAGTGTAAAAGAAAATCAATGAAAAATGATAAAGCGTACCATTATCCATTCATTTAGAGTAGTTTCACACTTAGGTTTTCTGCAGCAGAGGTGCTGCAGATAACCTAAGTGTGGAATTCTTATAGAAAATTACAGTATATGAGAAAATACCCATAAAATTTAGTACACAAATTATTTAAAAACATTATATTATTTAAACGCATATTTGTACACATATTTTTTTAGCAATAATAGAATGTATATGTCACCAAAAAGATAACTATAGTTAGTAGTCTGCTATCACATTAAAATTTACTACAGTATCTGCTGCATTACAGTTAGCATCCAGAACAAAGCACACTGATGCCATGGATCGTCATTTCTATTGAACTGTCCACAGAAAAGCGAACGTCATCTGAGATGTGTTGAAATTTTTCAGAAATCTTCATATCAGTAAAGATGAGTGGCGTCATCTGTTTCCGTGTCAAGGCAATGATCTCTAGATAATAATTTCTTTCCTTTTCATTCTGTAGTTTTATCTTCTGTTCTATGCTAATAATACGAATGTGTTTTTCTTTCTCTCTAAGTTTTGTCTATTTTCTGCGCTTTTTCTAGAAGAATCGTTTTCCTAGAATTTAATGTAGTATCTGAGACGTGTTTTTCGTTCTTGCACTTTGCAAAACTCTTATTGTTTTGATTAAATTTTTAGAAGAAAAACATTCTCAGTATCTTTAGTACAGTCATCTCGACAATTATCAGAACTTTACAAATTTGTTAACTTCCTGATTGGGACCACTCAATTCCGCCTTTGTATTTATAAGAAATCATCTTCGGTAAAAACCATAAGAATTTAAAAGAGAAATTTAAGTGTGTGTTTTTTCAAACTATGATACAATGATTTGAATTTCAGCTGCCTTTTATTAAGCTTTATTATATAACGTAGGAATATCTTGCAGAATGATTTTCCGATAGAGTTGTGTTTATATAAACAATTCAGTCTCTGTAAAAAAATTGAAACATCTAACTGCTGCAATCAGTGTCTAGAGTGACAATGACACCGTAATTGTTCGATTCTCCTTAGTAGAGCAAATAAGAGATATATGAGTAAAATTATTATCTATTAGGGTGAAAGTTTGATCGAACGACTGTAATTAACACAAAACAATGCCAACAAGTGTCTTCATTCATCCAACTTAACCTATTCTCACTTGTTTTTTTTAACTTTTGGAATGATGATCATTTTTCTTCCTATTTTTGGCCCTTTCAGTAATTTTAGTTTTAAAAATTTTGCTAATGTAATTTCATGAATAACAAATTTTCAACTTGTCATACGTATCTTTGTGCAGTCCCTTACAAATTCTAATGAGGTTACAGCAGAGCTTGCTCTGCTGAACTGAACAATGAAAAGTTACTAAAAATGTTACTGAAAATGAACTATGAAAAGTTACAGAGAGCTTGTTCTGCTGTAACATTCCAAAATGATATGCATTTCATTATCAATTTCGAGCAATTATCTCGCTCTCTTCTGAACTCTCTATTTAAAATGTTATAACTATGGTATTATTACAATTAATTTAATTATTTCAAATTATTTAAAAACATATGATTTATTTATAAACACAAAATTTATATTAATCACGAATTTTTCTATGCTTATAAAATATTAATTTAAAAAATATAAATGAATATAAAAGTTACTATATCATAATTTCATACAATAATAATTTTATTTATATCTGATATAAAATACGTTTTTAAATATATGAAGCGTTCGGATTAATCTCAAATAATAAAATTATAAAATTTTACAATGGATAAAATGTACTTAAATGAAAGTCTAACCTACATAAAATAAAAATCCATTTTGGTTTTATTTAGCAAATAGTTTAAAGATGAATGTGAAAGTAATTATATGCAAAACTGGATAAAAATATATTAACGTTTTCTAATGAATTTAGAATAAGTTTCAAAATTTAAACACAGAAAATTGCTTAGTATTTTACTTTCACAGGAAAATAAAATGCTAACAAATTTAAATTTAAATTATTTGTTTATAATTAATTTTGAAACAATTATTAATTTAAAATGTACAATTTTTTACAATTACATTTAGAGAATTTGTGATAAAAATCAAAAAATTTTTACTAAACTGAATTATTAGTTCTATGAACTCGCTTTTATTTACAAAATAAAACAAAAAACAAACAAACAACTTTTTCTAAAAGTAAATTCTAAAAATAAAAAAATGAGTTCGAACTTTAAAAATTTAAAAATAACTAATGACTTTTCTTCATCATGCCTAACTTTTCATCATTATGTATATACAATTTGTAGAAAAGACGGCAAAACAAAAATACGTAAGACAAGTATAAACCAACTGCTAATAGAATAGTATATAAACTCTGTTCACAATATTCTCCTTGATAATACTTCAAAGCTGCCCAAAATGTGACAAAACAACCGATAAACATTTGTGTAATTTGCATCGTAGTTACAATCATTGAAACATAACGAGGAACGTTTAATTTCATTGCCTTCATAGCGTAATATGAATACATAAAACTATGTACAAATAAATTCATGGTGCAAAACCAATATCCCGTTGATGCCTCGTTGGCAATATTGTACCAAGTAAAGATAAGAGTTGCGATGTGATGATACCAATGTAAAAACAATAATTTCTGCTTTCGAAGTACGATGAAAACTGTATCGCCGAATTCGATAACTTTAGACCATACAAATAAAAAGATCCAAAGAGGTACTGGATGATATCTCTTTGCGTAACTAATATTGCAAACAGAAAATGTAAATCCAAAATCTTTTATCAAAATCCATAAACCAGGTACCATCCTTATGGTGCCACAAATACTAAATATAGCTAGTATCAAATTCCAGACGACAAGAGGTTCTTTAAGACGAAAAGGCGATCTTAATTTCATATAGTTTTGCAAAGAAAATATTACTATTAAGTACACACAAGACCAATAAATTGTGTACGGCCAAAGTTCTTGGTTCCATTTCATATTTAACTTTTGAATAAAATAACGCTCAATATTCAAAGATTCGTGTAAACCCAATTGGTTTGACTCTGTTTCTGCCATGTTCATCTGAAATATAATAAAGATTATTTTGATTTTGTTTGAAAAATAATTTTAATTTAATATAAACTACTTTTAAGTTATTAAATTAAAATTACATGATATAAAAATCTAATAAATATTTTATTTAAAAATGGCATAAAGAATCGTAAATTTATTTCATAAAAATTGCCAGGTCAAATAAGTTTAAATTTACAATATTTAATCGTAAATTTAATTTTTCAAGATAAATTGTCTTAGTTTATGGGTCAATGCAACCAATACGAAAACGATGTGCTAGAGAAGAATTTTCTCCGCTACTTTGATGTTAGTTAGACACGGCCAACCCATTGATCTGGCGCGAATCTGGAATCAACTACCAGTGTTCACTGGCTTTATCTACTTGGCCACTGTTGTGCCTTTATTTACTTATATTTATGATTCAAATTTTTTCGTTTGCAATTCGTTTATTCTTTATCTGATTCCAATGTTAAAATATCTTACGCTTGAAATTGATGATTACTCATTAAACAAGTCGGAAACATTTGGTTAAATGTTATTAGTTATGATTCTATCGTAGTTTTGTTTAAACCCATTGAACTTATTTCTTTTCATATAATTCGTTTGTTTCTTACTGAGACTCATGTTAATATACTACCGGCATTTTTTATGTTCAAGTAATACGATTATTTCTTTTTCATATTTACTAAATTTTAGTCTAAATAATAGCCATTGAAAGATTGTACAAATGGTAATTATGAAGAATAAAAATAAATCACGTATTTATGACACTGTAATTTATTTAGAACTGATTTGAAATAAGAAGATTTTTCCGACATTTTTGGTTTTATAAAAATTAATTTTTTATAAGGCTATCCAAATATAATGGTAATGATAAATAAATATATTTGTTATCCATTATATTTATCATTACCATTATATTTGTATCATACCATTATTATATGTTACATGTAACATATAATATATGATATTAAAGAAACTTCGTGCTGTTTATGTAAATTAAAAATTAATTAAAATGACTTCTAAGTGGGAAATCACATATCAAACCACTAAAAAATTTCTATTAGCAATATTTTAATTATTTAGACGATAGTTTATTATCACAAATATAGTAGAATAATAAATATTTACAATAATTTATATATTTTCATAGGCTATTTTAGTCATACACTATTTCAACATAAGAATTTGTCATATTTGATTGATTTATTATTATTTGACTTACCCTAAAATTAATAAACAAAAAGTGTTAGTAAAAGAAATAGTTCACTTATCATTTTGAATCATCATTTCTGAACGTTATTTAATAAGGAGCAATCTTAAATGTTATGAATTCTAATAAAAATAAAAATTAATTAATAATGAATTTATTGATAAATATGAATTCATTAATACAGTATTTATTAAAAGGGAAAGAAAGAATTACTACGTGTTAATTAAAATTCACAAATTCAGAAGAAACACTAAATTAAAATAAAAGTGTTTTCACAATTCTTTCTTTTACACCTCAGGATTACATAACGTAGTCCGAGAAGGATTACAACTGAGTCGACAAAGAAAACATCTACATATGCTTTTCGTATTGAGACAGATGAGAATATTAATTAAAATAAAGATCGATTTTGTCATAACCCTCCTTGAATTACATTATGCAATCTCGAAGTGTGAAAGGGACATACAGGAATTGCGAATATATAGTACTTTTACTCCAATTTAGTGTTCCTTCTGAACATGTAAATTTTAATTTTTATTCTCGTCCTAGAGTTTTCATTAATATGTATTAAGTTGAAATATACCTAATATATATTGTTGTTGTTAAAGAGAAATAAAATGGTTTAATTGTTTTATTTAATACAAACATTTATATAAAAACGACTCTTGATATATTACTTCAACATTATTTTAAAATAATAAAGTAATACAATGACATTTCGTTCTCGATACTCTTCTTATAATTACTGCGAATAACACGATGTAATTCTATTGTCTGCAATTGACACAATGTAAAATTGCAGCAGTTTAATTGTTTTCCTTTTTCTTTAATCGGTGTTCTCGATTCGCTTGTTAAACTTTAGGTTGTTCTAAAATAAATTGTGACTATAGTAACTTAATATTCCAATAAACATTTATTTAGTTATTTACGAAAAACCATTTATTATTTTCCGTGAAAATTTCCCAGAGTTATTTGCAACATTACGCTTAATAAAATTGAATAAGAGAAGTAAACCATAATAGTCTTTTTCAATTTTAAAGTCAGGCCTTTTTTAACAGTTCAGTTAATTTCGACATTATGAACTTAAAACATTCAAATTCACTGATGCATGCACTGATAATTATTTCAAGAAGATTTTTATATTACCATATAATTCTGCAGCTATGAAACAATATATAAAAATTTTTAATTAATTATCTTATTACTCGAGAATATTCACGAATTCACGTCTGTAACAATAGTGATCCTCCAGTATTATAGTAGAAACCAACTAATTTTTGTAGGGTTTTGGAAGATTTAGGTATTTTCAATTTCGTAACCAATTTTTTTTTTTTTTTTTTTTTTTAGGCATTTATTATAACCTGGATTGTCAGAAAAGTTTCTATTGAATTTTTTCTAAGATTTATCAGCTAGACAATACACAAATATTTGATTTTTAACTATATTTTTTAAAAGTCAAAATGTAATAATCTTCGAGAATAAATATGAAAAGAAATTATTTTTGCTACGGTTAAAATTAAAATGAAAATAAATATACATTTTAATTAAATTTTATTTAATTTAAAACTATCCAGTATCAAACTTTCTACTGGAAAATAGACTGATATCATTTAAAAAAGATCTTTTTTACTTTATTTTTATATTCGATTAGTTTTTATAACTTCAATTATTTATTAACTATAATTATAATTTCAATACCGTAGACCAAATTTTAATAGATTTTTACAGTAAATTCTATTGTCATTTTTCTAAATGCATTCATTACTGAAATGAAGCAAACAATAAGGCATCTTCGAAAGAAGTTTTATTAAAAGTTTAAATTTTAGTAAAAATTTGTCAAACTATATCTTAGATTTGATAAGTTATAATTATTTTTAATTGCAGCTTTATAATTAGCGGACACCCCACGGCACCCGCAGGATAAGACATAGAATATAAAAAGTTAATTTAAAATTAAAAATTGGAATTGAATGTCTATCAAAAGTTACTTGTAGCTGGACTATGTAAAATATATTCAGCTACCAACACTAACTACAAAAGCGGATTAAAAAGATTCTTTTTGTACCACATTTAAACATATTTAAGATGCTAAATCTAAAAGATCCCAAATCGTCTTAGTTGCTTTGGTTCTGGATGAATATCCATATGAATAGCCTATTCATATGGATATTCATCCAGAACCAAAGCAACTAAGGCTATGATGACTATGATGACTTTCGATGGCTATTCATCGGGATCCCGATCCCGATGAATAGCCATCGAAAGTCATCATAGTTTCCAGATTGCAGCATAAAAAGAATTAAATATAAATTATATCACGTACACTGGCTATTAGCAGCTTGATTAATTTAATTTTTTCTTTGTAGATATATATTAAATTATATTTTAAAAACTTTACTATTAATATTACGTTTCAGTCTCAATATTAATCAAATAAAATTTTAGAAATTTTACCAGAACATTTGTTGAAATTTTCCGGAATGTCTTTGCATTGGAGAAAAAATTTTATTCTGTGGGTAAAGAAATTTACAAGAAGGGAAATAATCAGAGGCGGATCTACATAGGGACTAATAGGGCCCCCAAGTGTAAAGTACCCACAAAAATTGAATTATCATCATACATTTTTAATACGTTTTCATTAACAATGAGCACTTATCGTATAGTAAAAAATAGTTAATAAGTTAGGTAAAAATAGTAAAAATGGGGCCCCATTAGACTTCAATAAGTCTTAGGCCACGAAAAACATAGATCCGCCCCTGGAAATAATATAAAATAATTTACTTAAATTATATTCAGATGATTTTCCTCGAACGTGGAAATTGTTAGTGAAGTTATAGAACAATAAAACTGTGAGAGTGGAACGTTCTTAAAGAAAACTTTGGAATCCGATGTCTACGGAACGTATCAAAGGATCCGAAAAGAAAGAGCTTATTGCACATCTGAACTTATTGATTTATCCCTATCTATCGATACCTAATTTGTTCAAATTCCCCGAAAAATCCAGGAAGGGTTCAACTAACAAAAATTTCCTTAAAGTAACATATATAGAGAGATAAATAAAATTATCATAAAAATCGTCTAATTAATTTTCATAATTTATTATTTAATTTTATTAATTCTTAAAATGTCATAATTGTATTTTAACAAAACATAATGTAATTAATATAAAGTAATATATTATATAGCAAATAATATAATATAATTATTTTTAATTTATTTAAAAAGTTTTGCAAGATTTGTTTCGCTAAGTCTTGCAAAACGAAAAAGACCACAAAAGACGTACTTTAATGTACTGTACGTCTGTTGTGGTTTTCGTTTTAATTATCTTATTTAAATAGGCATAGCGCATTATAGTATCGAGTGCCTGAAGTTTTGAAACTTATATACGATTTACGTCAAAAAAGAAAACCAAATATACTCTTAAAATAAATTTCTTTATAACTTGATGCGGTAAGGAAATTTTATTCAGGAATTTACTGGTTAACAACTAACTAATTAACATGCGTATTTCCATTGATTCCATTGAAACTTTCGTGATATTTTACAAATTAACGCAAATTTTAACAATTTAAAGCTCAATTTTTATATAAAGCTTGAATATAAGATCAAAGTGGTTTTTAACCATTCAAATAATATCAAAATGATTTTCTTCAAATAATAAAAGTTTATACTCTCGTCTTTATTCAACATCCTATATTTAATTATTAACTGAGAGAAGAAATTAATAAATCTATAAATAAAAAAGTAATAAACGATTATTTTGTTAGGGTAATGATTTTAATATTTTATCTTTTTATTTACATATAAAAACATGATTTGTATCAATTCTATTAAACTACAAGTAATCATATTGTAATAATCGTTATGGTAATCATTTCCCGTTAAATATAAATAAATTAACTAAAAATAAATTTGAAAATATATAATTTTAAACACACTGTTTGCTTAACATTAACGAATCAGGTCAGGGTTATTAAAAAATTTTCCTTTTAATACCATTTAAAGAATTTATGGTGCATTTAGTATGTGTCGTGCATTTTATATTTTTAGCTCATTAAAATTTCCCAAAAGTCGAAATTTCAAGAATTGGAAGTTTAAAGAACTGGTTTTTTTTTCCTGTTTTTGTTTTTCAGTAATATTTTGTGTTTGAACAATATATATAAAATGCTATCCTTTTTCAGACAAGGAATTAACCTAAAATACACTGAGGTTCGACTTTTTAGAACAAGTGAAGACGCCATTTGTATAGTTCAAGTCCGTATTTTTAACGAACTTTAGTGTTCAGGATTTTTTAAAATGCAATACAATATATAACAACATATAATTAAATCTTTTTGGCTATACACTTATAACTGTAAAATGTGATATTAATGCTTAATTTTCTTATTGAAATAAATTAACTTGCAAATTGATCACCGAATATTATTAGGTTATAAGCAGGCTGTGGTCGTGACAGGGCGTACCAGGGCGGCACCCCGGTACTATTTAAGAGGGCGATGCCCTTGTACATTGTGAGCATCTAAAGTTGGACTTTAGATTATGTACTGTACCTTGGCAAAACAAAAACAATAATAATAATAATAACTGAGAAAATTACTTCTTGCACAGTTTTCTGCACTAATTACGAATTTAGATCATTTTTAGCGCATTTAAGCCTTTTTGCAGATACTGAGCTACAAAATTATGCTTTGCCCATTCAAAATTCCGTGATGTCTCCATAGAGTGTGACTATTGAAATTCGGGACGCGAGTTAGCACCCTGGCACTTTTTAATTTACGACTACATCCCTGGTTATATGACTAAATAAAATAATGTTCTGAAATAATTTTTCCTTATGTATTAATATGAATAATTTTATCATTTTTTGATGTAGAAATAACGAATAAATTTTACATTTTAAATAAAATAGCGAAATCTTAAATATATTATTTAAGATATATTATTCGTGATTTTTTTATTTAATATAAATAAAAAAATCACGAATAGAAATAATATTTTATAATGTCTTTGTTCAGAATTCAGATAAATAATTTAAATTTTAAATTTTGTATTTCATTAATTATGAGAAACACAGTTCAACATGTTAAAGACCAAAATTTTAATATTTCTGCGTTTAACTCCTGTGTTATTTTTAATGAAAATATTAAACAAACTTTTACATGAGTTTAGCCTTGTTTAGGAATTTAAACGAACAATTTTTTTAAAATTTGTGTCATTTATTGTAATTTTAGTGTTATAAAATAGATTTACCGTTATTGGATATATGAAATATTGAAAAAATAAATGCCTTATATACCTAACAATCGAATAATTACAAAATATTCAAAATCCCTGGTTGAAATATTTGGAAAATAGAAATAGAATTTACTGAGTCAATCTGGAATTCTAGATCAATGTCGAATTCTCGTTCAGTAGATTATAAAATTTTATTATCTATGAAATTAGTACTCAATATTTCTGTTTTAATTAAAATTAGGATAATTAGTTTACAACAATAGAAATATTAGATACAAGGACGCTGTTAATCAAACGTTAGAATAACTACAGTCGAATTACTTAATTTTATTGCATAATTAAAAATATCGATTATATTGAAAGGAGCAATTATTTCTCAAAATGAAGAATATGTTTTAAATACAATTAAGCGTAAATTTTTCTCCTAGTTCTATATAATTGCCTGAGTTTTAACTAACGTACTACTCAAGTCAACAAAATTTGATATTTTTTAATTAACTCGATTTTTATTCGTCATTATTTAAAGTAATAATAATAATAATATAATATATTTGCTACATAATTTAAACAATTTTAAATGATGAGTTATCGTAAGACAAACATTATGATTGTTTACAGAATCAACGGTTAAGACAAATTCTTAAAAATGTGAATATTTTTCAATTAGTTTTACATTCTACGAAAAAGCACACATCCTGTATATGTAAATAAACATTGGAAATGAAGCTAAGTTAACTAAACGTAACTTGTTTCTAAACTAATGTACAGTAAACTGCAGTAGATTGTACTAGTTGATATTGAAATAGTAAACTGATTTAGTACGAATAATGTAACTTAACCTAAATAATGCAAAAAAATTAAGACTTGTAAAGTCTTAATTTAATGCATTAAAGTAAAATCGTCTCCAGGAATAACGTCAACGTAGAGCATGACGAACTGTATTTCGAAAACGATTTAGAATCTTTTTCAGAGAAACGAAGCCACGTGACAAGAGGGAATACGTATTATATACGTTGTTAATATTGGTCTTTGTTAGAATTAATCAGGGACAGAATCGTATAGTTTTAAAAACCGGAAACTTCCAAGACTTAAATGAATTTCCTAAATCGAGTTTTTGAGAAAAAGGAACGAACTACATTCGTTGAAAAAAAAGAAAATAAGGTAATACAAAAAATTGTTATGGCGAACTTATCATACAGGAATAATTTTTGAGTAAAGTCTACGTCACCATCAGAAGTATTCCTGTACGATAAATTCTGCATATTAGTTTTGTGCTTACTTCAAAAAACTAAACAGAGAAAACAAGAAGCAATCGAATAGACTTATTAGGTAATACAATGCTGCCGATTTGCTTTGTATGATGTGGTTAATAAATAACTTTTTAAAAAGTTTTTTCGCGTTGTCTACTAAGAAAGCCTCTTTTAGTAAGCCCATTATAAGTTTGGCCAGACCTACAATAAAGTAGCCGGGTGGTGAGGGACAGTGGCCGACTTATCCGGTCGGACCACCCCCAAAAAATTTCTGGCAATTTTTCGATCCGTCCGGTGCCGGTACCGTAGAGCGGTAGGCTGCCACCTTAACCGCTCGGCCATCCCGCTGTTAAAACTAAAATCGCGAAGGATCGAACCATTAGCTTGTAGCTTCATTGCCGAGTACCTTATTCACCTAGCTATGGCCGTTCTACTAGATACCTAGAAGCGGGTATTCAAAAACGATTTGATTAACATTGTTCGTAATCAAAGCGATTAAAGGTTTCGATTAATTAGAGTATTAAAATTTCTCGAGAAGTCAAATCACAAAATAATTTGGTCTCTGTATTGTAAACCGATTGAAATTTCGGACAGCGCAGCGAGGCACAAGTTCTTGTTACTACTCAAATAGGTTTTTTTTTTTTTTTTTTTTTTTTTGCTGTTGTGTGAAATCGTATCGAGATATAGTCAAATATCATATCTCGCAAAATTCTCAGCGACAACGTGAATTTTTTAGAATGAAATCGTTCTCAATTCTTGCATTCGACCATTTCAATCTTTATCAATTGGAATCAATTTGGAAGCATTTTCAATTAATTTGGAACAAATTAATTGAAAATAGCAATAAAATGGTTCACTTCGTATATAATAAAATTGTTCATTTTAATTAATAGTGTGATTACAACTACGTGGCATTTACTCTGGTATAGTTTAAAGATATAAAAAAAAGGAAAAGATATCAAAACCTACTAAAAGAGGAAAGTGACAAAATAGAAAACAATTCGGTACCATGTAATTTCCGTTTACACAGGTTTTAAGAAATTACTGTATTCGAAAAATTAGAACAAATAGAAAACTAATTAAAAATACTTAAATTTATTATTTAATATCTAAAAATAAATATAAAATATTAATTCTAAATTTAAAATCTACGTAATAATCGACCTGCTTTCGTATATTATTTCATACACAATTCATAGAAATCGAAAATTTACATTCAGATTTCTGCGTAATTAATTCTTCTCAATAATTCTTATTACGAAATATCTTTTATCGTTTAATTGAAAGCCAGCCAATTTGACTTTTATACCTTGTTTTTTCTTTCTTTTTTTTTATCCTTGAAAATTAAGCTAAAAAAATCCGAAAGGGTATACAGATCATTCACCCATTTGGTGAATGAACTATAAACCCTTTCGAAAAATTACTTTCTATTTTTATCAATTCTGAAGGTTAAATAATTTTAATATCTTTATTTATCTACTTTTGATTTTTTGTGTGAATACTCCGATTTACTTTTAACGTAATGACATCATCAAACGTTTCATCAAAGACAGAATCGTAATTTTAATTTTTCGCCTTTAAAATTTAATTTAAATGTCTGATAAAGTTATTTAATAACTTAAATTTTTTTATTCATAGGCATTAAAATATTATTATTTTTATTGAAATGTTCTTTATGGTTTGTTGAAAATGAGTTGTATTTCTATTTGCTTATTGAATCTGATGAATAGATATTTGTGTGCATCGCAAAATAGTTTATCTAAAATTTGTTATGAAATTTCTGATAATCTTGTGTTGTGCCATTTAAAACATAATTTTAACACAATAAAGTGAAATTCTCTTTAATATGAACGTAATGATGATTTCACATAGATTTTCCTGTATTAAAATGATACACATAACTCTTATAAAGTTATCCTTGGAGCTTCAAGAATTAGGTCATTGACATTAGAAAGCTTTGCCCTACAGTAACCCTGACATAAAGAATTTGACGCGCTCGTTTGACGTCATTAGATCTATACTTGAATTTTTTTAAGCATGAAAAAATCCAAAAACTATTTTTTCAAATCTGTTATTTATCGAACTACTATATACATGATGAATTTAAATTTTATTTCGGACTTCTTAGAATTCTTTTCTTCATTAGTATTTTAACTTAGGTATTAGATTGAATGAAACTGTAAGTCTAAAATAATAAATGCAATATAAAATATTTTCTTTTTCATTAATAAAGTAGCCTAATTCTTTCAAATTTATTACGGAGTATTTTTTAAGTATTTATTTAGATTATTTAATTATTATTAAATTATAATTATAAAAATGTTTAATTATATTTAAGTTTTTAATTATTTTGAAAATAATGCAAAAATAATACTTTCAGTAAAAATTAAAAGTTTTTAGATATTTGTGAACCTTTGTATTTTCTTACAATTTCTTAAGTTCATATAACACCTAAAATAAAATTAAAATGATTTAATTTTAGATTTCAAAATGATTAATAGTGTGACTTAATTTTAGTTAAAGAAAATTATTAATTATTTAATATTTGATTTTAATAAACAGTTAATATAAAAAAAATAAGATTTAGCTAGTCAGTCGGAAAACAGGGAAAACCACAAATGAGGAAAAACTATCGGCAATCTCGTTTTCTGGTGATTTCTAATTGAACAGACGATTTAAAATAGTAATTTTGTGGTTTTCGTCTAAATACACCTTAAAAATTTATAGTAATTCTGCAAAATTTCGAAATTCTTCATCAGAAAAACATCTTGCATCAAATTTCTTTAAATATATCTATTTTTTACGCGATATTAATTCTGTTATTTAAATCACATTCAAAATATACTCAATTAACTATTTCATGTTGTTTTCTAATTTAATTCAATTAAGAAAAATGACATTTACTGAATTAATGTGCCTTTATTAGCCGGAAATAACTTTATTTTTTAACAAGGTCATACGTCCATATAGTTTTAAATAATAGTAATTAATTGAATTTAAATATATTGATGTGATTGATTTAAATTGCAGTTGATTGAACTTGATCGAATTGCAATTGATTTATTGTAATTGTTTATTAATGAGTGTAATTTAATTCAAATCATCTTGCTTAAAACATTGTCTGTAAATAAACATTCTTTATAGTTCAATCATTAGACAACAAATCATGTCGCAATCAAATTTGTAAATAACTCATGTGAAAATGCCAAATTCATTCATACATTCATTTTTATTATTTAATAGAATTACATTAATATTTCTATTTCGTAAAATAAAAATATATAAATGAAAATTTAATAGAATATCTACAATAAAACGTATAGATTATATTGTAATTTTTTTCATTTAAACACAATTAAATCACAAAATATTCATATGTGGCATCGTTTATGAATTTAACATTTTAATTAAGCTATTATTATAATTTTAAGTAAAGGAAACGTTTTGAATAACATTTTAAGTAGAGTTAACTAATACTACAGTTGTTTATTATACTGGTACTAGAATCTAATAAAAATATAAATTCACATATTCTTCCTATTTTTCAATTAGATTTCATTTCGAATACTTGACTTTAAATTAATTTCATAAAAAGTCGTAAATACCTTTATACAAGCAGCTGTAACTGTAATTCAAAGAAATTTGAACCGTTCCAGTCTATTTTTTTTATTTTTTAATACTTTTTACAATAAAAATTCAATTGAATGTATAATATTAAAATTTGTTCTCGAATTATGTTTTCGTTTAATATTGTTCAAATTACTAATTTATATGAATTGTACTTGGGGATTATTATGCTAGTCTATCGTTTATAAGAAATAGGTAATTTTTTTTAAATGGTTGCGTTATTTCGGTTGATTAAGTAGAAGAGATTCTATATAGTTTGTTTTAATAACTACAGTCTTAGAACTGACTCAATTTTATAAATCGAAATGCATTATTTGTGAGCGAAAACACAGATGTGTTAAAAAGATGAATTAAAAGTAAAAATAATCAGGAAAAGTTAAAAGACTATGTCACAACTATTATAGCGTATGACATTGATTAAAAGATTTGTAATAAGCATGTAATAAAACATATAAACAAGGCCATAATCAAATTTGTTTAGGTCAGCGGAGCGGAAAGGCATTTAAAAGATAGGAAAGGAAAAAATTCTGTTCAAGAAATGATATTAATGATATTTTTAATGGTTTAAATTATATTTATTGATATTTTTAATGGTTTAAATTATATTTATTGATATTTTTAATGGTTTAAATGTATATTTAATGGATATTTTTAATGGGTTTAAATGATATTTAATGGTATTTTTAATGGTTTAAATGATATTCAATGATATAATGAAATTTTAATGATACATTAAAATTTCATTTACAAATTTACAAATTTCAAATACATTAAATGACCCATTATTCACTTGGCTCATAAATATATATACTGTAAAATAGGAGGAAAGTGTAATCAAATACAATATAAATAGCAATTTTACAATTTAAAGTTTTGAAAATATATATATATATATAAATATATATTATTGTTGTTGTTAAACTTTTTGTGAAATAGGAATTAAATGCCAGAGGTTGCAAACATGATCAACAGAAACGTAACTCTTGTTTAAATCATTTAGCCTATGGTAAAACTGGTTTCGTTATGCCTTGTTTGCTTAATGTTGAAATTTCCGAGAAGCCACTTATGACGTTAAGTGAGAACTTGTTTCATTTGTAATTACTCGTGGCTGTATAACTGATTAATTCGTATATTTTACGAAAAATAGTTGACAATATTCGAAGAATTGATATATTCTATTTATAAAATATACACATTTATATTTTACGTATTTAAATAGATAAATTTTTAAAATAAAATTTTAATAATTTAATTTACTTTATTTTAAATTATTTTTCGAAAATCTATCAATTATAAGAAATATAAACGAAACTGATAGAAGAATATTAGAAATTTTCTTAAGTTTTTAATATTTTTCCTTTGTATTATTTAAAGTATTTCTTACACTCTTGATTTAAAGAATAATTCAAAAACGATATAAGCGAAAAATATCAATTTTATTCTAAATTTAATTTAAAAACAAGAAATTAATATTTTACTGAAATATCATTTGAATTAAAAATTATTTATTAAAGAAATAAGTTCGTTCATTTTTTTCTTTTGTTTTCTTATTAAATATCATTGATAATATCTCATAATTAAAATTACTACTAAAATTAATATCTTTAAATATTTTTACAATTTGAAATAATCAACCATTTTTTTAATTAAAACTTATCTGAACATTTTTGATTTAGGCTCTGAATAAAAAATTATTATTTAAATAATTCAACAAAATTTTCATAAACAAAACAGTTTTTCAAACTAATTATTAACATTTTTGAAAAAAAAATAAAAGTATATTAAATTTATACATAGATTTTCCGTGGTTTCGCTTTTTGTAGTTTCAATTACTTGCGGTGAATCGTGATACAAAAATATTAAAAGAAAAATTCCAGAAATAAACGATTTATGTTTTAAATTGCGCGCAGTACTGAGTAGCATGATAAAATCTTGCCCCATTTGCTCCGTCCTTCCTGGAACGTAAGTCTTTGTCCAGGGTATTCACGTGTATACGCTATTCCGCCCATTAGTCATTTAGTAGTTGTCTTGGTTATCCGAAGGCTATACCACCGAGTGAGGTCCTTAACCAATTTCACATGATGTCTTGGTTACCAGATTGAGTGTCGTAGTATTACAGTGCATGTATTCAAGTAACATTTATTTTACTTAATAGTAGTCCCGAAATGTAAGAGTAGCAATGCCGGCAATTCGAATACTCCAAAGAGAAACCGTAAAATGTTTTCTTTTAAGTGAAAAAAGCAATCGATTTAATAAAAAAAGAGAGAGGAAAAAACTCTTATGCTGAGAACATAACTTCACATAACTTTTATCACAATATATTGTTATAATTATTTTATTTTATTATTAGTTATTATTGTTAATTTCTGACTATTCCTAATTTTATACAGTAAACTTTATCATAGGAAATGTATGTTTGTATGTATAGGAAATAAATATATTACATAAGGTTCGATACTATCCGCGGTTCCATTATCTTAGGGGTCTTTAGAATATATTATATATCTGGTGATAAGTGGGACTACTGTATTAAACACAGAACACACGATTTCGAATTTTGATAAAGTAAATTAATTACTTTTATTATAATATATTTTTAAATATAATAAATTATCCACAACCTCCAAACTATCAATTGTACGCTAGCGATCAATTATTTGGTTTTGTCTTTAAGGATCAAATTGGAAATCTCTGATTTAAATTATTATAATCTATATCATTTAAAATTGAATGAAATAGATTTTTGTGTATTAAATTATAAATTATTTTTCTATTATTAAGAATTTGCTTCTTAATTTCTAATTAACAAGTCTTATAAAAAGTAAAATTATTTATTTAAAACATAATCATGTTGGTTGTTTACATTAATTTTACATACGTATTTTATAAATAATAATTAGTGTACATTAATGACAATTAACAATCTTCTGAATGAGATACAGTTAAGTCATAAATGTATCTAAATTTAAAGAAAATTACAGAGAATCGTAAACAAAATCTGTATAAACATTACTACTGTGTACTGAGGAAATAAACTGTTTTATATGCTGTATTGTTATTTTTATTTAAATTGATTCAAAAAATTAATTTGAATGATTATATTGATTGAAAATAATTTAGAAAATTATTTAAAAATTTTTATTTTTAATCAAAATAGAAGAATTTGTGAAAAATTCATATAAAAATAATTAAAATCTATTATATAATTAGGCTAATGCAGTTATATAAATATAAAATTGAAAAAAAAAATTTGTTTAAAAATTCTTTTCTCTATATTTTTCCATTCAAAGAAAAAAATGTATTTTGTTTTATTTATAACTAAAATAAAATATTTTATTAAATTATAAATATTATACAAAAAATTTATTAATATATTAAATGAAGCTATAAGCAAGAATTTTATTTAATTATATTAAAATTTTTATAAACTATTTTTACGGTTTAAGATTTAATGTAGCAAAAACAAGAATAATTATTTAAAAAGGATTTGCATGATGATTCATTCTTTCATGCGGAAGAACAAAGTTAAGGTCATATAAGTGTGATTCTTCATAAAGAGAATCTACCGGAAAAGGAGTTGGAACAAAACTAATATCAAAACCTAATGACGTGGAAAATATGTTTTAAACTAATTAAAATCTGATTTTTTGTAGATAATTCACTTACGTATGATCAACAGTGTATTATTTTTTACAAAAATAAAAAATATATATTAATTTTAAATAAAAACAGAGGAAAAAGAGAATTGTTTTATTTTCGACTTAATTTGTATGATAAAAATGAACTAAAAATATTCTAATTTTAGTTTTTCTCGGTTTTAATATAACACAATTAGACAAGAGTAATGAAATGTTTTTATTAATTAAACACTTTTATTTAACTCGATTTGTATCGTACTCAAATCTTACAACTTAAATTTCATTCACTTCTAATTACGATATAAGGCTGAAACTTTGAGGACATATATGTCTGATGATAATATATTTTAAAGATGTTTTAGAGTGTAGCCCCACCTCGAAACCCTACAAATATAACCAAATGTAGAATTTAATCATGATGTGAAGACACTTTGTAAATGCACTGTAATGATATAATGGTCGTGGTGAGGTCACCCGCCATTTTTCACTCCCAATATCGAAAAGCATCACCAATAAAAGTGATTTTTTTTAATATTTATTTTAAATATATTACAGTTATCTTATTAATAAATTAAAATGTTGTACAAAAATGTTTAATTAATTATATTTTAACATTTAGATTCAAAAATTAATCATGTTAAATATATTTATGCGTAAAACAGATGTTAAATATTTTAAAAAAATTATTTAATTACTAATGATTATAAAATTATATTAAATCGTTATTTAATATGAATTTTTAGAATTAACCATTTTGAGCTCGCGATACTAAATTCCGGTTTTAAATTTAACAATTACATTATTTATCTAATGTATTTATAAAAGTATTGAGAAGGCCAAAGCATTTAAATTAATTTGTATTGTTGCTTAAAGGCTTTTATTTCAATATGTCAGTAGGTTAAAAGAAGGTAATCAACTAATCAGAAAAAATTCAAAAATTGCTGTGTTTAAATATTTAATGATAATAATCATGATTAGTTACTAAGTTATTTTCTGTAATATATCATTTACATTAAAAAAATGTTGACAAATTTATTAAAATTTCGAAGATCTTTCAAAACATTAAATAAGTCGACTAATTTTTAAATATATAATGTTATTATAATAATTATTCTGTTTATTGTAATTAAAATAATTTAATTTTCTAGAATAATCAAATAGCGGAGACGAGTGTTTGAAAGTTCTTACTTAGGTATGTACAGTGCGTTTTGCATCGTTCATACACCTATTTTTTAAATACTTAATTTTAAATTTTAAAATTAGTTTATATATGTGTTTAAGAAAGATATAAGATATATATATATAAGAAAAATTTATAAATTAGAAAGTTTAAAGGGATAAAAATTTATCATTTTTATCCCTTCAAACTTCATCCTGTAATATATACTGTATTATTGTATTATACAAGAATTTTTAGCTGAACTTTTTAAAAATAAAATTAGATTTTCTCATATTTATTTTTCTTAATTTTTAACTAAGCTACATAAAATAAGTCAAAAACTTATTATATCGATCAATTACGCATATAGTTTTAGGGAATAATTGGTCTTTATTTGTGCGAATCATTGGGTATTTCCGAGAATGTAATTTTCTGTTTGAATCGTGATCATACGAAAAATAATTGACTTTTTTCGATTACTCGATAACGTGCATTTTTAAACAATGATACGGTATCAAGATCTACAGAGAGAGCCAAGAGGAAAAATTGCTTTATTACTTTTTTTTCCTTTGCTTTTCATAAATAACAATTTTCATAAATCAATGGCATATTATAAAAGTAAATTTGTTTTAATAGAGATTGCGCAAAAGTAACTACAGTCCACGCGTGACGAGATGACCCTTGTAATTATTCATAAAGTTGGGTGAGGAGATATAGATCTACCACTTAAACGATTATACTGTAGTCTTTTAGCCTGTTTTTGCATGTTTTAATACATGTTTAATATTATTTCAAAACATCACATGAAGATAGTAGAAGTAAAAATAAACCTGTTTCAAGAACACGAGTTGAATCAGCTGATTGGTTATCCAAATCGCATTCGAAATGCCTGCCAAAACGATGCCCTCTAGCGGAAAAATTCTAATAAACATAAAAAGAGGAAAAATTTTAATTAACAACAATTAACCTATATTTTAAAAATTCAGATTGGCCGAAAAGGCTTGAAAGATTATTATTTTCGTATTATAAAGGACTAAGAACCAGTACAAGAAAGGAAGTTATAATTCAAAAAACTAACAAAATCTATCAAATTTGCGTAAATAGAAGGTCCTGCAGCAATGGCAGTTCTAATTTTCTGTTTCTTTTTCATTCTGGTTGGGATTTGTGCTTCATTTAAATTTAAACGTATAGCCTAATATATTTGCGACGTATAATATCTTTTTTTCCTTATTAAGACAATTCAAATTTTACATTTTTGATTCTAGGAAAGTAAAATTTCTTTTGAACAGTATAATTTTACTTTTATTAGATACAAGTTAGGAATTTGATTCATAGAATAGAAATTATTCTAGATATATTCTTGAAGACAAACTTTCAATATATTTTCTGAAAAAGTAATAACAAATTAGAATAAAATAAAATCTTAAAATTCACGAACTGCACCTTTAAAGTCATAATTTTTAATGGTCTCTAACAAGCAAAGTTCGGTAGCATATAACTAATACGGAGATTTCCCCAAAAAAATAAAATATGGGAATTTTATAATATTTCTATTTAACAGCTAGTAAATCAAAAGTGGCGATTCACAAAAACTAATATTTAAATTTAAAAATTGTATCCGACATAACAGTATGTTTTTCACTGCACAAAACTACAAATATGACAGATTTAATGCAATTATTGACCGTGTCGGAGCAAAATCATATTGTAGAAGATTTGCGTTATATACGAGAGTTGCCAGTTATGTTAAATTTTTAATTTGAAATATAAATAATAATTTAGATATTAAGATAAGTCTACGTTAACATGTAACTGAATGTGTAAGTAAGATGCATAAGTAAGTTGACATTATCATTGTTTGCATTTGTGGAATGTACAGATGTATTCGCATTTTTCTGAACTTCCAGCAATACATTTCTACTTCTTTACAATTATCCGTAAGGTGGGAATAAATGAGATTACAAACAAGATTCATTAAGAATATTCTTTACCAAGTCTTTTAATATGATATAATTTTCATATACTAAACATTCACCTTTCAAATAGCGTGAACCAATTTCCGCATTAATCTAGCAAATAAGGAAGTTTGTTCTTTATACAGTTCAGCACAGTTTGAGCAAATGCAATGAAACTTTCTAAAAGTTTATAAATAGATATACAGCTAAATTGTTAGAAATTAATGAATGCTTTGATACTTTCAAAATAATATCTAACAATATAGTATTGGTGGTATAATAAATAAATTAATTGAAAATTTGATTTATAAGTGCAGAAATGAGTTATGAGTTATAAATGAGAAAAGTTCAAGCAAATTTTTACCAGATCTATATAATTAGTTTTTCTAAAAACTAATTATATATTAGTTTTTCTAAAAACTAATTATATAGATCTGGTAAAAATCTGTTTGAACTTTTATAAATTAACATTAATAGACTTAAGCGTAACAAATTAACAAAAGATAAATAAATAAATATATAAATTAATTAATTAATTAACATTAATTAAATAGTCACTAAAAGAATACAATTAATAACATAATTTGCTGCGGTATATAGACTTTGGTATGAAGTAAAAATCAAATAAAAATTAAATACATTTTTCTCTTTGCTTTTTTTATCTATTCATTTTTAAGTATAATTGTAAAGTGTATCTACTAAGGTACAAAAAGGATACAAATATCTGCATTTTAATTTTTATTTTAAATACACATTCAGAATGATGACCTCGAAAGAGTTTTTCAAGGACTGTTTAATAATTCGCATTTTAGTTTTCAAAAACCGTGACGCTTTTAAATATTAAAAGTTATATATTTTTTAAATGTCTTTTACCTTGATAAATTGTTTAAATCCATGAAAAATAAATACGTTGCTTACGTGATTAAAAAAAGAACACTTTACATCATTTTACATTGTTGTACATTTTTCAAATTGTGAAGTTATTTTTTTTAAATTAGGGTTTCGACTATAATTCTGATTATAATCTAACGAAGAAAATAAATATAATTTTCTAGTAATCGGACAGGAAATTTCAGAAAGTACTCGTAGCTATTACGAAATCTGACAATGCAAAATATATTTTTCCAAATTTCTCCTGTTCGTACAATTTATTAACTTAGCACATCGAATACAATATAAAATACAAGTATTGAATTTCTCTAAAAAATTCATATTATTAATTAAGAAGTAAATTGATCGTAGAAACTTAAGTAAAATATTAAAGTTTAGCTTTACAAAATAACAAATTAATGACGATATTTAAATAAATTAATTAAAAATAAAATCATAAAGCGTTACCTTTACCTTTATCGTGATTTCTAGAAGTGAAACAAACTTTATCTAAGCAAAAGTCTGGCTAATGTAAATCGAAAGCAAAGTAATATAACTGATGAACAAGATTGTAAATACCTACTTACTAAACAACTGACTAATACATGCCTTCGTAGGAGAATATATAGCTGTGTTCACATCAAGGTCATAAAGGTTTTGTTTTTTCATTGGTTGAACCTAAACCAACTTAAAGGTAAGTCTAATAATCTTTTCTATTGAAAAGTAAATTTTTTTATTTAAAAGTTTATCATATTTATAAGTTCATATTTATCATAGTTTATCATATTTATACACTATAAAAATACTAATTCAAAAATATAACAAATGTAAAAAATTTAAGAATGGACAAAATATTATCACGTTTTAATAAATTGATAGATTTAATTGATAGTTTTAATCTTATATTTACTGAAGTATTATAAAATATAAATATTAAATAATATCTAAGTGTTTTTAATATTATATGTGAAAGATTGCAGACGATATTTTAGTTTAAAAGCAGGATGCGGTATTTAGGATGCAAAAGTAGCAAAATAATTTTGTATTATTTACATAATAAGAGTTGTAATTGAAGGATAACTTTTCTTTTAATATTCATAATAGAAAAGTTTTTTCAATATATCGAAGGTGACTTCAATGATTTTATTGTTGAAAGAATAACGCATTGTTTTGTGCTAGAATCACATTTTCAAGACACTTGTAGATGTGTTATTCTATACTTTATCATTTATTGATACATATCTATCTAGAACGAATAAAAATTTAACTACTCTGAAAACTGAAGATTAATTTAAAGGTAAACAACTATGACATATATCAGAGATCTTAAGTGAAATAATTTTGTTTTTAAATTACGTAAATATTTTCCGTAACTGATTATCAACAGTGAAATCACAACATAACCGGTTGAATATATCTTGTGTTAAAGCAGGTTTTTCTTTTCAAAAATATATTCTAATAAGGCCTACATAAGATAATTGAAGAAAGATTTTACAACTTTGAAAACATCGAATTTATTCAGAAGATTAACAGAATCGGTTGAGGCATTAATTTATAGCACAACACATCGTTTTATCTTAAGCAGTCATTTTTATTAGACGTGAGCACCATTAGTGATAAAGCGGACATCCCACCTGAATTCAATTTTTTGTTAAATTAAAAGCAGCTTATCAGTAATTGCGACGATGATTAGAGTTTTGAGCATAGTAAGGTTTTCAGTCAAAGGCAAAATAAATATCGGGTCTTTAATGAAATCCCAGAAAAAACGTCGAGAGTTATCGAATTTGGCTAATGAGAGAGTCATGCTATCCGCTCCACCCGCTCAGTCCATCGACCTGGGAAACGTTTGTCGAGGAAATCCCTGACATCTACAGTATGGAGTGGTGTACCATCTTTAGAAAGTACGTGTGTCCTTCTGTGTCATCGTCGTTTAGCTATGAAATGGGAAAATTTTCCAGCGTATCAAGATACACGATTCCGTCTATGGTATTCTCATGGAAAAATGGAGCTGTATACTTTGCTAAGAGCACAAAACACATTCACTTTTCGACTATCACGAACATATTCCTAGTTGTAAATTTTCAAAGCCTAAAATTCTGTAGTTATGAATTTTCACTGAGATGAAATAACTCATCAGTAAATTTTTTTGTTTTTTTTTTTTTTTTGTTTTGGATTCTTTCCGCTCTGAAGGCACTAAGAGGACTTTTATTTCAGGCCCGGCCTATCGTGGGTTCAGCCAAGCTCACAATGGGGCAGCTAAAGTAGTTAGAAGAGGCCCGTTATATTTGGGACAGATCACCCAAGAAAAATTCTTGTTCTTCCTCGCTCAACTGATTTCGATTCCAGGTCCCCAGATCAGTAGGTTGATGCCTTAACCGGCTCGACCATATGACTGGCATCACTAAAGCTAAAGTTTGGTCTTCCTCAATTCGATGAAATTTTTCTGCACAAAATTCCTGACGATTTATGTTATTTAAGCCACCAATTTTTGCAGCATTGCAAATTTCAATAGTTTAAATACAAACGTTTTCGTAAAATTCATCAAATAATTGATTATGAAATGCCAGTTTCATGAGACGCAGTTCACGTTCCTTTTCTAGAACCTCAAACGAAGCTCGGCTTCACTTATTTTACGACAAAAACAAACATAAGGGCAAACAATGGATTTGTCACAGCAAACAGAACAATTAGTCTCAACAGAATTTCGGTGCCAAGGGTAAATCTACCTGAAGGAACCCTATGAAACTGGTTGCGAAAAATACTGTTGAATCATTGTTGTGGGTTTGTTTCCTCAAACTAAAATCACACAGTGAGCATCAACGAAAGCATCCATTGTGAAATGTGGGCCTCAAAGTGATGAAATTGATGGCACTATATAAGATAAACTTGATGCGTTTTGTTATAAATTAACGATTCTACTAGTCTGCAAGTATTCTGATTAAAATTCTACCTGGTTTCGAAGTTTTAAAAGTTGTGATATTAAAAGACGAAGTAAGAAGAGACATTGATGTTCTCAGAAATGATCGTCATTAAGTGAACTAATCGTATAAACTTTATAGGATAGTAGTAAACTAGTATAGTAGTAGACTATACTTTATACTATAAAGTATAGTCTACTACTCATGTAAACTATATGTAACACAATGATACATAGTATTTGTGTATCTAAACGCAGAAAGGTACAGGAGACTACAAATTTTTAAGCTGTATTGTAATCTTACGGGTCTCCATCGTTAAGAGACCCGTGCATTCCTGTACGAATATTTTTGCATTCAGAAGGTATATTGAAAACGTGTTGAATTACGAGTATTATTAAAATTTGATAATTCTGGTGCAACTGGCATTTTGAGTGACGACCGACGTTGAGTATTTGCTTATTAAACGTGGGAGATTATTCCGTTTCCAAATTGGCTCTCTGGCAAAATAGGATTGCAGAAAAGTTAAAACCGGAATGCCTAAATCTCGAAAAATGGAGAAGCGTTTTTTGTCAAAACGATCTGAGAAACTTTTCCTCGTATTTAAAATACGTTATTATCGAATTTTGTGAATTGAGTAGCGACATCTTAATCCTTAAATAATATTCACACGAATTTTACAACATGCATTTAATAGATACTGTTTTTAAGTATGATAAAAAAAAATCGTGCCTATATTGTTATAATTAATCTCATGGTTATAAAATTATGTAAATAAACATGATTTAATAAAATAACGTAAATATCCTTGTAACTCACATTCCTCTTCTCGAACTTTCGCCTCTTCATCAAATTCGTACCCTAGTTAACAAAGCTAATTGATAAATACGTTTATGGAACGATAGAACACTATGAATCTCACATATTGTTCTTGACTAATTTGAAATTTATGTTAAGCTTTACTTTTAAGAATGCTTTTAAGTTGTTCATATTATGAAATAGGACTTGTAAAACAATAGACAATTAATTTTCAAATGGTTGCGTAAGACTGATGATTCTATAATTACTGTTTTCCAGTTTAATTTTAACTATCATGAAGAGGAAAATCGCATAATACCCTTTAAAAAAAAATGATTGAAATGTCTATTAGTTTGCGGATTATCTAAAGTTATTTCATAGCAATTCTGTAACTAAAATATATTCCTTCAAAATTTTTAATAATTGTAAACATTTAAATATTTTAAAGTCATTGCAAAAACATTTAATTGTTTATATTTTTCAAATTTTCTTATTTTAAAATTAATTATAAACTCATTCAAATATGATAGTCCTTTAGTAAATATAAAATATAATTACGACATACAAAGATAAAAAAAACTTTCTTTTGTCTTTCTTTATCGCCGTTCACTCCATCGGCAGTCCTTAGACGATTCACATAATCTCGGAGACGACTTTTCCTTTGAGGCTACAGCCTCCGCAGAACAAATGTAAAATCAGGTAACAGCGTCATCTGGTGTTATCGCCACATTCATAATATTACACTTTTAAAGTAAAGAATTAATAAAAAGTACGTGGCCGGCGTTAATTACATTTAGTAAATATAAAATATAATTACGACATACAAAGATAAAAAAAAAACTTTGCTTTTGTCTTTCCTTATCGCTTATATGATAGTCCTTACTAATTTACTTAGTAAGATTCTAAAAATAAATTGTTCAAATTATAGATTAAAAAATTTAAAGTTAACTTTTTCTCTCGCTTCAGAACGTATTTTTGTCCTTCAAAATTTATGTTTTATAAACAGAACACATTACTTGGAAAAAATTGCATCCTCAAACGAGAAAAGATTTTATCTACAGCAAATATAATTATTCGTACTTTATTTAAAAACTAATTAAATTATTTTCATGACATAAAAAACATCTATTGTCTCATTTTCAATGAGCCAATTCTAGAATAGCGAATTGAGAGTGTCTGATTACTTTTAAAGATAAAATTGACATTTATTTTCAAAACTAATTGTTAAACATAACTTTATCAAAGTCTAATTATTATTGTCATAAGTCATTAAATTTGCACATTTAAAACAAAATATTGCATATTTTTTATTGCTTTTATGTTTAATAAAATATTAAATTTTAAGTAAGTTTAAATTATAACTACGGGCTGCCTTGATTTTAGGTCAGTGATGTCTTCCTGGAGGAGATGGCGTAATTAAAATTGATGGAAAAGAAATCACTTTTATTATGGAATAAAATAGCGATGCGTTCTAGGCGTCCACGGATAAATATATTTTTTATCAATAAAAACACATTTAATGCCAAAATTTTTACTAATACAAATTAATAATAATAAAATCAAAACTTATTTATAGGTAAAATCCATGATGCAATTTCTATACTGCCATTATGTTTATTCCATACAGTAGTGCCCCTGGACGCAACTTTTCAGTTACAGTTCTGCAATGATGGCTAAGGATCTGCATGATCCTCAGCCATCATTTGTAGAATATGAATCCAGTTGTATGCAGTGTCTTTCTTTTCCTTCCCTTGAAAATTTCATAATAAAATGCTAAGGCTTGATTTAATTTCTTTCTTACAAATTGACTTCGGTCCTATTCAGGATTCATTTCGCAACGCTCTTCAATCAATGAGTTGACTTTAGTAAGACATTATTTAAAGACGTCAGTAATTATTAGCTTCTAAAATTATAAATCAATGTAATTTCTTGGCGACTTGAACACTTAGATTCACTAATAACTTTTATTTTACATGGCTGATCTATTTTGTTTTTACTATTATATAATAACTTCACTTTAAAATGGTGAAATACCGTTTAAACAATAAACATTTAAAATAAAAAACAAACTTGCACTGCTTAGAATCACTATTAAAGTGATGCAACCAATAGACGTGAAAAAACATTTGCAGTTATCATTTGCAAAAAGAAAGAAAAAAACCTGTTCTATATATGATGAAAAAGTTTTGAGTCTTTTTAGAGAAAATTTGAAACTGGTGTGACTGTCAGTCGGCGTAAATAAAACTGGCATAAAGTGGAAACAACCTTCTTGCTCTGGAAGCACCAGTGTATTCTTCCTAATTTAAACTTAAATTTTAAAAAGTAATTATTTAAAAAAATTCCTATTTGTAGCAAATTTTATCCTAAACGTTTAAAATTACAGGCCCGTACGTGCTAATTTTAGCAACTGAGAACACAAATAAACAGACGAGAAACTATAATAAATAATCCTAGTTTGAATTATTATAAAAGGTAAGAATTTACCGGGTTGGTGGAAAATAACTAAGCATTGAGAAATTTGCTTTTATTTTTTAGTATCGACGCAATCCTAATAAAATTTATGTATCCATGTACTTCAATCAATAGAATTTTATAATTCTTGCATTGGTGGTGTGAACAGCAACCCAGAAAAGCCGTACATTTAGTAGAATAAATAATGCCGACCATTTGTTTGTTTAGGAGCGAACGCAGATTACTGCACCCTATGAGGTTTATAAATTATTGGTTGATTTGGTATACGATGAAGGGACGTCGTGCTACAATCCATCCGTAAACAATCTAGAATTGTCATTCGAAGCTAAAATGACCCCAGGTTCAGTTGCGTATACACAAAGAAGTAGCCGTACATCCCCATTATGTTCTGAGAATAACGTGTCGTTAGTGGAAAGTGCTGGTGCCTACAATGAATTTGAAGGTATGCATCGTTATTTCCATTTAATAAGGTACATGGTAAGTTATTTTCATTACCGTCGCTTTTCAAGTATTAAAATTATAGCGATTTCTCAATGCCTAGTTACTTTCCACCTGTAGTACAGATTCTAACTTATATTCGTTAGTAGGCAGTTATTAGCGAGGTAGAGGCCGAAGTTTTAAACGTGAAAACGTATACGTCTGACGTTCAGCGCCGCTTTCCTGTAAGCCTAGAGGTTTGACAATGGCATTTGGAATGTCGAGCTTGATTCCACTGACTTTCCAAACGCCATTGTCAAACTTCTAGGCTTACAGGAAAGCGGCGCTGAACGTCAGACGTACACGTTTTCACGTTTAAAACTTCGGCCTCAACCTCGCTATTAAGCCAACATATGGCAAAGTAATAAATGCAACCTCCGAGAAAAGTGAATATTTTCAAATTATCATTTAAAATGATAATTTTTTAATAAAAAAAAGCATAATATAAATATTTGATTTGGTAGTTACAAGTTATCTTCAAAAATGTATCAGTAACATACTGTACTCAATTCATATCAGTTAGGAAAAAAAATTAAGTTTGTAATAATCTGACATCAATTTTGCATTCAATATTGAAAGCTTTTCCCGCAAATATAAATTTGAGATTAAATCTTCACTTTGAGAGTTACGAGATTAACTAAATTGATTTAATGATATACAATTAAACAATCAAACGTCCTTTCAGTATGTAAATTGCATTATTAAACGAATTACGTAATCGATTTTTCCGATATGCCACGCCATCTGTTATCGAAAACATAAATGAAGAAATAATACTTTTTACAAAACTCAAAAACACAAACAGCGATTATAATGTTAACTTTAATGATTTTGTTTTTAGACATTATCATAATTTCTAAATAAGTTTGCTTACCAGTTATTTCTATTATTATCTAAATAAGTATTGTATATATCTACTAATTATGAAAATCAGCTGTAAAGATTTTAAAAAATTAAACCTTACGAATTTGTCTATTTTAAGTTATTCTTCAAAAAAAAAAAGAAAAAAAAATCTTTGTTAAAGTGAGTGCTGTTGTTTGTGGTCAAATTAATTATTAAAAAGGATTATAAAAATTTTACTGCCACTCAAATTAATCAAAATTTGAAGAAATAAATGTTAAATATTTTAGTTTTGAGCCATTTTTTACTTTAATTTTAAGAAGATTATAAACAAAGTAAAAGTTAGTATTTTTTGTTTATATATTTAAATTTTTTTAATAAAAACGTTTAATTTCTAAAACTTTATGCTATCCAATGTTTGGGGCACTTGCTTTCTGTGCTCTTATAATTGATTATAAATTATACTCGCATATTTATTATCAGAATGTTGTAAATAAAAAACTAAAGTATTCTTGCACAGCCTCTATAGTCCGTTATATTATATCATCGAAAAAATAAAGTAATAAAAATAATGGAAAAACAAACTCTAATTTTTACATTCATACTCATTGCTATTTTATAAAAAGAACTTTATAATTTAATTTTAAGTGATTATTTCTAAACGAAAGAACCATTTTCCTACATACCTGTATATTTTTTGGCGTTGATTTTTACAAAAATTTCAATTAGTCCAGTCGTTATATCTGTAGACAGATAACTGAATGAAATTCTAGAAAAGTTTTAATCCTGTGAGTTAAACAAGATAATTTTATTCATATTTATAGTATTCAAAATAATGAAATGATTGTTTCATATATAATTTACGTAATGACTTATACGTCGCATTATAACTATTATCTTCGTAGATAAAAATTTAAAAACATAATAAAAATTAAATCATTTATTTGAAAGACTGGACGTTGAAAAATGAATTTGTTTTATTGATAGTAATAAAATTTAACTAATGAATTACATATCACATAATACAAGGTATTTTAAAAGGTAACCTATTGATTCATTCATGTCAAAATAATTGCAATATCCTGACGTGTGAATAATTCAGTATAAACAATATATATTGTTTAGACTGTCAAAATAACTTAGTTGTACTGTTTTTAAAATAACTTTAGACGTGGCATGTAATATTCTATTATATAAAAAGATTATAATTAAACAGATTTTATACTTAAATAAAACGTTTTCTTATTTCGAAAAAAATTAATAATTAAATTATTTAAAAAACTATTTGTCATTTTAGAATTATGTTCTATTTTTAAATTCGTTTCATCAAGAAATAATTGTGAAATTACTTTTCTAAATAGTTATTAATATTGTCACGGAAAATTGACGAGACAGAGTTCCGAAATAACACTTTCGTTTACAGGACGAGGAAGTTGTACAGAAAAGAAATACAATAAACTGTAATATTTCCCAGAATAAGAATGGAACTAATGACTGGATTTGAAATGTATCATTTCGACTCCGTACTAAGCGAAAGAATAAGACTTAAAATTTCGGTCAAATAACGTTAAATCGAAGTTCGACCACAGTACATACAGTACATAGTTTTCCTTATGAACAGGTCTCGAAATTTTCGGTATTTTTAACTCGAATCGATCTTCAGTATACTATTCACCCTTTAATAGGACCGTGATCTTCATTTTCTCTTATATTCCTGTGAATACAAAGAATTAAGATAAACAAATACTACAGCTTCATGCCTAACACATCATCACGTTATTACAATCTAGCATCGCGTCGCTATTCTTTTCCTGATAAAGTATATTCCCGTTCTGATTGGGTCACAAGTGGACGGCTTAACGCTCTTAAAAGTCTCATAAACTGTATACAATTTTGTAATCATTGGTCATCCAGCGAACAGCAGCGCTGCAGCGCTTTAGTGAAGCGATCGGTTAAATAATCTTACACGACGTCACTCTGTCAGAGCTCTCTTGAAGCAGTCGACCATTATTGATAAGGACACTCCGCTGCATTAAAGCACTTTAGTACAGCATATTTATTAAACTCGTTAACTGGAATTCGAGATTTTTTATCCTTAAACTTCAACTTAACAACGTTTTACTGTGTCATTTTCTATTTTGTAATTAATATAGAACTACTTTCGTTTGCGTACGTATATTAATCCTTTGAAGCAGATGGTACACGGGTGACCCATTTATTTAAAATTCAATATTATTACAATTATTAATTATATAGACTTGTTCTTGAATAAAATATAAACGTATGATTACTATTTATTATTTAATAACATTTATTTGATAAATATTTATTGAGTTACAATTTTTTAACAGCAATTAAGTTTGGAAAAATTTTCTGGAAAATATTTCCTAGGTTTAATTTTTTTAAATAACTAAACTGACTTTTTCTATAGCAATAATTGTGGAAATTGTTATCTTTTGAGTTGAAGGGACAATCCCAGTGGGTTTTTTTTACTTGAAATATTGAAATGCAGGATTTATCACTCAGGTAACTAATTGGTACATAACTGTCTCTGCGTGAAGGGTTAATATATATTACTACAGTGATTGAAGTCTGTCTGTAAGATTTGTCAATGCTGATTATTTATTATTATTATTATTATTATTATTTTGTTTTAGCTTTATAGTATTTGGTGTATATGTTAGGCTCAAAGACCGAAATCGCTCATTGAAAAGTAATCAAGTGTCCTAATCTAACCAGAACGCGTCATGGTCAAATATTATGAAAGCCGGCCACGATATGAATTTCGCTTTGTGGTCGTTTTTCTGGCTCAATAAGCGATTTCGGTCTTAGGGCCTAACATATTTTTAGTGAAGTGCTCTTTACAACTTTTAAATTTGAATTTTTTGCATATACAAGTATTTTTTGGCTTTTGTGGGATATCTTGTAAAGGAATCGTACTGTTGGTTTTTGCCTTTCATGTTGTATTTCTCAACTTTTCTCGTAAGGTTAGTTTTTAGTTAGTTTCCGATCAAACTTTGAATGATAATCTATATAATAGCTAATGTTTTTTACATGGAACATTAAAAAATTGAACCATGGCAAGTAAATAGTGTAGTAGATAATTCAAACTTTCATTAGAGAAGTCAAATTGTTGTGTGAATCAGATTGAAGAAGAATATGATTTCGATGAGAAAGAGATAGAAGGAAGAAAAGAAAGAAAGAAAAAGCGAAAGTACTCAAACATTCTGCAGATCTACAATGAATTTATTGGTGGGGTGAACTTTGTAGACAAGAAAATGTAACTTTCGAAACGGACAGGAAGTGTAAAATAAAGTATTATTTTCGACCTTTCAATTATCTTGATATTTCTGTGAACAATATTTATTAGATCTTGGTTGCTTGCTGTTTTCTTTACTATATGTATTTTCTTAGCATAAGGTTGCCGTTGAGATCAAAATATGTCTTCTCACGAGTCGCGTTGTACTAACTGTCACTGTAATTCCAGGTAATTATGTTTTATTGTATAAAACTTTGTACGCGTATCCTAAATATTTTAATACAATCGGTAAATCTGTAACTCTGTAATAATTTTTGCTGATAAATCTGTTATAATAGGACTGAAGAGGGGCATTAAGTCGAAATGCATATCCTTTCCTAGCAATAAATCGACTTGTTTCCACTAAAAGTGTTCCTGTGTGATTTGTTTTCAACGGCAACTTTATGTTAAGAAAATAAATATTTTTATTGTTTGGCAAATACTCAGCCCGAATTCAAAAATGAAGTCCATTGACTTTAGGACATTTCTTTCATGAGAACTTATCAGAACCTTATCAAACAAGAAACATGCTCTCCACGTGCACAACTCAAAAAATTGAAGGTTGACAGGAAAAAAATCACCACTTACCAGACACAACATGCATGAAAAAATTCTTTAATGTACCCAAAGGAACATTGAAAACCGAACAAATGTCACCTGCATGACTTTCCAAGTTCATTTATGTTCAATTAGTAACAGAAACTGATTGAAGATATACATGAAAACTAATACTATGTGGCTTTTTTTATAAATAAAAACTTTCTAAATACTAAGTTCAACATCTGATACATATCTTCATCATATATGCATGTTTACCGTTGATACAGATTTGTCCCATGCCTTATTTTTTTAAATGTATATTTATTGCATATAACTTAAAACTACAGTACATAGACTACATTTAACTTACTCTTGCAAAAAAAAAAACTTTAAAATTTTTCATTAATTACAATTCTGCTTTAAATGGTTAAAGAACATCGTCTCTATCCTTATTCTGTGAAAGATTAGGCTTATAAAATATTAACTAAAACAAATTATCAACACACACGTAACACAAGGAGAAGGCGAAATAGGAACAGATGGCTCGAATAGTCGACGCAGGGAAATTCCAAAATCTAATTGCTTCACGAGTGGGTTCATCATTCAATTTTTCTTTCCAGTTATGCCGTGGTTTCATCTGTTTGACGGCGGAAGTCCATTTCACTATAATATTTAAAACATTTAACATTAAAATTATGATAAAAATAATCATAATAAATTAAATTGTATATAATTGTGTTGTTTGATGAAGTTCAAAACTTTCCGTCTGAGATCGCGTAGCTTGGAGGCGTTTTATCCGATCAGAAATGAAGAAAATGCAGAAATGAGCTGCGTTACTTAACTTACTTTCCCGGCAAGAGTGAAAATTGGGTGTGATGCCATTTGTTATGAGCTTTTATTTTTAAAACGTTTTATATAATTAATTATTATAAAGTAAAAAAAATTAATTTTGAGAGTTGAGATGAGTTTTATATAAAAGAAAATAAAAAATTGTAAATGCTATTCACAAGTCCGACCCCACTCCAGATATGCAAAGTGACGTTTTCTATTTTCTACCCCTTGACCTTTAACCACCAAAATTTAATCGCATCAATCCCACTAATACACAAATCTCCCTGCAATATTTTAGAATTTTCGATAAAAAGTACAGGAGTTAGTAAGCTTTAAAGTAGGTGAACAAAATCGTGTTCCTTCACACTCAGTAAAATCCATACATACAGAACTCCCATTTTTTATGTTTCAATGTCTCCTGAGTCAAAATGTAAAAATCTTGAGGGGTCATTATTTGACCGATTGCCATGCTTTCCGTCTGTTATACATAACAGCCAGAAAAGTAATAAGTTACTTTCTATCATTAACAGAATAAGTAATTCTTAATGATTTACTAATATTCGGTTTATATACAAATATGATGTTTCATGCTAAAGAAATTACTAACATTTTTCAATAAAAAAGAAAAAAGAAAATACAGTATATAAAAACTAAACTTTTAAGAACATTTTATCTTTTATAATATTGTTATTTTGTTCCTTTTATTAGCGAGGTTGAGGCTGAAGTTTTAAACGCGAAAACGTGTACGTCGGACGTTCAACGCCGCTTTCCTGTAAGCCTAGAAGTTTGATAATGGCGTTTGGAATGTCGAGCATGATTCCACTGACTTTCCAAACGCCATTGTCAAACTTCTCGGCTTACAGGAAAGCGGCGCTGAACGTCCGACGTACACGTTTTCGCGTTTAAAAGTTCGGCCTCAACCTCGCTATTATAATGACAATACTTTGTTACTATTCTGGCTGTTATAATACGGGAAAGTACTGTAATCATTTGAAATGTTTAGTTTATTGTTACTTTCCTGGTTGTTTTAACGTGACACGGCGATTACATTCCCGATTGTTAGCCTATAGTACAATATTGTAATTGCGTCACATTTGACCCTCCGAATTTTGGAATTATTTGCTTTTTGTCATCTCTGAATCCACAAAGTCAAAAAATTGATATCCGAAATGTATGTGTGTGTATGTGTGTTGGCGTCTATCTCAGGATGGGTAAAGATTAAGAAACAAAATTTGGCACGATAATTTATACATAAAAGCATTAATGCTACTAAATTTTGATGATTAAAAGTGAAAGGGATAGGGAGATAAAAGTGAGTCACGAATCATAACTCGAGAAGGGTTAATGAAAATTTTACTCGTTATTAGCATTTACAGTTTTTTATAAAGCTCACATCCCACCCTCAAAATTAAGATTTTTGCCATTTTATAATAATTAATAATATAAAAAGTTTTTATAACAAAATCTAATAACAGACGGCACGACAATTTCATTTATGATTCATAATAAAAAGGTTATTTTTAATAAAATTTCATAACAACCGGGAAAGTTATGCAGCTCGTTGCTGGGATGTTTTGATTATGTCTTTATATTTGTGAATCTTTCATTTTATCATAAAAATTTAAATGTAATTTACAAAAATAAGAGCCGTTTTAGAAATTTTTCCGTTTTTCCTCCCTGTGGTGTCGGGATTCGTTTGGTTGTCTGGTTTCTTCGGTTTTTAAAATTTAAATTGAATAGTAACAAGACATTGAAAATTTAAAGTAATGTTTATTTTAATAGTCGCCTATCTTGATTAGGTAGTGAAATTCGTAATAGCTCTGAAAAGAAAAACAAAAAATAAACGCTTTGCTACATCTTCTATGCCTTTAAATTAGAAACGGAAACCGAATTACTTGTTACATTTATGTATTTTGAACCTTGATTCATACATGCTATTTTTATAATATTATGAAAGAATTTTTCGAAGAAAATTCAATGATAATTAATAGAACTATTTCGAAATAATTATAAGATACATGCTGTATATTTTTAAGCAATGGGAACGTAGTAAACGAAAATACCTAAAATTGCTATAGGCTATAAAATATAGAATTCAAAGAATAATATTTTAAATAATGTTAGTCAATAATAACGAAGAAAATACCGTATATTTAAATAAGAATATTAAATGGGTTAGATAAAAGGACGAAGTTTAAAAACGATTATAGTGTATTTTTATAATTTTGTAAATTTTTTATGCATAATTATCGTCCTTCAATTTTATTATTATTAATAATTAACAATTAAATGAATTATTTAAAGTAAAAATATTTAAGAAAAAATTATTATAAATCTGTGTTTTAAAAACTAAATATTTTATTCGATTTTACAATAAAATAAAATTTATATTTTATGATAAAAGACATACCATTTATATTACAAGCAATTAATCAAAAACTTTTATTGCCATTTAGGGAAGTTCGATCGTTGGGAGTACAAAAAGGAACATAGAAAAACTATTAACAAATGCGAAGTTAAGGTTACATTTAACATCCTAAACATCAAATCAATCAATAACATTAATCAATCAAATCACAATTCAATTTACTTAAATAAAGAGATTACAAAATGTACATATTTCTTAGTTAACACCAACGATAACTTGATATGATGCGGTAACACAGATGAAGTTAAAGGCTTACTTTTTACAATATGCAATAATTTATTTATTTCCCTTTCCATTTCTTTCACATGCAAAAATTAGGTGCGTGATTTCATTACTACCACACACAAAAAAATGTTGATTAACAAAAAGCAGTTTTGACTTTTAAGCGCAGCTGGGTCATACATAGTATTAATTGTAACAAAATTGATAAATAAAGAAAACTTAACTTATAACAAGGTACTGTACCTTGCCGACCGCAGCCATCGAACAGTACCAAGAGTGAAACAGAATTCTATAACAGTTCTACATAATGGGAATAATATTTCCTATCCCATCGTTTTAAACAGTTTCTAAATAAAAAATCAAATGAATCTGGCGATTCCAACACCAAGTCTATAGACAAGTGAATGCCGAGTGGTTTTTTCCACCTGATTAAAAAAATTCGATATATTTCTATACCAATTAATTTTTTTTTTGTTACGAAAGATTGATTTTTAATAAATACTTCATAGGAAATTTTTCACCCTACTTTGATTAAAAGATAATTTCCGCATAAATATCATTTCTCTTTCCTAATTAAAGCTTTTTAAAGTTAAAATCTAAAGTTAAACCTAAATTAATTTATATAATTTTAACATAAAATTTAAATTAATTTATTTTTCGAATATTCTATGGTTTCAAAAATTATGTAACTGAATTTATATAGGCCTACTCTTAAATATTTTTAATAAATTTTTTTTAATTTTCATTTCAGCTTGTATAAAAGTATATATAAATGTGCACCAGGCTATATTTCGATTATGGTAAGCAATAAATGAAATTTTACTGGTGTGTAGGTAATTGGTACCTTCTACTCGTTGATTTAAACGCCCCTTCTCATGGAACAGTTTCTATTACGAATGCATAACCTTGACCGCTCATAATGTCATAGAGTATTTTAACCGAACAAAAAACCTTTTGTTCTGGCCTTGGAACGCTCTACAACTTTGTAACTTAAACTTAACTGTGCTGTTATCGTTCATAACATTCGAAATACGATTTGCCCCGTGAGAAGGAGACGTTTAAACCAACGAATAGCATACAACCGATTATCTAGACGCCAATTAAATTTCATTTACTTCTCAGAAGCGAGATAAAGCTTGGTGAAATGTTTTTATCTACAGCCTATATGTTAATAAAAAGTTGTATGAATAATTTTTATGGATAAACTTTACTGATAATTAATTAATGAATAAACTATTTACGCTTGTTTAAAACTATAAACGAGATTTATTTTCATTTATCAAAAGATTAAAAACAAACTTATCATTACTGAAAATAATTATTGAACAAATATTCACCATTTTCATTATTCTTCTAAGGAATAGACCGAGTGGTTTTTTCCCTGCCGGAATATTTTTCTTTTTTCCAGTTTTTTACCACAGGTTTTCTATTTTCATCTTCCATTTTTTGTTTTAATAAGTTGTCTAAAGAATATCAATTAAAAAACGCTGCTGACTATTTTATACTATTTTAAATAAATGTATAACAAAGAATAAATAATTTATAGAAAGCATACTCAAGCAAATTTAATTTAATTTAATAATAAAATATAATCTATGGATTTTAATACTAATATTAAGGATAATAGTTAGTTTAAGTAAATACGAAATTAAATAACTGAATTTTTTAGTTCTTAGATTAAAACACAATTCAAAAAAGTACCTTATTTCCCCGAAATAAAAAATGCAAAACTGTGTATATATGTGTATTTTTATTATTACATATAAATAAACGTAGAAAGTATATATTTTTTATTTTTGGAGTGTCCAGGAAGAATTAATCAAATTCCCATAAAAAACCTATGGTAAATCGATAATTGGTTAACGAACAATTCGGATAGCGAACAAAGTCTTGGAGCGGATTATGTTCGTTAACCGATCACCCACTGTATTTTAAATTAAATAAATTAAAAATATGATTAAAGATTGCAGTCCGGCCGGCATTGCGACGATGTCACAATAAATAAATAATTGTTCGTTATAATCTATATAGTCATTTATTTTTAAGTATTAATGCCAATAATAATATTTATTTATGTTTAATTATATATTAATATTATTATTTTATCATCAAATACATCCGTCGTGGGTTGCAACGGACGTATTAAATACGACCTTAACTGGGCTTATTTTGGGGTAGAACTTATATATTATAAGCATCCTAAAAAATAATGCTAGGGCCTATTTTCCGGATAGGTCTTATTTTCGGGGAAATACGGTAGTAGTATATATATATATAAAGTGATAAATGATTCAATTACATTAATGATGTCGCGATTATCTATTGAATGGAAATTCTTTAACCTTTTAAAAATTTCAAGGATATCCTATTGTTCTTCTTGTTAATAATTTCGTGTTAAACTCACTTTATGTAAACAAAGCACGTGTATATTGCAACGTTCTAAATAATAATGAAAGGTATAGTTTACTACTTTAAATATAAACCTTGACATGTTGAACATGATAAGTCAAATGTTTGCGTTGTAGAATTTCAAAAAGCCCAGATATGGCAATAAAGTTCTCTAACTGAACCACCAATGATTGTTTTTGTTCGAGAGTTTTAGTCGATTCCTTTCCTAATGATTTGATTGTTTTTCTATTTTTGGATTAAAAAAAAAAAAAACAACAATTCTTGCAAATTACAAACGGGAAATTTTGGGTTATTTTAAGGAAAGTATAACCTTGAATATAATTGTTTCTTCTTATTAGTCCAAATCTATTGCAAAATATAATTATTGATTTATTAGTAATAAAATTAAGATGTAAGACATTCATTAAGAAGACAATGATAAATTATTTTCAATACTTTTTAGACCCATAAAATATAAAACAAAATTTACTTCATTATATGTATTTATAATTTTCAGTTTTGTTAAACGTAGTAGTCTGTAATTATAGTTAAATAAATATTTTATTTGAAAATTAAATAATTTTTAGAAGTAATTTAAAAATTTGATAATATTTTAATATTAAAATTTATTATTTAAAATTCTAGGACTTGTTTTCGTATTTTATACATCTTGGTTTAGCGTAGGCTAAAATTCATTAAAATTTTCTGCGAAACATATTTTATTTATAAAAATACGAATGAAAAAGATGATTAATTGACACGAAACGTTTACAATGTCAGAATATTTTATTGTTTATTTCGAATAGAATTGTGATATATAACCTTGAAGAAATATGAAAACAGCTTTTCAAGTTATGTAAGGTTCAATTAAATTTGCCTTTTTTATCAATACTATTAAGTGCAAAAGTTATAAGTAAAACATGTATTTCCCTCTTGGAAATTTTTAATAATTTTATTTTGAATTAGATACTTTTCGTTCCTTATTTACAGTTTTATAAATTTAACCTCTCCATTTATTATATTCTACACAACTATTTTATTGTTATATAGAATTTATTCAAATTATCAGATTAATTAAATTCACTATAATATAAAAGAAATGTCTTCTCTTTCCTACACTCACAATTTTTAATAAATTTTTAAATATTTTTAATAATTTAACATTATTGTTTGAGTTTCTATTTACAAAATTTGAGATCTATTTACAAAATTTAATATTCTATTATAACATTATTATTATTACTATATTAAACAAAATAGAAAATTGTAAATTTATATAAATTCCGTTCTCGAAATTAGGAAAACACAGACGGACAGGTGGACAGACGATAGTAGGAATTTATAGGTCTACATTTTTTTTTTTTTTTTTTCAAATTGCAGCCCAAAAAGTAGCATACACATGAGAATATATATTTATCTACTCAATTACGAATATATAATGTACTGAAAATTTTATTTGAATTTAAAAAACCTAGTAAGCATTTTGGACCTACTGTTTTTGAACCGTTAAATTTCCAAAGCTAAAAGGATACGTACAGGATGAGTCAAATTCTCTTGCACCCATTTCATTCCGAACGTACTGAAGATAAATTAACTTGTTAATATACAGTAGTTAAATAAGAATATATAAATAAATAAGAAATGTGTGGAGAATCGAATGGGATCTATTTTTGTTGATTCTCGAAAACGATTTTCAAAAAATCAACGAAAAGTTTTTTAGTATACAGAAATAATTATCCTTAGAAACAAACCTGTAAAAACATCTCTAAATATAACTCACCTCCAAATTTACCTCAAGAAAATAAAAAGTCTTCTAAATCTGGATATAAAATTTCAAAAACGTCAACTCTGTATTCCATAAAAGTTAACCATGAAATCATACCATTAAAATAAAATAAATCATGTAAAACAAAAAATTTATTTAAATGTATTTATTACCAATGATTTTGTGATAAATAACTAAAGCCTTTTTTTATTTCAGATAATGAAGTATCTGTTTTCTATGTAACTGAATAGTTTAAAAAATGAACTAAGGGAAATAAAATCTTGTCTTACTTGTTAGTCATTAGATTAATACATTTATGAATTTATACTTCAAACTTTGTAAATGTTTGCAAACTAATACAAATATTCCCCCCCTTGTAATGAACAAACATGTCTAATACAATATATAAATAGAATAATAAACTTTATAAATGAAAAATAAAAAGTGGTTCATAAAAAATTAAAATGTGTAGTTTTTTTATTTAAAACTTAAATTTAAATAGAATATAAAAAATTAAACGTTTTCATTGTATATTAAGTTTTTTTCCTATATAAAATAAATAAAAAAAGATAAATATAAATGTTTATTTTTAAAATTATTATTAGATTATTTCATTTAATTTATAACAAGATATATATATATATCTTGTTATAAATTAAGTAATAAAACCTAATTTATAACAAGATATTGTACAAAGTCAGGCTAAGTCAGTCAAGTTCAGAAGAATTTTATTGCAAGAGTTATGAGTACATCTACATGCTGATAATGTAACTATTAAACATGACACTTTGACTTACACGTGACTAAGTTTCAACAGTCATTGTTTAGCAAGTAATTGAATCCTGACTTGTTCCACGATTAAAGATTTCTGCGTGTTGCGACTTTTATTGTGCTGTCTGCAGGCTGTCTGTTATGGAAGATACAAGACAATGCATCTTACAGCACTATAACGATTATATAAAAAAACTTTGTGACAGAAAAGATATTACTTCTGTGTATATTTCATTACCTATTCTACTCGCCAGACTTTCTCTTCACCAAACTAAAATTTACTGTAAGAAGGTCGTTATTTACAAGGTGTAAGCGATAATTAGAGCGATTTTTAATATTTCTTGAGATTTATATTATCGTTTAAAAGTCTTCGTAAGACTATAGTCACGACAGAAGTTATTTTAAAATATGAAAAATTTCCTCATAACTTAATAATGAAATAATCTAATAATAATTTTAAAATTAAATTTAAATGATAAATGTTTTTATTTAAAAGTTTTTTCTAAGCTATTAAATAAAAACATTTATCATTGAATAGGATATAGGAAAACATGATTTAGAGATGACTGTTTTTTTATAATGATTTATACAATTGCTTTAAATTTCAAAAATCGCCTTTTAAGCACATACTTTTTAAAATTCTTATTAGAAGTACTGTACATACAATTAGTTTATTGTATTTCTATCTATAAAAGAAAATCATCCAAAATTTTGTGAAAAGTTTTACAATTTAGATGAGTTTAGCATCAGCTTATACCACGAATTTATTTTCTTAAATACTATTTTTAATGTCAAATAAATAAACAAGTAACAAAAACATTAAAAAATGTTTGAAAATAATTTAATCATAGGGAAATTAAAATAAATGATTATGAAAAAACTATCATTTTAGCTCATTGAATGAATTTTCTACTTTCCTGAGTTAAAAATAACAAGAGATTTTATGATAAAAAATATTTAGTTTAATGGGATGCGCCGACATTATTTTTAATAATATAATATTTAAATAACACTATTAAATTTCATAGCATAAAAAATATATTTTTAAATATATTAAGTATCATTAATAGTTAAAAATTGTATTAGTCACGTGTAATCGTAATACATTCGAATTGATGGAAAAACACTAAGTATTTTCTAATCAAAATATTTTGTTCTCTACGATTATTCTAATAAATTAAAAACAGAATTAATTAGATATTTCGTTACGAATAATTCTACAAAATTACAAAAGTTAATTTCACGTAAACAAAATTTATTATAATAACAAAATTATAAATACTGTATAATAATAATAATAATAATAATAATAATTAATTCCACGTAAAGATGGCGGACGTGGCCTGATTGACATAGTTAACCTTCACTACAAACAAATACAGTCACTGCGAGAGTTTTTCTACAAGAAACAAGAAACATCACAATTACATAAAGCAGTAACTCTAGCAGACTCAAATAACACACCATTAAACTTACACTCACATCATATGGACACAACACAACATATAAAAAGCATAGACACCATTAAGCAATCGTGGGCTCGAAAGGCACTCCATGGCAGGCATCCTTACGACCTGGCCCAGGATTTTGTTGACAAAACTGCGTCAAACAGCTGGTTAGCTCGGGGATGCCTCTTTGGGTAGACGGAAGGATTCATGATTGCCATACAGGATCAGGTCATAAATACTAAAAACTACAGAATACACATACTCAAAGATGCAACACTCACAAATGACACATGCAGAAAATGTCACATCATGCCAGAAACTATACAACACATCACCTCTGGTTGCAAGCTCTTGGCACAGACAGATTATTTACACAGACATAATCAAGTAGCAAATATAATACACCAACAGCTTGCAAAGAAACACAAATTATTAGACATCCACGAACCATACTACAAATACATTCCACAGACAGTATTGGAAAACAACACGCACAAAATGTACTACGACAGAGCCATAATCACAGATAAAACAATTTACCACAACAGACCAGACATCACACTCATTGACAAAGACAATAAAATCACATACTTTATAGACATATCCATTCCAAACACTCACAATATACAAAACGCATGCACTGAAAAAATTAGCAAGTACACAGAACTCGCCCAGGAAATAAGGCATCTGTGAAGGATGGATAGGGTGCTTATTGTACAGTACCTGTTGTTCTCTCCTCTACAGGTGTCATACCACACACACTACACAAAAGCCTGGGCACATTACAATTGAATAGAAACACATACATCACACTACAGAAGGCCACTATATTGAATACATGTCATATTGTAAGAAAATTCTTGAATACAGACGCACACACTGATACACTTATTTAATTTTTGGTTACTATGCCTTGACTTTGGTCCGGCATAGTACACAGCCACCGGTGTTAACCGAGTATATCTCACTTAACCCAACATAATAATAATAATAATACCATTTTTATTTTTGCATTATGAATCCATATTTTGATAAGCGTTTGATATGACAGTTTTATTTTCTCTTGCAATATTTCATCTTTCAGGTTTTCAAGTACTAGAAAACAGAAAACTTGATTACAGAATTTTAAGTAAAAAATTAAAATTTGTAATTATTATTTAATAATTTAATTATTATATATGAACAATTGCATCTGATTTTTGCAATTGTGCATTATAAATGTCTGTCAGTGATGACAAAAAGAATAAATTTAAAGAATGTAAAAATATTATATCGATAGATTGTATATAAAAAGAAGCAATTAATCAATTTGGCACCTTCCTTGGATAAGTTCCGTATCTAATCAGATTAAACTATTATTTTCTATTTTCCTTGTCAAATGTAAAATATTACGGTTATGAGGAAAATAAAACATTTAAAAACTAATAATTGTTCTTACCATTGATATCAATTCTGTTTAAAAGTTTTACAAATTTAAGGAAAAAACTGTAAAGTTATATTTTATGATGTGTAGTGCATTGTTGGAATAAAGTTTCTTTTTAGTTAAATATAAAATTAGAAGATTTGAGAATCTGATAGAGACAAACAATGATTTAAAAAATTAGTCGTGTATTACTAACATTAGAATTAACACCAAAATAAAAATATTCTATCTTTAGAATATTTTTACTTATAATTTTTTTTTTAATTTAAAAAGATGATTCACAAATTATTGAAGCGCAGCGAGAAAGCTTCTTTGGCAACGACCCAAATTGACAACGCTGAAACACGTTTTGCGAAGTAATGACTTGGCTGATTTGAACGAAGTTCTGCACATTACTAGAAGTAATAAAATGGCGTGTCGTGACGAGTCCGAATTTTAAAGTTCGACCTAGAACGGGAGTTATCGAGGTTCGGAGGAATCTCCATGTTAAGTCAATGGAAAAAATTGACCATATATACCTCAACCTATACATATTAACGTATTACATCTTGCACAAAGTTTATTATATAACTTATGAAAGTTTTAGACAAATGTGAAGATTTGCTGCTTACGCAGAGTGACAAGTGGCTTTAATGTAGATCTAAAGTGAGTGAGCAAGCTGTCTCTGCGCTACAGTCAAGGACGAAGTTCTCCTGGTTAATAGTTATAGCAATAATGATATTATATATTTCATTAATATAAAATAAGAATGTGTAATCATTTAAGTAAGTGATATTTTATTAATTTTTACTGTTCATTTTTCAGATTTTATTGAGCTGCAATTCGAAAAAAATTGTAGACCTATAAAATTCCTTTTGTCTTTCCTTAATCTCGAGAACGGTGTCAGATCGATGGCAATCAAGATCAGATATAAAAAGCCTAGGGACAAAAAACCCCGAATAAATATATACGATTTGCTGAAGTAAAGCGAAAGTCACGTTATTTCAATTCCCTTGAAAACTTTTCCCCTGAAAGCAGTTAAGATGACCGGAACGACTCTATTGTTTAAAAATTATGATGCACAGAGAAAAGTCACTACTAATCTGAGGTGGAGCATATATTTTAAATTAAACAAATTTAAAATATGATTTAAAATTGCAGTCCGGCATTGTGACGATGTCACAATAAATAATTGCTCGTTAAAATAAGATTGCTGTAATTATGGAAAAAATATATAATGTATGGTGAAAATCCTGTAGATAAAAAATATTTAACGAGAAACATAATACTGAAAATACAATTTTGAATTCGATAATAAGGAAATTTTATACGGTATTTTTGCTAAGTAAGAAAGATTTTATTCAAGAAATAGTTTTGATACCAAACGCAAATCATGGACATTAGAAAAATTATTAAATTTTCTTCTCTATCACTTTTAATTTTATTTTCTTTATTTTCTTGAGAACCAGTTTGAATGTCGAATCTAGTTCAGCTAGTCCAAAACTGGTTCTCAAGAACAATTTGTCTCGAAAATAACATATGATGTTTCATTTATTTGTTTCTTATTGTAAACATTCTCGTTAGTAATTAATATTTATAGTATTTCGTCTTTTACAGTCCACCAGTCGCCGAGCGGATAAATTACTAAACACTGGTAGCCGGTTAGATAGGTGGCGAATTCTCACCTCATTAGCTACGTTGGGTCTTCCGAGTCTCTTCACCTGTCTAACACCGAAATACGAGCGAGTTTTCCTTAGAAATTGCTTCCGAGAAGCATCCTTGGCATATCGCCATATAACAACTTAATAATGAGAGATATCCTAAGAGTAACTCTAAAAACACACATTTTGAATATGTAAATGATATTTAAAAACTATCTAATTTGATTTCAACTTATATTATATGTTAGTAATTTATTCACTATTTTTATCCTGATTTTATATCCAGTATGCTGTATATCCATTATTTCTATTACTATTCTTTTATTGACTTTTCTATAATTTCATTAATATAAATTCACTCCCGTTTTCAAACAAAAACTGTTTAAATATAAAATTTTAGCTTGCATAAATTGTAAGCTAAATATTCATATTAAATTTAATATTCAAAGCACCACTTTCAAAATGATTCATTTCTCTTGTACAGTACATTAAGGAATAGTCATATAACACTAGTAAACAGTTTTTGTTACAAGTAGCATTGTATTTTCTTAACATTTTTAGTTTTTTTAAGTTATGTTAGGTGTTTCAAAATATATGCTTTTATTACTGTATAATAGATACATTTTGAGCCATAACAACGTGTGGCCGGGTCAGCTAGTTTATTGATAAAAAACAAATTTCTGTCTAAAAGTTAAATAATTGTGTAGATTTAAAATGATTGTTAGTTTGTTTGTCTTATAGCTTGGTTATACGAAATTCCGTTTTCTATATGTGAGATAACACTAGAAAAATTACTAAACACAGAAATAATGGCCGAAAAATCATTCATCCAGAAAGAAAAATGCTGTGCTCGAGCCATCAGTTAATATTAAAACAGTTTTTCTCAATTGCTGTCTCTTTGCCCTGGAGCATTAACAAGGCTTTTTTCCACGTCCATCCCGGGTTCAGCCAGTTTCACAATGGGCGGCCGGATTCGGCGGCGAGGAACAGAGCCTGGAATTCGGGACAGATTGCCCGTAAAAATCCTTGAATCTTGTTTTCCAAGTTTCAAGGATCCTCAGAGCAGTAGCTAGAAGCTAAAACCTGATCTTCAAATAAGAAAGTTAATAAATGGTAAAAAAATTGAAGCGCGACTAAATTAGAATAGGTCTAACTTTAACATTTTTTGAATTTCATAGGCTACTGTCTAGAAATTTTGTATACGATTGTGCTTCTGTGCATGAAAGGAGACTGGTTAACAGCTCAATAATTCGTTACTATTAAAGAGTTTCTCATGTAAATTTTCTAGTAACTTTTATTTACGGTATTTAATCTATTCCTCTCATCCGAACTAAGCGAAACTGGTAAATTTTTATTGAAAACATTTTAAAAAAACCTTTAATGTCACAGAAAAATGCTAATTACTTTTCCGGCTGTTATAAATAACAGATGGAAAGTATTGAGATCCGGCAAAATATGACCTCCCAGATTTTACATTTTTGAACTCAGGATACCTCGAAACGTCGGGAAATGCAAAAAAAATTCGGGGGTAATTTCTGTATGTATGGATGTTAGTGTGTGTGTATGTGTGTAGGGAGACACGATTTTGTTCACCCTATTTGAAGCTTAATAACTCCTGTGCTTTTTGTAAAAATTTCTGAAATTTTGCAGGAAGGTTTGTTTTTTAGGAGATTGATGCTATTAAATTTTGGTGATTAAAGGTCGAGGGAGTGGGGAGATAATGGGAGTCGTGTGTATCTCGAATAGGATCGGACTTAATGACAAATTCACTCGTTATTAGCATTTAAAATTTTTTTAAAAAACCCACCCCTACCTTTACAATTAAGCACTTTGCCGTTTTATAATAATTAAAAATATAAAAAGGTTTTTGATAATAAAATACCATAATAGCTGGCAGTTTTAAATGTTGCCGGAAAAGTGAAGCAACTCGTTGCTGGATTTTTTTTGTTATATCATTAATTTAATTCAATTGACAACAAATTCTAAAAACTAATTATCAGCTCGAACTTCATATACATTCAACCATTAAACTTTATTTTTAAAGATCGAAGTATTCTAACATCATGAAATTGCCAAGTAATGGAATAAGTATATTATTATTCCATTCTTTTTTACATACAGTATATTAAAGGAGATAATTAGAAACATTGCTTTAATAAGTTGGGTTTGGCTTACTTGATTACGGCAATGCGAACTGTCAAAGGGGATGCCTCCCGGAACTGTCCCGGGGATGCCTTTCATGAGAAACTAGTCTCTATTTAGATATTACAAACGAAAAGAAAACCTGGAAAATTTCAAGTGGCCAGCCCGTTTACTACACGCGAACCCAGTACTAACTACTAGTGTTCAGTGGTTTAATTCATTCGCCCATTTGTGGACCCTGCTTTAATAACACTGTTTTAATTTTTATACGGACATCAAGTCACATTTATTTTATAACTCCGTTTTCTAGAATAATAAAGTAGAGTGAATTTTCCTCTTAGTATAGTAAATATCTCCATGTTAATGAAGCTAATTAGCCATTTGTATAACGCGCAAAGTTTCAAAGTTCTATCTCAAGTACATCAGTTGAAATGTTTGGAATGTTATGGAATCAAGTAAGAACTGATAAATATCAAAATTTAAAGATATGCGACGAAAATTCCTTTATAATGTAGACGGAAATAAAATAGCCATGTCTATTACAATAAAGTAAATTTGTCAAGTAAGAAAATATAATGAGCATACTGTATATCCTTAATCTGTGAAGATATAAATGTGATAAATTTCTAGTAGTGTGTTCTGACCAAGAAATTTTAGAAAACAAATTTTATTTCTTTATTTTTTATATTTTTATATTATATCGTTTCAAATTTTTTTATATATTAATTTTAATACATCTTGAAATTTTATTTTCTTTATTTATTTTTATATGTTTGATATTTGCTAACTTTCACCTACGTTTGTTATTTGTGATTAACAATTAATAACTTACATAATAAAAAATAAATAATCTATAATTAATAATAAATAATATTGTTATAAATGTAACTCACGCTATTTACGAGGGTAAGGTTCCTTAAAAATTCGCGAATAACAAACATCAAGGCCTATGGAAAACTCAAGTTAGTCTCCAGCAGGTGACTGAGCTAAAAGTATTTTGAATATTTAAACTTTTGCAGATGATTCAATAAGCAGATTATTTTAGTCATACGTTTAATTATTAGTCTTATATTTTAAGACAATTATAAAGGAGTACAACAGTTTCAAAAAAAAACTGACTTTTTTATCCGTGTCTTCAAGACTTCAGTATACGGGACCCAGACTACTTCCAAAGCGCGCTTAAACTTGAAATTGCGGTCAAAAATAGAATCTGATTATTGCAACTCCTTGCACAAGCTATCAATAGTGCTATATATTTCTGAAAGCTTGGAAGCTGTCATTGGCATCTTTCCTGTTCATTATCTTTCTATTCGCTGTCCAGCAAATTTTCTGTAACCATCATGTCTAGTTTCTCATTTGTAAGTTCTGGGACTGACTGGTACAGAGAACGAATGTTCTTAAGATTTGCCTACATATCCTCAAACCCTCACCGATTTTGCCATATTTTATATTATTGTGTGGAATTATCTTTATTGTATGAAGCTATGTAATTACTGTATATATTCTATTTAGATAATTGTGATATAAATTTGTCATACACAATTTGGCAGAAGGTATTGTTACTGTTATGAGATGACTTCAGTATATGGTATTTCTGAATATTATAATCCTGTTTCAGTGAAAGCACTATATGTAGGAAAGCTATTTCAATGTACTGTCTTTAGCATTAATTTTTCTAAAAATTATGTTACGTATTTATACACTTGACTGAAAGATTTAAGAGGCCAAAATCTTAACAAGTAACCATCACAACAATGAATATGTAAAAGTAATATCATAATGATAGTTATAAAATTTAGAAATAATCTTATCATCAAACTCTATGATAGAATATTTTAATATAATCAAGGTCATTTTTGAGGAAAATCTCATTACACGTGTATAATACACGTGTTCATTACACGTGTACTTTAATAGGAAAAATATATATATTTTTACACTTTTAAAACTTTAAATGATTCATATATGTTAATATAAAAACATATAAAATATTTAAAATATCTACCATTGCATTAAGCTGCCGTTCTATGCTTACCAGTGGCTGAGTGGATAAAACCACTGAAAACTGGTAATTGGTCATGGGTTGGTGCCCCACCAATAGGCTAGACACGTGGAATTTTTCGAGTTTTTTTTTCACGTTTGTAACATCTAAATAGGAGCCAGGTTTCCATAAAAAAGACTTTCTGGGAGGCATTCCCCACTCGGCAGATTCGTGATGTGTCAAATAAACTAAAATCTGCCGCCGTTTTATTTTTAAAACAAACATGTCTATTAAGATGTTTCGATTGGACAAAGTTGCATCTGTTTATAATCAAAAGCTTTTTTTCAACGCCTCTGTAGCACGCCGGACATTTTAACACAACGCCGGACACCTTAACTCGTAACGCAGGCACTCGAACCAGAGATTAAAGGATCAGGGAGTCTGATAATTTTCAATTATACTACGATATAAAATTTAAGTAATAACAAAAGCCTCAGAGACTTAATTATGTTGAATTATGAGGGATTTCTCTATTTAAAAGAATATTTAAATTTAATACACATTAGCATAAAGTCCAAGGTCAAGACGCAAATGCTCTCTATGGAGCCGCCATATTCGCGTTTTTCATGAACTATAGAGGGCGCTGCATTTTTTACAAAATGGCTACTTCATCTGGGTCGCTTGTAACTAGTATTGTAAAATTAATCATATATTATTGTCCGATATAATGATATATGCTGCTTGTAGCTGTTTATCGAGAAATTTTATAGTAGAACAATTATTGCTAGCGGGACACGTCTTTATGTGGTATCGACAAGTGAGAGATCGTTCTATACATATTTGTGCCCTTTGTGTTAAGAGCATCAGCTTCGACATTGTCCTATCAGGACTGGATTTACAAGTAAAAAGCTATTTAAATTGTTGCTTAGGGCTTCGACTTTCAAGAAGCTTCAAATATTTGTAAAAAAAAATTAAAGTCGAATTTTGTAATAAACATTTTTTACGAACCAACAATATATGCTTTACTTTTTATTTTGTGTAGTATTTCATTAATTTTTTTTCTAAGAATTAACATAAGGTCTTTTTTTTAAAAAAAATTGATAAAACGAATTTAAAAAAAGATTTTTAATGGAATGAGTATAAAAATTTAATTAAATTCAGTTATAAAACAAGACTAGTGAAACCTCATCTTTTTCTTCCAATATCAGTATAAATTGGAGACATAATCTGATTTAATTCTTTTCTTTTTATGATTGACTTCTAAAATTGTGAAGGGTTGGTAAGGGGACTTAGAGTTCAGCTTAGGGCTTCGAAATGCTTAAATCCGATCCTTTGTCCCACACAAAATTACTGGCATTTTAACTTTAAGAAAATATCTTTTAAAATTGACAGCATAACTTGTTCATGTAAAGATGGACAATCGGGAAACCGTCAATTATTAACAGTAATCCACTCTCAGAATTCGGAGAAGCTCAAATATAACCGACCGATTTCCGAATAATCATCTGTTTTTCGTATGGGAATAGACGAAAACTTACATTAGGCTCCCGTAAGTCTTTGAAATTGTAATTTGGAACGCAACAGAAAGCTTTGCTTTTTCTATTCATCTTTACTGCTGATAATACACAAGAGTTAAGCAAACGACCCAGATAGAATAGTTTTGTTTTTAAACACCAGAGGGCGAGCATCCGGTGAAAAATGCGAATTGAGTTCTTGGTTTTAAGATCACGGTACAGATTTTATATCGATAATATGTAGGTGCAGTAAACTGCACGTTTCTTCGAGTTCGAACCACGGAATTCCTTCTATAATTTCAAATGATATCTTTTCATTTAGAGGTTACTCTGAGTAATTAAAAGCTTTAACTAAATAGTTTTCAAAATAAAAAGCTATGTCAATAGTTCGTATAATACAGTAGGAGGATAAATTTATTTAGTTTTGAAATGTAAAATTAGAAAAGAAATTTGGAGATATTTGTTAAGATAAGGAATATATTTAGTTTTCTACTCGTATTTAAAGAAATGTGTATTAGTAACCTGATACAGTGTTTTTCAATTTCATTAAAACTGTTACTTCAGAAAATGCAACATGTTCACACTAAAATACAGTTTACGCAGCAAATAGCATTATTTGTATCAAAATATGAAGTTATAAAAGCAATAATAATTATAAAATATGCACTAAATTTCAGTTGAATTTTTCTTATTGGATATATTCAAGCAATCTTGTATGGCTGTTGTTCCTGCTAAAGGGAAACATCAACTAGAAAAGGAAAAGAATTTTTCTGTAGTCTTCTAAGCAAGTAATCATTATTTATCAAAACATTTATAATTATATTACAAATCTCACACGGAAAAACTTTTCATAATAATTAATAAAAAAGTAATAATTTAATTAATATAAATATGATATTTTTGAAAAATAATTGATTAGTGAATATTTGTTACGATAATATTATGTGGTTCCTGTGATAAATACATACATTTTTTTAATCTGAAAAAGCGATGTTTAATGTTCTAAAAACATTTGTTAAAATGATTCTAAAATGAATGAAAAGCATGTTTTTTTCTTACTGTACATTAAGAAAGTTAAGTACATTATCAAACAATAAAATGACACGTTGGGAAAAAAAATCTTCAAGGCAGCATTTCATCAATTATTTACAAGGAAAATTTTTTATTATTCAATTTATATAAATCTGCTTCCTCTGTATATAATCATTAATAAACCATTACTTATATTAACTCTTAAATCATCACTCTCCTCGATCTGTCAGCAGGATAATGGGACAATTTTACACCTCTGGCGGACGAATTTTTACAATTCGGTGCTGAATACTAAACCAGTTTTTTTTTTAAAAATAGATAACAAGAAAGTCAACTAATTCAGATAAAAAAATACAAATAACCAAATTTGCTCTAAAACACCGTACACACAATCTCACTGAACCCAACATGGTGACTGCAGCAATGCATCACGGTATCGTGTTCAGACCTTGTGTTTATAGACCTTGATAAATTCACATTCTCTGAGCGCCATCTATTATGCGATTTATTTTAAAATAATTTTTACATTATTAATTATTATAAAAAAGCAAAAACTTAATTTTGAGAGTAGGAATGTGTTTTTAAAAATATTGTAAATGCCTACAATGAGTAAGATTTTCATTAAGTCCGATCCCACTCGAGATATGACACATAACACCTCTCTACCTTCCCACCCTTAAGTTCTGTACTCTAAAACTTATATAATCGTATTGCCTCTTACACTAAATGACCATGTAAAATTTCATTTCTTAACCTTACTTAAATAAAAAAAAATCTTCTTAAATACTAAAGATTTATTCAGTTAAAATTCAATAATGATTTATATCATTTTTTTCATCGTTAGATATTAAACGAAATAAACACACCAACATAAACACATACCCAGGAAACTTTTTCCTTTTCCCTTTTTACATTTTAGGGTTTAGGAGTCTGAAAATGTCGAGGTTTAAAAAAACCGGATTGGTCAAATTTTACACGATTACAATTACTTTCCCATGTTATATAACAACAACCAGGAAAATAAAATACTCCAAAAATAAACATTTCTTCTTAACTTGTCCATTTTCACACGCCCCAGGACAACAAATTTACACAGCGAATTTAACTTTTATTTTTAGGAGCTGTCCTTTAAAAGTGGATGAAAAATTGTACATATAATTAATAGGCGGTTCTTAAGGATCCGTAATGGACAGTCGCTTTAATATGTAAAACATGTTAAAATATTCTTTCTGAAAGTGGCACAATGTAAAAAGATACGATTAATAAAATATCTAGGACAAATATTCAATTAAAACTTTATTGAGACAAAAAAAATTAACAAAGTCTACATAATTTGTTCTTTTCCACACGCCCCAAGAACACAACAAAGTCACACGGTGGAATTGACCTTTAGTTTTAAGATATTCTCCACCTCAATATGTAAAACCTATTAAAATAATTCTTCTAGCGAATAAAATATCCAGAACGAATGTGCCGTACATACTGAAGTGAAGAAAAGCCATAAAATAAAGTTGAACTCTGCTGTGCGACTTTTGTGGTGTTCCAGGGCGTATGAAAAAGGGCAAATTATGAAAACGCATTTTTTATTTTTTTTTTGTTTTTGAGTGTTTCTTCTATTCTAGTGAATTTTTAATTCGGTTATGTATAAAATATTTTATTAAATGTATTATAAGTGTGACCAAAGGGACGGCACCACGTCAAGATGCCACGGCAGGACTGCCACCACTGCGCCAAAAGGACAGAAATCGCGATTGCGGTTGTGTTTCGTTTACGCGCGAGCGGTCGCGCCTGTAGGCGGTCGGATTCGAGATGGAGAAGACCGTGAGACAGCACGTCTGAAAGAAATGCACTCGGCTACCGAGTAACTTAACAAATACCCGTTTATTTACACATAAAATTATACAAAAGATTAGGAGTCTTTAACCGCGCGCGCGCGAGAGAGAGTTTACACTTGTGCTCGCGATGATAAATACCTGTAGTTGTTGGTTGAGTTCCATTTGATAAACAGGTTGTAATAGGTCTCCGATGGGTAGATTCGAGTTCGCACTCTTGCACTGACTATTTGTCCTGTCAGAGACGCTATTGTCGTTGGCAAGTAGGATTCTGGTCACTGGCTATCGCGGCGTATCGGCGGCGACGTTTATCCACAATGGTGCGAACACTCGATCTCGATCAACTCTCGATGACGGACGAATTTTCTGTCGTCATCGATCCTTCTTATATTTGGGTTCCTCCCACTTTCTCTCAATGCCCTTTTTAGGCAATATTGACTAGTCAGACCAATAACAATTTTTGTGTTATGTTCCTGATACAGTCAGTCAGGAGATGTGTCATCTCTGGACAAGGAAGTAAGTCCGTGGGAAAATAGGATCACTTCCTGTTCTCGTGAGAGAAATAATTTTAGCAAATATATATTTTTTTTTTTTGTAAATTAAGAAAAGTGTTTCTATTTAGCCCTGGTTCTCACATAAGTATTTAGCAATTATATAAAAAAGTGAATAAAAATAACATGACAAACGTGAAACAAAAAATCTAGCAACGAGTTGCGTAACTTTATCGGCAAGAGTTATAATTGTACTGTACGTGACGCCAATTTTATGAGATTTTATTTTAAAATCTTTTTATATTATTATTATAATACGGCAAAAGCTTAATTTTGAGGGTAGATATGAGTTTTATAAGAAAAATTTGTGATTTTCTAGACTGAAATTATCCATTTTTTTAAGTTTTCCACCTCTACGAAAAATCATAAGCTTTGTCTTTTCCGAATTAATTGTCAATCGATTATTTCACAATTTCTTCAAGTAAGATTAAGTCTCCCTAAACGAAGAAGCTGAATTAACAAAGAGAGGAATATCATCAGCATGAAAGACAGTCAATTTCGACATGAGAACACAATGCTATCATAGATCATTGACTTCTCAAGCGGCTAGGAAGATCGTTCAAAAACAGAATAAAAAGGATAGGACTCAGTGGTTCTCCTTAAGGTAGCCTTCTATTGGACTCAACCAGTGGCGTGCCGTGACATTTGATGATAGGGAAGCTGTGTTTCTGTAAGAAGCCGACTTTCTGGGGCAATCAATTAATTGCGCGTCACGGCCCGTTCGTATTCGTTTGTTCGATAAGCCAGTAAAAACCGTATACTTCTTTAAATGTATTTTTAATAGATTATCTGACGTACTTAATAAATAAAAAAGTTCAATATAATTACCTCCGTTATTAGATTCAATAAATTTCCTATGCCCTCTAAATGCCAATTCTCGCTTTGAGAAAAAACATATAACATCTACTAATTTAGATATATCTATTAATCGTAATTTTCTTGTTATAATTTTCAATATTTATTTTATATTGTCTACCAATGTTAAATTCTATTCCGCTTTGATTTTCAAATTGCTTTAATTTTACGAAAGAATCGTCATTCGTCATAAATTTTATCGTCAAAATGTCGAAGTTTTTTGTTGATGTATTTATATTTAATTTAGGCATTGGTCTTTCTCTTTTAATAATGTTTTCTTTTTCATTATATGGTCTTGAGCCAAAACTTTTTAAAATAAACTTTTTAATCACTAGCCACGATATAAGGACTAAAATTAAAATTATAAAGAAAAAAACTTACTTGGTAAAACAAAATGTGTGATGAATATACATACAAAGTACAAAAAATTCTTCAATTGTATGAATATACTTTTAATGAAACTTATAATTAAATATAACTTTGTGAAGAAACGTACATAAAAATAACAAAATATTCTTTACTTTTTAAATCTTAAAACAATCCACTTAGTGAAATACTGTAGCTCCCTACGAGTGGCTAATGAATGAATCAGAGACGGTCCAGGTAGGTGTGTCCGTGCCAAATCCCGAGGGTGCCGATACCGGTCAATGTCAAATGCCTCTTTTGTCGCATCACTAGTATATCTCAAAGGACGCGACGGGGCTGTTGTAGATTTTAAACGTTTCTCACCATAGCTGTAAAAATCTAAATATGTTAAACTTAATAGTCATTTGTTTTCTAACTAATTCGTTTTAATACCAGGTGTACAAGGAAATCAGTTCCTCACTGTACTGAGCTAGTGATTGGTTTCGTTAACCTTTTGTTTAAGTAAAATTCTGGCTCTTTCAGCAGGGTTTTATTTATGTCCCCATTCCCTAATCTCTTAATTATTTAACTACTTCTTAGTAGAAATAAGTCGAAACCAATTACTTTGTACTTGAATATCTGTAGTCTTGGGAAAACATTGGAAAGACAAATTTTTATGACAACGGATATATAAATCGTAAATTTAAGGAAAATAAATTCTAGAGCTTTTTTTGTACCTTGTACGTTTCATTCATTAAATTTGGTTGTAAATGATGCTGCCAAAGTAACAGTTAATTTTTTAACTTTATACAAGAATTGTACACGTTTTTTCTGCATTCCCTTACAGATGGGACATACTATAATCGTAATATCACCGGTTTAATATTGAAATCCGTAAGTAATATAAGATGGGAGAGCAGAATAAACGCAGAATAAATATATCAAATATTTTAATGGTTTTTTTAAACTCCTGTCAACTATACAGAACTATGATAAAAACATGCCAGTAAACTCCTATCGGTTGGGTTAAGTTATAAATTTAGTCTATGGTGGGCAACCTTTTTTATAACATGGGCCAGAATAAATTTTACGTTTTTTTCCGCGGGCCGTAGTAGTTAATTGACGCCTTCTTGTAACTTGTAATTTTTTTAGTCTGCAAATATGAAATAAATAAATAAAAAGTTAATTACTACATTTATTTCTCTTATCGTTTTCGAAAATTACAAAGAATTGAAAAAATAACTAATTAATAGTTATTTTTCCAATTTAATAATCTATTAAAGACTTCGCGAACCGTAGCTGGCTCGCGGGCCGGGGGTTGCCCGCCGTTGATCTAGTCTACTCATGATTCACATAATCGGGCGAAGGCGGCCGAATATTTAGCAGGCAGGCGGCTAACAGCCCACTACTGGGATATAAAATTAGAAGCTTTATGTGTGAAGCATCCACCAACTAAACCGGGTGACGTTGGTGCTCTGTAAAGCGCATGCGCCAATGCCTATATAATCTGGCTGATTGGAAACTGGCCTGGTTTCGACATTCCTTCTGCCACTGAATTATTCGAATATACAATAGCAATCTTATCGTTTTTTTCACATGTAGTATAGAAATTTGTAAAAGATACATAATGCAGTTATAATAAAATATTAATTTTAATTGTCGGAACGAAGTGACGACTAATACTTGACTTCATGCATTCTTTGTCAACATTATAACTCTAGAATGAGTTGTCCGATCTTGATGAAATTTTCTAAAACGACTCACCATCACTCAAGGATGAACTGGTTAAAATTTCAACTCTCAAAAATGATCCATTTTTGTAGAACTGGAGATAGGGGTCAAAACGATGATCGCGTTTTTCTTCAGTATGGATCATTTTCGAGAGTTGAAATTTTAATCAGTTTATCCTTGAGTGATGGTGAGTCGTCAGAGAAAATTTCATCAAGATCGGACAACTCATTCTAGAGTTATAATGTTGACAAGGGATGCATGAAGTCAAGTGTTAGTCGCTTCCTGCACGCACGTGTAGAAGCGTCATCTAGTGTTCGGGAAATATGACAAGCATTAAAACGGTAATTTTGAAAGGTAAATGTTATCGCTAACTGGATACACAACAAACATAAAGAATCTTTATAGAATAATAAGTTTAAAAAGTTTTCTTTTTAAAACGTGGAGCAGCAGCGATCAATATTAATGACTTTACGATCCATTCTCTTTTTCGTCTTTCTATCGTTAGTACAAAATTTCAATCTCTAAATGGAGAAGCTGCACAGAGATTCCAGATTGAGATGAAGTCGTCAAATTCATCGTCATCGATGAAATGTCGATGATTGGTGCAAGAATGCTTTACATGATCGAGAGAAGATTGAGGGAGATAAACCCCGAAAAAGATGAGCCGTTTGGTGGATTCTTTGTGTATTTGTTTGTTTGGTGATTTCCGTCAGCTTCCTCCTGTTAAAGATACTACTCTCTACTCAAGTGTTTTTTACAATGTAATGTCCCAACAAGGGGACATTACATTACATTGGCATTTTATTCTTTTGAGAAGTTCATTGAACTTAGTAATTCTCATCGACAAAATAGCGCAGATAGTTCCTTCACAGATGTCTTACAACATCTAGCTTCGGGTGATTTCTCTGATACAGATCTGAACATTCTGACGAAAGAAATCGAGCCTATTTATCCAGAGATGAACTTGATCAGTTCCAAACGGCAGTAGAGCTATACCCAACAAATGAGCAAGTTAAACAAAGCAACGAAGACTACTTGCAGTCAACGGGATGACCTCTTGCTTGTATAGCATCTGAAAACACTTCAGATATTGCCCCGCCTTCGTCCAAAGATGACTCAGCTCTTGGACTCTCCAAGTATTTGAATCTCTCAGTTAATGCCAGAATCGTGCCGAGAGTCAACTTATGGATGCAAGGAGGTCTTGTCAATGGTTCACTAGGAACTATACGCTACATTATATATGCTCCTAATGCTCGCCCTCCAGCTCTTCCTCTGTTTATTTTAATGAAATTCGATAGTTATCGGGGACCTTTCATCTATGGTAATCTGTTTCCAATAATCCCCATAACACGCTCTTCGAACGATGGCAGTATATTGCGATCTGGTAGACAGTTTCCCCTTACCTTAGCATACTCGATGACTATACATAAATCACAGGGATTAACTCTTCCAAAAATCAAAATAGATATAGGGAAAAAGAGACATCTATCGGTCTTACCTATGTTACATTGAGTCGAGTGAAAAAATGACTGACTCAGTATTTGTAAAGAGTTACAATAAAGATCGCTACGAGTCAATCTGTAAACCCAAGGCCCATAGTGACAGACAGAATTTCGTGAGACGTTGGCATAGCAATTAATTAATGGCTTATTCTGACCTTATATTTCTACCTTTAAATGATCCAATAGAAATCAAATATATTGTTGAGAACGAATGATTCTTTGTTTCTTTTTTTCCTCATAATCTAGAAAATAAAAGTGCGAGCAGCTTCGTTCTGACTACACGCTGATACAGCGTTACTTAACTAGTTAATTCAAAGTACGTTAAAATATGAAAATTTATATTTTATAAAATACAAGGGAAGATCATTGGAAGGTGGAAGCAGCGCTTCTATCGCTTTCAATGACGGCTCGCCACTGCTAAAATCCAATAGTCTGTCTAATAAATTTTCATTTACTGTTATTAGATCTATAACATATAGACCGACTGTCGAAAAAAAGGTAAATTTAGCCGGGTAGTCTGAAGCACATCGACCGTTTAAAATATACAATCCGTGAGATCTAATCAATTGTAAAAAACTTTTTCCTCTTTGATTCAATATTAAATCATTAAATCTTCGGGAATTTAAAACATTAATATTACTCCCAGCATAAAAATTATCTAGTTCCTCGTCTATTCTAGCGTTCATATCTCCTAAAATATCTATATTATCCTCGGATAAATTCATCAACATGTCTTCCATTTTTTAAACAGTATATCATAAAGATCTATTCTCAAATAAACAAGAACTATTATCAAACTAGGACCAAGTGAACAAAAATTTCTCCTATGATTAAATCTAATCACTAATAAACTGTCGGAGTTAATTAAACAACACCTCTGAGAAACCCAATTTTTGGGAAACTGCAAGAATGAGACCACCATATGGACAACCGGGACCAGTTGGTTTTCTAGCAAGTTGTTCATATAAAAACAAATCTGAGTTCAACAAAGAAAGAACCGGTTTATAAGAGTTAGTTAACCAAGTCTCAGTAAAAGCAACTAAATCATAATTTTTCAATAAGTGTATAAACTCTTGGTCATTCACTGTCAAGTCCAGTGTTCCTTGACAATTCAAGTCAAGGAACTAAACTTTTATTTCTCTCTTTAGTAATTGTTCAACTTAACCCTTTGATCTGGATTTGTCTAAAAAAGTATCAATCTTCTGTAATTCATTCGTTTCCAAATTGAAGGTGAATTTGTCACCATCGACCGTCAGGCAATCGGCTTTCAGAAATACTTTTTTATTCAAAGATTTAGCTTCTGCAAAAAAGGCAACAATTTTCTACGCCTTAATCTTGATCTATATGACAAATCATCAAAGACTGTAATGCGCGAGTAGGACGGCGACACGTGAATTTTCTTTAAATTATTAAAAATAACTCTTTTGTCATCTTCAGTACAGAGCTTAAACAAAATAAGCCGAGTTCCCGATATTCGATAGCTATTAATAAAAGGAATAGACTCCCCGTTTTGTATTTTAAATAATTCAATAAAACTGTTAGCATTATTAACTATTTCTTCGTCACCACCACTCAAACCGGAAATGATAATGTTATCTTTCTTCGAATCGTTGTATACAGAATCTGTACAATAATTGTGAAGAGAAAATTTATCCATACGTAGTTTTAAAAGAAAAAGACGTTCATCATACTCCTTATGTAAATTACATGTAGAAAAGCCAGTAGAAAAATAGAAAATTACAAGTCAGTCAAATTTCGATGACAGTTCTTCCAGTTTCGATAGAATAGTATCAAAACGTTCCTCGAGTAAACACAGAATCTTCTGAGGTAGTAGAGAAGGAATATCCTGCGATGCAAAATAGTCATCTTGTCGAGATGATTTCAATGTTGGTTCGCTTGGAGATCGACGACGTATACCAGCAGAAGTTATTGCGAGGTGAAGAAGGTGGTGTACGAGACATTGGACCTGGGTTAAGTTCGAATCCTCCAATAACATGCAAAAAGAACAAAATTAAAAAAGAAAGTATCACAGTGGTAAAAGACATCTTCAATAAAGTCAATTAATGGTAAATAGTTGAATTGTAGTTCGTAACAGTAAGTTGTAGAAAAAAAAAGCACGTCAACAGCCAGCACAGTCAAAAGCGTCCCCAAAAAGAAAATATAAAGATTACTAGTAATATAAAATTAATGTCTCTAGATATAAATATGTATCCAAATATAACTAGAAAAGAGATTAAAATTTTTTTAATAACATCAAACGCTCCACAATAGATAATTAATTTATATATGATAGTAAAAGAAAAAAATTATTTTCAGTTTGATGAAGAATATTACACCCAAACAGAAGGAATACCGATGGGAACATGTATAGGCCCGAGATTGACAGAAATATTTATATCAAAAGATGAAAAAATAAGAAAAAAGGAATCCAAGTTTATAAAAGGTATGTAGATGACTGTATAATCATTTGTGACAAAACGGAGACAAATGAGGAATCAATATTGGAACAAGCAAATCAAATTAAAGAAAATATGACAGTTCGAAATAGAAACAGAAAAACAAAATAGTATAAATTATTTAGACATTACGATACAAAGAATAGAAGATAAACTAAATATAATAATTTGTTAAACCTATGCAAGTGTCAAAAGTACTCAACTATAAATCGAATGTACAGTACATATAAATATGAAGTTTAATATATTTAAAATGTATACAGATAAAATTAAGGACAGAATTAGTAAAATAGAAAACCAATAAACAGAAATACAACAAATAGTAAAAATATTTTTGTTTAACGATTAGCCTTTAAAAAGGATACTTGAGACAATTAACAACAAAACTAGATTAAACAGTTAGATACTGATAAAAAATGTGTGAAATTAAATTATATTCCTAAATTGTTTGATAGAGTAAGGAAAATATTATCTAAAACATAAATTTAATACCTGAAAAATTAATTATTTAAAAAATAGGTTAATGTTACCTATGGTTTCAAAATGGCGGCTCGTCTCTTATTCCAGCAAACAGAAGAAAGGAAACAGTGGGGACGCACGTTCTAACCTAACCTAACCTATTCTAATAATTTGGTTGGTAATAATTATGATAATTTATTAGAATAGATTAGGTTAGGTTAGAACGTGCGTCCCCAGTGTTTCCTTTCTTCTGTTTGCTGGAATCAGAGACAAGCCGCCATTTTGGAACCATAGGTAACATTAACCAAAAATATTTATATCGTAGAAATACAGTAGTAAAAAATTTGGAAAAATAGAAGAATAAGGAATGATATTTTTTCAATGTAGTTGTTGGCAAGAAAAAACGTACATAGGTGAAGCAAAAAACATTTTTTTTTGGAAAAATTTGTTATAAAATATTATTGTAAATCTGCTGAAGAGTCCGAAACACAAAAACAGTGTGTACAGGTGGAAAATATTTTAATTATTTGACTAAAATTTCTATATTGTTGTGAGATCAATACATTATTGTAATAAGTCCTATTAATAAAGAAGGTTCAATGTAGAAAAGTATACAAACAGAAATTGATAAGTGTAAGGATATAAAATACAATAATTTTTAATTCTTTTTGCCACTATTTCATATTCTTTTTTGTTTTATTAGTATTATTCTACACTATATATATCGGTAAAATGCATTTATTTACACAGACAAATCTAAAATCCATATTCACTTGATACTGTGGATTAAATTCTACATTGGGTGTGGTTATCTAATTTTGGTGTTGGGAAGATCGTCAGGATTGTCATGGGTTCATCTCCTAAAACAGTGTTTCTCAACCATTTTCGACTTTTGGCCTCTTTTGAACTTAATATTTTTCTGTGGCTCTCATAATAGTAGTTGAGGAAAAATTTTTTAAAATTAACATTAAAAATTCCACCGCTTTTTTAAATCTTACAAAATGAATTTTTAATTTAAATAATTATCTTGTGAACTATTATATATACATATTTAACTTATAAAATAATGATTCATTTTTTTAAATATATAATAAATTGACTTTACTTTATTTGGTGCGGTCATTATGGCTGATACAAACAAGGTTTCTAATGTTTATTTTCAATGTTGTCAGCGACAAAGAAGATCGCCTCTATTCACATCAAAACGGTTACGAGCTTTTGAGAACAGATCATGAATAACCTGGACTAAATCCAGATCGACAAACTAAGGTATGGGAAATGCAATAAAATATAAATTAGATCTCTCTTACAGAGCTGCAGAAATGTACAGTAATTGCCATTTCACTACTTATCCAGAAATTTTCTTTATTTTGTTTATATCTAAATTGAGTTTTACGATATATACACACTATACATCTACATTCAGTAGACATATATTTTAATAGTAAACATCCTGCGGAAAAAAATGAAAATGACTTGCTTTGCTACATACGAAAGATTCGATATATCTTCGTTTACAAGGAACAAATCTGTAGAGTATGTATATCATACTGTCTGACAATAAAGAAAACACTTTAGGTTCATTTACTTTTGTATTTTATTTAAACATAATATTTTTATTTACTTATTGAAGTTTAATCGTTTCTATATACAGTGATACCCGTATCTTTCCCGCATGCGTATTGATAACTAATTTAAATAGTAAGTTTTTTTAGTAAATTTTCCTTCTTACTACAACTTTGACAAAATAAAATATAAGAAAAAACCATTTTTCCATTAGACTACGTTCACATTCCCGAGGACAACGACAGAGACCGTTATTTTTATCGTTCGTCTTTGTAAAATATTCACACTAATCGTTATCGTTGATCTTTCGTCTTAGTCGTTTTTCGTTCGAAATTTAGCCTAGATTCAACATTTGTCGTTGTCGTAACGGTCTTGGCCAATCAACGTGAACTTCCCACAATTCTCTGAACAAAGATGTAGGAACGTGTGACGAAGAAAGAAACCCTACAAAACTTAATAGATGGTCGTATTATAGTGATCAAATACTTACGTATTTGAAAACAAAAATATTTTTAAAAATCTTTCGATGTCTTTTTGTCGTAATTCCTGAACCAAAGCATGAAAATCTCTTTGTCTTTTTCTCTCAATATGAATAACTATGATTTACCGTCGACGTTTCGATATTTTCTTTATGAAAAGTAATAAATTCGGCTGTTAACATCGAAGAATTAACATTTTAATCTGCATATCCAATTTTAAAACAGAACGAGTCCCGATCTAAAAGGCAGAAAGCCACGGAATAACGCTGAACCTAATATACAGTACAGTACATTGCACATGCTCTAAGACGAAAACTAATGTGAACGCTTTGCCGATGAACGAATACGACGAAAGACAAGCCGTCATTACCGTTTAGGTTCTGTGGTCGTTGTCGTTGGCAGTGTGAATGCAGCCTTACTTATGTATCCTTGAAATTCATCACATAATTTCCTCAATAATCGCCAGAGAGAGAGCTCTTATCCTTTGGCATTGTTAAAGTAGTTAGAAAAAACTTACACAAGAGTTTGTTACTCCAAGTCCAGTTTTACAAGTACCGAAAACCAAATGAAAATAATCCATTCATAGTTTTGATTTTCTAGTATAATAGCGTTACACAGCATTTAAATTAATGAAACTATTCTTATATTTTCTTCAGTCCGAGAGCTACTACTGTATAACGAAGGACACACTGTACGTTTGTAAAATGGCAATATGACATTTTCACAATTAGCTTTGTCTCTTTCACTAGCAGTGCCATTCCATACCAGAAATAATTTATAATTTTCATTGATATATAAATTCATAATTTACATTCTATTATATTCATGTCGGCGTGAAGTTTTGGAAGATCTTCGATGGCGCACACGATTTCATCAGGAAAATACTGTACAATTGCACTACAGTACCTAGATATCAGAGTAGCGACATACGAGTCATCGCCGCCATGTTCTGTCAACTGTCATCACGAGGTCTATGGGTTTACATTAAGAAATGACGATTTTTATAACGAGTTTAATGACGAATTTTTATGACGAGTTTAATAAAGCATTTTATTCGTAAAAATGCTTTATTAAACTGAAAAAAATCATCATTTCTTAATGTAAACCCATTGACCACGTGATGACAGTTGACAGAACATGGCGGCGATGACTCGTATGTTGCTACTCTGATATCTAGGTACTCTAAATTGCACCTTACCGCAGTGCCCTCTTTTGGAGCTTTCAAAATCTCGTATTTATTCTTGCTTTTCAAATCCAGTAGTTTCCTGTGCCGGAAGTGAGATAGGAAGGAAACAAGTTATCATCTATTATAGAGGTTACGGCCGAAGTTCAAACGTTAAACTTGTACAGCAAGCAGAAGTACACGTTTGACGTTTGAACTCCAAGTAAAACACGTTGCGCCACTCGTTCACGTCGCGCACTGACTCATGGGATATTGTTGAAAACTGGCAGAAACGTTTAATAACGATGAATGTTGCTAGAGAAGATAAATAAATAAATTAAAATATTTTAAAGTATTTATAGGATGTTTAATAACACTAAATAATTATTTTTAATTTTCTTACCGTACGATAGGACGATAGGACGATAGGACCAGGACTAATACTTTTGTCGACGGAAGTAGTGGCTTATGTAAATCCGAAAGCAGCTCGGGAAAATTATTTTTAGAAAATTTAGAAACCTAATACGCTGTTGATGGTAGAAGATGCCATGGAAGAACAAACCTACTTCTACAGAATTATGATAAGCTATTATGTACAGAAATATACGTATGTGAATTCTATAGGCACTTCACATCACTTGAAAAAAATTTAATAATTAAATAATTTCTGGATTAAAATCGTTTGTTTTTTACAATATTATTCATAAATGCTTAAATAATCATTATTTAAAAAAATACGTTATAATTTTAATCCCAAACACAAAAGATGAAGAACTTTAAGCCGAACTTCTACTCGCCATGCTAGACATAGCAAACGCCATTGTCAACCTTCTAGAATTACCAGATGGCGGCGCTCGACATCCGACGTTCACGTTTTGGGCTGAAAACGTCGGCCGCAACCTCTCTATTGACTAAAAACTTGAACAGATGGCGAGGGAGTAAGGTGCAAACAATGCCACTACACTGGAAAACTTGGAAAATATTCTCAAACCTCAGAATTATTTTCTTTCCTTCGGAATACAGTAGAGCGTCGATAAGTGGAACGTCGGTAAGTGGAATGGCCGGAAAGTGGAACGATTTTCAGTCGGACTGTGTCGTGCTGAATCGATTGTTTTTGATACTAAATTTACTTCTAAAGTATAATTTTCATGTTTTTTATATTCTTCAATATATTTATTTTGTTTGTTCAAAATAAAGAAATAATTTTTAACGATACGATAGCCTCGATGATTATTATAAAAATTTTCGTTAGGCTTAAAATCGACGAAAATTCAACACGAAGCGACACGCAACGGAGAAAAATTCAACAGGAAGCGATACGCAACGGAGAAAAATTTGAACATCGGACAGGTTAATGTATTTTTTCGTACAAAGTCGGAAACTGGAACAAATCATTAACTGGAAGGACCCCAGTCCCCAATTGGTTCCACTTATCGACGCTCTACTGTATATGTATTTATTTTTTTTCAAATCTGATGTTAAACAAACTACAAGTGTACAAAACATTTAAATGTACTGAGTTTTTGCCGAAAAAATCAGCAAATTTTGTTTAATATATGAATTAGCTCACTCAGAATAGGTCGTCTCTGTGTTTGAGAATTCTTATTTTGGACTGTCACTGGTGAACGACTGAAAAAAAAACTAAAGGAAGAATTTTTTCTGTGTATATTCGTGATGGTTTTATATAATTTTAAAAAATAAATTCAGCACCAACTTATTATTAGTAATATCATTTATATATACAGTACAGTACACAATACATTTACTATGTTCTATTTACTTACTTATTTCTGTTCACATTTAGTTATTTTTGCTTTTTAAACTTAACTAAACATGCCAGTATTCTTATTAAGTTTTCTTCTCTGTATAAAATAATATAAAACTACAATTCGTTCTTTTTTAACTCTTTCCGCCCTGTGGGCACTACGAGGACCTTTTTTTGCAAGTCCATTATGGATTCGGCCAGGCCCACAATGGGGGCAACCGGTGAGGAGAGACAGGGGGACAGACATATCCAAACGGACAACCGCCTGTAAAATTTATTCCTGGGAATTTTTCGACCCAGTCCAGATTCGATCCCGGGTCACCCAGAGTGGTAGACTACAACATTGACCACTCGACCATCAAGATGGCAGCCGACTGTAATGATACTGGCAATTAATTTAGTTTAGTGTCAAACAAATAATTTACCTTGTCCAGAAATGTAATGTGATGTCCTTATTTTTACACATATCTCATTACATGTTTTAGCTGTAGGCCCTCCACAAACAAATCATTGTCGCCAATAAGAATAGTTGTCGCATTTGACAGGCAACCATGCACCCTTAACAGAATCATAATATAATTTACTTTAGACTATAATAAAGTTTTTTCTCTTAAAGAATTCACAATTGACATTGAGAACGTGGGTGCAGAACGGGAGCAAAGGAAAAACAATAATAAAATATTTTTTTTCTCTGCACATGACTCGAGTTGTTGAAGATCTATGTTAGTGAGCTGTTGAAGGTATTCGAGTAGTGGAATGTAAAAATTTTGTGAAATTTTGTAATCTTTATAATTTCTAAAATTTAGTATAGAACTAGAATGTTATCTGTCTTTCTCATATTCGATAGAAAGTGATCTATTCATTCCGTTAAATACAAAATGATAGAAATTAACTTTGTGTGAATCGCTAGGAATCGTTCTCTTACTTAGGTCACATGGGTCTGTCAGACCTGCCATTTTTATTTTGAAATTAATAAATTTTTTCTATCGCGTAGAAGAACTACAATTTTTCCGTTAAATTCTACGCTTTGTTTTCTATTTAGTAGTATAAATTACTTTTGTATTGACAAAATTGTCTTTTCAATATTTATTTTTACGTAATTTGATGAAAAAAACACAAAATAATAAACATATCAAATTTCAACTCGCTGTAACTTATCTGACGTTTCACCGATAATCATCGGGTTTGTTTGCAAATGGGGAAGAAAGATCACTCATTCGTGTGAAGTCAGTAGAAATTCAGTACTACTGCTAAAAATTTTTATAATAGACCTCGCGTTACCCCCTATCGCGAGAGTCAATAAACATTAATTGTTTTATGGCTCTATTAAAAAATGCTTTTTTCTGGGTTTCAAATCGACTAATTGACAACTGTTTTATTTTGTTTTACTCATTAGAATGTCTTCTTCAAGATTTAACAGATAGTTCTGTTAGATTTTTACACATGAATTTTATTTTTAATTTTTAATGTGATATAGTCGTGTGTTAGGCTTAACTCGATCACCTAATTCAAAAATTGACATCGGTCAAAATATTATTCAATCTATCAAAATTCTTTGTTGATAGTTTAGATATAAATGTTTTCTCTGCACGAAATGAATCAATCGAAAAAATAATGAGAGGACCATCAAAAATTCGGCAATTAATGACATGTTCTCGATTCTGTAATTTGTTTTTTTTTATAATATAAAATATTCACATAATAAAACTTTAAAAAGGCATCCATATCAATATCTGAATGTTATCAAAATGCAATTATCAAAAATTTTATAATTTTCACAATTTGTATTATCATAATTTAGTTTTGAGTTTTTTTGTCGCGCTTTGTGTATCGCGCGACAAAACAGTCGCTACGCGATCAAACGCAGCGATTTCATTCATAATTACTTGTTATGTAGATCGGGCTAACTTTTTAGGTTTGTTTTGTTGTGCCGCGATGAAAAATGAATAAATAATAAAAGCAGATTATAATTAAAAATATTTTTATCAGATTAATCTGGATTATTAGATTATAGAATAATTATAGCTATGCGATATGATTGTCGCGTAGTTGTAATTATTTTCCATATATCTAATTTCTTAATGTTTACTCATCTGAACACTGTCGAACATTTAATTAGCAATTTATAGCTCATAACGCGATTAAAACAAAAGAATTTATAGCGATTGTGTAAATTCGATTATTCAAGATCATTTCCGAGGGGGCAGGATATTTCCCGGAATTTTATAGCTAGACTGTTTTCACAAGTTTCTGATTACTTAGTAAAAGTGAAAAAAAGCCAACTTGCATCGCCTAATAAACGAGGAATAATCATAAATTAATTATAAAAGTGATAAATAAAAATTATATGAAAAGAATAAAAAATAATTAAAATAATAAAAATTAATTAGACATTACTTTTAAAAACAATATTATAACAAAAAAAAACAAAAATATAAATATACAAATAAATAACGATATGATAGGATTTAATAAACACCGCGCGACAACTTAAACGCGATAAAGTTATTGCGACACTCGCTATCGGCAACGGCGACAAATTAAACGGTCTTTTTTTACCCCCATCATGAGTCGCATGGGTCTGACAGACCCAAAGTATTTTTTTTCTCAAAAATGAGCGTTGCTATTCAAAAAAATTTAACAGCATGGTAATCGGGTTAGAAAGTTAGAAGAATATTAATTTTTTCAGATTTTTTGGAAAATATTCAATATTAAAAAATTTTAACTAAAGTTCGCGCCGGGTCTGTAAGACCCGTGCGACTCACGGAGGGTTAAAATTAAAAATACCTGTAGTCAATACTGTCTGAAGGAATATGTAATAGTCCAAATTCGAATTTGTGGCGTTGCGAGTGGGAAAAATCTTCGGCACAATTTCTTAAGAGAATTGTTCCTAAACTTTTCTGACTCGCAGCTCCCTTAATAAAAACAATGCTGCGATTGTACTTCAAGAATTACGTCACTTTAAAACAGTGGTTCCCAAACTGTGCGCCGGAGCACCTAGGGGCGCCGGAGACAAATAGCCATTTCTGTATTTTAATAATTAGTGATGTGCTGATAGCATTCGTGCAATGCATTATTGTATGCTTGTCCTAATTGTATCTTGAGGTTATTCTTATTAGAATTTCTTAAATAAATACAGTAAAATCTTTTTTTTTACATTTTCAGTATTATATGAATATATGTTATCTTCTTTCCCTGTTAATAAAACAAACACAATGAAATAGTTTCTTACAGACTTGTTTACTCCTGTTTTGTGGTTAACATTACTTGATTTAAATTTGTAGTCAATGAATGTGTGATATCTACTCTAAATAAGTAAAATATTTAGACTAAAATCGCCATGACATTGTCAGAAAAAAAAAAAAAAAAAAATTATAAATGGCACCATCGGAGATCGATGACTCGTCAGGAAACGTTTGAAGTGAATTATGCTTCCTAGTATGAAAAGAATTGTTTTAAATACTAGAAATGGACGACATTCACTTTTCTCAAATTTTTTTGTTAACCAGATATCAAATTTTCGAATATCCCGAATACTTAGTGAACTTAATTACCTTATATAACTTATTTAGTTAATAATTTATTTATTATTTAACTTGTTTAGTTTATTTCAATATATTAGTAAATTAATAAAGCAAAACAAAAAGTAAAAAAAAAAACAATTTATTATATTTTAAGAAATGAAACTTCAAACTTTTAATTTTGACTTTGAATTCAAAGTAGGATTTTATTAGATATTATTATCTCAACTACAATATATTAACAAATAATTGCTTTCATTCTACCTACTGCAGATTTTTATTTAATTAAGAAAAGAAGAATTCGAAAATGTTCAGGATCTTCTTTGCTTTTTTTTTTCTTGTCACAAATTAAACAAGAAGTACTGAAGATGCGCTGTCTGTACGCAGTGTTGACACATAAAACGTTGTTTTTAAGAATATTTATGATGGTAGATATGGTTTATCGGACTATTTGCAATATATTTGTACATTTGTTAATAAAAGATGCTTATTAATTGTTCAAATATTTTTAAACTTTTGAATTAGATTCCTTTTGGGTACTTCTGGATCTGCCAATGTGACTGTACTTATGGCGCGATATTAGAGGTATTCATAATATTCGAAATTTATTTTTTAACGAACATAATATTTGAGATCTCGAATAGGGGAACACTTTCGGCATTCGACTATCACTTTTTCGCGGATAATATTCACCCATTTTATATGATGTAAATATTGCATTTAAGCGAGACTTGACTAGCATTAATAATTTTGAATCACTTGACCATAATATTTTACGCAGGAGAAAAGCGTAAACGAGCGTAAAGCGAGTTGAGTAGTGTTAACTTTCGACGGAAAAACGGTATCGTCAACTAATCAGAAATCAGTGGACTTGTGTGTCATTACGACATCGTGCGAAAATTGCAGGAAAAAAGTTTTTATGCACGTTCGCTCTATTTTATTTTTCGCTCTTATCGTTTTGGTGCTTGTCAAGTTTTTCGATTAGTTTTAACATTAGTTATGAACAACCAAGCTAAGATGCTTTGTTTCCGTCAATTTACGCGCAAAGAAGTGTTTACTTTCGACACTTGGATCATACTGTCACTTTAAAAAACTTCGCTAGTAGATACAGCTCGCCACGCAATCCAAACACAAAAGCAAATACGTCACGTAACTAAAAATAATTACGGACATGGTTTTTACTATCGTTTTTATGCTATGGATTCGCGGCCTAATTCTAACTGTTATTTAAGGACTATTATTTTTCTTTATTTGTTTATGTCATTTTATCATAATACCAACAGGCCAATTACTCTTAGATAAATAATTACCTAACCTGGTTTTTCCTGTCCAAATATAAATATACAGTATATTCAAGATCCGACGCCAGATGTCAGCAGGTTAAATGGCTTTGTGACAAGTTCTATACTCTATAAACACAAGGTCAGGACACATTGCATTGCTGCACTTGTCGTATTGGTTCCTTTGTGTCAGAGTATACGGTGTTTGTAGAGCGAATTTGGCTATCTTTTTTATCTAAATTAGCTGAATTTCTTGCTCTCTTTTTGTTTTAAACGGTTTATTATTTGGGACCGAACTGAAAAATTCGTCAGCAAAAGATGTGAGATTGTTCTGTTTTTTCCGTTGACAAATCCAGGAGAGATGAATAGCTTTAATATTGCAGAAAAGATAAGTGAAAACAACTGAGAATTCGAGACCATATCAAGTTAATGGATAAAATAATGTTGAAAATAGATATTTACGAAGTGAGTGTTTGCAATAACTTTTGTAATGTAATGTAACTGACACTTTTAGATACATTTTGAGGAGTCACAGTTTAAAATTAAAAGAACAGACGGGAGAAAATCATTGCTGCTGATATACCAAAATAAATGTGTAAATCATTGTAAATAAATGTGTATATTTGTAAATATGTCATCTCTTCGTTTTAAATTACACAGTATTTTTAGTTATTATAGTAAAGTTCACAAAAACGTCCGATGTGTTCACTATTGGCGACCGACCCGGTGCGCCAATAATACTCGATGAAGTTCTGTGTGTCCTGTTGGAAAACACCGTTGCAGGTCCGTCGGGAAGACACCTTGCGAATATTCCGTTGCTTGAAGGCTCCGCTCGGGTCCAAACGATCTTAGAAACTTCTCTCCCCAACCGTCCGGATGGCGTATCGTGGGCGAACTCCTGTCCGAACGGCGTAACGAGACGAACTGTCCCGAATCACGTAACCAGATGACCACCTTCACCACCTGCGTCCCTCTCTCCTTTTCGTACACACATGTCGGCCACGTGTCGGACGACCACCCGGTGTTTTCCCGTTCACATGTGGTCAGTCCCTCCCTCCACCGTCTTCTTGGAACGATGATCGTTATCAGCGCAATAAGGGAAGGGCGGGAATCGTGTTTACACGATCCCACCCTTCCCTTTTTGCGCTGATAACGAGGATCAAACTGTGCTCGCTTGAGCCTGTTTGATACCCTGCCGAGGATCAAACTGTGCTCGCTTGAGCCTGTTTGATACCCTGCACCTTGCCGCACAACCTTACAAATCGCGGTGGTCCGTTCCGATCGGACTGACCCGTTCTCCGGAACATCCGGGAAGAGATTCACCCCCTCCCCGCACAGAGATGCGACCTTCACCGTCCGACTCCAAACGTGAGAGAGCGTCCGCGTTACCGTGTAGTTTCCCCTTCCGGTACTCGATCCGCATGTCGTAACCTTGTAACGCGAGTGCCCACCGTGTAAGTTTGGCACTCTGTGGCGTGGACAACGTCAGATATTTCAAAGGATTGTGGTCTGTGACCACTGTGACTCGGCCTCCCATAGATCCAGTAATTAAACTTGTGGAGGCCCCAGATAATTGCATAGGCCTCTTTCTCGATGGTAGCCCATCGGATCTCCGCCCCCTTTAACTTCCGACTAGCGAAGGCTATTGGCCTTTCCTGCCCTTCTGGCGAGAACTGCGCCAGACAGACGCCGATAGCGTGATTCGATGCGTCCGTGAATAGTACGAAAGGTCTTTCCGGGTCCGGAGAGAATAGTAACGGAGCTTGCCCGAGCTTCGTCTTTACTGCCTCAAATGACCTCTCGAGTTCCCGATTCCATTCGATTGTTTTCGGTGCTCGGCGAGCGAGCAGATTGGTGAGAGGGTTCGTCAATTTCGCGAAATCCGAAATGTAGTCCCGATAATATCCGCATATACCCAAGAAGCTCCTGAGTTGCTCCTTTGTCTTGGGCAGAGCTAGAGCGGTTATTGCTTTAACACGTTCCGGATCCGGCGCGTGCCGTCCGGAGCCGACAATGTGTCCTAGATATAGAAGGCGCGGTCTAGCGAACTGACATTTGTTGGCATTGACCGTCAGTCCGGCGTCTCTTAATGCCCTTAACACTGCTTTGAGATGGGTCAGGTGTTCTTCCCAACTCCGCGAGTAGATGGCCACGTCGTCAATGTACGCCACGGCGAAGTCCTTGAAAGGGGCCAACACCAAATCCATCAGTCTTTGGAATGTCGCGGCTGCGTTTCTCAGACCAAACGGCATCACTTCCCACTCATACTGACCGCGGTGCGTAACAAACGCTGTAAGGTGTTTACATTCATCCTCCAACCGCACCTGCCAGTAACCTCTACAGAGATCAAGCGATGTTATGTATCTGGCTTCAGCTAACTGATATACTAATTCGGCGGAGGGCACCATCGGATAGCGATCAGGCACCGTGGCGGCGTTCAGGTGCCGATAATCCACGCATAAGCGCATTCCACCCCCCTTTTTGGCTACACAGACTATTGGGTGAGCGCATTCCGATACGCTAGGCCGGATTAGCTTTGCGTCTAAGAGTTCCCCTATGGTCTCATCCACCTTATTTCGCAAAGCTTGTGGAATCCGATACGGGGCGAACCGTTTCGGAGTCCATCCCTCGATAAGGGTTATCCTGTGCGTTACTAGGTTTGTTTTTCCCGGCTTACTCCCGAATACCGAGTGGAATTCCTCTAGCACCTTGCGTAGGCCGGTCTGTGCCGATGCCGGGAGGTGTGCCGGAATCTCCCCAATCTCTCCGCTCTTTCGTCCACGGTCGTGCAGCTGCCGCGTCGACGGTGTCTCCACTATTTCCCCGAAACTCGCGTCCGAATCAAATACCACTCCAACGGCACAAATTTGCCTTTGGTATTTTCTGAGTCGGTCCACGTGGACCCACTTCGTCCTACCGTCCTCTAGTCTTATTCGGTAGCTGCCCTCACGTTCTCGCCTCTCCACTATGGCGGGTCCTTCCCACCGATCGTCGGTTTTGTTATCAGGATACGTTTTCCTCACCAGGACCGTGTCCCCAATACTAAATTCTTTGGGCCGTGCCCTCAAATTATAATTTGTCGCGTACTGATTTTGTTTCACGGCCGTATGCTCGGTCGCTATCTCCCTGACCGCCTTAATACGCTCCACCAGGGTCTGCAAGTATGCCGCGGCTTTGTTGTTCAGACTATCGGGAGGCGTTACCGATCCGGTCCATACCCTTTTTAAGATGGCTAGCGGCCCTACTGGGGCCCTTCCATACAGCATTTCGAAGGGTGATATGCCGGTAGTCTCATGAGGTACCTCCCGGTACGCCCATAGCAGAAAGGGAATGACTTTGTCCCAGTTCTTCTTGCTTTCCGCAATGGTGTGGCTTAGCATATTTTTGAATGTCTGATTCCACCTCTCCACGCTTCCATTGCTTTGTGGGTGTTCCGGGGTCGAAAATCTAATGCGCACTCCTAATAATCGGGTCATCTCCCGCGTTAGCCCTGCGGTAAAGTTAGTCCCCTGGTCACAGCAAATGAGTTCGGGAAAGCCTGTCCGCGTAAACACCTGTAAGAGCGTCGAACAAGTGGCCGTCGCCGAAAGTGATCTCATAGGCTCGACTTCGGGCCATCGAGTGCATAGGTCGATCATACAGAGAGCGTACCGGTGACCTCTGGACGATGGGGGCTCTATCGGTCCGATCATATCTATATTGACCACTTGGAACGGGGTAGAGGGTCGCGTGAGCGGAGTAATCGGAGTCCTATCCAGAATACGTGCCGGCGCCCTTATTTGGCACCTGTGGCAGCTCTGGCAGTATCTCCGAATATCTGCCGCCATTCCCGGCCAATAGAATACCTCACGAATGCGACCCGCTGTCTTCCGACTACCTAAGTGCCCTCCCCACGGAGTCTTGTGGGCCAGACTTAAAACTTCTGCCCTCCGCTCTTGGGGCACTACCACCTGTTTGATGGGCCGGCCAAACCAACTATCCCGACGGTAAAGTATCCCGTCGTTGACCACCAGCCCATCTTTCCCGTGTTTGGCGGCCTCCCACAACCGGGAGAGCGAATCGTCTCGGACTTGGGCATCCCGCAGATCCGTCCCGTCCCCCTCACTGTCTTCATCTCGGCCGCCCGCCGCACCCGGGTGGGGTTCCGGTTCTTTCCCTTGGGAGAGACCACTTCCCTTTATTCTTACGTTTCTTATGTGTCTTCCCCCTTTCCCTTGGAGCTCCCTCTTCCGGTCTAACAACGTTCGGTAATCCTCTTCCGATAACAACGCGTCCGTGGATTGATTTAACTCGTCCGTTACGGCACACGTTACCAGCACCGGCCCCTGCGACTTTGGGCTGCTTTCCTCCCACAACTCTATTGGGAACGTTGCCAAAACCGCGTTTACCCGGTGACCAAAGGCCCCAACCAGTTGAATTTCGCCCTTCGTTTCCATCACCGACGCCGGGACCATTGCTTCCCTTATGACAGAAATCTCCGCTCCCGAGTCGACTATAGCCGAAAGTCGATTTCCGCCACATACTAACTTAATCCTATTCGGCGACTCCCCAGCCTCTGGCCGATCGTACGCCGTTACTCTTGCCACTAAATGGTTCTCCGTCTCAGGCGTCTTGCTCGCGGACACGAGCCGTGCCTGTTTGGGCACGCTAGTCGCCTTCCGGTTAGGGCACTCTCTCTTCCAGTGCCCGGCCTTCCCGCATGAGTAACAGCTAGCCCTGGGTGTTCGCTCGCTAGTATTCCGGGTCACCGGGTCGGGCTTTCTCGCCATCTCTCCCTGGGTGTCCCGTTGGTTCCTATTCTCCTCTTTCTTGTTTCCCAGATTACCGCCCGATGCCTCCGCGAACTTCTCGATAAACTTCGCTAATTCCGCGGGCTTGCTCCATCCCTTCCCCTCTTGCAAGGTTACGTACTTCCTCGCGTCGTGGGGTAAGACTGACTTTAAATGGTCCGCCACCGTTAGCTCGATAAGTTCTTCCCTCGTCTTTACCTCCCTACTATCTACATAGTATTCATACAGGTCCTTCAGACGCGACGCGAACTGGGGCCACGTTTCCCCCACATACCGTTCGGCCCGCCTGAATCCCTTCAAATATTCCGCAGGGGAAAGCCTCAACTCTTCGAGAATGAATTGCTTTAAGGAGGGATAGTGTCTGACTTGATCTACCGACAATCTTGTTAGCGCCGCTTTGCATCTTTCCGATAGCACGCTCAGAACTATTTGCCCCCGCAATTCTTCCGGTACCTCGTAGGTCTCCAGAACTATTTCGACCGTACGAAACCACGATGGCACTGCCTCCTCTCCTTCCGGCATTTTGGGAAGGGCCCCTTTTACTCTCCGTGCATAGTCGTCGAAATTTTCCTTGACTGCACTGTTCTCAGAGTGTCGGGCCTCGTTACGTTGTCTATTCCGTTCTAACTCGATTCTCGCCGTTTCCTGCTTGATCTTTTCGAGTTCGATCTGCAGCCTAAGCCCTTCGAGTTCATCCCTAGAGCGGTCTCTCGTCACGTTTGGCCCGCGTCCCATGGTCGGACTGCCTTCACCTCGCGACCCATCTTCCTGTCGGTTTCCGTTATGAACACCCGACGTCCCCGGCTCATCGTCGTCCCAATCAATTGCCCTAAAACCCCGCGATTTTCCGCGTTTCGGCATCTCTGTGCGAAAGAGAGTAAAATGGCGTACCTGGGTCTCTGATTGCCGGCGGTGCTCTATCTGTTCCCGGGTTCGCTTTCTGCGTTGTCTTGCGTCGCAGCTCAGTCTTCCCGAAGAGTGTCTTTTCCAATCCTGTCGTGACTGCGCCAGTAAAGTTCACAAAAACGTCCGATGTGTTCACTATTGGCGACCGACCCGGTGCGCCAATAATACTCGATGAAGTTCTGTGTGTCCTGTTGGAAAACACCGTTGCAGGTCCGTCGGGAAGACACCTTGCGAATATTCCGTTGCTTGAAGGCTCCGCTCGGGTCCAAACGATCTTCGAAACTTCTCTCCCCAACCGTCCGGATGGCGTATCGTGGGCGAACTCCTGTCCGAACGGCGTAACGAGACGAACTGTCCCGAATCACGTAACCAGATGACCCCCTTCCACCACCTGCGTCCCTCTTCTCCTTTTCGTACACACATGTCGGCCACGTGTCGGACGACCACCCGGTGTTTTCCCGTTCACATGTGGTCAGTCCCTCCCTCCACCGTCTTCTTGGAACGATGATCGTTATCGGCGCAATAAGGGAAGGGCGGGAATCGTGTTTACACGATTCCACCCCGACAATTATATTTGATAAATTTTTAATTTGTGTTTAAAACATATTAAAGAATAAATAAAAACATATAAAAATTTATAATAATATTTTGTATTAAGATTTTAAAAAGAAAAGATTGTCAATACTCCGATAATTCAATCTGGTTCTTAATTTAGTAATGAAAAGTTCTGTTACCGAGAATGCTCTTTCGGATTCAATTGATTTGGGTGGAATTAAATGTGAATTAAACATTTGTCTTCTCTCAAATTAATGCATTTAAGAGAGGACAAACGTTATGTGATTTCTCACCTATAGCCTCAAAGATTTCTAGTTTGTTTTCGAGACGCATTGCAAAACTTCTTTTGTTCTCTAGTATTCTTCATTTTTCTACTTCGGCTGCTTTAATAGCGATATCAAGCTTATAGCTCGATAATTCGGCAGTTCGTTTGGCTTTAATAATCAGGTTTATGAAGAAAACTTTTATACTTGCGTAGTTCATACGCGTTTAAATCCTTGCTCAATTTGCACAACCTGGCATAATGCAGTTATTGAAGACTAGCAGATAGACCCGGCGTTGCTCGGGCAAAAGTAACAATAGCGAAGATTAAGATTATTACGTTATAGTCAGCCTTACCCGTTTTCACAGAATGCAAGAATTGGGTCCCCTTGTTTCCAGACTAATTAGAAAATTTTTAGATGGGTCTAAAAATATGTTCGATTTCTCGCAAACACGAAAAAAACTGCATCTGCGACTTGCACGTCGCCTTCTCTTAACAATTCCATTGTTACGTAACACTTCCATTGTTACGGAATCAATATGTAGCCTATTTATGGCAGAACTCTGAAAATTCTTTACTTGTCAGAACCTGTAACATCTTGAATAATTGCTCTTAATTTTTAATCATGCACAGTATCTATATATATAATCGAGACGAGTTGATAATAATAATAATGAAACTAATCAAATAATTTAAAAAGCCAATGGGATCGGTAAAATTTTCAATTCTAAAAAACTTTAAGTTAAAAACCAAGTAGAAAACTACTCTTTAAAATCCGACTTCGAGTGAGTTAAAAAACAAATAAACAGAAACGAAAAGATGCTATACTTTTTTCATAATTTTATTGGTTCTATTCCCCAAATGCATTTCGCCAAGCCTCATCAGTGGGTAGTTGAGTTTTGGTGACCTCCGTTCCTTTTATGCTGGATGATGTTTTCCCAGCATGCATCTATCTGCATACCGTCATTCAGATTGATTAAATTTGCATATTCTTTTATACAAAAATGTTCTATTATTCTACGTTTTAAACAATCTTCTTCTTTATAAAGTATTTTTATATTATTTCTGTCTATGTTACAAAAATTATTTTTATAATGTAGGTACCACGGTGATTCTTCTCTTTTTAATCTTATTGCTGCCTCGTGCTCTTTTAAACGTACTTCTAACTTCCTTCCGGTTTCTCCGACGTAAGACTTCGTTTGTGGACAAGTACAAGATAGTTTATAAATTACACCTGCAACATCAAGTTTGTTTAACATATTGGCATTATCTTTGTTTATGACATTAACTATATTCAACAATTTGTTTTTTTGTTTTGCCACGATACATATAGAATACTGTTTGAAAATTAATTTATATCTCTCATAAAGTTTATGCACATACGGAAATTTAACATATATAATATTTAATTAATTTTCTGAAAACAAAGTCCTTTCCGGAACATGGGACCACCATTTTTAAGTTCCAAACATTACACTTTTGGCGACTGACCTTTCCTTTTAGGCTACTGGCCGCCAAACAGTCCTTTAAAAACACAAACATATATCCAATTAAAAATATTAACATTTGTAAAGAAGCAGGAACTGGTAAAGTACGGACGTCTTCTATTCTCATTAGTAGCTTTCCTCATTCTTACCAGTTCCTGCTTCTTTACAAATGTTAATATTTTTAATTGGATATATGTTTGTGTTTTTAAAGGACTGTTTGGCGGCCAGTAGCCTAAAAGGAAAGGTCAGTCGCCAAAAGTGTAATGTTTGGAACTTAAAAATGGTGGTCCCATGTTCCGGAAAGGACTTTGTCTTCAGAAAATTAATTAAATATTATATATGTTAAATTTCCGTATGTGCATAAACTTTATGAGAGATATAAATTAATTTTCAAACAGTATTCTATATGTATCGTGGCAAAACAAAAAAACAAATTGTTGAATATAGTTAATGTCATAAACAAAGATAATGCCAATATGTTAAACAAACTTGATGTTGCAGGTGTAATTTATAAATTATCTTGTACTTGTCCACAAACGAAGTCTTACGTCGGAGAAACCGGAAGGAAGTTAGAAGTACGTTTAAAAGAGCACGAGGCAGCAATAAGATTAAAAAGAGAAGAATCACCGTGGTACTACATTATAAAAATAATTTTTGTAACATAGACAGAAATAATATAAAAATACTTTATAAAGAAGAAGATTGTTTAAAACGTAGAATAATAGAACATTTTTGTATAAAAGAATATGCAAATTTAATCAATCTGAATGACGGTATGCAGATAGATGCATGCTGGGAAAACATCATCCAGCATAAAAGGAACGGAGGTCACCAAAACTCAACTACCCACTGATGAGGCTTGGCGAAATGCATTTGGGGAATAGAACCAATAAAATTATGAAAAAAGTATAGCATCTTTTCGTTTCTGTTTATTTGTTTTTTAACTCACTCGAAGTCGGATTTTAAAGAGTAGTTTTCTACTTGGTTTTTAACTTAAAGTTTTTTAGAATTGAATATAATAATAATAATAATAATAATAATAATTAATTCTTTCAAAACACTATGCAGCACTGGAGAACAACACTACATCTCAGGGTTAGTAACACTTCCATACAAACAAACCAAATTTTTATTAGGCGAGGAATTTTTCAAGGAGATTCCTTGAGTCCTCTCTGGTTCTGCCTAGCCTTGAATCCATTATCCAACTTGTTAAACAACACGCAATATGGTTACAATATCAGACACAAAAAAACAACACAGTTTACACTGTCACATCTCATGTACATGGATGACATAAAACTTTATGCATCCACACAAAAACAACTTCATCAACTCCTACAAATCACACATTCATACACCAAGGACATACAAATGGAATTTGGCCTAGATAAATGCAAAACAGTTCACATAGAAAAAGGAATCCTGAAGAAAGAAGATTTTGCACTTGGAAATGGAGACATTATTGAATCCATGGAAGAGGGCGAGTTCTACAAGTATTTAGGATTCCAACAGGCCAAACTAACAGAACATACACAAATAAAGCAAAGATTAATTAAAGAATACCAAAGTAGGCTAAATGCTATTCTCAGAACACAGTTAAATGCAAAACACACAGCTAAAGCAATAAACACACATGTCATCCCAGTACTCACATATTCTTTTGGAGTTATACATTGAACTCACACTGATCTTGAGCAACTCCAAAGGAAAACAAGAACAACACTTACTAAGCATAAACAACATCATCCTAAATCCGCCACAGAAAGATTAACCCTTCCACGTAAAGATGGCGGACGTGGCCTGATTGACATAGTTAACCTTCACTACAAACAAATACAGTCACTGCGAGAGTTTTTCTACAAAAAACAAGAAACATCACAATTACATAAAGCAGTAACTCTAGCAGACTCGAATAACACACCATTAAACTTACACTCACATCATATGGACACAACACAACATATAAAAAGCATAGACACCACTAAGCAATCGTGGGCTCGAAAGGCACTCCATGGCAGGCATCCTTACGATCTGGCCCAGGATTTTGTTGACAAAACTGCGTCAAACAGCTGGTTAGCTCGGGGATGCCTCTTTGGGGAGACGGAAGGATTCATGATTGCCATACAGGATCAGGTCATAAATACTAAAAACTACAGAAAACACATACTCAAAGATGCAACACTCACAAATGACACATGCAGAAAATGTCATGTCATGCCAGAAACTATACAACACATCACTTCTGGTTGCAAGCTCTTGGCACAGACAGATTATCTACACAGACATAATCAAGTAGCAAATATAATACACCAAGAGCTTGTAAAGAAACACAAATTAGTAGACATCCACGAGCCATACTACAAATACATTCCACAGACAGTATTGGAAAACAACATGCACAAAATGTACTACGACAGAGCCATAATCACAGATAAAACAATTTACCACAACAGACCAGACATCACACTCATTGACAAACACAATAAAATCACATACATTATAGACATATCCATTCCAAACACTCACAATATACAAAACGCATGTGCTGAAAAAATTAGCAAGTACACAGAACTCGCCCAGGAAATAAGGCATCTGTGGAGGATGGATAGGGTGCTTATTGTACCTGTAGTTCTCTCCTCTACAGGTGTCATACCACACACACTACACAAAAGCCTGGGCACATTAGAATTGAATAGAAACACATACATCACTCTACAGAAGGCCACTATATTGAATACATGTCATATTGTGAGAAAATTCCTGAATACAGACACACACACTAATACACTTCTTTAATTTCTGTTTTGGTTACTATGCCTTGACTTTGGTCCGGCATAGTACACAGCCACCAATGTTAACCGAGTATATCTCACTTAACCCAACATAATAATAATAATAACTCTCCCGTGGTCACCACCTGGTCGTGGTGGGAGAGCCTAGTAATTTTACTGATCCATAGGGCAATGCAGGCTGGAGCATAAGCTCCTGGTAGGGACACCCATGCCAGTAAGGTCTATGGGGAGAAATGAAGCTAAGAGTGACCTACACCCATATTCTGTGGAGATATTTATTACGGTGATAACTAGATCAAAGTGTGATACCGGCTCGGACGTCGCCCGGGTTAACAAGGTCCGCGTTCGTGGGTTAGGCAGAGGCTCACGTTCGAAAAATAGGCCACAGTCTCCCCTGCTTACCGGTGGCGAAAGCAGCACCGGCCCAAGCATGGCTACTGCAATGCCCTCAACAGATGTGAGGAACCAACCCAGCCTTGGTGTTTCTGTGGCAATGCATCCACAGACCACAAAGGCTGGAAAACCACGCCAACGGATGAAATGGACAGTAGAAATGAACGAGTTTATCATCCGTACTTACTACACGATCACAAAACTTGAAACAAACATGACAGCATACAGACAACAACTACACCATAAATTCACACAACAATATCCTCACCTCACTGTCACTGAACAAAGGGTTGTTGATCAAAAAAGAACAATTATACACAACAACCTTATTCCACAAACAACACTTGAACTTATCAAACAACAGGTTGCTGATCAAATACATCAACAGACAGAAACATCTAACATTAATGAAGATCATGTAACCTGTCAGGATAATCCAGCAACAAGCATTGATAATAACACACATACAACAATTACCACTAATGATACTACAGACACTTCCTCGTCCATCACTGATAACATAGACATGGATTTAGTTAATACGCTCTCACTTATATTTCAGGAAACACTCACTAAATATACAGGCACAGATCCCACACAACGACCACGAATACCAAAAATCAACACGTCAAAGGAAGTAGGAAAAACACTAAATTATGTAAACACTCACTTAATACCACACTACATTCATTCAATTTCTACACTCGCAGACATTCATACATTAGTTTATGCTGGGGCAGTCACAGTAGTGACACACCATGGACTGAAAGTACAGTCACAGACAAATACACAGAAAACACAATACTATCACAAGCCTGCCTGGCAGAGAAGAATAGAAATACAAATAAATGACATTAGACAGCAATTAGGCAGGCTGACACAATACACTAAAAGCAACATAACACCCAAATTAAGGAAACAGCTCAAAAACATTTTCAAGAAAATAAAAACACACACAAAACATGAACATCACAACACACACATTACAGAATACATTGATACACTAAAACAAAAACTTGCTGCCAAAGCACGTAGACTCAAACGTTACAAAACATGTACACTACGAAAACAACAAAATAAATTATTTACAAACAATGAAAAACTCTTTTACAGACAAATTAATAACAAAGCAAACACTGATACACAGCACAGTGGCACACCAACAGAAGAAGAACTCACAACATATTGGTCTTCTCTTTGGTCCAGACACGAAAAAACAACACAGTTTACACTGTCACATCTCATGTACATGGATGACATAAAACTTTATGCATCCACACAAAAACAACTTCATCAACTCCTACAAATCACACATTCATACACCAAGGACATACAAATGGAATTTGGCCTAGATAAATGCAAAACACTTCACATAGAAAAAGGAATCCTGAAGAAAGAAGATTTTGCACTTGGAAATGGAGACATTATTGAATCCATGGAAGAGGGCGAGTTCTACAAGTATTTAGGATTCCAACAGGCCAAACTAACAGAACATACACAAATAAAGCAAAGATTAATTAAAGAATACCAAAGTAGGTTAAATGCTATTCTCAGAACACAATTAAATGCAAAACACGCAGTTAAAGCAATAAACACATATGTCATCCCAGTACTCACATATTCTTTTGGAGTTATACATTGGACTCACACAGATCTCGACCAACTCCAAACAAAAACAAGAACAACACTTACTAAGCATAAACAACATCATCCTAAATCTGCCATAGAAAGACTAACCCTTCCATGTAAAGATGGCGAGATGTGGCCTGATTGACATAGTTAACCTTCACTACAAACAAATACAGTCACTGCGAGAGTTTTTCTACAAAAAACAAGAAACATCACAATTACATAAAGCAGTAACTCTAGCAGACTCGAATAACACACCATTAAACTTACACTCACATCATATGGACACAACGCAACATATAAAAAGCATAGACACCATTAAGCAATCGTGGGCTCGAAAGGCACTCCATGGCAGGCATCCTTATGATCTGGCCCAGGATTTTGTTGACAAAACTGCGTCAAACAGCTGGTTAGCTCAGGGATGCCTCTTTGGGTAGACGGAAGGATTCATGATCGCCATACAGGATCAGGTCATAAATACTAAAAACTACAGAATACACATACTCAAAGATGCAACACTCACAAATGACACATGCAGAAAATGTCATGTCATGCCAGAAACTATACAACACATCACTTCTGGTTGCAAGCTCTTGGCACAGACAGATTATCTACACAGACATAATCAAGTAGCAAATATAATACACCAAGAGCTTGTAAAGAAACACAAATTAGTAGACATCCACGAGCCATACTACAAATACATTCCACAGACAGTATTGGAAAACAACACGCACAAAATGTACTACGACAGAGCCATAATCACAGATAAAACAATTTACCACAACAGAACAGACATCACACTCATTGACAAACACAATAAAATCACATACATTATAGACATATCCATTCCAAACACTCACAATATACAAAACGCATGCACTGAAAAAATTAGCAAGTACACAGAACTCGCCCAGGAAATAAGGCATCTGTGGAGGATGGATAGGGTGCTTATTGTACCTGTTTTTCTCTCCTCTACAGGTGTCATACCACACACACTACACAAAAGCCTGGGCACATTACAATTGAATAGAAACATATATACATCACACTACAGAAGGCCACTATTTTGAATACATGTCATATTGTGAGAAAATTCCTGAATACAGACACACACACTGATACACTTCTTTAATTTCTGTTTTGGTTACTATGCCTTGACTTTGGTCCGGCATAGTACACAGCCACCGGTGTTAACCGAGTATATCTCACTTAACCCAACATAATAATAATAATCAGCGCAGATCCCAAACGGTTAGGAATTGAAAGTTGAAATTTGGTACACAGTTAGGGTACGTCACGAGAACGCACACTAAGAAGGATTTTTCGAAATTCCTCCCCACGGGGGAGAGGGACAGGATTAATGGACGTGTTACGTAACACTTCCATTGTTGACACTTCCATTGTTACTTGACACTTCCATTGTTAGTTGACACTTCCATTGTTGTTAAGCCTTAATCCTGTCCCTCTCCCCCGTGGGGAGGCATTTCGAGAAATCCCTTCTTAGTGTGCGTTCTCGTGACGTTACCCTAACTGTGTACCAAATTTCAACTTTCAAATTACTAAACCGTTTGGGCTCTGCGCTGATTATTATTATTATTATTATTATCAACTCGTCTCGATTATATATATAGATACTGGGCATGATTAAAAATTAAGAGCAATTATTCAAGATGTTACAAGTTCTGACAAGTAAATAATTTTCGGAGTCCTGCCATAAATATTATTATTGATACATATTGATTATACATATTGATTATTGATACATACATATTGATTATTGACAATTTGTGACATGCCTTAACCAGCAAAAATTTAAAAAACTAATAAGCGGGCTTAAAATTAATAACACAAATGTATTCTTACAGCTTATAGGTTAATTATACTTTCTATTTGCAAAATTTCCTCATCTTAACATAAAATAAGAAAAAGTGAACTTTTAAGAAATTTGTGGGATTTCCCGGGATGAGATGATTTTCCAGGGATATTTCCCGAGTTAAAAAACAGCCGGAATTACCGGAATCCCGGGGTCCCGTTAGAGAAACTCTAGTTAAAACTCTTCCATAAACAGTAATGTTCATCTTAAACTGAACAGTAAAACACAGACGATGTATTTATTTCACAGTTTGTAAATAAAATCTAACCATGCACAGTACTATAATGGCCAAAATTATTACTAGAAATGATTAAAAAAAAACAGTGCATTTGGTGAATAGATATCTATCTACTACATGAAGTTTTTTATCAAATAAGTAAAATATATCTTTGTACTGTAATTTTGAATTTATAAATAAAATCTCTCCTTATACTGCAATAGCTAATATAATCACTTTTTCAATTTACAAATATAATGTAATAACTTTCGACCAAAGAACTTTGGGTTTATCAATGCTTTAATAGTGTTTGTAATTACAACATTAAAGCTTGAATCTCGGATCAATTTCAGTCTGTAGACTATGTGGTAAAGTTTGTTTTCTGACATGTATAAAACCATAATGTGACTTATTAAACGGAGTAAATCACTTATAATATATTGTTTGTGAACTGAAAACATACTTTAAAATTTAAAATAGAATAATTTAAATTAAAACTTTCAGTGGATCAGTGGTTTAAATTAATATTCTATAATAATTGAAAGTAATGTAATATTGTACAAATTACATATTTTAAATGAATAATTACGCTGCTTAATAATCATTTTATTATAAAGTAAACAACAGAATAAATAAAGTTGAAGTTGATACATCTATTTGTTTGTATTACATACTGTTTAATAAATTTTTGTAAATATACTTATTCAATTCATTATAAAAATAGTTAAATTTGGTTTATATTCAAAAATTCCTTCATTTCGAAACTTTTTTTTTATTATCAAACACTTTTGAAGATTTACTTTACTTAATACAAAATTTGTGAGAAATTTATTCTTTTATCTTGATCTAATTTTACTTCATAAAAATGTTTACTCTGATGCTTATATTTGCAGTTTGTGTAATGTAAAAGTGCATGTGAATATAGAAAGGTAAATGTTATTTTTTCTCTAATTTCACCTTTCGAAATTAAATAAATTTTTCCTTGTACTGTGTTATACGAATCAGTAACAATAATAAACTGTATAAATTGTGTTCAACGACGGATTTTATTTTGAAATCTATGTTAGTCAAAGCCTTGAAATAGATGTTAGAATAGACCATGAATAAAAAGGTACTCTATTTGGAATTATATAAGGAATTTTGTTACTTAAACTCGAAGGAACGTGCAGTTTACTGCATGTAAAGTGAGTGAAATCTATACCGCGACCATGAAACTAAAGAATCAAAATGCTGATCCCATAAGGAATATTGGTGTCCTAATCTTGTGTGTATAAACTTAGCTTCATGAGAAAAGCGCGTTCAGCACGTTAATATCTATCCATCATTGCTCATCTGCAGTATTATAAATGGTATTTCGCACGCCGTAAGCAGTTTTTTACTAGAAATTTCTCATAGCATGCCTGTGTTATGAATATTCTATAATGTTTTTTTTTTTTTTTTTTGGTGATCACAAATTCACAACTCACGTAATTTTTAAAACATGATAAAAAGATTGTCTTGCTAAAGCAAGAAACTTTTGCGATCTCAAATTGGTGTTTAGAAACAAACAAATTCAACATTACGTGGTAAAATAATGCTAGTACAGAAAAGAGAGGATATATCAGGGTGATCGTAATTAAAGTATCCTTATTCAACGCATTCTGGAGAGGTATTTAGCAGTCCAAACACAACTAAATTCTGCATGCTGATATTTCCAGTGTTTGGACTACTAAATATCTCTTTAGACTGCGTTCAATAAGGATAAAAGTATCCTTATTCAACTACAACACCAGTTTGAGATCGCTAAAGATTCTTGCTTTAGCAAGACAATCTTTTATTATGTTTTAAAAATTACTGTTTGAAATTTCTTTAGATTAAAAATAAAAATGAAATATTATTATAATAATAATTAATAAATACCAATAACAGTAACAAAATTTTATTAATTAATTTTCGAATGAATATCGTAGAATATAACTTTTAACAATTAAAATTTTATAGATTTATTTATTATATTAATTATAAACATTAAATTATTCCATAAAGGAATTAATTTGTACTTTTTAAATTCTTTAAAACAGTTTCAATGTTCTAATACATTATCTTATCATTTCTAAATTTTACAAATTCATTTTACATTACCTTTTTATGTTTCGAGATATCTTTCGGTGCTAAATAAGAATTATAGAAAAATTGACAAAATAAAATAAAATAAGTGAAATAAACAATCAATGAAAAGATAATGACATCATGCGATACATTGCATTTAGTATTCATTTTGACTAAAAAAGATAAAGCACTTAAACCTAATCCAAGCACCATTTGAATAATCTGAAGAGTTGTTATGCACGAAGCAATGGAACGAGGTATATTCATTTTACATGCTTTCAAAGCAAAGTAAGTGTACATAATTGAATGAACAAAATAATTCATTATCATAAAAAGTATTCCGAGACCAGAATTTCTACTGTAGTTAAACCACGAAAATATTAAAGTCAAAATATGATGATACCAATGAAGAAAGATCAACTTTTGCTTTCTTAATACAATAAAAGCAGTATCCCCAAATTCTAAAACTTTAGATGCCATGAATAAACCGGACCAAAATATACTTGGTGGATTTGAAGTGAAGTATCCAATATTGCATACTGTGTTGATAAGACCAGCTTTCTCAATTGATCTATAGACATTTGGACCCATTCGTACAGTACCGATTATACTAAAAATAGCTAAACCCATATTCCACAATATTAAAAATGTACGTAGCTGAAAGGCTGGACGATATTTCATATAGGATTGACCTCCAAAAATGCAAATTAGATATAATATAGACCATCCGAAGGAATATTGCCATTTATTCTTCATCCATTGATATATGTCTTCGTATCCATATAACTTCTCGAGAGAATTAATGTCGTAAATGACTGTGTAATTAGCAAATGACATCGTCCCTAATTTAAAAAAATAGAAATAATAAATAATGTTTATAAATTTTAAGAATTAAAAATGAAAAGTATTAAATTAAAAAAATATAATTATTATTTTATATTCAATTCAATACAATTCAATTATTTATTGTATGAACCTTAGTTCTTTACAAGGGGGTTAAAATATTACATAAAGCTGAAATTAGTACAACATAATAAATTTATGTAATACATTAATAAAAGATATTACAAAATAAAATACAGTGATACATAAAATTGAAGTTAGTCAATTTAACAAATTAATGTAATAGCCTAGTAGAAAATAAAACAAAATAAAATACACAATAATAATTTTTTGAAAAACGCGATAAATTGATTATATCTTTCCAGGAACTAAATCTTATCAAATATTTTTTCCTGCTCGCTTCAAATTTCCTACAATGAAAGAAACATGTTCCCAAGTTTCGTACACTTTCATACTACAGTTACTACAAAATTTCTCAGGATTCATTATTAGACTGATTATATGTCAAGATATTATTTGACTACATTGCATTTGCAGTATTGAACGTTTTACATGATAATTTATTTCCATAAACAAATAATACTCACACATAAAAGTTGTTTTAATAGTACGATATAATTGAAAAGGTTTATAGTAAGTATGGTTGCTGTATATTAAAATTCTGTATGTGGCGTTCTTGTAATCCAAAGAAATAATCCTTGGTAGACGACCTTACAGCAATTCGTTAGATAAATTTTACGGTTTTATTTTACAAAATTCTTGAATCAAATGCATTTCGGGTTGGTTTATGTTTCCAACCCCTCTTCAGTGCTGTTAGAAATAGAAATCGTAGTAAGGTTCGCGACATTATTTAAATATCACGTAAAAAAGGAATACAATGACATAAAACTTACATATTATATATAATGGTACATCTTAAAATTGTATTTCTATATTTTTGTCTCGTAGGTGTATAACCATTCTCTATAATATAAAAAATATATAAAATTATTGCGGTTTAAAGACATTTTTATAAAATATATACAGTTATTCATTTTAGCTTTTCTATAAAACTTACATTTTCCAGCAAATATGTATCATTTCCAATAAGAGTAAAACAGAGTAAAATCGACATTAGATGTTTATCTGGTATTAACAGAGTAACAGTATACCGACAGGTAATGTTATCCAATTCATTCCTAACCTTCTGTACGACGGGGTATGCTTTTTAAACAGTGTTTAACGCATTGAGGCGCCTTCTATTAATTTATACCATTGGGGATCAATTGGCATGCTTTCTGAATATTAATTAAGTTCTCTTTAGAGTGAGAAGAGAACTTAAGAGAACTAAATAGAACTTAATTAATATTTCAGAAGTCATGTCAATTGATCCCCGATGGTATAAATTAATAGAAGGCGCCTCCATGCGTTAAACACTGTTTAAAAAGCACACCCCATTGTACGGAATGTTAGGAATGAATTGGATAACATTACCTGTCGGTATACTGTTACTCTGTTAATACCAGATGAACACCTAATGTCGATTTTACTCTGTTTTACTCTTATTGGAAATGATACATATTTACTGGAAAATGTAAGTTTTATAGAAAAGCTAAAATGAATAACTGTATATATTTTATATATTTTTTATATTATAGAGAATGGTTATACACCTACGAGACAAAAATATAGAAATACAATTTTAAGATGTACCATTATATATAATATGTAAGTTTTATGTCATTGTATTCCTTTTTTACGTGATATTTAAATAATGTCGCGAACCTTACTACGATTTCTATTTCTAACAGCACTGAAGAGGGGTTGGAAACATAAACCAACCCGAAATGTATTTGATTCAAGAATTTTGTAAAATAAAACCGTAAAATTTATCTAACGAATTTTTGTAAGGTCGTCTACCAAGGATTATTTCTTTGGATTACAAGGACGCTACACACAGAAATGAAAATGTTTGTTTTTTCCAGCAAAGACCAATCTTCTTGTATGATTTGTTTACAGCACACTCTTATAATTAACATTTGATAGCTTTCGATCAAATGAGGGTCCTTAGACATAGGAAAGAGAAACCGTATCGATCTAGCAAATTTTTCAACGCCAGCGACCAGTTATATATAAAATTATCCTTCGTTAAACACAATTTATACAGTTTATTATACGCTACTTTAACACAACTTTCATCATCTAATTTCAAAAGTAATCCAAAATAAAACTATTGTTTTTATTATTATTACCGACATTCTAGAGACACCAAATTCAAAACACAACATGTAAGCTGGAATTTTATTATATAACATAAAAACTTTTCTAAGTTATAAAGCAAGGACAATTTCCATTTTCGTGATGAGTAATTGCCCATAGAGGAGCAGTATAAAGTAATACAGGCGAAATCATTGAACGAAATGACTTTACATAGATATAAGCAGAATTAATTTTATCACTTGAAAGAATAGGCCATATTCAACCCATTCTCATTTCAGCCTTACGTATATTATAAATTTTAGCCTGAAAAAATTGTCCAGAAGAAGAAAATAATACTCACAAGTATATATAATTCGAAACAATCTGTAAAGGCTGATTATTAAAAGACCATCTTTCTCTGGATGATCGTCTACCACCCTTATTGAATACCATTACTTTTGTTCTAGAAACATATATAGTTAATCCATAGTTACAGCAAAATTTCTCCAGAATTGCAATTTTACTTTGTAATATTTGTGGGGTATTAGAAAGAATTACAGTGTCGTCAGCATATATTAATACGTGTAACTCAACTTGATCAGAGAGAGAAATCTCAGGTAAGTCAGATTTAGCAAGTCGAACTATCAGACAACATACAAATTAAAAAGTAATGGGCTCAGAATTTCACCCTGCAAAACTCCAACGTCAATTTCAAATGAATCAGTCGTTTCGGCTAACATTTTTACTCTTGCAGTAGCTTCGGTATACTATATGTCAATTATAAGGCCAAAAAGCTGTTTATTCATGCCCATTCTTTCTAACAGAAACCATAAAACCGTTAATCACAAAGACTACAAAAACAGCATAAAGTTTTCCTCTCTTTTTCTGCAATTTTAATTGTGCCAATGCCTTTAATACAAATATTTGATCCTGACAGGATCGGCCGGGTCGAAAACCTGCTTGCCCCTGACACAAAATATCGTATTTAATAATCCAATCTTCTAATATTTAATTTATTAAAAACGTAAACAGTTTACCAACTACAGGAATCAAAAATAAGGGTCGATAATTTTTGGGGTCATACACATCGCCTTTTTTATATATTGGAATAATCAAAGATTCAATTTATTTCTCCAGGAAAGTAGAATCTCTTTTAATAGCGTTAAAAACCTCCAATGTTGTAAGAAGAAAGTTTTCTGAAAAACACATTAAATATTCTGTTGTAGTAAAATCAATTTCAGGTGAGGTACCAGATTTAAAACGATTAATGGCTTTTTTTAGCTCCTCCAGTGTAAAATCTGTAAAACATTCCGTTTCTATCGGAAACACTTTATACACATCCATCGACAATTGTTCATCATTAATAAATAAAGAATGTTTTTGAAAGAATTTAGTAGCATAATAATTAAACCATCTTTCCAAGGGAATTCTTTGAATTGGACTTTTACGTTTAAAGATATTAATTGTTTGCCAAAATATTTTAAAGTTATTGGATGTTATCAATCTTTTATCTAAGTTTAAAAAGTAAGACTGTTTTCCTTTTGACATATTATTTATATGAAAGTAAATATAATTATATTTTTAATTTAATATAAAATAATTAGCATAAATAAGCTATATGAATTCTCCATAATTATTCTAAATATAACTTAATTTACTGTCAGGAACTGTGATAATTTTTTTATTTTTTAAATAATACATGAATGAAATCTATTTTAAAAATTCAAACAGAATACATAGGAAATTTTATTTAATATTAAAATTTAGCAAAACGTTTCTGCATTATTTATTTTAAAGTAAATAGGAAAAGCCATTTGACAACTGATTTCCTCCCCGATGTTCCAAAAATAAAATAAAATAAAATAAAAAAACCCGTAACAAGAATATTGTTCAGTGATTATTTGTAACACTTGCTAAATTTACATCTTTGAGACCAGTGATGAAATTTTTCGATTGTTTTTCTAAAGTGTTGAGCTAAACTGTATGCTTTTCAGCTATTTTCTAAATAAAAGGATCTTTTTAGAGATTTGAGAAAATGTTTTGGAAAATCCAAATTCATAGTTTCAGCATGACAGATATCGAGAAATTAGAAATATCCAGCAAAGACGTTCGGTAAAAATTTTTAAATTGCGTGTGACACCATCTGTTATATTTTATTATAAACTTTTTATATTATTAATTATTATATAATGGCAAAGGCTTAATTTTCACAGTAGAGATGATTTTTATAAAAATAAATAATAATAATAATAATAAAATTTTCATTAAGTCCGAGTGGATATGACACATGACTTGTATCCCTCCACCCCTTGACCTTTAATCACCAAAATTTAATAGCATCAATTCCTCTAATAAGCAAACTACTCTGCAAGTTTCAGAAATTTTCGACAAAAGACACAGCTTCAAAGTGAATGAAAAAATTGTGCTCCTACATTTAGAAATTTGAGGTCAATGTGTTCATATCTGACTTGTAAGACGATCCTATTTTTGAGGATGTTTTTTTAAGGGTCCATTTATTCGCCGAAATTGTACAGTAATTAATTTAACTAAATTAATTGTCAATTTCCAAAATAGTATAAGTATTAACTATTGATTGGCTTATTCACCAAGTATAAAATACAGAAGAAGCTAAACTGATTGGACAGGACGGATACGAATACGTTTTAGTTTCTTCTGTATTTTATACTTTGTAAATAAGAATATACCGTCTGACTTTTTAATTAAAATTGATTGACTTTTTACTTATTTGAACAATTTAATATAATCTACAATGCAAATAACAACACATTATTAATAAGAAAATAAATATAAATATTAAAAATAGCAATTAAGTATATATTAAAGAATTATAAATAATACGCTCTCGACCCTATTTTGTCCGACAAAAACGTTAGTTTCGCCCACTTCTACCACCTCTTCAGGTCAATGCGCGGACTTTAGAATCATCCTGTATTGTACTGTACATACAATAAAAATAAACTATAAACTCATTGACAAATTAAGTTAAGTGTTCCAATATTAAAGCAAAGAGACAATTTCTTGTGGAACAACAGTACAATACAGAATGATTCTAAAGTCCGTGCATTAACCTGAAGAACGAATGTTTTTTGTCAGAGAATATAGAGTGGAGAGCTTGTTGTTACCCTGACAAATGACGTTAAAGTCGAAAGCAGACTAGAAGTATTCTCGATACAAATGTTTTCTCATTTAAATCGAGTTTATAGCTTTCTTAAGTGACAAAAGTATCCTTCTCTTGACCTTGACTTCGTTATTACAGGTTCTATGGCAAAAGCCATCGACTTTAAAAGAAAAGCTGACTACGAACAACTTTCGCCGACTATCAAAATCCACCAACAGAGAGACTAGCTCTCATGTTTTTAAACTACAGAAATGGCACAAAGTAATTCATTTAAAAGACAGTAATGTCGACAAAAAATGTTCATTAAAGATAAAAGTTGGCAATACAATAATTCGTTGGAAAAGTTTTAGATTTATTATTTTATCCTTCTGAATATCAAAAATCAGATTTAAATATTTTGAATCTTTAAGTGCAAGATTCAAAATATTTAAATCTGATTTTTGTATTCAGAAGGATGAAATTGATGAAAGTATTTCATATCATACAGAAATTTCTAAGATTAAAAACTCGCATTTTGATAACTATCTGAACATCGAGTATTCAACAACCTTATTTCTGAATTTATTATTAGAGAAAATAAGATAATTCTACTGTTTTCTGTTATGTTATTCAGTCCTCGTTGTTTTCGTTTGTGTCATTAAATGACTATTACTTTCCTGAAATCGTGCGTATTCTTGATTAACAGCTTTTGTATAATTCAGCTCTTCTAAAAGTGAGAAAACCTCCCATCGTGAATACCCCTGTTACTTTGCTAGATGCAGCTATTGCCTACACGTTCTATGTGCCGTTAGAGGAAGTTCCTGAAATGGCCACCGTTGACTTTTGATCAGAGCTCAAAGCGGCGAATTGTTGACTATCGGACTCTCTCAAAGAACCGAGAAGTACCACGAATCGTGTCCACCGCACCCAAAATCTTATTCCTCAGGTTTTCTTCTTCGTGATTCACCGGTTTGACACATACTAGGTTACCTAAGTGTACCAACAAGAAGTCGTCGAATGGGATATGCGATCTTGGTAGTCAAACAACAAGCACTCAGCTAATCCATCTATGAGGAAATATGTTTCCTTAGACTCACGAACATTGCGTGCTGAGCACATTGAAACCACATTATAGCTTTCCAGAGAATCTCCTCCTGCAAGATGGTATATTAAACGCAAAGCAGTTCTTTCGATTTTTACGTCACCTACCTTTTTTTTAACTCTTTTCGCCCTGTGGGCACTAAGAGAGCCTCTTTCAGAAGGCCCATTATGGGTTCGGCCAGGCCACAATGGGGCGACCGGGTGGTGAGGGACGGGGCACGACATATCCGAACGGACCACCCACCGAAAAATTCCTGGGGATTATTCGACCCGTTCGGATTCGATTCCGGGTCCTCCAGAGCGGTAGGCTGCCACCTTGATCGCTCGGCCATCCGGCCATCCAACGTCACCTACCGGGGTTAACGATACTCCCTAATTCTAAGTTGTCTGACAAAGTGTTCGTTTTGCCCACCTCTACCACCCTTTAAATCAATGTACAAGCTTTGGTATTAATCCCAAATTAATCAGCCTGTATAAAGTAACTTTCAGGACACTTAGAAATGGCCTTTTCTTGTCCGGAAATATGAGGCGATACGATCAGCATCCTATCGCCTCATATATACAGTACTCCAAGCACCGTATGTTATAATGTGATTGGATAAATGTATCAAAAGACAATACCCTGTGACAGATTCTGCCGCTCCAGATCCTTCACATTAGCAAATGGTCGAAACAGGTGCTCCATCTACTTCCACAAATGTTCAATGAGTGACAAATATGTTCAATGGAGATCTACAGAGCAACAAAATATGACAACGTGAAGGAGACAACGTGGAAAACCTGACGGCCGGATGGCCGAGCGGTCAAGGTGGCAGCCTACCGCTCTGGGGACCCGGGATCGAATCCGAACGGGTCGAATAATCCCCAGGAATTTTTCGGGGGGTGGTCCGTTCGGATATGTCGGGCCCCGTCCCTCACCACCCGGTCGCCCCATTGTGGGCCTGGCCGAACCCATAATGGGCCTACTAAAAGAGGCCCTCTTAGTGCCCACAGGGCGGAAAGAGTTAAAAAAAAAAAAAAAAAAAAGTGGAAAACCTATCAGTTTGCGATGAAGTATTATCTTGGTAGAAAATCGCTGTTTGCATTACTACCATAAACGACAACACATGAAGGCACAAAATTTCCTGAAGATACTACTGTCTCTCGCACAACTACAAGAGGTGATTGACAGTCATACAGCATGTCTCTCCAGACTAGCATGCCATCAGTGCAGATAGTGTGCTGCTCAACAGTAAAGGCGAGACCAATGATAAAGGAAGCAACAAATTTTGTGGAGAGAGTTTTTCTAGATGATATATAAACGTGCCATTGTAACTTTTCCTGCTTTTCTCACGATCTGACGATCATTTGCTGGTGTTCTATCTAAGGTACAGAGAGCCTGTTAATCACGTATATGTGCCCAAACTATCTACAGCCTCCCACACTCCTTGACAGTCAGGTTAGAGTCTAACCTGACTGTCAGGGATGCTTCTCTAAACAGTTAGAGCAGCATAGTTGGGGAAATTCAGCGAAACGACTATTTTTTTTTTTTTTTTTTTTTTTACAGGATGAACGTTCCACCGAAGCGACCTCTTCGAGCCTTTTTACAGTATACTAGGATAGAAATTTTAAAGCACTCTGATAGCATTACCAGGAATGCAATCGAACCACAATTGTAATAATTTACATATTTCTTCGAAACTTAGTTGTATGTCGTTCTGTAGCAATTGGAGAATTTTACAGTATTTTTTTTAGTGAGTAATTTTTTGTCAATGAATGTATAATAATGTAGTATGTACATAAGTTAATATACTTTTAAAAACTATAAAAACTTATGTATATAAATCTATTAACCTTTTATTACCTTCAATAAAATAAAAGCATATTAAATAGATTCTATTTAATCTATTTGTACGGAAGTCGCTTACAAATAGGCAAGCGACTTCCTTATATATTGTCTTGAGTTAATTAATAAAATTAATAAAGTAAATAAATGTTATCAAAAATTACAGAATATTTTTACTATTATTAGAAAAATTATAGAATATCAATTATCTACTAATAAAAATGTTTCAAATTTTAGTTCAATTTATTTTAATATGTATTCTATAAATAAATAAATCGAAAAGAATGCATTTAATGAAAATACAAGCCAGTATTTTCATTTCCATTTTTTTTTAATTAAAAAGAATCGATGTTATTAAATATTTATATAATAGCAACATCTCAAAATGAAGATGAATTATAATTGATAAAATTTGAATGACATATTTATATTTTTGAATGGCAGCAAAATAGAATTTTCTTGGAATCGTTCCCAGTCTTTCTGTTGTTCATATTCTAATAAGCAAAACTTATATATAAATTCTTAGAATTATTTATTTATTTTGCTTTCCTTTTATAGTGTTATTAAATAATAAAGCTTACCAACTCTGGAAATATTTTATGTTTAAATATTATACGTTTGACTTTATCTGTCTGATAGCAATTTCTCTTCATGTTTTGGAGAAAGATGAACGTGACGTTATTCTTCCATTTAACATGTTTGATGATTGCATAGAAAGCGCAGGTTGTATGGAATCCTAACAGCAGTTTTGACAGTGAAGAAAGAACGATTACAGTTTTTTCGAGTTTACTGCAAAAAACTCAAGTTTCGTTTTAGAACATTATCTCGCGATGGCATTCGAGAACTGACAAGGATTCTAACAGAATTAAAGAATATTTTTGGAGACAACTGTAAGACACTTTTTCCAATAAAGTTAACAATAAAAAAGCTTAAACTGTATTTATTTATATTTATTATTATGCTTGCAAATAGATAATAACGTTTGAATTTGTAGCGCGAATTAGTTTAGAAGATTGATTGAGTCAAAAGTTATAGTTCTCTGGCAAATATGAACTACGCACTACCAGGCTACATTGATGGATTAGACATGACCTGACCTTTCATTCCCACTATTGGTTACCGCTTGTCATGCGTCTTTCAACTACAGAATAGTAGTTTCATAATTCTGACTTTTATGTAGTAATTATTGTACTTTGACAATAACAACGTAGCTTTAAGAATTTTTATATGCAGTAATGATATCTAATTATATCATTTTTAATTTTTACTTTCCCGGCTCTGTTATACTGTGTATACCAGAGGAAAAGTATGACAATCCGGCAAAAATGACCCTCCCCAAGATTTTTACATTTTTTGACTCAGGGGACCTTGAAACGTCCAGAAATGCAAAAAACTTCGGGTTTCTTTTCTGTATGTATGGATGTTCTTGTATATGTGTATGTGTGGTGTGAAGCACGATTTTGTTCATCCTGTTTGTAATAACTCCTGTAATTTTTGTCGAAAATTTTCGAAATTTTACAGGGAGGATTGATGCTATTAAATTTTGGTGATTAAAGCGGGGTGGGGAGATAAAGGGGGTCGTGTATCGTATCTTGAGTAGGGTCGGACTAAATGACGATTTTACTCGTTATTAGCATTTACAATTTTTAAAAAAAATAAAACTCATCCCTACCCTCAAAATTAAGCTTTTTGCAGTTTTATAATAATTAAAAATATAAAAAGTTTTTAATCATTAAATACCATACCAGATGGCGTCACACAGACAGTTTTAAATGTTGCCGGGAAAGTTAAGTGACTCGTTACTGGATTTTTTTATCATTTAATCACAGATAAATGTAATATAATATATTGTTTACATATTTACAGACTTATATACACCATGTACTTTTTTTTGTCTTTGGTTTACTTCTTCAGTCAATAATTGTTACAAATAGTAAACAAGTAAGGGGTAATAAGTTAGTGTCAGATTAGATTAAAACCAATTGGATTCTACAGATGTAAAATATATATATAAAGATCAATTGTATCAATTGAAAGAAAAATACGTATAAAAATAATAACAATAAGAATAAAACTGGATACATTTTAAAGGAAGTTTCTATCCAGTCTAGTTAATTATCAATTCATTATTTGAATATTAATTTTATCGGATTTCATTTTTCTTTGCTGTGTGTCGCGAAACCTGTTTCGTGTTAGTAAAAACTGTAGGATACTCATGCACATTTGGCACGATGCTATAGATTGCCGTCGCCGTAACGTATATAAACTTCATGACTTGTAAATAATTTATACAGTGGGTGATCGGTTAACGAACATAATCCGTTTCAAGACTTTGTTCGCTATCCGAATTGTTCGTTAACCGATTATCGATTTACCATAAGTTTATATGGAAATGTTATTAATTCGTTCTGGAGACCCCCAAAGATAAAAAATATATACTTTCTTACTACGTTTATTTATAATGTAACAATAAAACACATATACACAGTCTTGCATTTTTATTAGTCATGTTTTTTCCGTTTGTGGGGGTTAAAGAATCTGTCTAATGTCGATTGCTTTTCTCTCTTCTTCAGGATTTTTCAGAAGTAATTAATAGCAATGTAATTGTAGAGATCCCTAAGCCTATTAACCTCAACCTGGTTTGGATGCCATTCTCAGACGTTGTTCTGTCATCTTCCCACTTTTTAAAAAAATGTTTAATAACAGATATCGACATTAATTCCCTTTTTCAGAAGAAAACATATATTGCCGAGATTCTTGGTGTTTTTCTCTCATCAGATCCGTTTCAGGTTCCATTATGAGCCCGTCAATGTTCTTTATTTCTCAGATGTGATTTTTGTTACTCCCTAAGCTGCTTGAGTCTTCTTGATTATACAATATCTTTCTTAGATAAGATTGAACTTCAGCCTACTGTAGACCTGTTCAAGCCACACTGCCCAGCAACATCAGACATCTGACCTTTGCTATTATACTCTCACTTTTCGAAAATAAAAACCGACACAAAACTTAACAAGTGCCCACCTGAATACTATAAAAGAATTGTTTCTGTCAGAAAAATAAAAGCCTGGAATTATAAGGGAAAGTTTCAAAGTTCAGAGGAATACTATCCGACAGGGTTGAGTGTCGATGTCGACGTCTCCCGCGCTCCAAAAAGTTTCGAATAGTTGCCTGAAGACAAGGGAAGACCAATCGGTATTCATTATTTTACGTCGCTTTTTTTCGTGTTTGTTCTGTGAGGTGTTCGTTGTCCGAACATAAAAATCTTTCGCGAAAGTGTTCGTTATCCGATTGTTCGTTAACCGATCACCCACTGTATTTGCCACCATATGTCTATTTTTAAATGTGTTTATTACTATTAATATTATTTACAAAGAATTATTACAAAGTATAAATAAAAATAATATGATTATTTCAAGATTGATCAAATTGAACTTAGTTCATCGAATTAAACTCGACTAAATTTTAAGACATGACATCAAATTCGATATTTATTCGAAATATAGATGCAATCTACCAAATTACTAATTTTCACGATAACTATAGGGCTATTCTCAAAACAATATCCAGTTACTACATTATATAAGTGTAGGTATTTACATCATATATTTTTCTTGTTAGTTCAACAATGAAATTCTCTTATAATTTACGTGATACAGGAAATCCTCGTTAATTCGAAATTCAGAGGACGAAATATTTGCGACTTTGAATTATCGAATTTCGAATTATCTGGGATTTATATATTTCTGTATAATATGCCAAATGCCACGTAACTGATGTAATTTATTAAGCAAATAGAATACTGCTACTTATACAGAATGTTATTTTCGTTAATAATAATAACAATATAAATAAATTGCGGGGAAACAACACATGTCCGGTGAGAATTTCACAGATCGCTAGATAAGCTTTATACAATCTAAACGGAATTCGGATGCCTTAACATTCCTTAACATGTAAATCTCTATATCTCAAGCCGGGACAAAAGCACAATTACGAACTAACGGGATTTCGAACTATCCGAGTTCGAATTAACGAGGATTTCCCGTACATTTAAGCAAAAATGACAAATAATATTTAGTATCCTAACTTAAATTTGAAAAACATTGTTTTTCATTTAGCATGCTTTAAAAGTTCTTCATTCCCAAAATATAAATAAATATTGTGCGAATGATAAGACTGATACACTTCCGACAAGTATTACAATTCAAAATATTAAAACCCATGATTTAAAACTTTAAAAATATATAGTTATAATTATCTATTTACATAAGATGTTTTTTACATAAAAGAATATATTTCTGAAATATGTTTATTGAATTTAATCAGATTATATGAGATACGAATCTACTTTTTTGGTCTGACCATAATGTATTATAAAAAAAAAATTCTATATAAGTTTACAGAATTAAATGAAAAGCAATGAAATAAATAAAGATTCTTTTTTATAAGTTATAGTATTGTATGTTTTTATTAATGACTTATATTTTACATTGACTTTTATATAATATTGTAAAATGATCGAGTTTAGTTAGTTGACGTACTTAGTCTCATTATTTTTAATAATTAAATTGAATGCTGTTTGTCTACGATATTTCTTGATAACGCCTTCAAAGATTGTTGTATATATTACGAAATATGATACCTCGTACGTAAAAAATTTCCAAGGCAATTTACATCTATTAAAACTTGTTAGTAATAAGTTATTCATACAGTCTATACAAATATGTAAGTAATTTGAAGAATAATTAATTTTAATTTAAATTAAATTCTAAAATAATTACTTAAAATTACTACATTTTAGAATCAAAATTAAAATATTCAAATGATTTCAATTCTTTATAATGTATTTTAAAATTTCGTCAAAGTGACTATTAATAATAATTTGGAAAAGTATTGATATATAAATTTATTTTAATTTAATATCACAAATAATATTTTAAAACCGAAAGATTAGTTTTTAATTATAATAAACAATTTTAGACATAACAAATCGTTGCATATTTATAACTATCAATATAACTGATTAGTTATTTAATTATTAAATAATAATTAAATATTAATGAAATTACTTTTATCAATTTCTTATTTTTGTATCGCTATTTGCTTTATTTTACTCATTAAATTAATTTGTACTAAAAAAAATAAATAAATATTCTATATTTTGAAAACAGAATTTACTAAGATACTTTTAATTGACAATAAAACTCAGTAATTGTGTTACTAGTAATGAGTTTTCTAATTAAAAAATAAAATATTCTCATTAAAATGAATCACTCTGACCGAAAGAATGATATCACTTCCGAAACAATATTTTCAGAAATTAGGTATATATTTCTACATATTTCTTGTGTCCTTGAAATTACCTAACATACAGGTTGTCGAATAAAAAAATAAAATTAAAACAATGATTAAATTTGAGAATGACTAATTAATTGCATAAATTTTGAAATTTTCTAAAATAAGAAATACTGAATATGTTATATAGCATATAAGTTACGTTATTGAAATTAAATAATTATGTATAAGTTATTCATTTTTATTTTATCAGTTCAATTTTTAAAATTAAATAAAAATAAATGTTTATAAATAAGGTTCGGTAAATAACATATTGAAACATTTATTATAGAACTTTAATTTCTAATAGGCCTATATCTTGATTCACATTTTTAATTGTGATGATTTATAAATGAAATTAAAAACATCAAAATTTATGAATAAGATGAATAAAAAAATAAACGGACTTAAGTGAACAAAGTTGAATAAGAGCTTATCTTTTATTAAAATTTAACTCGTAAAAATTCAATTGAAGTATCTTTAAATATACTGCATTAAAAAAACATGAAAAAAAGTCTTTTATAAATCTAATGTGTACAGAAGAAAGTTTGTTACTTTGTTCTTTATGCATTTTAACACGGTTTGATTGTTTTCTTAAAAAATTGGGAATTGCACGTTTATTTATATGTAAAATCTTTACAATATATGCAGACATCTCTAACAAATGTAATTTGAATAAACATATATAAATCGTAAAAAGTAGGAAAAAAAACCTTATTTTCACCCACACCCGTAACTGCGTGAAGTCTTTACAACACAAAGCCTATACATCTTCAAGGCATTTGTATAGGCAATAAGAAGCAATACAAAAGTGGTAAGACTACATGTCATCAATGGGAGAAAACCTGCGAGACATGAAAAAAAAAGAAAACAGTCTCGTCGAATTCCGGCTTTTGCATGTTTTACTATATATAAAAGATAACTCTATATATTTACAGTACATATATATATATAATTATACAAAACAGAAAAATATTGTAAATTATAAAATGTAGTTACAATTTTTTAAATCGATTTATTATCTTAATTATAATTTTAACAATATATCTTTAATGTTCATAATTCTGATAATAAAGTCATTTTGTATTTTTAAATTCATTGGCATACATTTAAATTATTGTTAATTATTCTGAAACTTTGGTTAATTTTATTATAAATTGTTGATTGTTCGGCTGTTTTAAGCCTGCTTTGATTAAGCTTAAGTATGTTTTAGAGTTACAAACAAGGGATGAAGCGAGTGTATATATTTCAAGCAAATTATATAAATGAATTTTGAAATAATAGAAAAAATAATTTATTTGTAAATGTTATATTTTATTATAAATTGTTGTAATTTCAATGGTACCGAGTAGCAAATAAAATTTAAATATATCAATCAAATTCTTTTAGACTATTCTAGTGATATTCAAAATTACGTAGAAATACTGGGGCCGTATTCTTGTCATTAATCTTTTGTCTCTTCTTTCAAAGACGAATGACGTCAGAACGAGAGACGAAATTCGTCTCTCAGAGATAGAGGCGGTTCTGGACGTTCATAATGATCTCGTCTTTGTTGTTCATGTCACGATTCTATGATTATAAATGTTCGGGTTATCTGCGCACGCAACACAGTATAAAATTTTAACCAATGAAATTGTAAAATTTTCGAAGATGCAGAGTACGAAATTATAGATCACGTGGTAAGGAGAGCACGAGTTCAAATAAAGCAGGTAATTTTGACAAAGATATGTTGTTTGTTTTGTAACGTTTTTACAGAGTGTAATGTCAAAATGTCTCGGGTAACATTGTCTCTTAACAAATAAAAATTTTAATAACCTAAGTTAGAAAAGCGTACAGTACACACTTATGGAGAAATTAGTTGGTAATATTTCGAAAAATACTTAGAGAGAGAGATAAGGTTAACAGCATATTCAATAAAATTGAAGACAAAGTCTGCCCAAAAGGAACCACCATTTATTTTTTCTGTATTCCAGACATTACAGGTTCTTGGCGACTGATCTTTCTTTGTAGGCTACTTGTCGCCAGAAATTAAAAAGACCTTAAAAAACACAAAATATATCTAATTAAAATTACATGTAATTTCTAAAAAATGAACTGGTGACATACAGACGTCTTGCTTGCATCCATCCATACCGTCATTGGGGTATTACTGCTTTTATCGACTAAAAACAAGCGCTGGAAAATGTAGATTTTAAGAAAGCTGCCCCCTGGTGACGATATATGTAGAATTTTCATCTATAAATTTTCGTCCGAGGGAGATTATATTTTTTTTTATTGGGTCAGTCGCAAGTACATGTATTGTCTGGAACACAGAAACAATAAATTGTGGTCCCTTTTAGACAGACTTTGTCTTCAATTTTATTTAAAATATATATATATATATAATCTCCATCGGACGAAAATTTACAGAGCATATTCAATAGTTCAGAAATTGATAAAGAATCATTAAAAAAAAAAAAAATGGAGTCAATGGCGTTTCAAGTTGGAGTCAGGAGTAGCCTCTTAAAAAAATCATAAGCGTTATCTATCTCGAAATATTCTGTTTGAGATAGAGAATGTTCCTAATACGGTTGTATAAAGCGAGTAGCGTCCATATTGGATATAACGAAATCGATGCTACAGACGAAAGACCGGTCGAAAGATGACGAGACAATCTTTGAAAGAAAGAATCGTCCAGAATCGCGTTTGGAGAGACGCGATTATCTCTCGAGACGTAAACAAATGATTAGCCAATTAGCGACCGGCTTGTGTCGTAGACACTCTCTCAGAGAGGAGAGGACTCCCCCACGAATGGCGAACCTATGGCTCGCATTCCAGAAGTGTCACGTTGGGAGAAATCATCTGCCACGAAACGTATCATACGATTTCGGTTTATCGCCTGTCTTTTTCAATCATTCTTTTGGTTTATCACCTGATTATCTTTATATTTATTCTAATTAAGGCATATTTGTTCATCTCTTTGAATATCGTTATTTGAAATCCAAAACTTTAGCACTCGTAAACATTTTAAATATAATTATGCTCACCGCACGGCACGCTAACTCAAAAAAGTTTACCATCCCTGGCACAATATATTGCATACATTTTATATTAAAATATAGGCCCTACATATTATGTATTGTAATAATTAAACTGTTTAACAACAAAATGGATTTTTGGCATTTTATTTAATAATATTTACCTTATATAGGCTGTATCAAATTATTTATACTTATGTTTAATTATTTACGAAACGTTAAATCATATAAATTTATTAAACCTATTTTAAATAAATAATTTAAATAGATATTTCGTATGATTTTTATTTTATTTGTTTGCTGTTTTGTTTCATGAAATCATGGAATTACATAAAAATTTTTTGAAGTTCCTTACCTCAAGTAGGATGTGCAATGCTATGTCAATAAACTGATAAAGATATTTTTTTCTTTGTATCTAAGAAAGTTTTCTGAGATTCTATCGAAAGTCAGGAATAGAAATTTTCTGAAATAAAATATATAAATATTATTATAAGTATCATATGAATCATTTCATATCAGTTTCAGAAAAAATATTTCTATTGTTTTCAAATATATATATATTATATATCTTAATATATAATATTTATTATATATTATAATTTAAAGTTAGTTTTTATATCCTATTGCAATAAAATTATGGTGTGAAAAAACAGGATGAGATTTATTGATCCTTACTTATTTATTCAATTACTTATGAAAAATTATTTAAATATTTCTTTTTTAGAATTTTTGAAATTATATTAAAAAATTATTTGTAAATGCTATAGTATCATTACCTTCTTATATTTGCAATACTAACCATTCAAGTACTATATAGAAAAAAAAAAAGAAAAACATTAAAGAACGATATGCCTTTATAATTATAAAAACATTTACTTTTTAATCAGCTCAATATATGATATATAATTACGTTCTACTTTCTAATCATTAATTAATTATATAAAGAAAATAAATCTTACTTGATTAAAATTCATTCCGTATATTCAAGAATGGATTTATGTACTTTACAGGTTTATCAACTTATATATGTATTACTATAATCTTGTAATATTTTATGCATTTTCATTGGTTTATAAATATATATTTACAAGCCAATGGAAATGCATAAAAACATAAATTTAAAAGTTACTTTTTATAGAAAGGAAAAATTTAAAACAATAAATCTTATCGTTATCTATTGTATAGCATATTTTTAATTACCTATATCATTTACATTTACAGAGAAAATAATTATGTTGGTAAATTCTATACGTGATTCATGCGGATTTCCTTTCATTATTTTAATTTTAATAAAATGTATTTTAGTTAGTAAATTTTACGTTGTTTACAGCTGAAATTTGAAATATTTCAGAAAGTTTTTCTATTTTTCTGTAAAGTATTCTCACCAAGACTGTATACTAAATATTTTCTATAAATTCATTATGTAAAATTATGTAAATTATACAATAAATATTTTCTCGTCAAAATTTTTAAAAAATTATTTTTAAAATAATTTTGTAAACTATTCTAGATTTAAAAAGTAATATTTTTTAAAATTTCGAATTACAAATATAAACGTAAAACATATATATATTTACATAATGCAGAAAAACAATGTATAGAATATTTAGTTTTAAGTTCTTAATGGCTTACATAATAGCGAGGTTGAGGCCGAACTTTTAAACGCGAAAACGTGTACGTCGGACGTTTAACGCCGCTTTCCTGTAAGCCTAGAAGTTTGGCAATGGCATTTGGAAAATCAGTGGAATCATACTCGACATTCCAAAGGCTATTGCCAAACTTCTAGGCTTACAGGAAAGCGGCGCTGAACGTCCGACGTACACGTTTTCGCGTTTGAAACTTCGGTCTCAACCTCGCTAATTTCCTGGGTAAAATTCTGTAAGACAAATCACTTTCATTTCCGATTTTTCCGATAATGAAGTTTATCTCTAACAATTATAAAGTTGTTTTTCTCTATTGTTATTATTATCCCTCTAACACAAGTTATTAGTACTTGTAATTAATATGATACATAAGATATTCCAAAATAAATTTAAAATAAATAATTAAAATAAATAAAAGTTTATTTTTCGATGAGAAATTTCACTTTGCAATAATAATTTTGTCTTACTTTTTAATATAAATTAACTCAAATAACTTCAAAACATTTTAAACTTAAAACTATTTTTTTTAAACTCCTAGTTTAAAATAATTTTAAAATCCATTTTCTGGTTTCGCTGGTGAACTCAGTTAAAATGTTTTCATAATAAATAAACAGGTAGATAAACTCATAGCTGAAGCAAAGAATATAATACTTACCAAATAGTTTGATGGCGATTTTCTGTATGTATATCTTCTGATTTCTACGATCGTTAAATAATTGGTATAACAAATAAACTATTTTTGTTAATAATTTCCTACTTTGTAGTCGTAATACTCTTTAATCAAAAGAACTGAAAAAAAAATTAAATTGTTTATATTCAGCCAAAGGTTAAGGAAAAATTTTTAAATAATTGTCAAGCCATTTATTTGCGAAAGTTATTCAATTTTGTTGAGTGCAATGCAGAAACTTTTATATTGACACACTTGCCGTTTCTACGTAATAAAGAACTTTAAAAGACCTTGAACCTTCAATTAATAATCTACACAAAAGAATCTTGTCAGAATTCAAAGTTTTTGAAACGTTCTATACATTTAAAGTTCTTTTAACAAGAAAATGACGTCAAATAATGCGTATTCTTTCTGTGATCTTAAAATTGATTTTGATCTTATCATCATATCTGCTGATTTTAAATGCAGTCAATAAACGTTTTTGAGGAAATTGAGAAAAATGTAAATTATTTAAAAAATTAAAAATAAAAATAAATTTTTAGAAGATAATAAATAATTGAGTTGTAATAGAATTTGTATATTTATTAACTTTTTATAAAATTGAAAAGTATTTTAAGATGTTGAAATTTTTGGCAAAACAAATTGCTTCCTGATAATCTAAGGACATAAATGACTAAATATTGACTTTTGTTTCATTCAGAGATATTTCAAGCTAATAGTAATCAGTTAGGAAAATATTTATTTTCAAATAACATTAAATTCTTAAATTTATAATGCAGTATAATTTATTTATAATACAATATAACATTTTAAAAAATTATACATATCATCTTCCTGATTAACTATAGAATTCGCTCATGCATCAAACATAAAAATCACATATATAATTTATATGTGCAATTTTCACATTCGATTTTTCAGAAAATGGAAGTTAAAAGTCAAAATAAATATTTATAAATTTTGTGAGAAAAAGTCATTCAACAATAGCTTTTGGTATATTTGATTTTATGATAAAATAAGAATCCAGTCTAAACATTATGGTAATAAATGATGTAAATAACTATAAGGTGTTTCGTCACTTGTTTCCATTGGATTTAAACCTGAACTCTATGACATCAACTATAAAGGTTGCAAAGACAGCTAAGATAGATTCTGAAATCTTAAGCTAAAATTGGTGATATTTACATTAAACTAAAGTAATTTCTTTAAACCTTGCATATTTTCAGACAGAAATGCGTCTCAAAGAATAATAATAGTCTATAACGGGTCTAAAAATCCCAGAAATTTTTCAGGGATGCTCCGTCCGGATTTATCAGACTCCATCTCTCATTACCTTATCTCCCTATTATGTGCCTAGCCGAACCTATAATGAGTTGCTAAAAAGATCCTCTTAATGCCCAAAGGGCAGAGTAAATTAAAAAAGTCGCTAAATTAGTTTATCAGTTGTAGTATAAATACAATCAGTTCAGTCAAACTGAGCCATGTTCAGTAATGCAGAATATTAAATTAAAAATTTCATTGACTAGGAGGGCAAAACTAAGAAATATTCTGAGTGTCTTTGAACAGTATGCTGAGTTAGCAAGTTAAACTAATCATGTCTAAAACATGGTGAATAATATAATTATTAGCCTCTTTTACTACAATTTTAGGATAAAACGAGTAACTAGGTTATGGTGACATCGTCACAATGAGGGGCTGCAATTTTTAATCATATTTTCTAATTTATTTAATTTAAAATATATGCTATCCACCTTCAAATTAGCAGCGTACATCATACTTTTCCTTTAGCAATCGAGTCGTGCCGGTCATCTGTGTAACTGCTTTCACAGAAAACTTTGAATTGAAATAACTTGACTTCCATTGCAAACCGGATTTGTTGTTATATAGTTAATCGGTGCCTCCTGCCCCTAGTTTTTTCATGTCACGATTTTTATCTAACTCCGTTCTCGAGATTGCGGAATAACAGAGGGTCCGACGGATAATAGTAAAAATTTATAAGTCTACGATTTTTCCAAATTGCAGCCTAATAATAATAATATTAATGCAGCCTAATTATAATATTTTATGACCTTATCGCAGCATAACTAGTCTTAGCAAGAATTCTGCGATACCAGCGGCGTAACTAAGATTTTGCTCTGGAGTGATCTGGGAGAATGATCCGAAAAGTACGATCAGGAAGAAGAAAACTTAAGTGTCCCTATCTAACTACCTATCTAACTAAGTGTCCTACTTAAGTAACTTACCTATCGCTGCCGACAAATGAGAGTCCCTTAAATACCTGCCAGACAAATGTTCTAGAATATTCCCGGTACATCTAGAAGAAAAGATCATAATTCGAATATCGAATTGTGATCTTTCTTCTAGAACAATCCACAGTCACGTAGTATAAATAAACAAACGATTGATAACCGAGGATTCATTTTTACTTTATCGGCTGTAATATAGAGAGATAATACGGCAATCGGCCGAAACATGACCTCCAAGATTTTTACATTTTTTGACAGGGATCTTGAGACATCGAGAATTGAAAAAATAAAAAGTTGGAGGTTTTCCTATATATATGGATGTTAGTGTGTGTGGGAGGCACGATTTTTTTCACTCAATTTTAAGCTTAATAACTCATGAACCTTTTGTCAAAATTTCTTGAAATTTTGCAGGGAGGTTTATTAAGATAAAATGTTTCCAGAAAGTTTCAGGAAAATCGACAACTGGTTCGGGAGATATTAAAGGGCTAAGGGGCTCTACCTCAAAAAGCTTTCAAGTTATTTTCTTAGCTTAAAGCTTCCAACTTTTCTACATGTATAAATTTCAGTTTACCAAAAATAAATGTATTTGTTTCGAATTTTTTTATCAAAAATCATTTCCATTCCAATATTAACATTTTTATATATTTTTAAAATAACTTTTGATGGAATAAATCAATTGCGTTCCAACTTTTTTTCATAATGTATATTGAATAAAATAGATTTAAGAAATTGATATTTTCACAACTCCCAACCTTTAAAATAAAAAAGTTATTTTTTTTAGTGAAATTCTTTGAGATAAATATTTGTGTGTGTGTGTGTGTGTGTGTTGCATGTGACAATAGGAATCTACAGGTCTGCAATTTGTGTGTGTGTGTGTGTGTGTGTTGCATGTGACAATAGGAATCTACAGGTCTGCAATTTGAAATAACTTAATGTAGGCCTATAGATTTCCACTGTCGTTTGTCTGTCCCTCCATCCTTCCTTAATCTCTAAAACGGGGTTAGACAGATAAAACTCGAGATCAGATATGGAATGCTTAGACGCTCCGAACTTCCGGTCTGGAATGGAAATCACGAGATCTTTTAAATTAAAATATAGGCCTAATGAAAAATTGCATCCCGGAATTGTGACGATCTCACAATTAGTATTTGCTCATTAATCATAACTGTCATCGAAATTAGACTGAAAGATACTCGTATGTATGTTAAAGAGGTGGAAAAGGATAATATTATTAAAATACAGTGGTGGCTCGAATAACGGACGCTGCGAACAACGGACTTTCTGTTTGGCAGTTACGTGACTCGAGCAACGGACTGGCTGCGAACAACGGACTTTCCGGCATAATTGGTGACTGCTCCATGGATGCGTTCTTTAATAGCGGTCGCTCTGCGTCTCCGCTACTACGGGAGTGCGCTGCTGTTTGTAGGCATTTAGGAACGACGGTGAAAGAAAGAAAGATGGCAGCGCTCGCACTATCGATAGTATCGTGATGGAGGAATCTATAATTCTAAAATATGAGCTTTTAAAGGCAAAAGAAGGGTCCCAATTGTAAAGTTTAACCATAAAATGGATTATTTGTTGAAAGAGCATTCAAAATAGCCACGAAAAAAATTAGGATGCCGGCTATCATTCGAAATAAATTCGTAAAGACACTTACATCACCTCGTGCACTAACTCGCGCTTTCACAATTTCTAAATTTTCATTCATAAAACCACATAATGGACCCGGAAACAAAACTATCTGAGCCATGGAGGACGCCATGTTGCTTTCCACCGTAAACTACTGCTACAAGCGGCCATTTTTGCCGTTCGACAGCGCGCACTCCGACCGGAATTTAGGAACGCGTTCCGCAGGAATTTTTAAACGGATGTCGCTCGCGCAGAGTTACGCGGAAGAATAAAAGAACGCACCCCATGTTTATTTTTTTATGATACAGTACGGTTAATTTATGCTGCGGAACGAATTAGATGTTTTAACATGTATTTCTATGGGAAAATGCGTTTCGTATAACGGACGTTTCACTTAACGGACGTGCACCTGGAACGGATTAAGTACGTTATATGAGGCGCCACTGTAGTTAAATGACTCCTATTTTACTAGTAATCATTCATATCAGTAATTTTACATAAATCTGAAAACTTAAAGGTAATGATAACAATTATTAGGGATAAAAACAAATAAAGAATAATGGGAAAGTCCAAGTGCTCTTATTTTACTAGAAAAATGAAAATAAAGCTGGCAACTTTTTTATATTATAATAAAATATGAATAATTGATTGTTGTTCAATTATTCATTAATAAAATGTAATTTTAGATTTGTTGTTTAGAACTAGATTTATACTTTAAATTTTATTCCTGAAGCTTCTTAGAATCCAATATCCACATCACACCAGAAGTACTACGCCACAGTGCAATCTGAGCATGGCTCTTGCTTAAAATGCCATGAAATTGTTTAAATTAAACGATGTTATCTACAGAGTTTAAACTCGTTGTAGAACAGATTTTTCTCATTGAATAGAGGTCATATCTGGAAAATGTTACCTCCGTGTTTTTAAGAACTTTTATGGCTACTGGGGGCAATTTCAATATTCTTCCGCTCCTTCCTGTTCCAAAATTTCTTTTTAATTTCTTCTTTCTACCTCTTTGAAATCTTTTATCCACTCATGTTTTTCGGATCTACCTCTTGATCTGATATCTTCTATTTCTTTCATGTGAATTTCTTAGTTCTCTATTGACCTCGCTTCTTTCCGTCAATTCAGTTTGTTTCTTATGATTTATTTCTCTATTTATTCGGCGTAACGTTTTTTCGGAGCTGAAGATTTTACAATTTAGTTTACGAAAAAAATCTCTACATAAACCTTCACTATCAAAATTGTTTGTTTTCTCAAACGTTTTTCACTGATATAGCAGCCGTCGTCAGGATACAAACGAAACGAATATTGGAACATAACAGAGAACATTTAAATTTAAATTTACGAAAAAGTTTAAGTTTAAATTTACATACGTATAGTGAAATGTTGGAAATTTCAATTTGATATTTATTTCTATTAATTTTTTGTTTATTATTTTTATTGATATTTGTATAAATGCTTTTACATGTTGGTATTATAAACTTGAACGCCAACATTCCATTAGACGTACAGTACGTAAATTTAAATTTTAAACGTTTTACGTTATCTTACAATATTCTTTTTGTATCTATCCTGACGACGGTTAGAACAGCCGAAAACATATTTACGATCCGGTTATTTTTGAACGATTTTCCTTCCTGCTTAGATGAAAAAGTTATATAAAATAGCAAAACTCAGCAAACTTAAACAATTGTTATGTGTAATGTATGACTATTCTTATGTAGGCCGCTTCTACTTTAACCGACATCGATATACTACTGTAATCAAAAAGAATCTATAATGATTCATTTAATGGGTTTGCAAGAAGGCGTTATGTCTTTTTTTTTATCGAATGGTACGACTTGTATCGACATCTAGCAGCAATCGTATGTCGTTATTAGAGACGTATTACGCGTAGTTATAAAGTATCGCTACCGGTATTGGTATTGGTCTTTAATGTATCGATACCGACCAGTATCGGCATCAGGTATCGAAACCAGAAATCTTACTGGCTGTCGATTGTCGATGTTCAGTCTGACGCGTCGCCTTCCAGTTGTTTTTACAGTTGAGAAAGTACTGTACTCATTACAATTCAGGCTGAATGGGCCCCAAAGCAGCAATTAATAGTTTGTTGGTTATTCCAAGGAATTTAATTAATCCCGGCTATCTGGATCAGAAGTCAGTGCGCTGGTCAGTCAGATGCCTCGTATGATGTCTTATATGCACAAACGGAGCCCCAGTTCTACAGTTTTACTAATGAACTAATGTGAGTATTACTCTACATCGGACAGGAACAGATAATAAATCGTTGGTAAAAAGATAAAATAGTGTCTTTACATTGAAAGTAATTTATTGTGTTCAAATTCTACAAATACAGATTTTGTTTTTCTTAAAAGGAAAACAAAAGGAATATTGTTTATTTGTTTAGTTAAATACAAAAACAAGTAAAACGGCAAAGCCGTATTTGCGACAAGACTATGTCTCGGAGACTCATTGCTAAGCAGGATCACTTCGACGCTCACGGCGGGTCTCGTTCTCATTCCCCAATCTTCTTTGATATCGCTGGTTTTGAGCGCGATCTTTGAAACTTCGCCGGCTTCGGCTACGGCCACGATCACGAGGTCGTCCACGATGCATTTTCGGTGAAATTAACCTATCCAATTTCGAAATTTCTCTCCGTTGCGTGTCGTCCGGGTTGGATTTTTGCCTATCCCTAACGAAAATTTCCCGTTTTTGAAAAAATAATCGTGGCTATCGTATCGTCCGAAATTATTTTATTATTTTGCACAAACAATATATAATATATATATATTAATAAATGTAAAAAGAAAACAAATTATATTTCGGAAGTTAGTTTTAATATAAAATTATAACGACGCGCCATCTAGTTTCAAAAATGTTCCGATGATGAAACGAGATATCTCCGGTCAATCGGTCTTGGTCAGCACGTGATGAGCAGAGATATGTGGGGAGTAAACAGGACAGGTAAATGGGTTTTTTCAAAGATTCGTTTGTCAAAATTCGATTTCGCAACATTCCTATTTCCAACTTACCAACTAGCAACGCATGCGCAAATCTCGCACTACTGCCTGTTTGTAGAGTGTCGCCATTTTGTATTTTATTTTGACTCGGTTCTCGGTTTCCTGACTACCTACAAGTTTGGTTTTTTATGCGCGCGTGATTTGAGCACCTAATACTTTGTGCCAAATTGCAACTCCTGACGTGTACTCCTTCATACCTCTAAGCTGGTAACAGCAGGCAGTACGATTTTATAAACAAGACAGTCTTGTCAATTATACCCTAGTTATCTGATAATATTTTTTAACCTATATTTCACACAAAGTGTAAATTATGTCAGTTAATCGTTGTAATGTGTTATAATAGTTTTGGTTTAAACAGAGGTGCCGTGACAGCTTTGTTTATCTCTTCCTGACATTCATGAGGGATGGCCGTTCTCGAGACGAGAGAGATGGACCATTTTTATATATGTGGGTTTGATACAGAAATAAGCAAAGTTCTATGACTAACGTCAAACTACAATGTCGCATGTACTGTACGGTAATACCTTAAAGATAAATAAAAGGCATAAATGTGACTTGTGTGGAAAAAGTCCAAAACTAGCAAAATTAAAATAAAATTTTAAAAATTATCTCCATAATATTTAAACTCGACACAATTTTAATTTGTCATAGATGGTTTTTGTGTGAAAAACACCTAAAATGTATTAAACAGGACAATAAAGCCTTATTACTAATGTCTTGTTTCATTCCTATTCCCGTTTTACGCAGGTCTATCTCTCCCGTATAGCACGGTTAACTAACCCATAGTGATAGGGGATAGATGGACAGACCATTTGCATATTTTTGTTAATTAATAAGAAATTTGTTTATGTGTCTTTCAGATTTATACTATTACTTATTGTTATCATATATCACCAGCATACTATAGTACAATTTTTTAATAGTATTATAGTACAATATTATAGTACAATACTTATTATAGTACGTATTATAGTACAATACTTTTACAGTATTGCTATAAATAAGAAAAATATAACAATTTTTAGAAAGGGAGAGTCTATCTCTCCCGGATTTACTATATGTTCAAATGTTTGGAATCCTTTTTAAAACAAATTTTTGTAACAACAATAACAAAAAAAAATTATTCAATACTTAATTCTTATTTAACATATTTTCATGTGCAAATAAAATTTTACTTAAATTTCACAAACAACTTCTAACTTCAAAAATAAATAAATACGAAGGTAATCCCAAAAGTAAGGTATCCTAATTTTTTTTAAATACAAAGAACCGTTTATACAAAAATAAAGTTCATATCATTTTAAAGCTTGAACATTTATCTATTTCTCTACATAATCGCCGTTTCGGTCGATGCATTTTTGTATGCACTGTGGCAATTTTTGTATGCTCATGTCATACCAGCTCACCGCCACGTCATGTTAAACCGATTGAAATTCATTGCCAATTGACGGAAGTGTGTGGAGAGTCGTGCATAGATGTCAAAAACATCTTCAAGTGGTATAGGGAGTTTGCAGCTGATCGTACTGAAATTCACGAAGAAAGAAGCGGGAGACCGTCAATTTCCGACGAGACAGTCGCGAAGGTTGAGCAAACCATACGTGAAGATCGGCGAATCATTCTGGATGATCTCTGCATTTTGGTTATTCGGCTTTCCCTAAGCACAATTCATAGGATTTTAACGGAAAGGTTGCAATATCGGAAGGTGTGCGCAAGATGGGATCTGCAACGTCGCGGCGAGTAGGTATGACATGGGCATACAAAAACTGCTACAGCGCCTACAAAATGGTGATTATGTAGAGAAATAGATAAATGTTCAAGCTTTAAAATGATATGAACTTTATTTTTGTATAAACGGTTCTTTGTATTTAAAAAAAAATAGGAGACCTTGCTTTTGGGATTACCCTCGTATATATATACTAGCAGATGAGCCCGGAGTTGCTCGGACAAAAAGTAACGATACCGAAGATTAAGATTATTAGATTATAGCTGATGTTACCCGTTTTCATCGGGTGCAAGAATTAGGTCCCCCCTCTTCCGAGACTAATTAGAGAATTTTTAGATGGTCTAAAAATATGTTCGATTTCCCACAAAAACGCAAAAAAAAAAACAATATCTAAAATAGTACAGTAGAAGCCGAGTTCTTCAGGATAATCCTTAATCCTCTCTCTCTTCCCCGCGGAGAAGGTGAATTTCAAAAAATCCGTTCTTAGTGTGCATTCTCATAACCTACCCTAACTTTGTACCAAATTTCAACTTTCAACTCCTAACCGTTTGGGCTCTGCACTTAGTATTATTATTATTATCAACCCATCTCGATTATATTATAAGATTTTTTAAGTTCCAAATAGCAATTCGGTTCGCACGGAAAGTCTTTTTCGATTTATGGCATATTTTTTCAGCACGTAAATTGATTGTCATAAATTCAGGTATATGTTCAACAGGTAGAGCGTTTCTTATCTTCGTACGTATTATATTCATGTAATATGTGTACAGTTTTAAAAAAAATTGTAGACCTATAAATTCCCATTGTCTTTCCTCAGCCTCGGGAATAAAGTTAGATGAAAGCCGGAATCAGATATGAAAAGCCTAGAGACAAGAGGCTCCGATGAACTTATTTCTGATGCCAACTGGAAGTCTTGTTATTTCAATTCAAAACGCTTCCACTGAAAGGAGTTATAGATAGATGATCGGCATGACTATTGCTAACAGGAAAAGTATGATGTACAGGCACAAGACATTGCTAATTTGAGGTGGAGAGCATATATTTTAAATTAAAATATAAGATTAAAAATTGTAGTCAGGCATTGTGACGATGTCATAAATAATCGCTCTTGAAACCTTTAAACCTCTCAGTTTCTGAACCACTAATTGCTATGACATTAATTATTATTTTTTCCATATTTTTCTATTGTTTCGGGAACTGATGCAATTTCTTCCTTTATATTATTATTTACAGAATCTCTGAAATCATTATATTTATTTTAAATTTTAAAACTCAATTTAATCCATCTAATTTTTTTTCACCTTCCCTCTACGGTGTTCATTGGGCGAAGTGGATTCATCTAATAAATTAAGTAGCTCAACCAATCAACAGTCAGTAAACTTACACTGGAATTTATTTTTAAATATTTTTTCTTCATTCAAGAGGAATGGCCATAGAATTAAAAAAAAAAAACTTTTTTCATTCAACAAACACTGTAAATTTAGATGAGTCATCACATTATTCTTGTAAATTTTCATCTTACAACACCTCTGTCTTGCTGCGGCTTACAAATTTTTCCCACGACTCATGTAAGGTTCTATCCTGATTATCATTATTAATGTTAATACTATATTTGTGTGTTCGATTAATTGTCGTTTCAGTAAATTATTTAAATTTTTACTGTTTCTTGTGAATTTTATATGAATTTTAATGAAGTGAATTTTATAATCAATTTAATAAGTTTTAATTTATTTATTTTTGTACTAGTAGATGAGCCCGGCGTTGCTCGGGCAGAAAGTAACGGTAGCGAAGATTAAGATTATTAGATTATAGCCGATCTTACCCGTTTTCATCGGGTGAAAGAACTATGGTAAACTTACTTGAATGAAATTATCAATTTTAAATTTTAAAATCTAAGAAAACTTGTTTGGAACACTATATTTCGAATTTGGAACGAATTCGTTCAAATTCGTTTATTTTGAATTTATTGTTTTTGGGTTACCCGAACAGTGGAAATGATTAAAATATTTATTAATTTCCAAAATGTATATTATTTGTGCCACTATTTACCTTCTTTTTTTATTATTTACACTTTATACTGACTAAAACTAACTCTCTCCTCCTTTTCCCTGGGAGAGTTGAATTTCCAAAAATCTCTGCTTAATGTACTGTACTGTACATTCTCATGGCATATCCTACTAAAACGCAGTCAAAAATGCAAAAAACCGCATCTAAAATAGTACAGTTAAAGCCGTTTCTTAGGATAAGTCTTAATCCTCTCCCGCGGGGGGCAATTTCGAAAAATACCTTCTTAGTGTACATTCTCGTGACGTACTCTAACTGTGTACCAAATTTCAACTTTCGACTTCTAATTGTTTGGGTTCTGAGCTTATTATTATTATTATTATCATTATCATTATTATCAACCCATCTCGATTATACTATAAGTTAGAATGTTCATGTATAGTTATAAACTGCAAATTTAGTGCTAGAAAACCTTTTCTTTTATACTTGCTGATGAGGAACAAAGTAATTCGAAATACACATGGGAAAATAAATAAAAGGATAAGGGAATTTTTTAAGTGTTTTCTTATTTCCAATCCATACAATAAGTATAACAAGTCCTGATATTTGAAAGAATGTCCAAATAGGCACCAGATATTAAATTTTAATAACAGGAAGCTAGTTTTACAATTATCTTTCTGTTATTCTCATTCTGAAGAAAACTTTTTAAAAAATTAGATTTTTTGGCACATTTTTAAAATTACAAAAAATTAAAAATGAATATCAATTACAAAAAGAAGTAAATTAAATATACGTTTTTGCTGATCGTCGCTGAGCAGCAATCGATTGATTTGCGATTTATTGTATATTCACGTTTCTATTTTAGGAATTTCTTCCTTTTGGTATAGACTAGAAAACCATGTTGGTACATAATCAAGTCTACTTTATAAAATGTAATAGAATTGTGATTTCCAGTAGGCGTATATTTCATCCAGTACTTGTTTCGTATTAGGCTTTCGCAAGAATAGGCAGCTTTGTCTAGGAACCACATAAAAGTTGAATAGACTAGTGTTGTGATGGTGAAAGATACTAATCACAAATCAAATTTGATTTGTCCATTAAGCCCGTTATTTCAGATAAGAAAGTATGGCTCATATCTGTAGCGTATCCAAGATTTTGAAAATATGGATGCTGCTTAAGACAAATTCGGAATAACCAAAGCATGTGTCTTCTCGTTTTTCGGAGAATATTACTCAATTACCGTAGAATTATTTTTAGTTACTTAATCGTACCTGAAATAATGCTATATACATTATAATTTTATTTCAAATTAATGAAACGAATTACTACGATATTAAGGAGGTGCTGCAGCACCTTAAGTACTCCTCCTGGACACATCCCTGACGCCCATATATTAATACAACATAAATGCAAATTAAAGTGTAATAAAGTACGTTACCATTCTTCAACGGTTATTTATTTCTGATTTTTAAAAACTCAATTAGATCCAGAAATGTCGAGAGCTTGAGGGTAAAGCGCCCTCCTTTTGCTATGTATTCTATTTATTTTGGAACAAATAAAATTCATAGAATGTTTTTTTTAATTATTATTAATAAAAAGCAGTTTTAAATATCTTATTTTCTATCACTACAAATAACATTACTTTTAAAGCTGTGGGAATCACTACGGGCCTTAAGTTTTCTCCGGGTCCGAAAAAAAATCTTCAAGTCCCATTCTCGACGGCTCTGTTAGCATCATAGTAAATTTTCTTACTCTTTGTTTTCACAAAGGGAGTTCGTGATTCGTTAGGACGTGCTAGGAGCGAGTTATTGAAGACAAATTTTAACATCTGATTAGATTTTACTATTGACTTTTTTTCTATAGTGCAAAAACGATACATGAACGGTAAATTAAACTTTCACTTAAAGTTTTTTGCAAATATATAGACATATTCGATTTATATGTGTGTATTTTTCATTATTATCATTTTTAAAGTTGAAATTGAGCAAGAATTACCTTCGATCAAGTGTGTTAAGAGAGACTTTCTTCACATGTACATTGAAAGCGATGTTGCTGCAAAACGGGACATTTTTTCTGTAATTGACTAATTCGGCTCCGCTAAAAGTAGGGGAACAATTTTTTAGATAAATTTCTATACACCTATTGAATTTTCCAATTCATCGTAAAACTATTGTATACATTGTTATTACTTTTTTGTGCTTTACTGCCTGTTTTTGAATTTAAAATATTCGTTTTAGAGCATCAAAAATAAGTTTTAAGGCTTTGCAAATTTCTAGATGGGCCTCTGGGTTATAGGAAGAATAGTCATACATTACACAAAAATGTGCTGAGTTTAGCAATTTTATATAACTTCATCTTAGCAGGAAGAAAAACCGTTCAAAAATAACTAGATCGTAAATGTACACTACGCTGCGTGTTTTCGGCTGCTCTAGCAACCATCGTCAAGATATATACAAAAAGAATATTGGAAGATAACGTAAAACGTTTAAAATTTAAATTTACGTACTGTACGTCTAATGGAATGTTGGCGTTCAAGTTTATAATATCAACATGTAAAAGCATTTATACAAATATCAATAGAAATAATAAACAAAAAATTAAAAGAAATTTAATCGTTTAATTTAAACAACTTCATGGCGTTTTAAGCAAGAGCCATGCTCAGATTGCACTGTGGCGTAGTACTTCTGGTGTGATGTGGGTGTTGGATTCTAAGAAGCTTTAGGAATAAAATTTAAAGTAAAAATCTAGTTCTAAACAACAAATCTAAAATTACATTTTATTAATGAATAATTGAACAACAATCAATTATTTCATATCTTATTATAATAAAAACAAGGTTTCCAGTTTTTTTATTTTAATAGAAAATGAAATAAAAATATTTGGAGTTTCCCACCATTCTTTATTTACTTTTATCCCTAATAATTGTTATAATTACCTTTAAGTCTTCAGAGTTACGTAAAATTACTAATACGAATGATTACTTTTAGTATTTATATAGTACACATTTTATATGTATATTTGTAAATGCTTTTTCGAATAAATCAATTTTTAAGACTTAAAAGAAATATATTAATAATATTGACCTGTGCTTTTTATTTATTATATCAACCGTCCAGAAATCATTACTATTAATCATATGAACACGTTTTAGTATATACATTGATAAAAAATCTACTGATATTATGGTAGATCTTTTATTCATACATATATATATATATATATATATATATATCGACCCAACGACCTTAAGACAACTTTCTATCCATGTAGAATGCAAACATTTCCAAGTTGTGCTTAAGATATAAATTCTATATGCTGATTCAAAGCGGATTAAAATTGCTAAAATTCAGTTTTAAATATATATTAAACAATGTATTTATTATACTGTATCTTTCATTTTTAAATAATTTATTTATAAAGAATACTTCCATTTTTAGCTAAGATATGAAAAAACAAAATTTTAAAAAACAACGAAAATTTTGTATAATTTTTAATATAATAAACTTTCATACAATAGTTTTTAAACTGTAAACTGTAATTACGAATAAGTTGTTCGTTGCATCCAAAAAGTATTTTCATAAAATTTGAATATTTTAACCACTTTTTTAAATACAGTAAATCCTCGATTTAACGAACCAATTGGGAAAAAGAAGTGTCCACTATTACAGAAAATTCATTAAATTATAGCACACGTATTTTAAATCCACGTACTCTTTATTAATAACAAACTTAATATAAGAAAAATGTGTTCAAATGTTATTACGATGAATAAATATAAATAAAATATAATGTAGAGTGTATTGAGTAATATACGCTTTTTAATTTAATTTTCCAACTCCCATTCGACTGAAATTTTTCCTATAGGAAAGAAACTTTTTCCATTGAATCCGAGGTCTGTTAAATCGAAGGTTTACATTAATCATAAATAGTTTTTAGCCAAATTTTAATCATATAAAAATATAAATATTTTTGGTTTATATTAGAGAATGAATTAAGCATATATTCTTGATTTACCAATTTGACATTTAAGAAAATAAAATTTTTAATAGCTTCTAAAATTGATATTCTGTATTGAATTCTGAACTGCTCCAATTTATTTCTATAATAATAGATTACAAAGAATTGCAATAATTGTAAATTACATAAATTAAAATAATATAATGTTTCAATGCATTCGAAGCAAACAAATTTGAATCTTAGATTATCGAATAATTTTACAAAAAAAAAGGGTAATCTTTTGAATATTAATAGTGATAGCATATTTGTTATTTTAAATGACAAATATAATAAATTTATGAATACAGTATCATTCAAAAAAAATATCAGTTTTTCAAATGTTATAAATTAAATTGAGTTGATAATAGTAACAAATATGAAATAATCTTTCTCATCATTAAATTTAAAATAAAACAATTATTTCAAGTTTAAAGTATTTTATAATGTATGTGGAATATCGATAGTATTAATATATTTATTTACACACTTCCTTATGTGTTATTTATAAGACGTCTCTATTGAACGATACTATCTACGTACTATATTTATGTATTTTATTTATATGTGAATTATATGATATTATGTATCTACCTTGTATTTTTAAGTGTTTAGTGAATACTTTTTAATTTTTAAGTGTTTAGTAACTTTCGTTATGTTTAGTAACTTTCGTTACTAAACACTTAAAAATATTTCGTTTACATCAAAAAGAAGTAAAACTGTTTAAGTTAACTTATAATTCTCTTATATTTATCCTTCGGGTTACCCGACACATATTTACTCGGTAATTAATTTTTTTTAATCACTCACCTGACTTTTTGTTATTCCTTCTACACAGCAGTGATGATTTGATTTTGTAATACATGCAGATCTTTGGGCTGGAATGGCATATAGATAGGATTTATTACAAAGTCCTATAAAAAATTAATCACTTAATGCATGATCCGGAGACCTGAAAGGCTAGAAGCATAATGCAAGGTCATCCAGTTCTCTAGATACCATGTGTTTTAAATATAGAGACTGCGTAAAAGACTCCATAAACATGCCAAAGATCTCCAAACATTAAAAGAAAAGTAAAAACTGTTAATGAAGGAATAACAAAAGATTTTAGATCAAGCAAGCATGGAAAAAATTACATTGGTTAAATGTGCATAGTTTAACTCGAAGGTACTGTACCGTACTTATTTGGAAAAGATTAAATTTGGATAGTTTTACTTTCTTTTGTTGCAATCTATATAATTTTAAATGTTCACTAACTTAGCTATTAAATTATCTTAATAATAATAATGAAAATGCAGTAACCATTAATTATAATTTTTAATGTTTAGAATTTTGATTCATATAATAAATTATCAAACACTTATCTTTCGAGGAGTGAAAAGTAGAGAAATAGATATCATATTTTTTAAAGTATATTCTATATCCTATAATTTTAAAGTAAAAATACACCCTATATTTAAAATACAAGGTAGATACATAATATCATATAATTCACATATAAATAAAATACATAAATATAGTACGTAGATAGTATCGTTCAATAGAGACGTCTTATAAATAACACATAAGGAAGTGTGTAAATAAATATATTAATACTATCGATATTCCACATACATTATAAAATACTTTAAACTTGAAATAATTGTTTTATTTTAAATTTAATGATGAGAAAGATTATTTCATATTTGTTACTATTATCAACTCAATTTAATTTATAACATTTGAAAAACTGATATTTTTTTTGAATGATACTGTATTCATAAATTTATTATATTTGTCATTTAAAATAACAAATATGCTATCACTATTAATATTCAAAAGATTACCCTTTTTTTTTGTAAAATTATGAATATGAATATAAATATATATATATACATACATATTCATTTATCATTAAATTATTATTATTTTTTACATCTTTGCTAAATAAAATTTTTGGAAGTGGAAGGTCATAAATATACAGATATAATGTTAGTGGCATGTACTTAAACACAAAAAATTATATATATATATATATATATATATACAGCCGATTCTACAGCCGATATCACGATATATATATATATATATATATCGTGATATCGGCTGTAGAATCCTTGAGCTTCAAGGAAAACGCGCTTTTGTAACTTAGCTTATCACACGCGGTTTTATTTAATTCATTAATTTATGTGTGGTATGTGTGTGCGTGTGTATATATATATATATATATATATATATATATATATATATATATATATATATACATAATAACAAACTAATAAAATCGCGAAAAGCCGATTTACTGTACTGTGTGTATATGTTACGGCCAAAGTTCGAAGTTCGGTCAGTATTTCGAATTGGCTGGCCATTTCGCAAGAAGAGTGGCCAATGTCCGATGTACTTGAAATGACCAGTGTATATGCTACTTTGGCCGGCCATTTCGCGAAGTGGCGGGAAATTTCTAGCCAAAATTCGATGTGCTGAGGCAAGACTGTCAGATAGGCGGAACATCTTTCCCTTCCGATGTTATGGTGCCGTGTACATGCTAGCAATGAAAGTGACACGTTGTGACGATAATATTCCATATGTTTGTTGCTTTTCGGAGAAGGTCCTGCCTCTGACTTGTTATTATCCTGACATAACGGCTTCATTGTGAGTACTCTACTGCTCGTATTTCTATAGTATTCTATATGAATACTTTAAGTTCAAAGGTTAAGTTGTAGGGCACGTGTTGTACTTGTGATGACACACATTGCTGGAAAGAGCCTACAGTAATTATGCTGAGGTTAATTAATAAAGGATTGTTTGTTACGACACGTTTTTCTTTAAAGGAACGTATTAAATTAGCAACAGAACACAATTTATTGGGGCTGTAGCCTATGTAACAATATTACAATTTCAAATACTCATACTTGTTATTCCATAGATTGTCCCATGGCTACTTCTGATGGGACAAAGATGCTGGGTGAAGTTGGACTATACGTAAATGCGGAAAAAACATTTGATATGAAAATCAGGATCTCGGATACTTTTGAATACGTTGCAAGTAAAAGTAAATAATAGCGGGATCTTCATCAGAGACAAATACGGCGCTTTTATAGATGTTAAACAGGCAAAAGCAAAGATAAAAAAGAATGTTGACCATCATCGACTAAGAAAATACGTTATTGAAGTTGACGGCAAAGATACACTTGTTGTGCCAATTTTCACGATACCTACTTGAAAATTGGACATGGAGGTCGCACGCGAATGGAAAAGGAACTACAAAGTAAAAAAAAGTCACCAAAAAGGAGTTATTACATTGTACCTCCGCTTATGCAAGCCCTGTCAAACCAAATTGTCAAATCCCAAGAAAGGTCTAGTTTCTAAACTTTTGATATTTAAAGAATTTAACTCAAGATGCCAGGTTGATCTTACAGATATGCAAGTATAAGTTTATACTCAATTATCAGGATCATTTAACCAAGTTTATATTATTGCGACCACTGAAAAGCAAAAGAGCAGAAGTTGCTTACCAGCTACTTGATATCTTCACCACTATAGGTGCTCCAAGTGGGCTTCAATCAGATAATGGGAGAAAATTTTCCGATCCAAGTTATAAATGAACTAAAGAACATATGGCCTGAACTGAAAGTAGTACCCGGGAAACAGGCATAACCAAAGCTAAGATTTCGGTGAACGTGCCAACCAAGATGTTCAGAATATGATGTTGACATGAATGCAGACAAATAAATCAACACATTGAGCTAAGGGTCTCCGATTTATTTAATTCATGAAAACCCGTTCTTTTCACCAAGACATTCAGCAGTCGCCCTATGAGGCCGTGTTTGGCTGCAAAGCAAAAGTGGGGCTAAGAACCTCAAATCTGCCCAGAGAGGTTGTAGATAACTTACAAACGACCATGACTTTTTTCTTTCGACTTTGGCCGATCGTCCCATACCAAATTATATTATATGATTATATCACATGATTTTAAACTGTAAATTAGTAATTAGATAATTTTACAAATTGTGGGAAGTGTTAATTAATCATTATTTTAACAAAAATAAATAAATAAAATCAGAAAATAGAAAGCAAAATAAAAATAATCGCTTGTATTATCTATTCTATATACATATAAAATACTTGGCTTAAAATTGTCATTTTTCTTCGTTACGGGGGAAATAGAAACGGCGGCGCCGGAAATCGATGAATCGTCACGAAATTTTTGTTAAGAATCTTTTATACTGAGAATAAGGGGCCGAAACCCCAGTCTAGACTATAAAACTATATTTGAAGGAATAAAGATAGGCTATATTATGTCAACATGTGTTATTAAATAATTTAAATTTAAAGTGTTATACTTCCGTTTTATATTTTCAAGAAATAACTATCATAAATTATGTAACTATTGCGTTTTTTATTCCGTTTTTTTTTATCACTTGACGGTATGTGTCTTCGTGTCTTACTCCGAACCCTCCGCAATAAAACATACCAGTACTAAAGTGTCGTCTAAGCCAGTGGTTCTCAACGTTTCTTATGTCGCGGACCCCTAAAACCCCTCACCATAATGGATTGCAGACCACCGATTGAGAAACGCGCTTCTAAGCTTAACCCAACGCATTCTCCTTGGGCGATCTTGATAACCTACTTTATTTAGACCTTATTAATTTCAAAAATTGCATAAAACTTCAATGTACTCTAACTGAATGTTTTATTATTGTTTTTATTATTTTCTTGTTTGTGTTCGGTTTGTCTATTGTTATTTTATTTTAGAGTTTGTTACTGGGGGATCTTTATTATCCTGCGTGACATTGCGTATGGCATTTTGTAATAAATAATAATAAAAATAATTTTAGAAAGGCAGAAAATTAAATCGATAACAATGTTTCGAAGAATACTAAATTCACGTCCTCCAATATTTAGCATTCGTTTTGCTTTGCTAAAATTTTATATAATTTCATGTTTAATTTTTTTAAAGTCTGTAATATTTAAAACATTATATAGTCTTTTAAATAAAAGATTACTTTAATTAACGGTAATTTACTTTCATAATAATTCAATTTATCACACAAAACATAATCGTTAGACAGTGGACATGAAGTGCTTCAAATTTATCCGTTTCACATTGGTTTGATCTTCAAAGCATTCAATCAGTAAGAAAATAGATATGAAATCCAAAATATTTCTCCAAAATTAGAAAAGTGAGAAATTACTGTAGATACTATATCAATAATTATTGTTACATTATATAATATATGTATGTATTATGGATGTTTACGACAAAAATATGATTTAAATAACGAGTAATTTCGATTGTTATCATCTACAGAGACTTAACTCGAAGTTTATTGTTTTTTTATCATGTAAATATCTACTAGGACATATCGTATTAGTAGGACTTATTATACTGGTGTCCGGGTTCTGCAAATTCAGGAGACCTATTCAGAAAAAACAATCTTTATTTTTCACCTGTTTCACCTGTACACACTTTGTTGTGTTTCACATCTATTGATCTCTCATCAGCATGTTTATAGCCCCTAATTGAGTTTTTTTTTGATGGTGAAGTACAGTACATCAAAGTTTAAAAATATTAACAGAATAATTCGTATCATATTTCCAAACGTGTCGCTTTCCTTCCTTTGCTTGTACAATTATCGTATTATTTCTTTCTTTCGTTTCGTTGATTGGTTGATATGGAGTGTTGTTCAGCACATATAGGCTCTATGCTCCAAGAGACCGAGGTTATGAATGCTAGGCGTCCGATGAGCCGGCCTTATAGATGGAAGAAAACCCAGCGAGGCGCGAACCCACGACCGAACTCCCAGTGTTCAGGGTCAGACTTATCGTATTGCTAAATAGTTTCTCTTATAAATCTCTCCACCTGTTACTCCCTTTGTCGATGATGATGTTCGACGATTGGTGGATTTCTCTTTTCAAATTATTGTTGATTCTGCTGTTTTGTCTTGTAATGTAAAGATGTTCATATACCGTATTTTACGGACTATAAGACGCTACGGACTATAAGACGCACCTGAATTTTGGAAGCAATTTTTCGAAGAAAAAAGTGCGTCTTATAGTCCGTAAAATACGGTAATTCTCTTTTAAAATTATTTCTTTTCTTTTTCTTTATTTTAACGGTATTTAAATCTATTTAGCATCCTGTTGTATTGCAGTGTTCTGCTACTGCCGAATTTACATAATTACCTTTAAGGTTCGAATGTATTCCTTTATGAGTATTTTCAATTTTCTTTTTGTTTCTCCTATATATGTTTTTCTTTAGTTTATTGATTTACAAAATATGAAATTTATCACTCTGAATAAAAGTAATTTAGAGTAAAAACTATGAAATGAATATCGGTAATGAGAATCAAGACCGGAAAATAGAAATCAATTTGTAGTATAAATTTTACTAATAAGGTTAAATGTATTGTACTTTTTAAATACTTTTTTAAAGAACTTTTTAAATTTTGAATAAGTCTTTTTTAAAAAAAGACTTATTTAAAATTTAAATACGTTTATAACATTTATATATTGAATTTTAGATATTGTCGGTTAAGTACCTGCTGATGAGGGCCAACAGGTCCGAAACACAAAGATATCGTGTATGTATTCAGGTGATAAATAAAGACTGTTTTTTCTTATATTGTTTACTTAATTTGCAGAACCAGTTATCCAGTATAGTACGTCCTAATGATAGATATGTCCTAGTTGACGAGTTAGATAACGTAAAATTTTGATCGGCTGTAACTCTTAATGAATGTATTTTTTAAAATCATTTTTGGGGATTTTTGTTATTTGGGGGCGGAAATCTACTGTTGATTGACATGTAAAATAAATAATTTATTTATTATAAAAACAGTACTTAACTGGACTAAAAACAGGAAGGTAAGCCACCATCTTGGAGTAAATTTAATAATTAAAAAAAAATACATTAATTTAAACACGAAAATAAGTCCGATCTCCGTTTTTAGACCAATTAGAAGATATAACCATACAAGAGACTGGCGAGTGACTGATTTAAAAATTAACGATTGGCTACTGACGAGAAAAACTTCTTTCAAGTAGGCTAAATAAGTTATATTTAATATATTTTTTAATTCTTATACTAAATAATTTGTTTTTTCATATAGCCTATATTATTATGTATACACAAACTATATTATATATTCTGTTGAATTGATTAATTTATTATTTATAGCACGAAATTTTTTAATATAAATAACTAGGTAATAAAATTAAAAATCATCTTATTTATAATAGTTATATTAGAAATTAAAATGATCATTTTCGTGTTAAGTTACTTATTTATTATAATGCTTTGAAAAGCATTTCTGGATTATTTAATTATTTTTAAAATTGTGTATCATTATTTTTATCTTAGGGAAATCCTAGTCTTATCTGAAAAAATGCAGAAATTTTGTGTTTTTCAGAAAAAGTTTTTATTTTCATTAAGACTGATTTCTTCCGTGGAAATATTTAAACTAATTATTTTATTTCAATTCCTTTTAAATTTAAAACAATGTGCGTTTGTTTTTTTTTTCATTGAATAAGGAATACAAAGTAATTTACATTAGAAAGTCCAAAAGTAAAAATATTTTTTCATAGTAAACTATTTTATTTTAAATTTTAATCCGTGAAGAACTACAGGGTGTCCCACTTAAAATTATCTCGACTAAGATGATTAAACATTAATGTTGTAAAGTTTATAGGGATTTTTTAGAAAACATTAATGAGGTAAATTCAATAGTGAGTATTTAAGAGGGAAAATATATAAGATAAATTTCGGATCTATATGCAAACTGAAAGAAGGCATTCTCAGAAGCATTGAAGCTATTGACATCAGTATTTTAAGACTAGTCTGAACATAATTACACTACAGAAAAATGCATAGATTCACAAGGACACCACTTTCAGCATCTTCTGTACGTTACTATACATTTAAATAATATTATAATAAAGTTTCTAATAAGTGGCCTTTGCCTAAATTTATTTGAATCGTTTCTGGTGAATATAGCCGATTTTACGTGGGACACCGTGTGTAATATCAATACAATAATTTATGAAAACCATCTTTAAGTTTTAATATTTAAGTATAATATATAGAATCCCAGCAAAATCCTAACATTAAAAATTTAAATCTCATTATTATAAGAGATCTTTAACTTTTTTAAAATAACCCAATTTATTATTTTTAATTAAATTTTATTTTCAATAAAACACTTAAAATATTACTAACATTTTATTTTGAAATTAAATCAACACGTTTATCTTCTGATTTATATCAAGCTACAATAAAATGCGTTAGTTACATAACATCATAACTGTGATATGATCAACATATATTTAAAGTTCTTTTCTTCTTTCTACTTCTGTTCCTTCGGTCTTTCTATGTTTTTCTCATCTTTTATTTTTAAATAAAAATTGTAATTATGATAGCTGTGTATACTGGATACCCTGTAGTAACCATACTAATACCAAATAATAAAAATGAAATAAATATTAATAAATGATAACTGAAATTTAAAAAACAAAAAGAAGTACTAGTAGACACTTTTTCAAGTAAATTTTCTCTGAATATATTCTTTACATCTTGACTAATTATGGTGAATTTTTATTACTTTATTCACAATTTCTGGGCCAAGAAAGATCTTTTTGGCAGTTACAGTTAATCCACAAATTCAAAAAATATGTTCTGATGGGAAACTTGTTGCCGTTATGCAACAATCAACATGACCTAAATTAGCAATGTTGGGCAAATGGTCCTTACGCTTATTTCAAAATGATGTGAAAAAATCTGATTTAAATTCCTAACACTTTCATCTGAACTTTAAATAAAACACAAACTCAATTTTCTCCACAGAGCGGTGGTGGCACCTAAGCTTCTGTCAGCAGACAAATGTTAGTTGAAAAAACTGTTGAATAATTCATTGAAGCTGAAGAATCTGATACGGAGTCTTTGTAATCTGCGGTGTAACCATTCTGTGGAGTTATACCGCATTCTGTGGGGGATTTTTCTTTATTTGTGGTGATTGGATTTGATGAATTAGAAACAGTCAGGATTCCTGATACTAGTCAGTTTTTTTTTCTTTTCTTTTCGGAGAACTTACAAACTCTGAATATGTATGTCGAGAGTTTTAACCCTTTTTCCGTGGCAAGTGTGTAACCGTTAGACGAGGAAGACACAGGAGACTGGACTTCGAATTTCTTTACTAAAACAAGTTTATTTACATCAAGATTTATACTTATATTACATCGCGACAGTCCCTGCGCGTAATACTAGCTCGCGTGTCGCGTATTTTTCTCCAGAGAGAAAGAGAAAGAGAGCGTGGGGGACTTGAAAGCGTTGAGTTGATAAGTTACCTGGTTTACAAAGAAGATGATTTTTAAGTGGGCCAAACGATGAGATGTTTGAACGAAGTAGACCTGGATGAATACTGGATGAAAGAGGATGGAGGCGACAGAGGACACAGATGAACGCGAAAAGGCACACGCACACCTGCAAACATTCTGCTCTAATCTGGTCTCCATCTTGGATTTTTTTTCTCCTTGCTTCTCTTCATTGGTGACCATGCCGTAGACCTATCGAACGTCCTTTTGATCGTGTTTTCCGTGGTCTCCAGAAGTCCACGACGGTTTTCCGAGATTGGTCTTCTTCCCGTTCCTGGAATACATGTCGGAAACAGCCCGGCAACAGCAACAGCGGAATTCGAAGGAAGGCGCGTTAAAATTTTGTATGCCATTATACGTAATTCGACAGTGGTATACGTTTCCGTTTATTGAGAACAATATTGAAATAGTAAACATGCCAATATGTGGATTAAACATAGCTATAGCATGCAAACAGCATGTGTGTATTCGAGCGCTAGACTTAAAATAATCAACTTACATTTGTGAAGTGGCGTTGAGGAGCTCGGGTGCGGAGACAAGATTCGCACATACGCTCTCTTCTTCCACGACAGCTTTTTCTCGATGGTCCATAAAAACATTATTTACGTGTTATTTAAACAAAAAATAAATAACGAGTTTTTCTGTAAAATGAAATCTGTTTACTGTTAGTTGCCGACGTTTCAGTTTTATTTAAGAATTTTAAAGCAAAAATTTAAAGTAGAATTGAATCTAAAATTTGGCAAAGCTATAAGTGCAAAATTTTTATGCAGACTTCAATCTTAATTTTTAATAAACTTTATACGTAAAAACGTAATTTATGCTTTTAAAAAAATGCGAGACAGTTACGAGGCAAAACTATTCTTATAAAACCATTCACCTTCAACCGAGATTTCTTCTGTCCTTCATTGATAAACGTTATGTAGATCTAGTACTGATGACTGGATTTAATGTTCAAATTTTACGGTGGCTTGAACCATATACCTCTTTCGAAGAAACTGGATACTTCCACTATGATCTTTGTTGAATGTGCACTCTTGTCCCGCTCTGTGCACAATGTTGTCGCATAAGTGGAACAAAACTTGCGCAATCTTGCCTTTTCTGTAGGACAAGATAAATACAATTAAGAATACTATTTACTAGTTAAGTGTATCATTTTCAGACTACAAATTAAAAAAGTTAAATAAATGAATATAAAAAATAATAAAAAATCGGCGAGATGGCGCGCATATTTATAATTCCCACTCAGCAGTAGAATGAGGGTCACGATAATTTGTGGCTTTATCTTGGCAATCTTAATAACATCATGCGTGAATGTTTTATTTATAGTATTTAAATAATTTGTTAATTATATTAATAAACAATGTAAAATTATATAAACACAAATATTATATACATTTATTTGAAAATTGCTGTTATAAACATTTTACCAAAAATGCAAATGAAAGAAATGCAATTGAATGTGACAAAAAATAATTAGACAAAATAATTCTGGCGGGCATCAGAATTATCTTGTCTAAAAAATATAATTATAGGTTCAAGGTGTTAGGAGACTCAACATAACAAACTTCAGCATAGAAGTCATTATGATGAGAGAAAATTAAATTTAACCTTCTGTAAAAAATCTGTGTAAAAGAGCTTTAGCATATTAATGACAGGATTGTCTTGTAAATCTTTGCGGTCTACGAGTTGTATTATCTCGTAACCAATAGACCTGTCGTTTAAGCAAGCAGACTTTTATCTCATAGTAGAAGGAGGATTCAGTCAGACGGAAAGAGAAACTCTGGGTGTAATTTGAGTTGGCAATATTAATCTTTTATCTCATGGAGACTGAATTCACTATATTTACTTAAGCGGTAATAAATCTTTTGAAAATAATACATTTCCAAAAATTCCGTATCCTAAAAATTCCGCGAGAATTGAACATTATGTATACAACCTTTCAAATTTAAACTTTTATATAACTTATATCGGAAAAAGCTTATTTCATTTAAAACAAAATCAGCTGTTGCTGAGAAAGATCTATATTAAATCGATCCTGTTGTAAATTATGCAGTTCGACATTTCGATTTCCAACGACATCGAAAGACAATAACGAACTATCGAAACCTCCGAAATTCTCTCAGGAGATAGATAGAAGAGGGCTTACACGACTTTCAGCAGCAATATAAAGAAGTTTGGATAAGCTTTCTTCTCATAAAGAATATTATTTCTTTGCCACGTAGGAAGTTATTATACTTCCTACGTGGCACAAAAGTTCCGATCTCTTCAAAACTTCGAAAAGTCGTCATTACGATACGACATTCTAGTCACTAGCTTAGCATTAGCTAGCATTCTAGCTTAAAAAATACACTAAGACACATTAGCTCATAGTTAAAATTGTGTGTTGCGCTCTGTTATATGAATTTATCAAAAATAATTTATTATTATTAATTATTGTAAAAGAGTAAAAAGAAGAAGGAAAAAACCTTAATTTTGAAGGTAGAGATGAGTTTTTAAAAATATTGTAAATGCCAATATAGGCTTACAGTAAAATTTAAGTCTAACTCCATTCGAGATATGACACATGATTTATATTTCTTTCCTAAACCCTTTGACTTTTAATTACCAAAATTTAATAGCATAAATGTTTCATGTATAGAAATAACACTTCCAGTTTAAAAACTTTTGGTTCATCCAATACTGAGATATAATGCAAAATAGATCCTGACACATATAATTCCCACACAATTTTGTAAGGATATCCTTATTTTATTATATATTTTGGATTCCTTGAGTGTAAAAACGTCGCCAAATAAAAATTCCGGAAAGAAGGTCAAATTTTGAGCCCTTTCCGGGTCTTTTCAACCTATCAGTATACTTTCTCTATGTTATATTCTATAAAAGCTGGCTAATCATTCATATAAATATGTCAAGTTTTGTTAATCTTATAATTTAAGATGATAATTTAAAAGTATTGAAAATAATTAATGTTTTATTAACTAATTTTGTTAATTATTTTAATATTTGTTGAATATTTTACTTTACATTACCTCAATAGCAGAGTGAATAATATGATAAAATATAGTTCTAAATTTTTTATTATTATCATCATTTTATTCTTTATAACTAATACTATAATTATTAGATTTCTCAATTATAAAAAAAATCATCAGATTAATTAAAATTATTTTTAGAAATGAATTCAAATATTTTAACCTAGAATAATATGACGTCATTCAAATAGTGTATAGAAGATTGAAGTAATATTCGAGATCATAATAAACAAATATATTCAAACACGGAAATATTCATTAATAAACTTAATAATGAGTTTTTTAAACAAATTTCCCAATCTTTGTTTTTAAACTTTTCAGAAAAGAAAACAAAAGTGTATTAGAAGGAAAGTTTTTCATTTAAAATATTTATTGATATATTTAGCAATAATAACGATAAATAAACGTGCTTATAGTAAATTAAACGTGTTTTTAATTATTATATAAATTTTGAATACTTTAATTAATTTATTCCAAAATTTACTCTTAAAGAAAATATTATAAAATTCATTTAAATTTTGAATTACAATAAATATCTACGCTCTTTTATAGAAATTTTTTATTTAAATTGCTGAAATACTTATAAATATAACTGCAATTCTTTATATTTCGTTTATCTTTAATCAATATATGTATGACATTTTAAATAACAAGGTTTAGCTGTTTTTTCTCTCCATCCAAGGCTAACCTATTAAATTTTTTTTAGTAATAATACGTGATATTTATTTCTGATATTTTCAAAAAACCTGTCTGCATTCTAAGCAAAATTATAATGAACGAAAATAATTTATCTTATAAATATGTTTTTAACATGCAATTCTGTATGCAGTGAATCAGTTTTAACTTGAATTTTAATAACGAAAATTCTGAAAATAATGATAAATTAGTATAATTCTAATCTTTCTGAATACTGAAAATTGTTAAGTAGATGTAAATAAATTTGTTTAAATTTGTCCTTAAAATTTATATATTTCTTGGAATTTTTCAAATTTTAACCCGGAAATATTACTTTTATCACTTTATAATAAAATAACAGATATTTACTTGTTAAAATTTTAAAAATCTTTAAATAGTTTTGTTAATTTTTCCTAAAATTTTAATCGTAACAAATTCACTAATTGTGAACATTTTTTTGTAGATCATAGAACGATAAAAATTTCAAACGAGGTCATTTATAAACATTCAATTTCAAAGAACGTGTTTAGAAAATAAAATAAATTGTTTTAATTATTAATTATCATTGCCTTACTGTCCTTATTTAATTTCTTTAATTTATTAAATATATAATAAGAAATGTTTTAATTATTATTTTCCGTTCCATGTAATCAGTTGTGCTGGAATGGTGAAACATTAAAGAGTTCATTCATTTCAATTTGCTTTAAATTTCTGCAATTTTCCTTTCTTTTTGAAATCTTAATTGCTAATAAACTAATTTTTTTTAAAATTTAATAATGCGAGAAAATTTCAATGATGACGAATTAACTAAAATTATTAATGGACCTGCTTAAAAGAGACCTTCTTAGTGCCCACAGGGCGGAAAGAGTTGACACATGAACGTCCTAGAGAAACTAATTTTTATCATTTTCATGTACATAAACAAAAATATTAAAACATTCTAAATACAATCCAGCAACGAATTGCTTAACGTTCTCGGCAACATTTAATACAGTGTGTGGCGCCATCTGTTACTATATTTCATTTTTAAAACTTTTTATATTTTTAATTATTATGAAATGGCAAAAAACTTAATTTTCAGAGTAGGGATGGATTTTATAAAATATTGTATATGCTAACAACTAAAATCATCATTAAGTCCGACCCTACTCGAGATACGACACACTACCCCCATTATCTCACCATCCTTCGACATTTCATTCCCAAGGTTTAATAGCATCAATCCTGTAATACACAAATCTCCCAGCAAAATTTCGGAAAGTTTAAACAAAAGAAAAGCCACAGGAGTTATTAAGCGTCAAAAAAGGTAAACAAAATTGTACCCTGCATACACACTAACATATATACAGAAAAACCCCCGATTTCCCCGCCTTGCATTTCTTGCATTTCTCCCCTTGCATTTCTCTCGACGTTTCAAGGTCCCCTGAGTCCAAAGATATAAAAATGTAAGGAGTCATTTTTTTAACCGATTGCCATACTTTCCCTCTCTTAAATATAGTAGCTCTACCATATATAACAGATGGAAAGTAAATAACTACAAAGATTTTTAGCTTCACAAAATAAATTGATATTTTTGATTTATGCCCTTTCACTATCTGAATGTCCAATTATCACATCATGCTTATTTATATAATACATTAAATTTAAATTTAATGTATTATTATGTCAAGGGAAATAAATTAGGGAATTTTCAGGTTTCGTGGTAGCCTACACTTTTCTCAGGGTCTTAGAGAGAAGCCTAACTGAAAAATTTGGTCTGTATTGGTCAAAGGTTTATAAGTGTATAGGGAACAGAAAGATAAAAGACGTTCTATTTTTTGTATATACGCTGCAGATTAGAGAGTAGAAATTTGTTTTGTTTGTTTTAAGAAATATATTTACGCAATATTCAAGTTTTAAGTTAATTAAAGAGTATACTTAAGTATCATATACATTTCTTCCTTCTTTCTTAATATTTTTCTTCCTTCATTTAAACGAAACGTATGCAGTATTAGTTTTTACTTATTTAAATTTAAGTAACTATTTACATCTAATGAGCTTTAAACATAGTTATTTCCTTAAAATCTAAATTTAGTTAAATAAAAATATTTTATAAAATATTTTTATTAAATAAAACAAGCAATTCTTATATTTAATTTTATGTAATAAGTTTATTCAATTGATTGAAGAAGGGGAAAAAGAAACAATACAAATACGTTAATATTACCACTGTTAATAATATTTTTGAATGAGTTAGAATATAAAGAACAGGAAAATTTTATTTTAATAATTTAATGCCATAAATATGTCATTGTATCTTTTGAATTGGTGATTTTAAAAGAAACTTCAATTGATTATTTATAACAAATGACATTGAATATAATTATTATTTGACAAGCAGCGAACAAAAAAGAATAAAACTAATAATGTAAAATATTTATTTATAATATGAATTTCAATAAATCTGACAAATGTTTTATACTATTATTTATTAATAAAATACTTTATAAAAAATTTAATAAAATTATAATTAACTGAATTTCTGTATTAATACCATTTAGTTATTTTTATCAGATGTTTTATATTTTTACAGTTATAATTTACTTAAGAAGGTCCATAATTTATCGAAATTTTAATAAATTAATTTTTAATAATAATTAAATTGAAGGGAAAGTCAATTATTTTGGTCTTAATAACATTTATAATACTAAATTAAACACGTGCCGAATAAATATAATTAGATGTTTTTATGAAAATTATCATATTATTCTTATAACTTATAGGCCATAACTTATATATATATATATGTATATTGTATATTAATGAACGAGATGCCGTACATTTGGAATTTATATAATTTATGAATTATGTATTAGATAAAGATTTAAACTTTAATATTTAATTTTCTTGTAGTTATATTTCGCATATAATAAAAGAATAAACTTCTAATTTTAAAATTTAGGAATGAAATATCAATTTATAATGATTAGATTTCCATTACAGATGGAATGTATAAGGCATCGATTTTATGTCTTTAATATTGTTTATTTAACATTTAACAAGATGGTTGCACGTTAAAGTTTGATGTTTTAAACATTTTCGCTTTCGGTCACATTTGATAAATTGTACAATTTTTTTTAAGTTATTTGCATTCCTTCCTATTATGAAGGTCAACTGCTGCCACCAAACTTTTCTCTGAATTATTCTTGGATGTTTTCCAAATATTAAGATTATTTCCTACGGAAAAATTATCTGTATCTATAGATGAACAATTATTTTTACATTATTGAGTCTAATAAATTTAAATAAATAAATCAGTCGAAAATGTATTATTATATTTACTTTAATAACCAGTTTGGTCAGAATCCAACTTTTAATTACTATTCAAGTTTTTATACTTTTTCCCGGCTGTTATAGAACAGGGGAAAATGATTGTAATCTTTGGGTTTTTTGCATTTCTAGACGTTTTAAGGTCCTTCGATTTCAAAAACATAAAATAGGAACAAAATTCTATACGTATGTATGTGAAGGGTCATCGAGAGAGGAGAGTGGGAATTTTTCCCCAAGTCCGGAGAAAACTAATAGATCCACAGTGGCTCCGATTCCTGCAAATTAGTATATATATATTTCTAATAAAAAAAATAAAATCTTCAAGGTCTATTTATTAATAAAGAAACATTTTATCAATACATATTTCGTTTGATCAAATAAGTCAAAATTGGCCTGTTAAGAAGAAAAAAACGGCCTGCTCTACTCCGGATTCCATAACAAGATTTCGATGGCCCTGTCTGTGTGTTGTTGCTTTATATCTCAGAACTCCATGGACCAAAAATTTTTATATTTGGCAGGAATACTTCTGTGTACGGAGTATTGATACTATTACGATTTGGAGATTATAAGTCAAGGGTGTGATAATATCTCAAGTGGGATCAGACAATAAAAATTTTACTTGTTATTCCCATTTCAATTTTTTTTTTTAATTTACAGTAGTTTTCAAAATAAGGCTTTACTCTTTTTTTTTAAATTTTAGAAATTATAATTAAAAATTATCGTCCTTCCCTTCTGGTCCCTTTTAGTTACTATTCGAGTGACGAAAAAGTCGTGCAAGATCCCTAGCCAGCGTTTTTATTTATAATTTGTTATATCATAAAATACAGTACATTATTATTAATTTTACTTGCGTTAAATATAAAGTCGAGAAAACAGTAATTAAGAATATAATTTATGTTATAATTCTACGCGATAAAAATTTTCAATATGCATAAATTACGTGTTGGGAATTTAATTAGAAATTTCAAAATCTTATTATTATTATGCCATGTGTTGTTACTTTTAATTCGAATTATATAACATACAGTATACAAAATAAACAATATAAGAAATATAGTTTTAAATAATTATTTATTTATTTTAAGAAATTAGTATTTAAACATTCATTAAACGTATACTAATTCCATAATGTTTATTAAATGTCTATGTTATCTTCTTGATAAAAATAAATAATAAAAATTAAATTAAATCATACTTTAGATTCGAATTATTTTAATTGGAATTAATATAATTCTATTTTTTAAATAATATTATTAAACTTTTTAAATAATATTATTAAACTTTTTCAAATAATATTTTTATTTTATATTAAAATAAATTGATGATTTTATCTAAATTTTCGTTATTAAGTTTTTTTAACATTTAGAGTAGCTTCCCGTCTCTTACGCTTTATCTATGTTCATTGACGTAATTATAATTGTAAATTATACCTGAAAATGTTTTTCGAAGATATATCAACCGTAGAAAAATTAAAATCGTATTTTTCTCAATTGCCTTATTATATTGTATGAAAACACGTAAATACAAAATAAAATAAACAGTTACAGTATTTTAATTTTTATTGTAAAATATATATATATATATATACACTCGTATATACTCGTATTTTAAATTGGTATATATTTTTAATACAGACAGTTGAATTTGGCTTCATTCGCTTGTATATAAGCTGTTACATCAAATGAGTATTAAAAATAGATTATATAATATACTGCAAAAAACTAATAGAATTTTCAAAAATAATTACAAGGTTAAAACAATTGACTAAAAGTAAAAAAATTAAAATGATAGGATAGAAAGGTGGATAATAATGCGTTTTATAATAGCAACGCTGAATACATCTATTTCTAATTTAAAACTATTGCAATGACACTAAACAAGACAAATGTAAAGATAAAATTTTAACTTTTTAAGCCTTTGGTGAGAAAAATTACATATGTTATCTATATTTCATTTTTGATCTGTTACTTTTTTGATGACTAGCATAAAAAGATCTGTCAGACTTTGTTGTTTTATACTATTTCGCTCATAACTTTTAATTAATTTCAACTTCATAAAAAAGGGGGAAAATACTGTATACATTAGAAGAAAATAAATCGATCCTCCAGTGACGTAACTATAATTTTGAGACCTTTTGCAAAACTTTTGGAGCTTAGTGACAAAAGCAATATTGTTGTATTAACCGAGAAATTGTTGCTTTCTATTAAACCGTATTTTATTAAATCAGCTACATTTTTATATACGTTTATGCAATATATATACTGTATATCCTTGCTATATATAGGCCTATATACTGTGTAGGAAAGTTATTTATTAAATGTTCAGACATTAATAATGCTTTCGTAAAATAGTCGTGATCTCATTAAATCATATTCTGAAGTTGAGAAATTTATAAAATATTTGCAAACCTTCCATTAATTTTCATATTTATGACCTCTACAGTTTTATAAAATGCTACTTATACTTATACTTTTTTACAACAAAACATTCGCTGTAAAAAATTGTTAAATCTTATAAATAAAAGTGAAATTTTGTTTGTTCTTTTATGGAAGAGTTCTTTCTGTGTGAATGAATTTCTCCATTTTTTCTTTCGACTTATTCGAAAAATTTGCCTTTCTTTTTATTTGTGTACTTTACAACGAACCTGTTCCATCTTATTTTATAGAAAAATTCGCGAAAATCCACAAATTTCTTTCCATTGACGATAAAAGTTCAATGTGTAACGTTACTAAGATTTAAGAAAAATTTATCAATATAATATTATGTACAGTACATAATATTATGTATTAATGTATGTTACATTAATATTTAATGCTTATTAATACTAGGTAACCAGTTAATTACAACTAAAAATAACAAAATAATAATTAAAACTCTAGTTTTACATCGAAACTGAAACTAAAATTAATAATAAAATCAAAATTAATTAATTAATTAAAATTAAAATTAAAATCAAAAAATGAAATATAATATTTCGGATAGTGTGGATATAGTACTTGTCTGTCTTGATTGATTTGGTTATATTTCATGCAGGTAGAGTCCAGTCTATTTATAGCACTTTTTTGTAAAGTGATGGTTTCGGTTTCGGATGGCTGTGATGGAAAATTTTGTTTTAAATACATACATATAGATAGGGGAAGGTGGTGCAAGATGGGGCCATGGGATAAGACGGGAACGTCTGTTTATTCGTGGTTAACGTGCTTTTATCTAGCTGTTATTTGGGAAACTAAATGTCACCCTCAAAAGGGATCACGGGACGAGAGAACGTCCGAATCGCTCTCTTTGTTTGGAAGTAAGACAGTTTTCCACGTTTTAGCAATACTTAATCTAATTTTACGCCTACTACAAAGTTTCTACAAAATAAGTATTATTGTGATCTTTTACATTACCTTTTAGATGAAGATATTATGGTATTCGAAGTAACCTTTAAGACTGAAATTGTTTAGTTTTGAAATAAAGTTGACCCGTGTTAGTATGAAAAGTCAGTATGAAAAGTGGACGTTGGGGCAAGATAAATTTATTACAGTTAGATGTGATTTAAAAGTGGAATATTTCATTTTCTATAAAAAGATCATTTTTAAAATTCTTATTTTATATATTCGAAAAGGTGCCTCTTGCCAGCAGCAGAATTCATGGCCAACCTTGGGCAAGACGGGGGTACTGTCTTGCCCAAGGTTGGCCATGAATTCTGCTGCTGGCAAGAGGCACCTTTTCGAATATATAAAATAAGAATTTTAAAAATGATCTTTTTATAGAAAATGAAATATTCCACTTTTAAATCACATCTAACTGTAATAAATTTATACAGTATATACTGTATTACTTTATTATTTATGTTTTTACGTTTTATTTTATTTATGAAAACATTTTTTAAATTTAAATAATAGCTTAACAAGAAATAAAATGTGAGATAACAATCGAAATAAAAAATTTTTTCACGAAAAAAAATATCGTCTGCTTACAAAATAGTGAAACTGAGCATGCGCGAAGTGACGGTATCGTCTGGTAAAGTAAATACGAGTAAGTTCAAACTTTTATATTTATTTATTCGGAAAATAATAATAAATGTAGCCGTTGCGATAAATGGGCACAAGCCGTTGTCCTTGTGCCAATATCGAAAAAAACGACAGTTTAACCATTTTAAATTGTCCTTCTTGTATATAAAAATATCCCCATGTTACCCCATGGGTGGGGCAAGATGGTGTATTTACATATAATTTTAAAATATTAAATTTTCTTGTTTTTAAAAACTTTTTTCAAAAATTAAATTTTGTATTATATATTACCAAATGTTGTAGTTGCTGAGAATAAAAAAAAACTATTGTTCTCATTAAAATGGTTGCCATCTTATGACTTTTCAAACCTTAACGTCCTCATCCTGCCCCACCTTCCCTTATTTATAATATTATATTACATCTGTAGGCATTTTTATGCATGAAATACAGCTAAAAAGGAAAAAAAAAGGTTTTGTTTTGAAATTCGAAAATTGATTAATCCATTTTATATTGTTTCTTAAGGAAAAGTTTGTTTCGGTTTTAGTACAAATCGAAATCGATTTTCGAACAACCTTTAGGAACGAATTAAGTTCGAAAACCGAGGTTTGATTGGACTTGTATACTGGAAAGAAAACAGACTTTCCAATTCGTTAAAGTTCTATATTATATGTGTCTGTGTATATATATATATATATATATATATATATAAACATAGTAAGCATGCATAAGGTAAATATCTATCTATATATATATAGGTGTTTACTTTATGTATGCTTATTATGTTTATTTACTTAAGTAAATAACATTATCAATGATATGTCTTTCTTCATAATGTCCTTGAAAATGGATTTGGCTTTATATTGTAAAACTTACAACAAAATTTGTAGTTATGTCCCATTTTCGACGAACAGAAATAGTTTTGTTTTTAAAACTAATGTAACGAAATCTAAAATTCTTTAAATGTAATCTAACAGTCAGTGATGTAACTATAATTTTCAAGCTCCTATAAAAAAATTTTCAGAGCATTATCAATTTGAGTAAATTTAAAACTGTAGATTTTTCAACGACGCTTTTTATTATTACATGACAACACTTTATTTAATGAAATTTATTTTCGTTTTTACTTCTTAATTACAGAAATTAATTTTGTAAGATATATCTGTATATGAATATACAGTATTCAAAGAATCTGAGTATAGATTAAGATTTAATATATATCTTATAGTTAAATTCTTAAATATGCATTATATTCAAGATATATACGATATAAAATTATGATAACGGTGTTAATAGTATTTTAATTTGATACAGGTAATTTAATTTCACTATCAAATTACTAGTATATTAAAAAAAATTACATATATTTTTATTAGTTATATATATGTTATGGAGTAAGTGAGTAATAGGTTATTATTTATAATGCCCGATCATTATAAATAATGACTAAAACGTTCGTGCAGCCTGATAAATAAATAATTAGGATCCTTATTAAAATGAGTTTGACAATTACTTTGCATGTAACTTTCAACAAAATAACTTGTGAAAATTTCACTTACAGACTGGGATATTTTTTAAAAGTATATATTATTAATTATGTTAATTAGACTAGGTAGCGCTAATTGGCTAGTGTCTGTCGGATTATCAGTCTTCAAGGTATCGTTATCATCACTTTGACCGACAGATGCTAATAGCATTCAAATTGGCTCATCAATGTGATAAATTATGATAAAAAACGCGAAATTTATTATAGTGCCCGATTTTGTTTGTCATTATTCATAATAGCCATACATTATTTATAATGCTTTTATTAATCACTTCGTCCTTAATATACTTACTGTAGATAATTTTTTAAAAAGAAAATTGCATACTTTATCAAATGTAACCAAATGAAAAAATATTTTAAACATTAAATTTGATATGAAAGCTCTTATTAAAATAATAAAATAAATATTTAAAAGCATACAAGCAGGCAGAGTCCTTATACATCGAGACTCAAACTGTGGAATTCTGTAGATTCTAGTCACGCCGCTGTTGATGCTTAGTCATTTTGTCACGGACTTCCCGAGCTCACCAGATAGGAAAATACGAAACTGCATATATAAAGGTTGACTTTTAAAAATCAGTTTTGATTTTAAAAAGTAAATGGAATACATTAATGAAATATGAAAAAAACAAGTCTGGGGAATCCCCGACACCAGGAAAAGTCGGACATGAAATAGTGTAAAAACTAAAAGTTGATAACATTGTCATGTTGCATCATACTTCCTATCAGTCACATGTTATATGTGACTGATAGGAAGTATGATTGTAGGAAACACGTAGACGTAGGAAACATGAACGAAAACGTTCGCAAGCTTTCGTTCGTGTTTCCTACAGCTGAATGATTTAATATTTGAGATGCTCGTTTTTTCATTTTTTATAAATTGACGAATCTGTTGTATTTCGATTTCTAATGAATATGTGTAAATAAATTATATTTCACTTCTTTATTTCCTTTGTCTGCTAAATTTTTATCGCTTTCTAGCTATCCTACCTTGTCTCAAGTACTATTCGCTGTTACCCGACGCCACAGGGGAATACTGGACACTGCAAAGTCGTCTGGTTTCTTTTCCTTTTTTGCCTAAATACTAAAAATAGAGTAGTTAAATCTAAATCCTAAGATAAAGTAATAGACATTAATGATATATCAATTATAATTATTATAAAACTACGGAAAAAAATAATTTTATCAACTAAACCAAAGAAGTTCTAGAGCCACAAAACAAACAATTAATGAATAAATAATATCTAAGACTATGTAAATACAAATGAAAATAAAATTAAAAATTTCACTTAATAGAACGAATTCAAGGAAAATGGAAACAAAAAAAAAAACCTGAAATTAGCATACTGTGCTAAGGAATATTGCCTAGAAAAAAGTTTAATAATGCAATCAAACATACATACTTTATAACTCCACTGTGTTCAAAATATTAAAGGTTGGTTGGTTGGTTTACTGGAGCTTTTTTGGCACAAGAGTCATACAGACTATGATTCACCAGTCAAACGGTATAAATAAATAAATATAAATTATAACTATACAAACTGCAACAATAGTTAAAGAGGTCAAAAGTTTCTCTTTGACTTTAACAATGATAAACGCTCGTATTGAAAAATTTGACAACCCTACAGAAATTAAAGAAATAGTTTTTTTCAGTTTTTTAACAAAATCTCATTTGAAATATCACTTACTTATTTCAATTTTAATTGAAAAATACATATACGGTAATATCTATGTATACCGGAATCTTTCAGTGCAGAATTATTTTCTCGTTTGTTATGTTTTGCAATGACTGAATGAAAATCTTATTTGTTTACAAGATTTTTATAGATAAAGGATATATATCTATTTTGGAATTTTAACGGGTATATTTGAATGAAAACTCATATTTTATATTTTTAGTATTTTATTTTCCAGTATCAATATCAAGTCTTCGTACTGTTAAAACTTCAAAATGAAATTTAAATAAAATAGATATTACTTTCTAAATTTATAGTAAAGATTGGATATCCTTTTATGAAACAGATGCACGCACGCACAGGTACATGCATACACGCACACACAAAGAAAAGAGATAATGTCTATATGACTGAGAAACTTAAAATTATGGTGAAATTTGAATTGAGATGAGAAGGATTTTCCCTTTTACCTTTCTATTCCGAGGATTTCCACTTCTATCTTTCTAGCTCCGAAGAAATGAAAGTTTCTTAACCTCAGTGTGGCTTCTTTCCTCTTCTTTTATGAAACTCGTAGGTGTATGAAAAATTTTACAAATTTGTACAGGTTTTATTTTACAAACTACAAAGTTATTTTATTAGTATAACTGTACAATCATTGTTTATGACGTCTAAATTGTACGAATTTTTTCAAACAGACAATGCACGGAGTACATCAGCAGTCATTTCGATTTGCTTTTCCATATCGTTCTTTTCTTTCGCTTTGTCTGGTTACCTACCGCTGTCGATACTGCTGCAATATATTGAAATGCTTAAGGTAAATCTACTTGCCTCTGTTTAGGATAAACGTGTATTACCTAGATCAGCGCTCGGCAACCTATGCCACGCATGCCATTAGGTGGCATGCGAAAGAATTTTGAGTGGCACGCCGCGAAAGTTACTGTTTGTTAAAAATTTGTAAGTACCTACGTACTGTACGTACTGTACATACATTAGGCTACCATTGCACTGTGTTAGTGTATTCGGCGACAACCAAGATCACAAGTTAACACATTAAAACATATGTCTTATTATATTTGGCCGATAGAATTTACTCGATTTTGTCATTTCATGTCATTTGCATCTTATGATTTAACATTGCGTCAGCTTATGCAGCGAGTCATTTATTAAAAAGTTGAAGATCTAGGTAAAACTTCTTTGAAAATAAATATTTTTATGAATATATCATTTATTTTGTTTAGAAAGATTAATTAAAGAAAAAATTAGTCAAGGAAAATTAGAATTAGTCTATATTAAACAATATTTGGTAAAAATTTTATTTAAATAAATATTTTTGTAGACCAAAATAATGTTCAAATCAAAAATAATTCGACTATTTCAGAAGGATTGAAAAATAAATTATGGTTTTATTAACAAGGAGAAAAAGTAACATGTTGTTTGTGTTTAGAAACAATTGTAGCACGTACCTCAAGTGTTATGAGACATTACGGTACAAAACACAAGGAAAAATTATCTCATTTAAATGCAGATGAAAGGAAAGAATATTTAAGATAGAAAGTTTACAACTATCAAACAAATTCGTTAAAAAGTTTTGTGATAAAAGACAATGATATCAATAAATCACGTTTTTTGGCTTCATACTGCATTGCTAAACATGGAAATAGATGAAGAATTCTTAAAAGAAACATTCTTTCATAAGGGTGTCTAAAGATCTTTATTGTAATTTTCCAAATAAAAATGAGATTTTACAGAAAATTAAAGAAATCCCCTTATCTGCTCGAACTGTTCAGCAAAGAATATATATGATGAATGAAGATATAAATCAACAATTTGAAAATGACTTGAGGAAATTTGATGTTATTAGTTTATCTTCAGACGAGAGCACGGATCGAAATGATATTGCACGATTAACATTGATAGCAAAATTTTATTCTGATTCTAAAAAATCTATAATTGGAAAAGTGTGGACTGTTTCCTCAATGTATAATACAACAACAGCAAAGGATATTTTGGACTGTGTTTTAAAATGCATTAATAAATATGATAATAACAAGAAAAAAATATTTTTTATTACGACTGATAGAGCGGCTACAATGATCACCAGAAATAATAGCTTCATCTCATTGTTTAAAAAATATCTTAAACGACCAATTGTATCTTTTCATTGTGTTATTCACCAGGAAAGTTTGTGTGCTCATATTTCTAACAGAAAATTTGAAATGTTATGTCGACTGTTACAAAAATTATCAATAAGATTATTGCACGATCTTCTGTCTCTCACAGAAAATTTAAATTATTGTTGGAAGAAATTGAATCAGAGTATGGAGATCTTCTGTATAATAAAGTTCAGTGGTTAAGTAGAGGAAAGTCATCAACAGATTTTTGTGAATCTTTTAAATGAAGTAAAAATATTTTTAACAGAAATAGGTGAAAAATGTCCTGATTTCGATATATCCGTGTGGATTTTTAATTTAATGTTTTTGACAGACATTACAGAGCATTTAAATTATTTAAACAAAAATCTTCAAGGCAAAAAGCAAACTATATTACGATTATATGAACACTGGGCTTCTTTTGTTGAAAAAATTGAGATTTTTAAGAAAGACATTGAATTTAAAAGCTTTCTATATTTTCCAAATTTAAAAAGTTTGTGGGGATTTTAAATAATGGGTTTGTAATGACTGATATATTGGTTTATATATTAACTTTGCAGAAGTATTTCATAAACAGATTCAACGATTTGCAAAAACACTCCCCCATGTTCAAATATATTTTGCAACCTGACATAAAAGACAGTTACAAAATAGATAAAAAATATTTTGAATTTTTGAACATTGAGTATATTGATTTAGAATTAGTCAAATTTAACAATTCCGAGATTTGGAAATCAAAATTCAAAAACACCAGAGATGAAATTATGCAAAACGAAGACTATTATCGTGACATGATAACCACAACATGGAATGAGCTCCGGAACAGATTCAATTGTATGAAAAAAGTAGCATTCGCACTTTTAACTGTTTTCGGAACAACGTATTACTGTGAACAAACATTCTCAGATATGAAATATATTATTAATCAGTATTGAAATTGTTTAACCGAGGAAAATTCGGAATTGTGCATAAAATTATAAACTTCAAACTATGAACCAAATATTGATGTGTTAGCTTCTAAAATTGAACCACAAGGGAGTCACTAATGTTTAAATATTGTAATTTTTTATAATACTTTTATGTAGTGTGTATTTTATAGTTAAATAAAAATGTGTTAATCTGCAATAAATTTTATAATTTTATTTTAATGGCACTGGACGTTACGTCCAGTATTTTCAATTGCACGTTTTGTAGCACGCCAATGCATTTCGGTTGCCGACCGCTGACCTAGTTTATCTCTTCCTGAAATAAAAACCAGTGGAGAATTGTTTAGTAGTCTTTTTGATTTTTCAAAAATGTTTTAAAATGGTTTTTAAAAATTCTTACAATACATGCAGGTTATTTGCAATTCTTTTTCCATTGCAGTAGTACCATCCGCCTCTAATAATAAAATGAGATATTATTGTAAGCCTAACGTACTGTACATAAAATGAGTGATCATCCTTTTTACTCTTTCCTTCTTACGGACACTATGACAGTCTTTTTCAAGTTTATTGTGAATTCAGTTAAATAAGCGAAAGTGAAATAATGGTGACATAAGAGACAGTCCATTCCAGAAAAAATTTTGGGCTAATTTTCAATTTATTCGGAACCGATCTCGAGTCACAGAGAGGCAGACTGAAACTTTCTTGGCCATTAGACCCTTCCTCTAGAAATTTCAAAAAGCTTACATTACTTAAAATTACATTTATGTTTGTTCGTTTAGTATATTACACAGTATTTCTAATCCATTGTAGAGAAATTGACTCAATTTCTCTAAAATGTGGGGAAATAACCTGTTTCATAAACCTATACTTCTTTAGCTGAAAGAATTAATATGAATACTATCATTTTAGATCTCGCAATTTTTGTTGCATAATTTTTAGTCGTAATTTGGTTTACTACAAGTATGGAAAACATACGCTCATAAGCAGTGCCGTAACTATGATTTTGGACGCCTACGGCAAAGAATAAAAATGGCGCCATTTTAATTTTTGCTATTAAATAAAAATAAAAATAAAAATAAAAATGGTGGTTTCTTTTTGAAATATATGTTTGTAGAAATTACAAATCATAAATACTATATAAATATAAATATAGACCTTTTTGTGTTATTAATTTCGAATACATACTATTCCGAAACCTTCTCGTTGGCGCCTTTATTAAATCGGCGCCTATGGCGGGGGCCACGTTGGCCATACCCTAGTTACGGCTCTGCCAATAAGTTACATTCGAGAAAATTAGTAACAGAAATTGCAAATGGTTATAGTCAACTAAAATTAAGTATTTATGATGTAAAAATAGAAATTACTTCTTACTTTTGTATTTAATAATTACAGAGATTCGTAACATCGAACTCTTTTTCTAAACGTATTCTTTACTCGTTACTTTCGGAGTCTCAATACAAATAAGCGAAAGTAGCGAAAGAATATATTGAATATTGGTATGTTATTATTATTTATTTATGCATTGATTATGTTTCGTCAACAGAAGTTATAGTTAAAGTATATAATTTAACATTTTACATAAATTTAAAGTCGGAGTGAACTGCGAATAAGGTGTATCAATCGAATTTTATGGAAGCAATTGAGAGTGATCTATTCGTGAAATATATCTATCACAGGAAATCTGTACTAGAAATATGGTGAAAATTTGAGAGATTACGACTTAAAAATCTGTTAGAAATTTTAAGTTTGACATTATTGTTTTGATGATTTGAAGTCAATGAAATAGATTTTAAAATATTTTGTTAATTAGGTTTATTTCGAACCGATTAACATGCATAACTTATTATTATATCCTATTATCATATTATAGTATCATATCCTAATAATAAAATCATTTGATTATGATACAGAAAATTAGATTGAAAGTTATAATGATAAGAAAATGCTGTATCAAAAGGAACTTACGCATAATATATAGGCCTAGAGATTAATTATAAAACAAAGGCAGATATCTAATTAATCAATGAAAATATAAATAAAACTTTATATTGGTATGAGTATTTTAATTTCATTTTATCAATCTCAAATTTAATTTAATTTAATTTAATTTAATTTAATATATATTTTTTAACATTTTAGATAGTAAAAAGATCTATATAAAACAAATTTTATAAATTTTCCTGCTGCAGAACACATATTTCTTTCATAATGTAGTTTTGTTTTAATTTATAGTCTACTATCAAATATGGATATATTTGATAATAATAGAAGTAACTGCATTAATGCTGAATATATTGAGTATTAATGCAGTGATTTAATTATGGAATTATTAACGATAAAATAGAAAACTATAGTTCAGTTTAAAATTTTCAAGCAAGATTAATTACGCAAGGTATAATTAAATAATTGTAATTAACTAAAAAAATTATTATTAATAAAGTAGCCAGGACAACAATTATATTTTAAAAAATTCACAAATTCATAAAACTTCTTTTCAATAACAAAGTGGCTTTATTCACTAATTATGAGTTCGCTGTTTGGAATTAATCATACGAGGATTAAGATGGTTACTGTTTCAGAAACATTTTATTATTAATTTTTCTGTCAAATATGTATTTCGGGTGCAGTCCTTTATCAGTTTGACCTTTGTATAATTCAATGTTTTTTGTATATTTATATCCAGCAATATTGTGAGTTTAAAATATTATACTTAAACTCACAAGATTGGAACTTGTAATATACTGTTGGATATAAATATACATAACATTCAATTATACACCGGTCAGACATATCTGACGGAAAAATTTATGATAAAATGCTTCTGAAATAATAACTATCTTAGTTCTCTATGATTAGTTTAAAACAGCAAACTCATAATTAGTGAAAAAAGTGAAAAAAGTTATTTTATCATTGAAAACAACTTTAATTCAGGGACATTAAGCTAATATAATATATTCATAAAATTTATTTTACATGTTTTACACATTGAGGTTAATAAGAGCCTATAATAAATGGTCGATTTTGCCATAAGACTGTTTTATTTCCAATGTGTGACGTGGACGGAAACTGAACTATGACTTTTTGTGTTTCCTTAATTACTTTTGCGAATTTTGTTTTAAAATTTAACATTACCATTACACAATATGTAAGAAATAAGTTAAAATCTGATAAGAAGAGCTAATACATTTTTTATCTCGCGCATATGGTTAAGAATTCTAAGAAAATATCTAATTCGATATTTTCTACTCGGTATTCATTACTCGTTAGTAGACAATAACGAGTAGCGAGTAATGAGCATTGAGTAATACGAGTACTAAAATAAATATTAGTTTAATAGTTTAAACGTAACATACAAATTTTATATAATATGCTTTATAATTTACGCAATATTTAATAATAATTTTAAAATTTTATATAATATAATTATTTAAAATAAGAATTTAAGTAACATTAATCAGTAATAAAATGATAATTAAAAAGTTAACTTTAGAGCTATTCGAAATGTCTTCTAATAACTTTGTTCTAACGTTAGGTCACTTTCCCCATTACATCGGTACATAACCTTCAACGTGACGTAAAACATTTTCTATGCTCCGGAGAAAAGTTTACGTCATTACGAATTCTATTATAATAATAATCTAGAAAGGAAACTAGTTACTTTAGAATTGCTTCATTGCGTTATCAAGGTAAGCTATGTTAATTTTTCCTATATCAAGTAACCTATGATAACAAAATAGAATTGCATATATTGTTTATAACATAAATATATATATTTAAAACAACACATTTAAATAAATCCTACTGATTAAATATTTTAATATTAAATTAGAATGAATGGAATCTTAACTTTATTAAAGTATCTTTTATTTTTAATTAGGATAGTGCTTAAAATATATTGTTATATTATGAAATATATTTTTTAAGTAAAATATTTATGTAATCTTTTGTTATTACACACAACTTCTTTCCAATTTACAAAATACTAATAATAAATCAAATTAATTTTAACATTAAGAAACACGCTTTTTTTTATTTGAAAAAATAAAATAAAACTTTAATTTCCATTTTATTATTAAATGTAAAAAATGTTTAAATAAAGCTTTAAATAATAATTAATACTGAAATTTATAATAGCTATAATCAAACAATTTTAATAATTTATCCGATTTTATAAATGAAAGTTGTAACTTTTTTAGTATATATATTTTTTTGTTTCTAATGTGTAAATTCCATTAAGAGATTAATCGAGGTAACACTCGCACTACAGTAATACCCATACACAAATACTTTGTTTATATATATAAACTATATATACTTGCATGTATGGTGGATTATAGACTATATGATTTCCATTATTAATGTTTTAAGTTTTAAGAAAGATCAGTTTTATTTTGTTGTTTATGAAACATAAGACTATATTTATAAGACGATTTACGTTGAAATTCAGAATTACAAAATATAATTGCCACATTGAAATTTAATATTTATTTAATAATTAATACAACGTAATATTTTACGTATTATACAACGTATTAATAATAAAGTTTTAAAATTGCGAATAATGAAAAAAAGAATTCAAATATTTAACTTTTTTTCGTCATTTAATTTAACATTATTATTTTATTTAACTATTTAATTTTTTCTCATTATCTTCACCAATTGTAATCTTAAAAACTGGTAAACATTTTATTTTCGATTTTTTTAATTTAAAATTTAAGAATTTAATTTTAGAAAATATCAATATTATTAACATGTAAAATTTAATGTAATGTTCCAGGAATTATAATACCTGGATTATAGTATAATACAGGATTATAGAAAGATTTTGTTAATTTACAATAAGATACTTATGGATTATATGCATATATATACAGTATATATGCATATAATCCACACGGATTATAAAAATAATTTCAATATATAATAATAAAATCAAAAATGAATTTGCTTATAAAGTTTAATATATTATATATATTTTGCATACATTTGAAATATCTTATATAAAAAAATAAATAAATTTTAAAAGCTACTTAAATTTATTTTGGTTTTATTTTACTGTATTCATTTATTTTTGTAGTATTATAATTCTATTTTACTTTTCGGGTTTTAAATTTCAACAATAAACTGTTTAATTTAAAATAAATTATTGTATAACATAATGTCTATTTAAGTTTTATTGCAAAACTTGTTAATTTATTGGCTATTTAACTATATTAAAAGATATAAAATATTATGCTACATTTATTATCGTATATATTATATGATTTATGTTAAAATAGATTATGATATTTTATTTCGTTGTATTTGGAAACTAAGGAAAATTAAATACGTATTTCTTTAAAATTTTAAATTTTTAAACTTTTGTCTGCTCAAATTTATAACATCAAAGCAATAGATATCAATATATATCGTAAATACATACGGTGTTATATACACATGTTTGCCAATATAGTATAAAATAAAAATATCATGCGTTATAAAAAAAAATTCTAACATAATTATATTTCAAAAATGTATTATGTAATAATGTAATTGAAACCGTATAACGGATGTGAGCTTTGTCCATACAAAGTAAAAATAATTTTAAAATATTTCATAAAAATAAACAATTAACAGTGTAAATGCGAAGATTAGCTACAGTTTTTCCTATTATTTTAAAACTAGGAATTAGTAGATTTTGTCTCAAATACATTTAAAAACATAAAATTTATTTATTTAATGCTAATTTCTATTGTTATTTTTAAATTTATCTTGCACTTTACTTTAAACGGTGGCAAAAGTATTAACAACTAGATTATTTGATGAAATAGATAAAAAAAAACATTTAATTAAGGTTAGTGATAAAATTATATATTTGTTTTTAAAATGAACAATTTTTCCTAGTTAAGAACAAGTTACATATTCCTATTCAAATTATCCTTTAAAGAAAATTTCCTTATACAAACAAAATTCTATTTTACAATAATAGATTTTGTCATGTAAATTAATTATCCATTTTTATTTTATACATATGTATTTTTTTAACTTAACCTTGTAGTTATTTCAAATAACAAATATTTGCAGCTGAAACATTTTTACAGAAATTACTACATGATTAATAATTAGTTTATTGTATATTTTAACATGGCATTTATATACACATACTGGTATAATAAAGTTTGTTTTCATGTATATGCTTTTCACAATAACAATATATATTTTTTTTATTAGAAATACATATTTATACAAATAGATCTGATATAGTATCAAATTAAATTAGAACGCTTCTAAATGATTATGTATTATTCATACCTTTTTAAATCATTATTTAGTGTAAAAACTTTTATACAAGATAGCAACACTTCGGAAGTTGAAAAATTGAAAATAATTGAAAATAATAATAACATTATTTAAAACTTCTTATCAATTAATAATGTTTAATAATTGCTAAAGGAAGCCCGAAGAGGCGCTTGTCTACCGTTTCTGATTCGATCTCAGTTTTTTTAATGAAGGGTCTAGTCCGTTATATCCTCCCCTAAAGATTTCTCTTTAAAAGACAGAAATAATTTTAAAAATGTTTAACAATTATTTATTCGTATGTTTTTATTAATATCTATCATTATATACTGTACGTTTGCAAACAATACTATAAATGAATCTAATTTTAAATTTCGATCAATTATTTATTAAAATTAATTTTTATTTGTTTTTAATAATCAGTTATTTTAATTTAAAATATTACTGTATTATTTTATAGCATTATATATAACAAAATTACTACATTTTATTTTGTAAACCATTCATTGTTTCTCTTTATTTTTATTGCCATCTACCGACTTAAAATAAAACTAATCATGATATATATTTTTCTTTTTGATATTGTTGCTCACTGAAGAATTTATTTGCTTTATTAATTTTTTGAATATTTATCAAATAATTAATGCGTGCTATTTTAAAAAATGTTAGTTAACTATTTATTTATTTTTTTATCTGAAATTATTGTATTTAATTTTAATAGATAAACTAGTAACGAGTTGCTCAACTTTTCCGGCAATATTTAAACTTTTGGTGATGCCACCTGTTATCATATTTTATTTTAAAAACTTTTATATATTTAACTATTATCAAATGACAAAAAGCTTAATTTTGAGAGTAGGGATGGGTTTCATAAAAAAAAATTATAAATGCTAATATGCAGTGGCGTGCCGTCATTGGAAGCGATGGAAGCGCCGATTCCACCTTCCAATGACTTTCCCTTGTATTTTATAAAATATAAATTTTCATATTTTAACGTACTTCGCATTAATTAAAATTAATATTTTATTATAACTGCATTATGTATCTTTTACACATTTCTATACTGCATGTGAAAAAAACAATAAGATTGCTATTGTATATTCGAATAATTCAGTGGCGGAAGGAGTGTCGAAACCGAGTCAATTTCCAATCAGCCAGATTACATAGGCATTGGCACATGCGGTTTACAGAGCACCAACCTCGCCCGGTTTAGCTGGTAGAAGCAACACACGCATAAAGCTTCTAATTTTATATCCCGGACCGGTTGTGGGCTGTTAGCCGCCTGCCTGCTAGATGTTCGGCCGCTTTCGCCCGAATATGCGAATCATGAGCAGACTAGATCAACGGCGGGCAACCCCCGGCCCGCGGGCCAGCTACGGCTCGCGAAAAGTTTCTATCCGGCCCGCGAGAAGTTTAATAGATTATTATATTGGAAAAATAACTATTAATAAGTTATTTTTCCAATTATTTGTAATTTTCGAAAACGATAAGAGAAATAAATGTAGTAATTAACTTTTTATTTATTTATTTCATATTTGCAGACTAAAAACATTACAAGTTACAAGAAGGCGTCAATTAACTACTACGGCCCGTGGAAAAAACGTAAAATTTATTCTAGCCCATGTTATAAAAAAGGTTGCCCACTGTAGACTAGATTTATAACTTAACCCAACCGATAGGAGTTTACTGGCATGTTTTTATCATAGTTCTGTATAGTTGACAGGAGTTTTAAAAAAAAAATTCATTGAAATATTTGATATATTTATTCCGCTCTCTTATCTTATATTACTTACGTATTTCAATGTTAAACCGGTGATATTACGATTTAGTATGTCCCATCTGTAAGGGGATGCAGAAAAAACGTGTACAATTATAGTACAGTGTTAAAAAATTAACTGTTACTTTGGCAGCATCATTTACAACCAAATTTAATGAATGAGACGTACAATGGTACAAAAAAAGCTCTAGAATTTATTTTCCTTAAATTTACGATTTATGTATCGGTTGTCATAAAAATTCCTTTCCACTTCTTCCCCAAGACTACAGATATTCAGGTACAAAGTAACTGGTTTCGATTTATTTCTACTTAAGTAGTAGTTAAATAATTAAGCGATTAGGGAACTAGAAACATAAATAAAACCCTGATAAAAGAGCCGAAATTTTACTTAAACAGAAGCTTAATTGAACCAATATCTTGCCGAGTACAGCGGGGTCTGATCTCTTCATAATATTAGATGTAATAAAGACAGAAATTTTTTCAGTTCAATGAGAGTGACCGAAAAGTTGTAAATTTTGGAAATTTCCGTGAACACTTGGTCCTAAAACGAATTAGTTAGAAAACGAATGATGGACAATCTGTTAAGTTTAACATATTTAGATTTTTACAGCTATGATGAGAAACGTTTAAAATCTACAACAACCCCGTCGCGTCCTTTGATATATACTAGTGATGCGACAAGAGAGGCATTTGACATTGACCGGTATCGGCACCCACGGGATTTGGCACGCACACACCTACCTGGACAGTCTCTGATTCCATTCATTAGCCACTCGTAGGGAGCTACAGTGTTTCACTAAGTGGATTGTTTTAAGATTTAAACGGTAAAGAATATTTTGTTATTTTTATGTACGTTTCTTCACAAAGTTATATTTAATTATAAGTTTCTTTAAAAGTATATTCATACAATTGAAGAATTTTTTGTACTAGGTATGTATATTCATCACACATTTTGTTTTACCAAGTAAGTTTTTCTGATAATTTTAATTTTAGCCCTTATATCGTAGCTAGTGATTCAAAAATTTATTTTAAAAAAGTTTTGGTTCAAGACCATATAATGAAAAAGAAAACATTATTAAAAGAGAAAGACCAATGCCTAAATTAAATATACATACGTCCACAAAAAAATTTCGACATTTTGACGATAAAATTTATGACCAATGACGATTCTTTCGTAAAAGTGAAGCAATTTGGAAATCAAAGCGGAATAGAATTTAACATTGGTAGACAATATAAAATAAATATTGAAAATTATAATGAGATAATTATGATTAATAGATATATCTAAATTAATAGATGTTATGTGTTTTTTCTCAAAGCAAGAATTGGCATTTAGAGGGCGTAGGGAATTTATTGAATCTAATAACGGAGGTAATTATATTGAACTTTCTTATTTATTAAGTACGTCAGATAATCTATTAAAAATACATTTAAAGAAGTATACGGTTTTTACTGGCTTATCGAACAAACGAATACGAACGGGCCTTGACGCGCAATTAATTGATTGCCCCTGAAAGTCGGCTTCTTACAGAAACACAGCTTCCCTATCATCAAATGTCACGACACGCCACTGCTAATATGGAGTAAAATCGTCATTAAGTCTGATCTTACTCGAGATACATACGCCTTCTTTATTTTCCCCATCCCTTCGACTTCTAATCACCAAAATTTAATAGCTTCAATCCCCCTAATATACAAACCTCCGTGCAAAATTTCAGAAGTTTTCGACAAAAAGCACAGTAGCTATTAAACTTCATACAGAGTGAACAAAATCGCCCCGCACACACGTTAACATTCATACCTATAGAAATTACCTCCGAATTTTTTTTGCATTTCTCGACCTTTCAAGGACGAGAAAGGCAAAAAAAGAGAAATGCAAATTGCAATTCTCGACCTTACATTTTTTGACTTAGGATACTAAGTCCAAAAATGTAAACATCTTGAGGGTGTTATTTTTTTTTACCAATCGCCATACTTTTCCTCTGTTATATATAACAGCCAGATAAGTAATAAATGTTTTAATAAATTTTAAAATGAATGAATGTAAGCTTTATATGTTTAAATGGAATTACCTGTTAATTGAGTTTGATCTCCTAATATCTAAAATAAACTGCTTATACTATTTTAAATGAATTTTTAAATAACTTATTAGATTTAATTTGGAGAAAATCTTTTAATAGAAATGGGAAAAGATTAAATTTTTGTAAATTATTATGAAATGTTAAATATTTAATGTGTTCCTAAGTGCTTTATCATTTCGTTAAATTCCAGGAAAATCAATATATATTATATATTACTGTTGGAGGATATACACTTTACCTTATATGTGTATAAGGTAAAGTAATATTAATATTATTGTAAGATAAACGCTTTATCAACATTTTAAAATTATGAATTACCTGAATATTAAATTTTTTATTGTTATTTTCCTTTAAATACACTGAAATTTTAAGTTTTTTAAATTATAAGAATTTCAATGAGGTTTTTTTCCATTAGTTATTTCAGACAATTTTATTTTTTTAAATATTGTAAAAATATCGTATATTTATAGCGTAAAAAGTATCAAAATTTTCATAAATCGATTATATCAAACAAATAAAATTACCATAACGTGGTGGTTTTGCACATATAATGTATAATTAATAAGTAATAATAAATAATTAGTATGCATCAGATTTCTCCATATCCTTTGACTAAGGTATTTTTCTGAAAATAAATTTTATGCATAAAAATGTTATTTTTACAACATTTTAAAGAAAAGTTTCTTTGCTAAATATCTAAGTAAATATCATATAATAGCTCTTCAGTATGTATACACAGAAATGTAGAGTTCGTAATCGATTTTTACAATAAATATGAATTTAAAAATCTAGTTTGTAAAAAAATAATTATTTAATTAAAATTTTGTTACATCACTTATAAAATGTAAGATACAAATTTGGCAATAACTGTAAAGTATATTTGTCTCCTTGAAAGTATATTTTTATTAATATATTGAGTATATTTGTTTAATTCAATTTAATTAACTTTCTTTTCCTGAGCTTTTTTCCCTGAAAGGATATAAGAATTGTAAAAGAAATAACAGAAAAGCAGAACATACGTAAAATACATAAAAGAATTTAAATTAAGAGCTGTATAAGTTATTTCACAAGGAATTCCTGAAGCTAAACATTTATAAGCCCACGAGCAGAGAAACACTCCAATAAACATTTGAGATATTTGACACAGAGTTATCATCATTGCGATAGGACGAGGTACTTTAATATTTAACGCCTTCAGAGCAAAGTAACCATACATTAGAGTATGAACGGTAAAATTCATGAATATGAACCAATGACCAAGAGATACTAAGTTACCACTGTTATACCAGGTAAAAACCAGTGTTACTATATGATGATACCAATGAAGAAATATCAGTTTTTGTTTACGTAAGACAATGAAAATTGTATCACCAAATTCCAAAACTTTAGAAAGAATAAATAACCATCCCCAAAAGAATGACGACTCTATTCCTCCAATATAAGAAATATTGCAAACTGAAAATGTAAATCCACGATCACGTAATACATGATAAAATCCAGGTAACAATCTTATAGTTCCTATCAAGCTGAATAATGCTAGAGATATATTCCATACGGCTAAAGGTCCTTTGAGTTTATAGGCAGGTCTTGATTTCATAATATGTTTTCCTCCAAATACAACCACTAAATAAAGTGCGGACCAGTATAAAGATTGATGCCAGTTGTTTCCCATCCATTTTGTAACTTGGGCTCTTTTGATCAATTTTTCGAATTCAAAGGGTTCGACGTAGGCTGGACGTTGAAAATTCAGCTCCATCTGAAAATAGATATAATTATATACGTACATACAGTATGTAAATTATTTATAATATTTAAATATAAATTTATGTAACAATATAGACCTGTAAATATCATAAAATTTTAAATCTTGTCTAAGTGTTAAATACATTCGTATGGGTGTTATTAAAATATTTATTATGTAAGCAATGTTAGTTTATTGTTTTATAACATTATTTGGCCATAATTAAAACAAGTTAAACATTCTCTAATAGTCAACTACATATCTAGTTTTAATTATTTTCGAAGAACATATGGCCCATTTGTTTAAGTGAAAAATAAGTATTTTAGTCTTTGTCCATAAATTAATTTTTAAAATTATTATAAAAAGTAACTGGTAACGCGGAATGTTGATATATACACATGCATAAATTATGAGCAGAACCAGAGACCTTCAGATCAAGCAATTCGAGATAAATAAAAAATTATAAAAAAATATATAGGCCACATGTTCTAAAAAATGCAAGGTGAATTTCAAACTAAATATAATTCAATTGTATTGATAAAGGATTATAATTTGGTTAGATAATATCTTCAATCATGCGCATAAGTTAGAGAATTAAGAATAAAATTGTAATAAGTATATAACCACTTTTAGCGTACTGTGGAATATTGGATAAAAAACAGTGATGGTAGAAATATTGCTGTATATAAAAAGACAAAATCAAATTAATTAGGTTACGAAAAGGACAAATTTATTATAGCTGATATAAAAGTTTTGATTTAGGGGGAAAATATTATATAAATGATGTTTTCAACTAAATTAAAACAATCCCCCTCAAAAATATTGTAGCATTTTAAAATTAAAATAAAACAAAATTTGAGAAATGCTTTTACGGATAGGCAAGCAGAAGCACGTGATGCAGCCATAATTTCCGAAATTTATACCAATTGGAAAAATACTCTTACATTACAAATGGCAGATAATATATCATTATAAACAAATATCGTCATTTTATAATTATACGTCTATTTGTTTATCTGATTTTAATGATTGATACATAGTCACACATAAGTAATTAGCATTAATTTATTCACTTATATATGGGTCTGATCTTACCTTGACCGACTAATTACATTTAACAGTTCGATACTATTTTTCGGAAGTTTTCTCCGTAAAAAGAATGTATTACTGCAAAGTACTGCTTTTTCAGTACAAAAATTTGTATTATATATTTTTTATTTCAAAGTATTTATTACTTAAATTCATATATTTTATTAATTAAAAACACCTAGACGACGAATTAATCTTTCAGATTAATTTTTAATTAATGTAATTGTTTTATTTATATTGACTTATAGTTGTAATGTTTGAAAATTTCTACACACATCTAAAACAATTATTATTTATACAGTAGTATCTCGTATTTAGAACGGTTCAGAGTTCGAACGCTTCTTCAAAGTTTGAAAAATGCGCACGCAGCATGAACGCTGTCCGTTATGTGTCCAAGTCGACTCTCGCTGTCGCATTACGCTTTTGTGTTTTCAGTGCTTTTTTCCCGCTTTATTTTTGATGTGTTTGGTTATATGTACCGTATTGTGTGTTATTCATCAATTTTTCTTTCTGCATTTTTTCATATATGCCCAAATGCGTTTTATCTGAAGACATTTCAATTTTATTTTATTCAAACCAAATGTGAAGTAAAAAGTTTAAAATAAGTTTCTAAACAAAGAATAAAATCTCACACTATATTATAATATGTTAAATTTTTACAATTGTTATAATTCTACAAAGATGCTGAAGACCATGGTGTGCGACCAATAAATGCAATTTTCGTTTTATTACACAGTATTTACATATTTTATTTATTACTTTTGTGTTTTAATCGATTATTATGGCATTTAATTCTGTAATTTTTACCTTAAATTATGTGTATTTCCTGTTTTAAGATTATCGAAATGGATATTGTTCGGGGTTTGGGATTTGGAAATGGATTAATTCACTTTCCATTATTTTCTAATGTGAAGACTGATTCGAGGTTCGAACGACCTCCTAGAAAGAATTAAATTCGAATGTTACCGCCTAAATGGCTTGTATAGGCGTTAACATTCAATATTAATTAGCAATTAGTAAATAACTTATTCTTTAAATAATTTTAAAAAGTTAAAAATATAAAAATACTTCTAGATCTAGAAATATTCTAAATTTTATATTTTTTTGACTTAATATTATAGGTTACGTGAGAAATATTGACAAGAAAAAGTTTATAAATTACGCATTTTTTCGGCTTTTTTTATTTTGACCATGTTTTTAATTAAAAATTTGGCAAGCAGAATAAAATAAAAAATATAAATTTATTAGAAATCTTTAGATATAAATAAACTGCTGAATTTTTCTATTAGAATATTTTTTCTGTTTATTATTGTATGATCGAGCTACAAATCTGAAATACTAATGGATAAGTTGATTTCTTTTTGTATCACATCATTATATGTATATACAGTAGTTCCAAGAAAGATCTCAAATGTCGCTCACTGTGTAACGCTAAACCAACGTCATATAGTATCGCTTCTATCTGGCTATTATTCATAACTGTAGTCAGATAAAAGCGCACTATGCGGCTAATGTGTTAAATAAAAGAAAAATAAGTAGTCCTTAGCAGAAAGCAGAAGTTTCAAATGTCACGGCCAAACCGTATTGTATTGTTTTTTTGATTTTTATTAATTACCTACTTCTTATAGTTTATGGTTTCTTATTTACTTTTTTAAGTTTCTGATATCATATTCTGTAATATTAGACAAACGTCAACTGTATGATGGCTTTTTTTTAAAACTCTTTCCACCCTGTGGGCACTAAGAAGGCCTCTTTTTTAGCAAATCCATTACGGGTTCGACCAGGCCCACAATAGTGCGACCGGATGGTGAGGGACAGGGGTCGACATATCTCCCCGAAAAATTTCTGGGGATTTTTCGACCTATCCGGATTCGATCCCAGTTTCCCCAGAGCGGTAGGCTGACATCTTGACCTCTCGGCCATCCGGCCGTCAATGTATGATGACTTAGAAAGTGTAGAGCTGGAATGCTAATTATCTTCAATCAAAATTTCTATTTGCTAACGTATTTCAACTTGAATTTTATCATGATATCAAGTTTTTTCCTGATAATTTATAGGCGTATATTTTTCAATTACTTTAGTTTCTAATGTGGTTTATTTTAGTTTATACATGCGGCTTTTAACTATCTATCAAATTGAAATTAAACAAAATGTATTTACAGTATAAAAAGTAACTTATTTTAATATCGTCGAGTATGCTTTTTATTAATATCTTTATTTCTATCACTATTATTTAATACGAAATTTAATTATTATATATTATATAAATTTAATTAGTATATATATATATATAGAAAAATAGTTATGTAATAATTAAATTTCGTATTAAATAATAGTGGTAGAAATAAAGATATGATTAAGGATATATGTATAAATATATATAAATAAATGTTTAAGAATATATTATACAGAAGGATGTTTGTTTGTTTGTTCGCTATACACTTCTAGCCAATTGATACGAAACTTGACAGGTACGTTTATATGCTTTTAACTTACATCATGTCGTACATCCCACCCAAAAATAGCTATTAAATTTTTGTAAGTCAATTAATTTCTATCTATATTCGATTTGCTGATTTACACGTAATGCCATCTATTGGCAAAAAGTTTAACAAAATAATAATTTAAATATAATTCTTGCAAAGAAAGATATAGTTTTAAAAATATATATACTGTATTACATTCACTTAATTACTGCAAAAATGATACCTCGCGAAATAGACGCGCTATATTAACACTGCGACAGGTAGCATACAGCACTTGCCACTCGATTTTTTTCATTTCTGAAGGGTATTTTTTTTTTAATTCTACTAATCGCCCTCCAGTAACCGAGTGGATAAAACTACCAAACACTGGTACAGTAGTTAGTTTGTCGTGGGTTCGGTCATCGCCAATGGGCTGGCCACGTGAAGTTTTCCGGTCTCGATTTTCTTGATGTTAGTAACATCTAAATAGGGTCCAGCTTCTTATTAAAGTTTTCCTGGGATGCGTCTCTCTCAACAGATCGCTCACGTGTCGCGTTGCCGTAACCAAAAAAAAAAAACCAATCTAAATCTAACGAGCAGCCCGGATTATTTATTGCGACGTCGTCACAATAAATAATCCGGGCTGCAATTTTTCGTCACAATGTTCTCAGTTCTTTTAATGGTTTCTTGCCTCTGCACATCATACTTTTCCTGTTAGTAATAGAGTCGTGCCTGTCATCTATCTAACTCCATTCAGGGGAAAATTTTGAATTGAAGTAACGTGACTTCCGGTCCAAACCGGAAGTTCATATGCAGTGAATCTAGATCTCCTGCTTTAAGCTTTCCATATTTGGTGTTGATTTTCATCTAACTCCGTTCTCTAGATTAAGGAACGACAGACATCAGAGTGAGGACAATGAAAATTTATAGGTCTACAGTTTTTCAAATTGCATTCCAATAATTCTTTTATAAACGCGATATTTATGAGGACCTACTTCCCACGTAGTTTATACAATCTGTTGCAAAAATATAAACACTTTATTATCACATAAAAGTAATTATTCTGTCACTTTTACAAGAATTTTTTTGAATTAAACAAGTTTTATATGAAGTCTTTCGGACGTTAAGGTTAGCAACTCCGATTACGTGCGGGCCATCACAATCCGTCTAACATCGATCACTTTTTTAATTTTAATATAGAACAGCATTAATTAGTAGTCGTTAGACATCCTCGCTTCCAGGAGGAGGTCAACGATTACTTTTGGTCGAATTCCTTAAGTTCCTTCCGCAATACTCTCTTCTTATCATACCTACTGGTATGGTGTGCATTCGAATAGGAAGATTACATAATACGAGGTTACCGGCGAGCACAAAATATGTTTTAAGTGGTTTCGAGGGTGCCGAGTTTAAATTTTTCGTCCGTTTTTCGCAAAATTTGATTCGTTGGCAGATTACCATTTGATATTCGGCTATGAATGGTACAGTTTCTTAGAGTAAACATTAGGTTAACTGCTAGTTGTATATGTAATTTAAATATGTCATAGATAAAAATTATATATAGTCTTGCATAAATCCTTAAGTACTTTTTTATTGATTTTTTTGTCAACAGATTGTTTATTGTAAGGTCAATCTAACTTGCAATAAAAAATATGTCATTTTCTAAAATTGCATTTTCAAATGCTATATTTAAAAATAGCAGATGGGCCCGGCGTTGCTCAGGCAAGTTAATTCTCATTATAATGGAGAATTGGTTTGATGATAACGTTACTTGAATAAAATGTTTAATTTTAAATTTTAAAATCTAAGAAAACTTGTTTGGAACATTATATTTCGAATTTTTCGAATTTGGAACGAATTCAAATCAAATATTCGTTTAAATTCGTTTATTTTGGATTTATTGTTTTTGGGTTACCCGAACGGTGGAAATAATTAAAATATTCATTAATTTCCAAAATGTATGCTATATGTGCCACTATTTACTTTCCTTTTTTATTATTTACACTTTATACTTACTAAAACTAACTTTTTCCTCCTTTCCCTGGGAGAGTTGAATTTCCAAAAATCCCTTCTTAATGTGCATTTCATGGCATATTTCCAATCTGTGGCATGTATCCAATCTATAGATAGAGAAAAACTAGACAAAATAAACAACGGAAATTTTATATGCATGTTTACTAGACAATAAAAATCTCCAGAATGTCTCAATTAGCAGTCTGTTCGATTAAACTCCTTAAATACAGCGGCTAGTATGGCATTGTACCTGTTGTATTTTAACAGTTCGATTACTGTTTTACTGTACGATACTGATAGTGATAGTGTCACAAAAACGCCATATAAACGATTTTATGAAAAGTAGACCAGTTGCAAACATATGTCTGAATATGCTACAGAGGGTAATATCCAGGACTTGGGCCAATTTCAAAGAACAGGTGATGTTGAACGTCAACTAGGAAGTGGACGTCCAAGAGTTACCACCCCTCAATAAGGTCGCTGTTTGACGTTAAACATCACGTCTTAACAGAGTAATGTCTGGTAGGCAGTTCTCTGCAGAAACCGGTGCGTAATACAGATGGCCATAAACAACTCTCCAGAAGGCTGTCTCTATGGCCATTCATGATAAGTTTTACGGTAAGCTGTCTATAGGAGGCTTCAGACAAACGGTCGGTTTTACCAGATTTCTAGTATGCTGTGTTCCATTGATTCCTATGTACGTTTAAGATGGGGTCAAAAACATCGACATTGGACTTTGAATGTATGGGTAACGTCGTCCACTGACGAGTTCTGCTACTTTTACAGAATGATTCTTGTCGGATTAGAATCTGGAGAGAATAGAGAATCCGTGACAGTTTCATGAACATGATGGAAAGGGATCAAATTACAGGTGGTGCTATTATGATCTAGGGCGGCATTATATTTAATGGCGTTTCTGAGCTCCACGTTTTTGAAACGGGGAGCATAGAAACGCCATTAAATATAATGCCGCCATTACTACAAGAAGATATAGTGATAAGATTTTGGAACCCGTGTGAGAATTTTCTGAGATGCTGTGTGTGCAGATTTTATTTTCGTGGAGATATTTATGTGATAATTCCCGTTCACATAGGGTTGCACTCGTCAATGACATTTTTTGACAGAAAATACATTCGTCGCATGGAATAGCTGGCAAGATCTCTGGTCTTAAATCTTATAGAACATATATGGGGTACTCCAGGCAAATAGTTGCATTCCTTCAAGCCTCTACCAAGAACATTTCAGAAGGTTTAAAATGCTTTTGTTGGAGAATGGACTTTGCATCGACAAAACAACTGATGATCAGCATGAACAATCAATTCGCAACGTGTGTATGTGCAAGAGGTAACCATATGCCATATTAATCATTTTCTATGCAAAAATATTTACGACAATGCTTAGTATTTTTCTTCTTTCGTCAAATTTTATTTTTGATATATATATATATCTCAAAAATAAAATTTAAATGATTATATATATATATATATATAATATTTATTTATTTATTTTATTAGAAATTTTAATATTCCCATATTTTCTGTATAAATTACTTTAATTATAGAATCATATCATATACTGTATTGTGAAAAAAATGATTACATTAAATTCCTCATCTTATTTTTAATGAAGCGAAAAAAATAAATTATTACAATTTATATACTTTCTCAAAAAATTAGTTAAGATCATATATATTCTGTTAATGAGAAAATCAAAACAACTTACCCAAGATATTTTTTAAATATTTCAAAAATAATTCCGTTAACTATGAAATGTGCGTTTTAAAGATATTTACTGTATATAAAGTACGACGTTACAAAATGTAGATATTCGTTTTGTATATAATGTTTTTTATCTTTTTCACACTCGCGACCTACTTCAAGTTAATTTTAATTGTAAATGCATTTATTAATAGCCACGAGTAATTTAAATATTAAGGAAAACTTGCTTTCGAAGAGAAGTAAATGCTCTACTAAAAGAGAAATTTTCCACAAATTTATTCAATAGGTAATGGTACTGATATAATACCAAAATATCTAATACTTTCATTTCATTTAACCATAATTATACATACATAATTTCTTTCTGTAATAAATTACCTATATTTTATAAACTGCGTTTGTCTTAAGGATACACATAATAAAAAATTAACTATTTTATATGTCTGATCCTATAAAATTATTTTCTTAAAATAATTTCCTACTAAAGATATTTATCATTAGATGAAACAATTAGAATAAGCATAGGGCCTGTACATATTGATCATGTGATAATATTACTTTCATTATGAAAATGTAAACCTAACATAATTGCATTATGTTATATGATTTCAAGACATCGAAGTATTATTTTTAGTTGTTTGTAAATTTACTTTAAATTAAGTTACAAACTCTTTTATAATATATAATAATCACCATTTTTACAATAAAAGAAATGGACAAAGAACTAATAATTTACCTTGTATACATAAAAGATATTTTTAAACTGTTTTTTTATGAAGAATAATTTATAGAATTGATTTATTCAAGTTTGGAAATTTTGATTTCTCTTGTATAAATGTCTGCTTTTCTTCGTTGAGAATAATTTTTATTTTTCATTTTTCTGATGTTTTCGTGATTTGTACATTTATGTTTTATGCTATTTCATTGTTCTAATGATTACTTTCCGTTTATTTATTATACAGTATAATGGCTTTTGATAGCATGTTGAGATAAATATTTAAATAACTATATTATTTATTTTAAGATAAAGTTTTACGCGAATAAACAACATATTTCTTTATACTATCAAAGTTGTTTATATGATTAAGATGATTCTTCAAGTTATTCCGCAGTTATATAGGTCAAATAAATCATTTTCAAGATCATAGTAAAATTTAGACCTTATAAATTTTACTGCAATGCATGTTTATTTTAAATAAATTTATATATTTTTATTGTCTGTATAAATATTTACCTGTTAGACTCTACCAATGATGTAAGAGCGCAAAATTATATTATAGTATATAAAGGTTATATAAAAAAGTCATAAACCTAAACTAATTGAATATTTATATAACAATCTTAGCAGTGTAATATTATTTTAAATGTGATAAAAATATATATCAAATACAAGTAAAATTTTATTTGTAAATTAGATTTACATTATTTTTTAAAAAAATTATTAGTTCAATAACGAAATATTAAAGACGATTATTTATAGAATTTTTAAAAAATATTACAAATGAATTATTCAATATTCAATTTCATTTATAAACTATTGTTTTTTTTTAATTTGGTAATTAATCATGCAATTCATTTTGATAAGACAAATTAAAATTACCTTAACGGAAATTAAATAAGAAATACATTGTTTCATCGATTTTGTCGAATTACTTTATTATTTAAACACAATTAATTGTACCGGTATTTGTTTTAATAATATAATTAATAAAACGAATAGGCAATACTTAACTTTTACATAATAAAATAATTTTTAAAATGTTTGTGTTTCCAATTTTAAAAAATAATTAGTAAAAATAATAAATTTCATAATTAATATTAAATTTTTTAATATTAACATTTAAATTAAAATAATTTTTTACATTACTAGATTACTAATGACATAATTTTAAATTGTCCAAATAGGAAACTTAGCATAAGGAAAAATATCTTAAAAATTGAAAGGTATTTTTCCTTTTACTTTCTAATCTTTAAATAGATTTAAGAAGGATACTTAAATTAAATTTTTTATACTGTTCTTAGAAATAAACATATTTCTAAAAGCTTTTTAATTATACTGTACAGAAGATTTTGGTAGTTATAAAGGCCTAATAGATTTTAAACTATGGAGATTTAATTTAAAAACATTTATTTACTAAAATAAAATTTAAAATCTTTTCGATATATTACGAACAAAATTTTTAAATTAGAGTACTTGCAAAAATAATAAAGTAAAAGTAAAAAATTTAATGTTAACTCTTAACTCTTAAACAAATATAAATTTATTGTTTAAAAGCAGAATGTATTTATAGTTTAATAAGTATTTATTCTAATTTTATGTTAATTTAGCAATTTTTAAAATTCTCTTTTATATTGTTGAATTTAACATTTCATATTGTTGAACGTATCGAAAATATGAATGAGGGGAAAGTTGTTATCTTTTAACATTACCAAAGAACATTACCAATTATGAAATTATAGAATAAATTAAATTTCTTAAACTATAATATTTTAATTCTTTAGCATTTTTTTGCAATAATTTTTATTCAACTCATAAATTGAAGTTTAAGATGAGCTACAATTACAATTAAATTATTTTATTAATTTATAGCCTATTTACAAAATTGATTTCAAATCAAGTTTATTACAGTTTGTATATCTCGAATTATTCAACTATCAGTATGAAATATTCATTCTCTAAAAATATGTGATTTAATATTAATGAGCGTTTGTTCATTAAAATAATAAATTTTCTGTTTTGATCAATTTTAAATAAGTAATAAAGAGACATTCATCAAAATGTATTGAATATTAAGTTTAGATAGCATGAAATATAATTAAAACAAATTTAAAAATGGTAAAATATCGTAAGTCTAAAAACATTGCTCTAATAAACTGTAATTAAGTACCATTTCTAATAATTTAACGTTGTAAGCACGTATTTACTTACATTTGTAGGACGAAGGTTAGCAAATATTTGTGTTTTCAATTGTGAATAAGTTCCACAAGTCGCTAAGTTACAGAATAAATCTACTTAAATTGTGTCGTATGTTTAATATCTAATTTTTACTCAGTCTTAAAATTATACAACAGGTTTATTATAATATCTGATATGCGGTGTTGATTCTCAATTTAAATTTGTTAAAACTTATTATAAATAATCTCGATATTTAAAATAAATATTTTAAAAAAATTGTGTTTAAATTTCGTTTCTAGAGTGACGAAAATATTTTAACTTGTATTATACAAACACACGGTAAATATTTTCTAAATAAAATTATCAAAAGCATCATTAAAATTTAAGCTTGATCGAATGATCGAATAATAATTTTATATAAGATTATGACGATATTTTCGAATCATTTATTAATCTTCAAAGCTTCCTAGTTCATTGAACGCGACACGACAGTTACCGCCTTACCTATTCAGGAAATACTACTCACTGTTATGACGATATAGGTCAGTACTTAACATCTTAGAGACGTAGTCATAAAGACTAAGCTCTGCTGCCATTTTTATGTTAGCTTCCGATTAGTACACGTGGCCTGTTCGAATAATACTTTTTCTTGAATTTCTGTATTTTGATATGAAATAGTCACCTGAAATATTTTATCATAATTTAAAATAAATTTCTGAATTTTATTGTATGAATTGACCTGGAAGTTCAGGTTAGTTTTATTGTATCTCTTAGAATGTCTGGGATATCCTCCTTCCTGCATATTACGGAACGTAATCTTTGTATATTTCCTTAATCAGTAAATATGTTTGTTGCGAATGCGTTTCTCTCTACATATAGATTTGTGAATTCAGTATTATATATTTTATATTCAGACTACTAGGCAACGTTTCAAGAAGTTTATGGTCATGAATTGAAGATATAATACTTTAACAGAGTGCAACTGTCATCGTTTTAAAATGGATAAACAATTTCATTGAATTTTAATTGAAGGACCTTCTGTCATTGAAAACTCGTTTCCAGATGGGATTTGTTAGTGAAGCATAACATATTTCAACTAGTTGAGTGTACTAGTGGTTTAGCAGGTTTTATTAAAAATTACATTTGAAAATTTCTATAAGTATGAGAGCATCGACTTTGGACAGTCAAACGGAAATAAATTCAAACGTATATTTCAATTACTAGTAAATGCTTGAAATATTCGCAGTCTTCAGGAAGAAGAGGTCCCATTTTCATGTTTATGACGTCATTCAATAAAAATAGGCGGTGCATTGTACGTAAAAAAAGGCTACAGGAGTCGACCCAATTCACAAAGTGAAACTTACTTTCCTCGACTCGCCATGTGGGGTACGTATAACATCTTTTGTGCATCTATATTATAGATATTTAATCTTAAGTAACTATATTTAAATTCTTTCCGAAAGATATTAAAACTTAGCTTTAAAGCAATCATAGCATGCTTAATCATATCCGGGTACAATTAAATAGGTTATGAAGACTCCCTGTTAATGAAGTCACAGTTGAATGATATGAGATTCACATCAGTTACTCAAGTGAATATTTCTTAACAAACCCTTGACCATTATTCTCATTAGATATTTAGTTCATGCTTCGAAACTGATCATAATTGTGTGTTAAAGTATTGTTAGCATTGCCGTTTTTTTGTGGTGTGTGTGATTTATAAACTCAGCAGGTCAAGGGCTTCCATTACGACCTTTCTTTCATAAATGCCTTGATCTTGGCTCGACTAAACTACATTTATTATTTTTAGACTAATAATTATTTAAGTACCTAAATTTATTAACCGAAATTGCACAAAATTTAATATTTTCACTAATAATGTTTCGTCGAAAAATTACAGATACATATGTAAATAATGTAGAAATATATTTAAAAATTAATTTATTCTAGCGTAATTTTAATTTAGAAAAATTCACTTTCATTATTATTTAATTTAATTACTGCTATAATATTTCAGTAATGCTTACAGAGTAGTTATTTTCCTCGTTGCAATTAGCTGTACTTTTTATGTTTAGTTTTCCTAATGCATACTAATAATAATTTATATCAGTGCTAGATACTAACAAAATATATGCTTTAAAATTTTAATTCGAATAGAATCTTTAATTAAATAATAAATATCTTAAAGTTTTCTTGGTTCATAAACTGTACATGCTTATAATAATTAATTAGACTTTTTAAACTTAATATATTTATCAAGTTAAAAGTGGTAATTTTAAGTTATATGAGGCCTTAGGCAAATATGAATTTGAGAGACTTCTATATAAATTTTTAATGCCGTAGCAGGCAGTACTTTATATTGTAAAGATCTAGGATTCTGGTTAGTACTGGATTTCAAATACTGGATCAAGACAAATTGTCAACAAGCTTATATTTATGCTTATTTTAAGTTCTTAACAGCGAGACTCTAGGTAAAAAGCCTCGGTCGACTATTCTTAAAATAGTCAGTGCTTAAAACATTTTATATTATTTGTTTTAGCAAATAGGATTGTTATATGAAATAAATTTACAATGTTCTATTAAGATAGTTAAGCTTATTGATTATAAATTATTTTGTCAAAATGTTTGAAAAATGAATATATTTGTAAAGGATAATTTTTTTTATTTTTCGAAAAGAACAAATATAAATATTTCGCTATTTTTAATAGATTTTGTTATTGGCAATAGACGTTATTATAGTAATCAAAGTAATCTTCTAGATAAGTAATTAGAACTTTATATAACTTAATTTAAAAAAATTAGATCTTCGATATGTTAGTATTTAAACTTCTAATATGACCCAAATATCTCAGATTCCATAAAACAAAATAAAAAAAATATAATTTTTTAAAAGATTATTTGTTGATTGTCAACATGATTTTCTTTGCACATTCATATATCGGTCAGGTTACTTGGTCGAGGTCAGCGTAAAGATTAAAAAAAAAAAAGTAACTAATATTTTTCTCATCGTTTGAAACTTTGATTTTACTTTGATAGATTATATAAAAAATTGTTCAATGAATAATTTGCATTAGTAAACTATGCATATATTTTTAAACTTATTAATTGTTTATTAATTCCATATATAAAAATTTTATAAATTTTTATATTATATGAAAATGTTAGTTACAGGGAAACAAATTAATCATTTAATATATATAAAGAAACAATATGTTTCTTTCTTTTATACTGTTTGTTTCTTTATGTACTGTACATTGAACTCTAACTAGATTCCTCATTGGTAGCTTATCATTTAAATCATTGATTGACCTATATGTCTTTCATTACAAATCAATTATTAATAATTTTTCGTTAAGAGTCAATTAATATCACGTCTTAAATAAAGCTCACCATTTGTTCACTATATTTTTAGCATAATATAATTTAGTCATTTTTTCAATTACTATTAGAATAAATACAATATGAATTACAATTAATTCAGATGCTTTTACAATAATATATGGGTATGCGCTGCTTAACGATGAGGATGTGTTCCAAGAAATACGTCGTTAAGTGATTATAGAGAATATTTAGACAAACTTATATGGTATACTCTAATACTCATATAAGGTATATGTAACACAATAATAAGCATTTATGTATATAAACATATATAAACATAGAAAGGTATAGGCGAATACGTTGTGGTCTGTCGTTAAGCAGAGCAACCTGCATTATTATACATACAATGACAAAAATATATAATTTTATTCATATATATTATGATCTTTAATTAATATTATAATTAAAGATTATAATATGATATTTAATTGTAAATATTATAGACTTGACAGACAGGCCAACTAATAACATTAACACGATATTAAATGAAAGTTATTTTTATAATATTAAAAATATTGTCTAAAAACCTAATGAATAAATATCATGTTATTTATTATAAGAGCTTAAATAATATACTGTTTAAGTTATCAATATATATGAAGGTAATACATACTTTTATCTGCTACGTTCCCAATAATTAAATTAAATTATTAATAAAAAGTAAAATTATAAATAATTTATTTATGCTATCAATGAAATTAGTTTGCTAATAACTATTTTAAAGTTGTGTGTATAGAAACGAATTGTGTATTTGATATATTTTATTACTTAAATATAGGTTATAGAAAAAATAGAGCCTCAGTGTGAAGCAATTTTTTAAAATGAGAACGTAATTTTTTCTAAGGTAATTTCATGTTTTCGTAAATTTTTAATGCAATATTTTATTGTCTACAAATGTAGAATGTGTCAAAGTAAGCGTTAAGAAATACTTTTAAAACGGTTAAAAGAAAACAACGTAAAATGTTGACGAAATTTAACACATTATTTTCCATACACTGAAATATACTCGTAGAAATATTGTAACGTAGTAAACTTTTGTCTTATTTCTATCGTTTCATGTTATTAATACTAAGATTTAATTAACGTGAAAAATATTGAAAGAATTGTCATGATAATGTTTTTCTAGAAATTTATATCTTAAAAATAATCTCAGATTTAATAAGGAAAATAAAAAAAACGAATATACTTTCTCTGAGGAAATATTTTTATTCTGTTTCTTTACTACTTAAAATAAGTTTTGCGTTATGAAACCTTTTGATATAAAATACGATGATAATAAATAAATAACTAAATAAAATTTAAGAGAATTAAATGACAAAACTTAAATTTGTCTTGTAGTCATTTAGTACATTCAATTTCTTTTATCTATTATTTAAGAAAATAAATTCATCTGAACACAGATATATTTTTATATTTTCCAAATTTAATACCAGAATTTAATTAATATTAAATAAATAGTGTGTTCTCTATTCTAAGTTAATATTTTTCTTAAATAATAAATTCTATTTATAAGAATATAGGTTGAATACATTTCAAAAAAAATAAAATTCTATATATAGTCGTCTACAACCAGAATTTTGTGTGTTTTTCAACAAGCCTTTAAGGTAAAATTCTGCTAGTTTGCAAAAAATTCTTACTCTACGGTTCATCGTTCTTAAAAACAAACAATTATTTAAAGTCTTAATAAGGAAAAGGTTGCTATTTTTTGTTAAATAATTTCTTTCTGTATTAGTTAACAGCTAAAAATTTAACTTTAACATATCTTAATTTAAAATATAATTTACCTGAAATTAATTATTCCTCTTTTTCGTAGTTTATAACAATAAAACGATTCTTCTGTAAAACTTGAAAGCTCTACCTTCAGAGCTTACAGAAAATGAATGAAACGAGTAAGATTTTGCAAATATTGAAAGTGTTGTAACAAGTGAAATATTTAAATATTAAACGAATGAAATGAGAAAAATTGTACTAAAGCGTGACGTCTTTAATGACGTAGGTGTCCACTACACTGTACAAGGACTACCTATTTTCTCATTTTAAACGTTTTAACCTCGTTTTTAACGTGAAAACTTTTTCTATAATCTCCACCTACTTATTACAATAACATTCGGATTTGTTTAAACTGAATTTCGAAATTAAATTTAATTGGTTTTTTTAAAAGCGGGAAATATCAAACTGGACAAATTGCCGTAATATAATTTTATATGAAATTTCAATAAAATAAATATGTAAATTAATAAAACTAACGATTAAGACATTTTTAATCCGAGAAAAAATGAATAAATCTAACTGAATATATTATATTTAAATAATAAATTTGTTTAGAGATTTAAATTTTGGTCAAATATATTTTGTTTCGTAAACTTATGAGATTTAAAGTTATTTATCATTGTTTATGACAATTTGCAAAATTATTTCGATAAAAATCCGGTGAAACTATATTAATAATTTACTAGATATTTATCTGATTCTGCATAATAATATGCGCAATATTTCCTTAATAATTAGAACGAGAATTCGAATTTAAAAAGTTTTCCGATAAGTAATTTATTAAATATAGCACAAAGGAAAAATTTATGATTTAAAACTTTAAAATAGCATATCTATATAATATTAATAATGAATATTTAATGATATATTTTTTAAATATTAAAATTTTTCCATATTTAATATATATTTAAAGTAATAGTAGACTTGGGACCTCTAGTCACTAAAAATTATGTAGGTTATATGAGTTGTATAATTAATTATACGATTTTTAGTCTCCATATTCCTAGTTGTAGTAATTATATAATTAAATGCAAAATTTAATTCTTTTACCAAATTATATAAAACTAAAAAAATTTATAAACATTTTAAAAAATATTCAATTTTATTATATTTTACAGAGAATTTTTATAGATAAAATATTAACTTTTAGGGTTCGAAATTTTTCATTGTAAAAATATGCTGTTTTATGACATCATTTGGTAATTATTCTTTCAAGGAAAGAATTAACAGGAAACGCATTAAATAAGCATTTTAAAAAGACTTTGAATATATTCTTATTCAAAGCAAAATAAAGGATATAACGAAAATCATTTGTAATTACAATATACAGTATGAATTGATTAGTAAAATTTAAAGTACTTTTACTATAAAATTTTTGTGTTTTGATTTCTGCTGATACTAGTATCAGCAGAAATCAAAACACAAAAATTCACAACAAATACAACTAAGATGGAAAAAATCAGAAAAGAATTGATTTTAGTACTTCTTTTGTTATTCCATTTACTTTATACGACCAAACTGTACAAATTATTGCTTTTCTGTTTCATCGATTATTGTTCTGTCAATTTCCATCATTTATGTAATTGTTTCATTTTTAATGTGCTCCATCCTTGACATCGTTCAGCTCTTTCTTCAGAAATTCTTTTTCACTTTTAGACTTCATAGAAATTCGTGATAGCAATTAATGAAAGTTTGAATAGAATTATGACAGAATAATTTGAATATACATATTATTACAATATAAGATGTAAAGTTTTATAATTTGAACATTCTTAATTCCATGAAAAATATAATTTCATTACGTCATTTTGTAAATTTTCATTCGAGGGAAGGAAAACAAAAATCTAGCAGGAAACTTATTTTAAAATGTCGACAATAAATATATATAATAAACAATTTTAATATATTCTCATTCAAAGAAAAATGAAGGATATAATAAGTAATTACAGTAAGTAAAATAAAAGTAAGTAAAAGTTTTGTGATTAATTAATAAAATTTAAAGAATTTAAAAACAGAGTTTTACTATAAAATAAAATATAGATAATTGTGTGAAAAACAAGGAAAAATTGAACTAACGCTCATAAATATGTCAAAATAATTAAGTAATAACTTTAAAATTATTTGTGAACTATGAATAATAAGGTTCTAAAATCGAAATATAACAAATGTATTTTAAATGTTGATATTTTTCAAAACTTTTTAAAATGAAGTTTACAGGAAAAGCAACAAAAATGAAATCTGAAAGATAATTTATATACAGTATTTAACAATATTCTGTAGTAGCATTGTATAAAAATATAAATAGTTATTGCTTAATAGGTAATACAATAAATGTACAGAACTTATTAAGTTTTATTTTTATACGAGTAATAACTCTTTATCACGATAATTTTTATTTCTTGCATCAGCGACCTTCCCATGCTAGCTACATAAGTTTTATTTTACAACTCCATTTTAAATTGTTATAAAAAAGATAAAATAGAAGACGGTGTAAACATAAGAGTATATGTTATTAATTTATTAAAATATATCACTGAAGAGAAAATATATAATTTTACAATATACTAATCAGATTGATTTTTATAACGAAAGTTCTCTTAATGCGTTTGAATGTAGGTGAAAATTAAAAATAGAAAGTATATTACGTAATGAAGCATTAAAACTATACTAGCTAATGAATGAAGCGCACAATGACCTTAGATGAATGATCTTGATGATAAATAGCACCAAATACACATTTTACTTTTTTTCTTTTTTTGTTTTACTTTTTACAAAACTCATTTGTAATAGCAAGAAATGTAGGACAATTCTGCTAAGTTCGATCTAAATATAATTTATATAAAATATTTAGAGGAAAATTTAAAAATATTGGAAGGTTTACATTTCTTGGTTTTTGTATGACAATTAAAAATACTGAAATAAATAACTGCGAATATTCTGTTTTAAATTAACAGTAACAAAATTACGTTCAGTGAATTCACTCTAATCATTATTCATATGATTGCTTTTATTGTACTGTACATGTGTTAATTTATGTTGCTCTTAATAGCATAATTTTTTTTCATTTACTGTTCATCCATATTTTAAATAATTTTTAATGTAAATTTAACTCACAATTCAAGTTTTGATTAATAAAGTTCGATTATAATTTACGTATTCTAATTAAGTGTTTTCTCGTAACATTTTCGCAATTAATTAAATCATGCTCTACAAATTTCTCATTGATATTTAGTGAATTGGATGAGAATTTCATAAATATGATTTGAGTAATCTTGATTACAGCAAATTGCGATAGATAAAGTTATGTTAGAGCTGAACAATACATGTATACACTAAAACAATAAATTTTATTTTAATAGATAAAATATTAGCTAAAAGTTGAGAATGAAACTGATTAAAACATTTTCGATTTTTTTCGATAATTGCTTTATAAATTACGTTATTTTAATTAAAATATATTTATCTTTATTATACAGATGTTAACGATAGAGTGGACAGCAGGCTATCCTTGTGATAGGTAATAGTTGTGCAAGTAAAATGATTCTACTAGTAGTATATTAATATTCCAATAAGCTCTTCCTGCTGGTAGGATGGGCGGTAGGATGACCGGAGCGAGAGACGGAAAGTCAAGGTCACTATTAGAAAAATGCGAAATATTGGCAATTATATTATAAACTAGCAGGTAGGCCCGGCTTCGCTCGGGCAAAAGTAACGATAGCGAAGATTAAGATTATTACGTTATAGTCACAAAAGAAAAAGAATAATTTCATAAACGAACTAAGTATTTCTAAAGAAATGTCGAATTTGAAAATCGAATGTTCTAATACTGTTCGATTTTCACGACGTGTTCTGATTATATCGTTCGATTTTCATCGAATGTTCTAAAGAAGAAAGGTCGAGAAAAACCAAACTAATCTGTTTAAATTTGAAAATCGAATATGTTCTAACGTATTACTCTTTTTTTTTCCAGCGCCCGTAAATCTTGCATGTCGCTTTCTCTTGTTTTTCATTGTTACTTAACACTTCCATTGTTAACACTTCCATTGTTACTTAACACTTTGGTACTTAAATTTGGTACCCTAACTGTGTACCAAATTTCAACTTTTAACTCCTAACCGTTTTGGCGAAAATTAAGATTGTTACGTTATAGTCAACCTTACCCGTTTTCACAGAATGCAAGAATTGGGTCCCTCTCTTTCCAAACTAATTACAGAATTTTTAGATGGGTCTAAAAATATGTTCGATTTCCCGCAAAAACGAAAAAAACTGTATCTGCGTCTTGCAAGTCGCTTTCTCTTAACAATTCCATTGTTACGTAATACTTCCATTGTTGATGGAAGTGTTAAGCCTTATTCCTGTCCTCTCCTCTGTGGGGAGGAATTTCGAAAAATCCCTTCTTAGTGTGCGTTCTCGTGACGTACCCTAACTGTGTACCAAATTTCAACTTTCAACTCCTAACCGTTTGGGCTCTGCGCTGATTTTTATTATTATCAACTCGTCTCGATTATATATATAGATATATAATAACACAAAGGTACCCTGTGAAAAAGTACAGTATTATAAAAAAAAACCTCTCTAGTATTCATCTGTCGACATGACTGACTGTATTTTTCTCCCATATGAGTACCAGTATACATACGTATAATGAATGGTCCCAGTATAAAAGAATAAACTTTTGTTGTGTATTTCGCTGTTGCTTCGAAGCTTGAACTACAAATGAGATATAATTCATCCTGCTGGTATGTTTCATTAGTATACAATAAAACAATTAAAGTTTGTAGACTGGTGGACTTATCTTCTTACCGGGCGGATGATATATCCTATCGGCTGTCCATTCTATTGTTAAAACTTCAATTCGTTTATTAGTATTATATAAAGAAATCATTATAAATACTGTAATTCCTATTGCAGATTGCTTTAATTATAGAAGAGGAATGATAAAACTTTTCATTTATATAATTATATAAAATGTAATTAATATAGGTTATATGTTTTTGATAAAATTTTAAATAATAATAATTTTTCATTCGAATAAATTTTTATTCATAAGTAAATTTTCTCGCAAATACTTTTTATTCAAAAATATTAATGGAATTTAAAGACATTATATATATAATGTCTTTATCCAAAATGTTGTAGTTATATCCAGAATGACAAATATATATATATATATATATATATATATATATATATATTTGTCATTTTGGATTTAACTACAACAATAGGAAAGATTTTTTATATGAATATTAATAATTTCTTTGCATAAAAAATAAATAAATACTAGGATTATATTAATAATAAAATAACAATAAAACATTGATTTTATTTAATAGAATAATAATTGACACCTTGACAAAAAAGTTACACACTAAGAAGAAGGCATTAAAATCGAATCAAACTTTATTAGTACAACATAATGACAACAGGAAAAAGTGATTACAATATCATAGAAAAGAGACAACAGCAAAGGTACAATTTTAAAATGCTGGCGACGTTGTTACTAGACTTTCTCGGCATTCTTTATTTGTTTTCATTTCTAATAATTGCTACTATTACCTTTAAGTCTAAATGAAATACATTTATTGATTTATAACTTTCATATCATTCATTCATTTTTTTTAATTTCAAACAAACACAGATTTGCATAAAATTACTAATACGAATGATTACTCGTAAAATGAATATTATTTAATTATTTTTAAAATATTACTCTCCCCGCCTCTTCAACATCTTTCGATCAAATTTCGATGAAAAATGTGATTGATTAATAACACAAAACACAGTATATATATGTACTGTACACTGCCCAGGATGATCATTTTCTATGTCTGCAAGCACGACGCTACAGGTCAATCACTGTTCATCACCTTGCTTCGGACTTGCAACGTCGACAGGAATGGCGATATCTCGACAAACTGTTTACAGACGGCTACCTGTAAGCAAGATAACCGACAGTTTTCGTCCCTCTGATTCCCTCGCACAGACAGGCCCGGTTAAACTGGGCTAGAGATCACCTTAACTGGTTTCTAAAACAATGGGATGCTTTGCTCCTCAAGGATGAGCCACAGTTTGGTCTGAAGACTGATTCTCGACGGTTATTGGTCTGGAGAACGCCTGAAACTCGCTTTACGCTAATAACATCTGCGAACTGCACGCATACAGAAGCGGTGGTTTAGTGGTTTGGGTAGGAATTGCTGTCAGCGGTCGCACTGATCCCTGTCTTCCCTCGTGTGACTACAGTGCGATATAGAGATGACATCCTTGCACAATATATTCGCTCATTTCTCACCCTCGTGCCATTTTTATTGACGATAATGATCGAGTTCACAGGCCTCGCATTGTCCGCCAGTACTTAATCTCGGAAACACTGCTTCGTACGGAATGGCCAGCGAGATCACTCGACTTGAATCCTATCGAGAATGTATGGGACATGCTTGGGAGACGTTTAACTTCTCTCCATGACCTTCCCTGGACCCTTTACGAGCTAATAACATGTCTGCTCCATATATGGGCACAGATACCTCAAATCGTCATAGATGATCTATTTTTATCATAAATTGACCTTGTAGGGAATGTGTTTCCAGCATAAAGTGATCATATTCGTATGGACAACCGCCATCAATGAACTTGTTTCCGTCCAAAATCCTGTTTTTGTTTACTTTGAGCATTTAATTATTTATTGATCATTTTCTTTGCAATTCCCCACGGTACAGTCTCTTGTTACACCGTGAAAGTTTCACTTGGAATACATATCTTTCTTTTTACCCGCTTTCTTCACTTTTTTGCTTAACTTTTAAACACGAGTATATGTAAATAATATTCTTGGGCACGGCTTGTAACTATATGTAAATATAGTTACGTATAGTTAATGTAAAACATCGTGGTTATATTACATTAACTATATGCCATTCATGACATTAATGTTAATGTCATAACAACAATTGTTATATTAAAAGAAAAATATTTATTTCAAATTCACGTTTCTAGTACTGGAATTCCCGAGAATCCTGGCAAATTTTTGAAGGTCGCTTCCCGGGGAATTAAACTCGAGTTCAAGAATTTTTAAGCTGTTGAAACCTCACAAAATATTTTATAAGAGTGTTTCCAACTACTTGATGAACAAAAACTTTTACGTAAACTTCCTACGTACGCAGAGAAGATCCTAAAGAACTTTTCGGATGATTTGACTGTGATGTTTTTTTCCCACAAAATATTGCTAACACATTATATAAAACCTTAATGATCGTTAAATATTTGGTTATTATTTTTAATGTGTTGATAGAAGAGCTTACCGATTTTGCTCTTTAAGTCGTTTTTATTTATTTATTTATTTTAGCATGTTCTTATAATCAACTTTAAATTGTATTAAATATTGATAATTGTTGAATGTATGTCTTTTTCTAATGAAAAACAGTAAAAAATAGCAAATTGAATAAATTAAATAAAATTTCGTGAATTGAGAGTTTTGGACTAGTTTTTGAATACATTTTGGAAGTAAGAAAAAAATCTAACGAAAAATTATTTAAATTTATTTGTTGAAATCTCTCATTTTAACAAATAAATTATTGGTTATGTAAAACTAAAATAACAATATAATAATTTTATTTTTCTGGCTGTTAAATAACAGTGGGAAAGCATGACGATCGGTTAAAACAAGACCCCTAAGATTTTTACATTTTTTGATCCGTGGGGCCTTGAAACATCGAGAAATGCTTAAAAAATTGGGATTTTTCAGTATGCATGAATGTTTGTGTGGGGCATAATTTTTTTACCCACTTTGAAACTTAATAACTCCTGTGTGGTTTTTTTTGGGGGGGTCGAAAATTTCTGAAATTTTACAGACAGGCTGTGTATTGAGAAAATGTTTCTCGAAATGTTTAGGAAAATCGGAACATTGGTTCAGGAGATATGGCCCCACACCCTTCATATCTTATTATTAGGGGTTAAAACAAATAAAGAATGCCAGGAAATTCCAGCAACACGTTGCCAGCTTTTCATATCGAGATTTTAATTACGTCGACTATTATACGTGGTACGATCCAAAAGTTCGGGGAATGCAGTAATCTATGACAACAAAAGCATGTATTTGAAGTTACAGCGTATGAAATGGATTCTACCAAACCACCTCTACGAGTTCAGGTTAATTTCACCCATGTCATGTGATTAAACCGCGAGCGCTGCTGTTTTTTTTTTTTCGGAGATAGTTACCTTTGTCCTGCGATGTAATCAAAGTGGAGTTTCAAGAACAACCTCCAACATTTCGACTTTACCGTGACCTTTCATCGTAGAATCACCGTACACCTTTCTTAGCAATTTTAAAATCTCTGTAGGTGTTTTACCTAAACGCTGACAAAATTTAATGTTGGAGGTTGTTCTTGAAACTCCACTTTGATTACGTCGCAGGACAAAGGTAACTATCTCCGGAAAAAAACAGCAGCGCTCGCGGTTTAATCACATGACTTGGGTGAAATTAACCTGAACACGTATAGGTGGTTTGGTAGAATCCATTTCATACGCTGTAACTTCAAATACATGCTTTTGTTGTCATAGATTACTGCATTCCCCGAACTTTTGAATCGTACCACGTATATGACTCTCTATAAATTATGTATTATCTGAGAATCATGTAACGTGCAGTATTTAAGGAAAATATCAGCCAAACTATTTTAGTAGTTGATTATCACAGTTACTATGAGCTGTAACGATGATTAGTATTTTCAAGGGTGAATTTGGAATGTTGCGTAGCGCTCCTGGTGTTTTCCCGAATATAGCTATGTACTGTACTTTACTGTAATTATAAAATTTTATAATGCGTATGATTTCCTTTCTGCATCTCCTCTAAAGATTTCTGGATCCGTTATTGGATATTTCGGCTAATTATCATTATTAATTTTTTATTTGTTTGTTTTTGATCATAGTTTTAATCCAGTAAATCTTCGATTTAACGAATTGAACGAATGGATCTCCGAAATCTCTGGGAAATTCTATGCTGGAGCTATTTCTGGCAGTTTTGGTATTGGTAACAGCAAAATCATTTCTGAAAATTACTTTTTTTTTAAATCTATTTTCTGTTTAATCTTTAGTTTTAACACTAAGTAATGTTATAAATTGTAATATGGAAAAGTTTAATTTTTAAATTACTACTTTAATAAGTGATTTTATAATTTTAATTTTAGTTCTCTAAGAGTGTAACTAGCTTTATAAAAATGCAACTCGTTCAATTTTAGGATACTTTACTTTCATTTACATTTTTAGAAACACGTTAGTCCGAAAGTCGAAGTTCAGAGATTGCCTGTACTATATTTTGAAACACATCATCAACTATATTTACGTAAAAAGTTTTACAAATTTCGCTAAATATTTTATATCCAGGTAATAGAAAATTACAATAAATAAAAATACATTATCCGTAACAAGAATGAATAAATAAAATGGTTTTAAAATCCGTTTCATTACAGAAAATTAACGAATAATGTAGTTTAGGAAATACAGAATTTTATTAGTTAAATTTGAAAACCCTTTGAATTGAAGGCTTTTAATTCGAGGATTTTACATTGCTATTACTACTATATTATTAATTATTGCTTTTCATTGACGTTTTTACAGAAATTAAAACTCAAATGAACTTTTTTTAGTATTGCTTATTTTAGTAACGGAAATATGAATTATAAAATCGTAAAGAGTCTTTTTGAGATGTTAATAAAGTTAAAAATAAAATAGCCAGGAAATTTTTTGTACATTTGAGTGAGAACCCTGTACGTTATCTAAAGACTGTTCTGAAAACTTGACAATATCAGGTTTTAACCAAGCATGAACTGGCGTTTAGTATAACGATTGCACCGCTTAAAGCCTATTATAATAGATTAGCTGGTAAAATATGTCCTTAAAAGTTCTATTCGCCAATGAAATAAACTATAGGAGCAGTTCGATCTTCGACAGTGACTGAAAGTAGTATATCGTACTATATTTTTAAAGTAAATCCGTCCCAGATAATAAACAGAGGTACAATATCTTTTTACAAGGGAGTATATAATCAGTTGTACGGCAGTGCAGAGAGCAACAAAAATGTTTTGAGACTTTCGTGACTTTTTAAAACCTTCAATTATTGTTTCCACATTTTCAGATCCGATCTGTTGGAAGACGATATAACGACATTCTTTTTATTGGACTGCAATTTGAAAAAATTGTAGACCTGTAAATTCCCACTGTCGTCTGTCCGTTTGTCTGTCTATCCTTCCTTACTCTCGAGGACGGAGTTAGATAGATGAAAGACAAGACCGTGGAAACCTTATGGACAGGAAGTCCCGATTAACTATATATGAACTTATGATGCAAACCGGAATTCATGTTATTTCAATTCAAAAATTTTTCCCTGAAAGCGGTTAATAGATGATCGGCACGACTCTATTATTATAGAAAAGGTATGATGTACAGGGGGCAAGACACTACTAATTTGAGGTGGAAAGCATATATTTTAAGTTAAATAAATTAAAAATATGATTAAATATTGCAGCTCGGATTGTGACGATGTCATAATAAATAATTGCTCGTTTGATTATATATTGAGGTACAACGCAGTAATGATCGCTTATTTTATTATTATTATTATTATTATTTACTGAGATTTTCCAAAATACATATCAAATCAACAGGAAGGACAAAAGGAAACAAGATAAACTCAATTAACAGCAATAATTTGGTGAGAATAATGGACAGTTTATTTGTGACAAATAATCAAAAATGATTAACATATTTAATAATGTTAACCGATTTCTTTCTGAATTTTTTCGCATTTTGTTCTGAAATCGAAATTCTTATTTGAATCAATGAAATTTTTTATCTTAGAGAAGATGTGTAGAAAACTATTTATTAAAAATGATATACTAGATCATTAATGTTATTGTACGTTGCATATTATTTTAAAATATTTGTATATGTAGATGGTCTTACTAACCATTTATAAATTGAAATATTTTCATTTATCCCTTATACGTATTTCATTTTATATTATAATATAAAATAAAATATTATTGTAAGGTATTAACTTTACAATAGATCTGCGTAAGAGCATAAAATATGTAATCTGTTATATAAATTCAGACAAGTCTTATGTACAGTTTTAAAATTTAATTTAAAAGTTTATAAATGTATGTTAAATAGAAAAATATTTAGGGTTTGTACAGTATGATCGTTGTCTTGCATACTAATTAATAAATTAAGTATCGTGAAGACAAATAAAAAGTTAAAGTTTATGTAGGCCTATTATTATTTTTATATATTGGGAACAAAGAAAAACCAGTTTAAGGTATATTCGAATTAATTCTTCAACTGACGTTTTTAATGTTGTAACTGCTATGAATACCTTGAACGCTTTATTACACCCTTGACTTCCTATAAATAAAAAATGTCGACATAACTGACCTTACGTAGAGTGTCGATAAATAAATTTAATAAATTCAAGGTATTAAATTTAACTTTATACCTTTTCTCAAGATATTTGAAATATATTTCTCTTAAAATTTTACATCAAACTTCTTTTTGTTTCGAATTTTAAGTTCATACTTTTACTGTCTATTTTAAAATAACAAATTCTTGTATATTATCGTTAAACTTTGCATGATTATTTTTTAAAATGATTTTCAAATATTTTTAAATTAACTTAGTAAATATTTAAATTGGAAGTTCGAATATACTTCAGTTCTTCATAACTTTGCTTAGTTAATTCAAGATTTGGATTGAAATTTATATTCCATCACTATGTTCATTAATCTGATGTTTATCAGATTAATGAACAGTGATGGAACGTTGTGATTCAGTTTATCAGTAATAAGTAAATTTAAGACTGATGACAGGATCCAATCGGAGATAAAAGTCATGCATGAAATTTAATCAAATCCAATTCATCATATTTCATGTACCGGGATTCATTTCCATGAAGCCTTTGTTGTTTGTCAATAATAAGCTGTGTCCGTCTCTGCTAATTAGTTAAACTTTCAATATAAATACCATAAAATTTGATAAAAGAGGAAATAAAAATTTTGTTATTCGTATATTAATTGAGTAGTTAATATTTCAAATAAACAAATAACACTTAGTAGTGGTGCACCCGGAGGGGGACCAAGAGGACCAAGCACCTCCAAAGTAAGAATAAAAAAAAAACCTAATAACTTTTCCTGAAATATTCTCCTAATTAAGATTCATTTTTTATTTTATTGTGTGGCGTCTTCTATTTCTACATTACTTATGAATTTGCGGTCATATAAGGGAAAATTTTATTGAATACGCATTAAAAACGACTTTTATCTGTTCAACTCGGCTTCCTCCAAAATTAAATCCTAAGTGCACCATTGTCACTTAGAATACAAATCTTAAACTAAATCAGATATCCATCCAATGAATGGAACGAATTAACTTTTTATATAATTTCTAATTTAGAGATATAAATTATTTAATTATACATAATAAATGTAGTAATTGGGCTGCAATTTGAATAAACTGTAGACCTATAAATTGTGTCTGTTATCTGTCCATCCTTAATTAATCTCGAGAATAGAGTTAGATGGACGAAATTCAAATCAGATACGGAAAGCTTAGTGGCAGAAGGCCCCGATTAACTATATACAAGCTTCCGGTTTGCAACGGAAGTCATGTTATTCCAATTCAAAAACTTTCTCCCCGAAAGGAGTTAGATAGATGATAGGGCGCGACTTCATTGCTAGTAGGAAAAGTATGATGTACAGGGACAAGACACTACTAATTTGAGATAGAGAGAATATATTTTAAATTAAATGAATTAAAAATATGATTAAAAATTTCAGTACGGCAATGTGACGATGTCGCATTAAATAATTACTGCGGTTTCGCGCAAATAGTTTCTATTTGCGCGAATGGAAAATACACTGATGACGTCACAGGGCAGTTTTGACGTCACCTCACGACCGCCACCACTTTGAGTCGACTTCGTATCAACGAACATTTTATCAGTCAAATCGCTTTAGGCATGGCCGTCAAAAGGGGAAAACCGGGGTTTTTTCCCGAACTAGAAAGAACTTAAGAATTTATAGTAGTTTCTACTCATGTAGCCTAAATTAATGTTATTTTTAGTAACAAAAAATAAAATCTTTAAGACTGCTATTTATTAATAAAAACATTCTACGTATTTCATTTGATCAAAATAAAGAGCAAAAGGGACCCATTTCACCCCGAATCCATGTAAAGTTTTCGATAGTCCTGGCTTTGGGTTGATAATTTTCGTATGTTAATACAACTGTTAGCAATATCTGATAAACAGTAAATGCTTTCTAAATGTTGGAATGCATTTTCGACAGTCACGGCGATGCGTTAAAAGACTTCCGGGAAAAATTTACTAACCGAAACAGTGTCAATGGGAATCACTGGACGAATTTTCCGCTGAGGTTATCCGCAACGGTTTAATCGCTTCTCCTTCCCTCTTTCCGTGAAGTAAGGTGGAAACTGGTCATTTAACTTATTCATATCATACTTTCTAAATTTTGAACATTTTTAAATTTTCTTTTCTTTTTCTTTTTTTGTTAATACAATTATATTATTTTTATTGCCTTCTAATTTCTTTTGCATCCAACATTTAGAAAAATGTTCTTTAACTTCATTATTCGTTCTTTATATTAAATTCGAAAATATTAATTGAAAATTGATGCTGTTCTTAAGGATAATTAAGGTACAAGTATCGGAATTATGTAAAGCGAAGAAAGCATTACATATTTTCTATTGGTGTTTGCTCAATGCCACAAATTAACTACCACAGTATAAAAATACAGTCAAACCTGTTTTTGTGCGGTCTTTTTCTGTGCGATTTTTATTTGTGCGACTTGTTTTGTGCAATTTTTTTGTGCGGTATATGAAAATTTCAATCAAATTGGAACATAATTGACTGCTGTAAAATTTTTAAAAACTCTATTGGTTGTTTTCTATGACATCAGCAGGTTTTTTCATTTTTTATTCAGTAAAATTTTTTTCTCATACGTTTATTTCGGTCCCCTCTTATTTTAATAGCATAAAAACCATAAATATTATGTTATATTTGAACAGATGCGGTAAGTTAGCTCCCCTCCAGCTTTAGACTGCAGGTGTAAAATTTCACGCCTTGTTAAATGAAATAACACTTCCTGCAGCTATATTTATCAAATAAAATCATTATTTAACGATTATTTTTAACTTTTTAATGTTAGATTCGTATTTAAGTGGAAATAATTAATTAATATAAAAATTAAAATTCTTAGAGGATTTTTTCCCCATTAGGTGTTGCAGAAAAAGGCCCAAGGAGTTAAAAAAGCAATTCCTAGTTATTTCGTACGGTTTCGAGTTATTTTCTACGTGAGACTTTTTTTTATGCGGTGAATAGGAACCGCATAAAAAAATATTTTTTAATTGTGTTGCGAAAACTATTTTTTATAGCCACTCGTGAAGTTTCGCGCGATTTTTTTTAATGCATTTTCTTTTATGCGGTCCCTATCCCCCGCATAAAAACAGGTTTGACTGTAATTACTTTCAGTGATATTTTTTGTATTTAAATAAAACAAATGCATTGTATAATCCAGGGGTGGCCAACTTTTGTGTACATAAGATCTACTTTTTATCTTAAAAATGTGTCGCGATCGACTTGTTGTCATAGGCATAGTCTAAGTGGAGAGGGGGAGGTGTGTAATACATACTATGTTTATACACTGTATTTCAGTACGAGGTGCACTCCCGCGAGCTATGGGTAGATAAGCAAAATATATTCAAAACTATTTTTCTATTTTTTAAACCACTTATTAAGTTTTCGAGATATAAGGCTCATAAAAAAATAAATTTCCAGACCCAACTTTTGATATTTGCAGCTACCAGTTCATTCCGTACAGGCGGTACCTAAAAAAATCTTTCAAGATAGATTTTTAGTAACTTACAATATAATTTAATTTTTTTATCAATTGTAATGTATAAGTTGTGGTACTATTTGTTCGTAAATATGAAAAAGTACAGTATGGCTGATAATTTGATTGAAGATTATCATGGAAGAATGATATAAGATTTTTAGATTTATTCTTTGTTAATCTATCGATCGTGGGAGTGCATGTCGTACTGAAACACTCTGTACATCTACCTACGTAAAAAACAACATAATTATTTAACGGGCCAAAAGACTCACATTTAGGGGAAATAAAACAACATGAGTAATTATTAACAATATTAATTCGAATTAGCTACAGATAAAGACAGATTTGAAATCTATTTTACTGTATTACCTTAATAATAATGGGAGAAATAGTAATAATATTGTTAATACATGTACTAAAGAAAAGAAGCTACCGTATGACAGTACCAAATATTCAAGCTAAATGGCTGTGTTTTTCTATGAGTCGAGTCATAACTGCATGCATATTGTTGCGTTTGCTTGTGACGTTCAGGCGTTGCGTTCAGTTACAAGTGTAACACATAAAGTAAAGACATCGCGAGCGGTCTGACCAAAATTGGCTTCGCGATCGACCGGTCCACGGCCGGATTTTAGGCGATTGGAGCGATTGGTGCCAATCGGGCCCCGCGCTTGAAGGGGCCCCGCATCACGTCAAAATTTATATATTTAAAAATAGTGCATGTTACAAAAATAAATATCTAGGTATATTATTATTAAAAATAAAACAACATATTTCAATATGTAAATTAACAGTTAATTAATTTTGTTATTTAAAGTTTGAGGGGCCCCGCAAAAAAAAATTCAGTCGGGCCTCGCACCTATTGGATCCGGCGCTGGACCGGTCGATCGCGATCGACTTGTTGGCCACCCCTGATATAATCCAATGACATAATTTATGAATTTTTAAACAAATTTTAATCATATTAGTAATTTATTTAAGTTAAAGAAAAAATGTAAAACATTTATTAAAAATTATTTATATTATTTAATTGCATAATTTCCGTGAAATCAATGGTAATTTTATAGGTAGACAACCTAATCTTTTCTCTATAACCTCGCACTTTAGAGCGTTAAACATGCGCCTTTCGATACTCGATCTCGGTCTATCACTCAGAATTCGGTACCAACCGGAGTTTTAAACTTTATATAATATGAAGTGACGTATGTTATGTGTTTTACATTACATAAACTTATATAGACGATGTCTTGCAAGTCGTGTCTTGTCCGGAACACACTCAATCTAAAACCTTTATTGTGTTATATATTCTATTTATACATGGTGTAGTACAACGTGATAACGTTCATAATATCAAAATTTGTAATAGTTACGGAAATTTGTTGAAATTGACGATGACACCATAAAATAATAATAAATTTTGAATGTTTGTCTTAAAATGATATGAATTGGGGCGCTTGGTGAAAAAAATGGCATATCTCGCAAACTACAAAAAATTACCAACATTTTAATAAGCAACGTTTTAAGTAAGCCTCATAGGCTTTCACCCATATTAATTAATAAAACGCTGCATATTAAAGTGTTGATGAATTGAAACACAAATCCTTTGTTCCCTCGTAAACTTCGTAATGTGGGATACACCGTTTTTCCACAAGCCCCTCGGTTGTATATGAAAAATTATTACTATTATTATTTATGTTTTGAAGTTAAGCAATAGTAGTATAAGTTATTTTAACTATACGCAAAGTAACTATATTCAAAGAAAAAAAGAGAAATTTTTGCTGTCAAAACTGATAAACAATAGTCTTTACGAAAATTTAGATAGGGTTGTCATGAGAAAGAAATTTGAATGTACTATTGAAATTAATGTTGACTTCAAGGTTATGGAAATCTGCAAATTAATAGACTGGAAATGACATTATTATTGTAACGATGAATTTTCTTGTTATGTTTTGAAGGTTGTGCTGTTGAAAACATTAATCAGATTAAAACCTTGTTTATTAATTTAAACCATTATAAAAAGTTGTTTAAATTGCTATATTTTTATTATTATATTTTTATACCAATAATAATAATAATAATAATAATAATAATAATAATAATATAACAATAATAACTTCTTTAATTTCTGTTTTGGTTACTATGCCTTGACTTTGGTCCGGCATAGTACACAACCACCGGTGTTAACCGAGTATCTCTCACTTAACCCAACATAATAATATAAAATACAAATATGAAGCACCTACGGTGGATGAATAAGGTATTTATTGTCTGTAGTCCTTTCTTGCACATGTGTCATACCACATACATTAACGTAAAAGTCTTCAAACATTAGGACTTCACAACAGCATAGACTATACTTTAGAGTACATCATATTACATAAATAAACCATAATAAACACATGTCACATAGTCAGGAAATTCTTAAATACAATACAAAAGCGAACAATATGTAATATAAACATAATATTAACTTGTTCTGTAATTATTCCTCGATCCTGGTCTGGCATATTACTGGATATTAATATATAAGCCCATTAGGATATTGTATTTTCCACTAAGGCCATAAAAATGATATTCTTCTCTCTAAAAGGACTCATTGATGAGTCGATAATGTAGTTAAGAAGCATAATATATATTTAAAAAACTAACCGTTGATTAAGTATTAATTAATTGTTAATAGTTAAATTATTAACAGTTAATTAATAATAATCAACTTCATATTTTCAACAGTCACTATTGGTAATTATAGACCTGCAATATATTATAATACTTATAGTATGGAGTACATTAATAGTTCTCGTTTAAGTTTGTATACTTTTTATATAAATAATAAGTATATCATTAAAAAATTGAGGGAAATTTAGGTCATAAGGTTTATAAGAATACTAGATAACCTTTTTACTAGCTAATTAACTTGAAATTGCATAATTATGAGAAAAATTTTGCTCAAATGAAAATATGGATTTATTGTTATATTTAAATGAAAATTACGTAAGTACTGTCGTAAACTCAAAAAAGTAATAAAAATATAATTAAGTTAAATTGAAATTCTGCTTTCTATTTCAATTTTTTTGGGTTTCAAATGAAAGAATAGCTCGTTTCAACGAATGTAGTTTTTAAAATAGATTCAAAGAATTATTTTTAGCAGATTCACCTGATAAATAAAAAATAGGAAAACAAACCGAAAATATGACGCTTGAACTGACAATGTCTTTTCCTATAAAAGCATGTGAAGTATATATAATTTTAGTCATTATTTGAAGTAAAATTTTTCTTTGAGAATTTTAGACTTAAAATAAAATGTTATAAGCGTTAATATTACAAAAAATAACAAATTCTATATGCTTAAACGCTTTCGTAACTTTAATTCAAGTTGGAAATTCCGGTCAAAAATAAGCTAAATTTATTCTGTTTTGTTTATTTCCGGAACAGTTATTACTAAATAAAGTTCTGGTATCTTTAGTTAAAGCATCAGTAGTTATGAAGTAGTCAGATAACATATTTATTGTAAACTAATTAAGAATACTGCATAAATTGTGTTTTATTTAATATGTAAAATAATTATATACAGTATGTATATATATTGTTATCATTTAATTTTAGAAATATATGAGCTGATATAATGTATCCAGTAAAAACTTAACAAATAAAAAGATTGTACAACATAATATATAATTCGGTCACGTCTTAAAAAAATTAAATTCAAATTTTTATATATTATTAAAGATAATGGACATACGTGGTACGATCCAAAAGTTCGGGGAATGCAGTAATCTACGGCAACAAAAGCATGTATTTAAAGTTACAGCGTATGAAATGGATTCTACCAAACCACCTATACGTGTTCAGGTTAATTTCACCCATGTCATGTGATTAAACCGCGAGCGCTGCTGTTTTTTTCCGGAGATAGTTACCTTTGTCCTGAGATGTAATCAAAGTGAAGTTTCAAGAATAACCTCCAACATTAAATTTTGTCAGCGTTTAGGTAAAACACCTACGGAGATTTTAAAATTGCTAAGAAAGGTGTACGGTGATTCTACGGTGAAAGGTCACGGTTGTTCTTAAAACTCCACTTTGATTACGTCGCAGGACAAAGGTAACTATCTCCGGAAAAAACAGCAGCAAGTTTAATCACATGACATGGGTGAAATTAATTTGAACACGTATAGGTGGTTTGGTAGAATCCATTTCATACGCTGTAACTTCAAATACATGCTTTTGTTGTCGTAGATTACTGCGTTCTCCGAACTTTTGAATCGTACCACGTAATAAGTTATAAAGCAGTCAGTAAGAGGTCACGCGATGAAATATTATTCTATTGTTACAGAGAATTAAAGAACTGAGTTCGATCCAGGCACATAATTTATCACGGGGTCGTTTCCTCATCCTCGAACCTTGATGTCCGAGCTCATTGCAAATCAGGCCTATATAAGTTGGTGACCACCACGTAGTCTTAATGAGCCAATATCTTGCATTCAAAAATTAATCAATTATAGAGAAGTTACTATACTTAACACCTGTGTAGGAATGTAAAAATTGATCAATTGCCTTATTGGAACTACTACTTTCTTACGTAATATCGAAATAAGGAAAAATGGCTTTTATTTCAAAATATACAATATATTCTTGTAAACGATTATTTATTTTTTCTTTTTTTTTAATGCTGACAATAAGGGCTTTTCTAATGACTGAGCAGAAAAGCCCCGTATACCTGCCATCCTGCAGAACTTCGCTTTTCGCTTGGAAGTGCAAGTGCGCGTGAGTTTTTCCTGCGGCGCTTTGCTTTGACGGTGAGTTGGGTTTTATTCTTCGGTTTTGTCACTAATAATTTAAAAGATGTTTAAAAATATCAAGAATGGAAGAGATCCAATGGAAAAAGCAAAACAGCACATAAAAGTTAAATTTAATAATATCCTAAGTGAAAAAGAACTAATTTGATTTAAACTAGGATCCCGGGATTGAATCCGGACAGGTTGAAAAACTTAGGGTTTTTGGGTGGTCTGTTCAGGTAAGTTAGGCCACGTTCCTCACCACTCTGTTGCCCCACTGTGGGCCTGGCCAAACCAATAATGGGGTCACTTAAAAAGGCCCTCTTGCTTTCACAGGACAAAAAAAATTATAAAGGATAAATATTTTTGAAACAAAATCATTTTAAATAATGAACATTGAAAACTTTATGACTTTTTTGATTTAGTTAATTATTGAAATCTTTCAGCTACCTTTAAACTATTTAAAATCAATCCCTATTTCATTTAATCAATATTAATTTTTAAGATAAAAACATTCCTTTCCATTATTAGTTACAAATTTATTTTTCACTCAAAATTTTAACATTATTCGTAATAATTAAAATAATTATATCTACGATATTTTCTATGTTTATAATAACCATAACTTATAGTAAAATATATTTACAAAAATTATAGTAATCTGATTATCCAGCCTAAAAAAAGACTTGCAGACTATTAAATTAATGATAGTGTTAGAAAATAAAGAACAATGAAAAAAACTGTAAATCTTATAAACTTAATGAATACTTAGTATGAATATAAAATCAGATTTGTTAATAACTATTCAATTTAATCATTTTCTTTTCACTAATTATATTCTTCACACAGTAAATCGAATAAAGTGATATTAAGGAAAAAAATTGGAAAAATAAAAGACAATTATTACACTATGAACACTATAAACATAAACTAATAAGACCCGAATTTTGATTCTCAGAAATATTTTGTGCAATGTGGCCAAATGTGTATCAAGTTTCATTTCTAATAACTCGACTTTGTTATTACATGCCTTAATTGGTATAGAGATAATTTAGACGTCCATATGGTTGAAATAACAAAAACATTTCTTTAAAATCATTTACAAGATATAGTGAATCTATAAATTAAAATAATTGATAGAATGTTTGTTTTCATTTTATTTTTTAAGAGTCTGATTAATTTTGTACTTAGATATTAAATCTGTTAAATAATAAAATTGCTACAATAGTAGAATTGCTATAAAAAACAAATTTGGATTTTCTTGGAGTTATATCTGTTGGAAAATCACCCTAAAGCGTGAGATCTCAAAACTTACACTCCGTAAAGGTATTAAAATCTATTTTTATAATTGTTCATTCATCTAGAAAGATATGCTTTATTATAAATAAATATATCCATCATAGCTTGACAGTAAATGTTATGTTGAAGTGTTCTTTTTCATGTTCATTGGCATAACATGCTGAAAATGCTTGATACGCATAGATTTTTCGTCAACTCGACCTTAACCTAAATTACAATGAAAATTTAAATAATTTGGATTATGTAATAAGTTTTAGCAATATATTTTAAGTTTTCTTCTTAAATATTTTAATAAATATTTTATAAATTTATTTTCATGGCAATTTAAAATAATATATAACACTTATCCTCATGACTGTTATAAATCGAATTCATTTTTTTATAAATAACTTTTAAACTAGATCATATAGAATTATGAAGGAAATAAGTGGATAATTTTGTCAGCTTACAAGTACAAGGTTAATCTTATACTTTTAACCTATATAGATTTTCTGTATAATAATGTACTATCAGTCTTGATAGTTAGACACTATAAAATGTTTATAGGTGTTTAACTAGTTAATCCTAGCTTTATCTAACATATATAATTATTTTAAGTACACTAATTAATTCCGAATAAATAAATAAATAAATATAAATATATATATATATATTACAATACTGAATGTAAAGGAAATTAATCAAACAATCAGTCACGCTTCACTCTAATTCTGTAATCTAGATATTAGACTGATTCAAAATAACAAAGAATTTATTTGTTATATTATTTTAATGAAAATGCTAATAAAATTAATTTAAATTAATTACAGTTACAGAAGAACACTATAAAAATGATGAAAAAAAAGATATTTATATTCTGTAATTTTCTTAAAATTATCTTTTGCTTCCTGTAGCAAGTTTGATTGAGAAATAATAGATTCAAATTGAAAATAAAAATAACAAAGAAAGTAATTAAATAAAATATTGAGACATGAAATTTATTTATACAAAATTATGTTAAATTAAAGAATCATTTTCCAGCATCTTCTATTTGGTAACAAATTATAAAAATAACATCGATGAAATTAATATAATCTTTCTTAATATTTTATAATTAAGATGAAAAAGTTGACAGATAAAACCTATTCGTTTAAATACAGATATAAATAAAAACAAAACTGAAACAGGAACAGTCAAGATAATGCTTTTTCTATCATCTAAGAGCGTATGTGGAATACTGTATATTTTTCGAATAGTAAAGTCACCACTTGATTATTTTATTTTCATGTTGATAAAACAATTTTAAAAGTTTTCTTTTTCTAATCCCAATTTAGGGGGCCCGTTTTCTGTAGGAGCGTCGAATCTTTAATATTATTGTAATTCGTTGTGGTTTTTTTTTTTTTTTTTTTATTTGTTTAGAGATCAGTTGAGCTTCTGCTACTGATTTGGTATTTTAAATTCTAGTTTGAATTTCAGCCCCTCAAAATTAGTAACCATGTATAGTCGATGCCATAAATTTGACCTTAAAAAATGGTCTAAAAAATTCGACTTTTAAATGATATCAGATCCGTGTTATCGTCCAAAAATCTCTATAATTAATTTAAACACAGATTTTTAAAAATGTGTGTTTATATATAACCTATATAAACACACATTTTAAATTCTATAGGTATTAGGTTAAATTCTATAGGTAATAGATAAATTCTAAATTCAAAAAATTAGGAATGTAGGCTATAGCATAGGAAAAAAGTGTATAATACTATGAAAATGTACTGTACAACGACAAGATCAAATCATTATAATATGCCGCCTACACCTGTTTAATAATTTTCCTTATCTCAACTAACTGTCTATATTAATTTAAGTTGTTTTACAAACTAATAGTGTATTATAAAGTTTTTTAAATATTGTATTTATTATTGAAAAATTTATATACATAAAAGTATTTTGTAAATGTGTACATCTGAAAGATATATGTAGAGATATGTAGAGTTAAATATAGAATGAAAACAGCCTTTGCATTTTTCTTTAGATTATATAAGCAAATCAATTATAACTGTTTTTTTTCTAAACTTAAAACTTATCTCTTTAAACTTACTACATTATTGGGCTGCAATTTATAAAAATTGTAGACCTATAAATTTCCACTATGGTACGTCTGTCTATATGTCTGTCTTTCCTTAATCTCGAGAACGGTGGTAGGTAAATGAAGGTCAAGATTAGATGTAGATGTAATTCAAGACAAAATTAGGGGCAGAAGGCCCCGATTAAATAACGTAACTTCCGGTTTGCATCGGAAAATTTTTCCTGTTTAAAGAGTTAAATGACAGTATGACTCTGTTGCTAACAGAAAAAGTATGATGTACAGGGAAAACTCACTACTAATTTGAGGTGGAGAGCATGAATTTTCAATTAAATAAATTTTAAAAATATGATGAAAAATTGCAGACTGGCACTGTGGTGATGGCAATGTTTCAATAGCATTTCTCCCCAGTCAAATATTTATGACATTAAATTACCATAACTGGAAATTTTATATATATACACTCTTGATCAGTTGAAGAGCAAACACTCAAAGGTCTTTCTTAAAAAATAATTTATCAAAATTGATAAACATAACAAATAAGTTTTCCGCTCAAGGTTCTCTTTTATATATACATTGTCAAAAATCATAGGATTTTATTTGGCGAAGAGAATGTTTGGCTCGTATCCAGCCAAACATTCGCTTGTGAATTTGCGTTATCTGTCAAAAATTATCAGGAAAAATTTTCCTCTTTCACATTATAAAATCATATTCCAGTCTTGTCTAAAAAGAAGAAAGAAAAGTGTTCATCTCAAATTTTATTAAAGTAATTTATACTTTAAATTTTATATATAATAATAATAATAATTAACTACATACAATTTATATTGAATTACTACGAAAGCATAACATTCTGTCATAACCTGTTTTATGTCAAATATGAAACAAATATAGTATATAAAGAAAAATAATTGGAAATTCAGTTGGATGATAAGTTAATAAATTAAAAATTCGTATTTCAGTTATGTTGAGGGGAAAAGATATTGATGTTTTAATACATATAGTGATCGTTTAATTTAAATAAAAATGAGAGAATAGTTTTCTTTTTGCTATTAAGTTTTTAGTACTTTAAGTCTGATAATTATCATCCTTTTAATTAATCTTTTTTAATTAATATGATGATGATACTAATTAAATGATGTTTTTCTGATAATTGCTTTCCAAATTTGTAAAACAATCAATTCTTTGATATATTTCCTTCGTTAAATTCTTTTAAAAAGTATACTCAATTGCAATTTTTATTACAAAAATATGTTTTTATTTTTAAATCTATAATATTTAAAGATATGAAAGATAATATAATAAAATCAGCCAGATAGCCGGGTGATGTCAGCGTAGTCAGCATAACCGGTATTTGCGAGAAGCGACAAGAATATTTCGATAATCGCTAATATTTTGTCGCAATTGTTTTCTAAAATAAATAGTAAGTCTCGGAACGTTTGCGATGCGACAAGAATTTTTTTCAGTTAACTCGTTCTCTCTTATAATTTATTAGAATTGATTCTATGTAGTCGCAGCGACTAGCGACTGAAGCGTAACCTCTACTATACCTAACGTGACCAGACGTCCCGTTTTGAACGGGACTGTCCCTTTTTAGAGTTACGAGTTCCGGTGTCCCCGAAATGAACTCTGGGACGCAAAATTGTCCCGTTTTCTGAAACCGCGCGAAAATTTGAGTAGACGAGCCGGCCGGACGGCCGTCGCGCCGGCGGCCGAACGCGATCGGTGTGCGAGAGCAAACCGCGTCGTCGGTTGACGCGACGATAGCCGAGAGTGGCGAAGACGTCATCGCTCGCGCTTTGTTGACTAATTGTTTGGCAGATTTTTCGTTCGCCCACTTCTCGATATTTGTTTTGTTGTTGTTTGATGCTCGTGTACCTAGTAAATAACTTAAACTTCTTTTGTTTTGGAATCATAAGTTAAAATGCCGAAACGCAAGTATACGTTCAATGTTAACTTACAAGCAAAATATCCGTTTATCAAGCAAATAAATACTCCCTCAGATGTCAGATGTGAAAAGTGTCGTACAGAATTTAGCGTTTCCCATGGTGGTGCCAGTGATATTGAACAGCATTTAAAGTCTGAAAAACATAAAAATGCCGATCGTACCGCCGCTTCGAGTTCTTCGATGTTAACCTTTTTCAAGAAATCGGACGCACCAACTTTAAAGGATTTGGATATCGCCGCGGCAGAAGGCGTCTGGGCTTATTACACGATACAAGAAAACCACAGTTTTCGCTCTAATGATTGTGCGTCGAAATTAATTCAATCATGTTTTGATCCCAAATTTACATGCACGCGTACGAAATCAGAAGCTATTGTAGTAAACGTTTTGACGCCTACAGCAATGAAAGAATTAAAAGATGATTTTGATAAGTCCAATTGTATTACAATACTAAACGACGCTTCAAACCACGGTAACAAGAAAATATACCCTATTCTACTGCGCTTTTTTCAACCTTACGTAGGTGTGCAAGTAAAAATTTTAGATCTCCAAGACCAACCAGGGGAGACTTCTGACATCATTGTCGATTATTTAAACCAAGTGTTGACAGATAATAATTTGACAGCAAAAGTCGTGGCATTTTGCGGAGACAATGCCAACGTCAATTTCGGAGGTGCGGCTAGGCGAGGAACTAACAATGTGTTAACGAAATTGCAATCATTACTGAAAAAGCCATTGATAGGTATTGGATTTGGAGTCCATGTAATTCACAATGCAATAAAATCTGCTGCAGACAGGCTACCCTTAGTTTAAGAAAGCATTATTGTGAAGATATATTCATTTTTTTATATTTACACGATTCGAGTTGAAGCTCTAAAGGAGTTTTGCGCAGAAACTGAAACGGAATATCAACAAATGCTCGGCTATAGCAAAACTAGATGGCTTGCTCTTATGCCTGCCTTGGAAAGGGTTTTAAAAATGTATCAGCCATTAAAAAACGACTTTTTGAGTATTGAAAAATGTCCCCTGTTACTAAAAACTTTTTTGAAGATCCCACATCCGAATTGTGGCTTTATTTTTTACACGCTCTGTCAGCAAGTTTTCATCAAGCTGTATTGAAACTGGAAGGTCAGACTGTATCGGCAATTGAAGCTGCAAAAGAAATCAATCAACTAAAAGACAATTTGACTCAGAAACAGACCAATCAGTTTCTTCTATTTATGGTCCGTCAATTAATAGTGAAATCGAAAGATAATGTTACTGACATAGATGAAGAGTTTGTGAAAAGGGCGGGTACAGAGTTTTATCAAACAAGCCGTGAATATCTGGAGCAGTGGACTTGCTTTCTTACCAAAGAAATGGAGATATTTTATTGGGCAGATTTAAAAAAGGTCCCGCATGGGAAGACGTTCAAAAATCTCTGGATGTATTAATTGAAAAGGAATATATTGACTGTAATAAAGATGCAGAAGTTTTTGACGAATTTTCGTTAATTTGTAACTACATTACATCGGATAAAGTAACCAAATGGAATAATCTAAATGTTTCCACGAAAACTCGTTGGGTGGAAGTATTCAAACACTTTCAAGCCAACAATCTTCAGCATGAAAACTTTTCTATTTTAATTGAATATATTTTATGTTTGCCTGCTACAAATGCTCCAGTAGAAAGAGTATTTTCTATGATGAACAAATTGTGGCCATCTGAGAAGACCCAGTTACAAATTTCAGTTCTAAAGGCGATGTTGATAATTAAGGTGAATATAAAAGAAACGTGCCAAGAGTTTCATTCTTACTTAAAATCATCACCAGCTATATTAAAGCAAATGTGTTCCTCTGATAAATATAAACATAACTAAACGTTTCGGGTATATATATTTTTTAATTCGTAACTTTTAAGCTAACTGACTTTTTCTGAATAAATAACTTTAAAAAAGTGTTTTTTTTATTGACTACCTGTTAATTAACCTAAATAAACCAATGTCCCGTTTTGAGTCAAAAAATAAATGGTCACGTTAACTATACCCGGAAAGTAATATTAATTTTTTTTGTGGCTAATAAAGAAATTAGTGATAACTACTTGTATTTCTTTTCTTCCTCCCGTAATTTTAATATTGGTTAATCTTAAACTAGATGTAATTTTTTTTAATCTAATATTAGCTTATTCAAAAATTTTTAAATTCATTCCTATTAGATATTTCTATAGTTATTTATTTATAATAGTTGAAATGAAAAAACAAAGCTTTGAGAAGCATGAGGAAATTTTGCAAATTAATATATATTTCGTAAATATATTTATAATAAGGTATTTTAAGAATTATAAAAATTATGCGTTAATTTCTTAATATAAGTAGTTTTAAAAATTGCCAACAGAGGGCAGCAGTATACTGGTTATTATAAGGAGATTATTGGTGTTAAGGCCGAACCACATCGTCATGTGAGCCTGTTGGGTCAGTGGTTAAAGTGCCAGCCTATTGCAATGGGCCACCCGAGAACAAAACCGGATGAGTCTAAAAATATTAGAGATTAGTCAGTCTGTTGGGCTTCATCCTTCACCATTTAAGGGCATCCCATCTATAATGAACTTGATTAAAAAGCTCTCTTAAGCAATATATATAGAGTCTGTTACATAATTTTACTGTATTTATTTACAAAGATACTATGGCCATAGTATAGGCCTTTTCCGAGTATCTAAAAGTAATGATAATCTACCAGTTCTTGACTTTTATGATATATCAATGATTGATGTGCCTTAAATAAACAGGTTATCCAGTTATCTTCTCGCCGTTGTCTTTTTCATAACAAGTTTCAATAGGGAAAACATTTCAGCCGGATAGATGAGACGGTTAAGGCGTCAGTCTGTTCTGAGGACTTTGGATCGAATTCGTCCCAGACACCTAGAAATTTTTAATGGACGGTCCGTCTCGGATACATTGGATCCTGTACCTCATTGTTTGGCAGCCCTATTATGGGCCTGACCGACCTAAGTATGGAAAAAAGGCACTTTTCAGTGCCTAAGGGCAGAAACGATTGATAAAATAAAGCCATGGAACATGATAGGAATCTGCCAATGAGGATGCCTCTCGGGAAGACTTTTTATGAGAAACTGGCCTGTTTAGAGCCTCGTTCGTTTCATCTCCAAATGACGTATTCAAAGTGTACCCGAATGGCGTAATCAGTATGGAAATCAAACACATTCAAACGAACATAACGGTGTGTCTACTCAATTTGTACATGCGTAATCATGCATAAATCCGTTAAATTTTCTTATTTCAATTATTCCAATAAAAAACACCCCAATAAAAATTTAATCGAAATATATCATTATAAATATTATATAATACAGTGTAATAAAGTGACCGATATGAAGTCATAAAAACTAATAATTAATGTAATTCCCATAGCTAACTCACATTTTTGGTTATTTGATACTCATTTAGTATTTGGAATGATGAGTATTTATTATTGTTGTACTTGATAAATAGGTTTTCTCCTAAATTATAACAATAGTCTCATCGTCTATTGTATGCTCATAATTAGCATTAATTACAGATTAGTATTTTCTGATAAATTGTAAGCATTCAACAGATGATGAGACTAATTTTATAATTTAGTAAAATATCGAGTACTATAATAATGAATATTCATCACTCAAAATGCTAAATGCATTAATTGAGTACTCATTATTAAGCCTAGACGAAATAGTAATATATATTAACTTAGATCCATTCACAGTAATCACCCTTAAAAATATATTGTGCTTACATTACACAAACAATTGGCCAAAATGTAACTTCTAATATATCTATAATTGGATGATCATCATAAAAGAACAGTAAATACAGAGTGTCCGAGAATGATCTTCATTATTATAAAATTTCATTTTTAAAAAATCGAATCGTTCTATCAAAATGAGGTTTTCGATAAAAGAAAGGTTCACTCAAAGTTTTTATTACAAATGTTAAGACAAAAGCTGAAGTTCTTTTCTTTTACGTACATTCAGCAAATCTTAACATATTCTCCTTTAGTTGCATGAAGAATGCCCAATTGATAACTGATTCGTTTCCAGGTTCTTTTTCAATGTACAGTACATCCCCTCGCTGGGCAGTTTTCTTATGTAGTTGCGCGTTATCCTATGGGCAGAAAGTTCAATTGCCTGGGGCCCCTACCAACAGGGTATTCAAAACCAATCTTTTTATAAACTTATTACTGTAGTAAGATTATCGAAGTTTAAATTTTGGTTATATCTGGTAGCTTAAATTGTCGGTGTGGCTCAGGGTGCACCGGTGCAGCGTAAAACTTAAACCTGCTAGAGGTCGCGTTAAAACGAACGAGGACACCGGGGGATTCTCTTAAAATTCTCCCGAAGAAAAATGTTTGAAGTCAACACTATACATGACCCCTAATTCAAATTAGCCTGGGCCTCATGAAGTTTTAACGCGTCATTGTCTTTAAGTAATTTTCAATGTTTCCTAGATAATGGATTGGCCACGGGGACAATATTCTGGTCTCTAGATCTCCCGACATAACCCCACTGGATGTTTTTGTGGGATTATGTGATATAACATTACTGTTTTAAAAGAAAAAAAAAACCTTTTGTTTTCCTCTCTAATGTTACACAGAAAATACTAAAAAACACTTAGCAAGAAATCAGTTATTAATTGGGCAAATAAAAGATCACATGTTGAAGTTTATTGAATGTACACAGAACAAGCTTTTATATTAATTTTTGTACTAAAAATGTTGAGTTAATCTTTTTTTTTAATCACAAACTACATTTCTTTAGACCTCTTCGTTAATTTTTAAAGAAATTTTATAATAACGTAGACTTTTCCCAGATACTCTGTATATTGTCATTTATTTCGTTTGTTGAAGAAATTGGCTCATACTTTATTTTTTATTTCAGTCTTTATTTTGAACACTGAAATGAACTTAATAATAAACAATCCAAAATTACTTTTATGGAAATATTTGTCGTACAAAAATGTCTTTTTGTGTTATGGCTTTCTTTTATACTTCAAACAGATGTGCATCGCTACATTGCCTCCTAAAATAGTGTTTAACTTCTTATTTGCATTCTAAAGTTTGAGAAAATTCATCCTACTGCCATTACTGTCATTTATTTTCATCACGAGATCGCAATATTTATGTTTTAGCATGTCTGACTCCTTCTTCGTCGTCTTGCCAATGGTCGAAAACCAGTTTGACATCCGTAAACAAAAACAAAAAAAATAGCACATATGTGAGATCGAACTAAATAAATTTATATTAATTTGAAATTTCACATTTGTGATACCTTGTTGACATAGTATAACAATAATATAAATAAAAAATAAACTAATAACACTCTCAATACAAATCTATTTTAACTAAGTATAAGCACAATAAATGACTATTAAAATATGAAAACAGAATTTTTTTGGAATTTTAGTAATCTCACATTCAGTTTTTCTTCGCTGAAGCTATTATAACACAAGGCCACAGATAGCGACGCCGCTTTTCAAGGGTAACTCGTTATTTTACAGTGATGCAATACAAAAAGTTTAACTTCAATTTACTCTTTACTCTTTCATATACTGAGTTTTCTGGTCATTCTCCGCCTTATAATAATAATCATGACAATGTGGAAAAAACTGAGATTAAAACAGAAAAATAATAATAATTATGTCTTTCTAATATATTCTTAATTTGTTAATTTTAGTTATCCTTCACTTATCAATAATATGTATTGAATTTAATAAATAGCTATTAAATTACCGATTGTTTTGAATAAAGTAGCTCTTATTCTTTATTATTAGGTAATATGATATATTTAATAATATATCTAAAGCTTTTGTCTTAATTCTGTCTTTATTCTCTTATATATATTCTGTTTCTTGATTTTCCTTTAGAATAAGATAAAACTTGATCTTTATTTTTTTTAAACTGGATGATAAAGTATTATAGAACTACTGTATATTATCCATGTATTATCCTTTAAATTGCTATTCTAAGCCAGGAATAGAATAGCAGTTAAAAGTAACACCGTTAACACTATCTACATCAAATATTATAGGATACATCAGTATAATTGTAAGATCATTAACTTGGCTTTTTCAATTACTGTTTCTTTTATACTATTAACAAATGTTTGGAAATAATTGGCATTTTCTTATAAATGCATGAACCATTATAACATTTCAATATGAAAAAATTTCTTATATCATTATATCCCTTTCACTTGTTGAAAGAAATTAGCCATATCATAACTTAAAATGTCATAACTTAACAGGTCGAGATAATTTATTATTAATGCAACACATTAGGCAAGTGCTAGGTTGATATGGCCTTTTTTGAAGTAGTCCGCATCGAGATTCCCATCAATTTATTAGATAACACAGTACGGTTGATTTCTTTCAAATCTAATAAATTGGTTATTGTGTATAAACATTTGTTATTTTACAAAATAATCAGTATGTGTGGTTAATGTGTAAAATACATGCAATTAATTATTTTCACCGGTTATTCTACAAAACAACCAAACCTTTTTGATGAGTGATAAATTGTAAAGTACTGGACACGATATTTTATTGTTACCATTTTTAAACGACAACACCTCCTACTAGTTGGAACAGGACAAACTGTCGTGACATTTCGAATTAAAGAGTATTTTATGCCTTTTGCATGGAATACTCTGTAATTCGAAATGTCATGACAGTTTGTCGAAAGGCATTTTCTCTTGCAGTTGCTGTTTCTTGTACCCATGACCATCTGTAATAAACAATTTTCTGGCACAGTAGCGAAGAGACACAATAACAACGTCTTCTAAATATAGGTCTCTTGACAAATGACAAACTGGCTCCTCGAATACTTTTGAGTCAATCGTGTTTTTTGGTACCAAGCCCATACATCTCGCCATCACCATCCACCTGCAGAATGACCGCTAGAAGATCCTTGAGTCACTCCTCCTGTCGACAGTCCTGTCTTCCAAGAACTCGCAGTTTTACGGTATCTCCGATCTTGCCCCTTACGTAAACTTTCGCAAGGGTTGGCAATATGCGCACATGTAACCAAACGCGGGAGACGTCACTTAGGACTGGGACAGGTTCAAACTTGCAGAAACGTGACTTTAATCACAGAGTTCTGGTTATTATTCATAATAACAGGTTATTGTGCCCAATTTTTTTCCAAAATCATGAATATTCCATCACACTCACCAAAACTGTTGGCTATTATGCAGAATACCCGGTGATTGTGCATACGAGGGCTGTTCGGAAAGTTCGTGGCCTGAAATAGAACAACAAACAAAATAATGTTAATACTTTTTTTATTTTTCAATGTAGTCTCCTTTATTAGCAATGCACTTATTCCAGCGATGTTCTAGCTTTTCTATGCCATCACAATAGGTCGATTTGTCAAGGTGTGCAAAATACTTGTTCACTTCAGAGATGACTTCGTCATTTGAGTGGAATCTCTTTCTAGCCGAAAATTTTTTTAGGTTTGGAAAAGAGTGGAAGTCACGGGGGGCCAAATTAGGTGAGTACAGTGGATGTGGAACTAATTGGAAGCGAAGTTCGTTTGCCTTTTGTTCAGTGATTCTGGCGGAATGTGCAGGTGCATTATCGTGGTGAAACAGAATCTTTTTCTTCTTCAAGTGTGGCCTCTTTTCTTCGATATCTTTCTTCAGTTTTTGCAAAAGTTCACAGAAATAAACAGCTTTGATGGTCTTTCCTCTTTCTAGGTAGTCAATAATGATGATTCCTTTAGCATCCCAAAAAATCGAGGTCATCACTTTCCCCCCGCTGATGGAACTGTCTTTGCCTTCTTTCGTGATGGCGAACTGTGATGTTTGCGTTGCTTCGACTGTTCTTTCGTTTGAAGAGTGTAGTAGTGGACCCACGTTTCATTAGTAGTCACAAACCGACGCATGAAATCCTGTGGGTTTTTCTGATAGAAGACCAAACACTCCTTTGTCATCAAAGTGCGAACACGTTTTTGCTCGGCGGTCAGCAGACGCGGCACCCGCCTTGCTCAGACCTTCGTCATGCCCAAATTTTCGGTTAGGATGTGGTAAACTCGGTTGATAGAGATGCCTGTTGTCTCAGCTATCTCACACGTTTTCAAACGGTGATCTGCTAACACCAAATCGTGAACTTTGTCGATATTTTCTTCAGTGACAACAGTTGACGGCCGTCCGCTGCGAGGGTGACTCGTGCAGAGAGTGTGGAAGATGACCTTCCGCAGTCTCTCTGCCAGATTTAAAAAGGGGTGTCCATTTTTCCACAATGGCGTACGAAGGAGCAGACTCTCCCAAAACTTCATCCATGTCAGCTTTGATTTGAGATGGGGTCAACCTTTTTTTCGTCAGGTGTTTTACGACTGCACGAGTCTCCATTTTTTTCCATTTTTGACAAAGCATGTGCACACTGACTATTTGATAAGCTGTTGTGAAAAAAACTTTACGACAAATCAAGCGGAAATTCGTATCGTATGTTTAGCAAAGAGGACTGAATTATTCCCGCCAAAAATTAAATTGATCGCAGCGCCGCATATAGGCAAGGCCGCGAACTTTCCGAACAGCCCTCGTATGTACCGGATTTATCGATTTAACCGTAGGAACAGTTTTTTTTTTTTTTTTTTTTTTTATTTAGGAAATTTATCATTTCCCCTTTCGGGGATCAGAATGCCCCTCTGTTCCGCAGAGCACTGCAGAGGGTTCCTAAACTTTATTACGATCTGAACCAGAGGTTCTCAAACTTTTTCGATTCACCGCCCCTTTTTGTTCCATAAAGTTATACCCAACGCCCCCTGACCCATCAGTGACCCCAACTTTTGCCTTTGGCCACCGTTCAGTACCCTGCCTCCAGCGCCCCCCTAGATTTACTCACCGCCCACAAGGGGGCAATATCGCCCACTTTGAGAACCCCTGATCTGAACTTTACAACATAAAACAAAAAAGACATAGTAAATAAAATAAGTTAAATACAGTTTTATACATTGGTGCATGTCAGTTGGTCTTACAATTAGTAGTGGTCACTTGCTACTTAGAAGACATTGGGAGACTTATCCCGTTGTTATGTTAGCTCCTCTTGAATATGGCTTTAGAAAGTCTTGACAGTTCCGGTAAAAGTGATCTAGTCCGTATAAGCCGTAGGAACAGTTGTCTCAACGCGTCTGCTAGACCTAAAACACGGGCCAGTCCTCTTTTGACATCGTCTTCAGAATCATCTCTAACTTCTTCAAATAGCCATTGATTAGCCGAAACGCTGGGCCCGCAGCTCCAATTTTAGATAAGAGAGCAAAAAAAAAAAAAAGTCATATAGAGCAAGGTCCGGCCTCCGGCCTGTACGACACACAAGTGGCATACAACTCGATAGGGACTATTTCAAAAATGCCATATCAACCTAGACACTGCCTAATATATTTTGTGAGTAATAAATTCATTCTCACTTTTTATTTACTTATCTTCGTTTAACTTTGACCTTTCCTTTATATTTATTATACGTGTGCCAGTACTAAAGGACATATTCAATATTTATAATGATTACATTGAAAACATTTACAAATTGTTCTACACATATTATTAAATCTATTTAAAAAGTTAATTTTAATATTTTTAATTAATAGCATGTTTACTTATATTGTCGCGCGGGTAGAATAACTGACGATTCTCTTGAAAATATAGCCCGCGCAGCAAAAGAGTAGACATGAGTCAGCTTGAGCTGGAAGAATCTAGATCAGGGATGGCGAACCTGCCCAAAGTGGCACGTAAGGAAAAATCATCTGGCATGTAATGTAGTACCATGCGATTTTGATTTATCATCTGTCTTTTTCATTCATTATTTTGGTTTATCACCAGATAATTCTTTTTTCAGCCAGATGCATTTATTCTAATTAAAGCATATTCGTTTGCTTTCTTTAAATATCGTTATTCAAAATATAAAACTTTGGCACTCATAAGCCCCTTTAAATCTAAGTATGTTTAATATATGGCACGCGAGCTCAAAAAGGATCGCCGTTCCTGATCTAGATGAAAGGGATGGAGAAAGACATGTGGCTACAACTTGGGAATTGAGACATGGATCTTATCTCTGTCATCTGGTTTGATTTTATATTTTAAAAACGTTTTTATACTATTTTTATCATAAATAATTTTTTCTTACTTTTTTGCAAACTTTATTACTTATTCTTAATTCTAACGTTATTCATTCGTTAATCACATATCTATTTCCATCCCTTTCATCTGACAGTCCTTTCTAGCTCAGGCTGATTCACGTTTAGCATTTACAGTTTTTTATTTTTATAAAATTCATCTCTACCTTGAAAATTAAACTTTTTGCCATTTTGTAATAATTAATTATATTAAACGTTTTTAAATAAAATATCATAACAGATGGCGATCTATTATGGACATGTTAAATGTTGTTGGGAGAAATTGAGTAACTCGTTGCTGCGTGTTTTTAAAAGATCAGCGTGTTCTTCTCTTGACGAAGGTCCACCAAAAAACCGCTTTGCGGCGATATATTTAGTTATTAAAACGATAAATATTAAATTTATAAGTTAAATAAAATTGAAGTGTTTTTTCAATAAGCATTATCAATTTCAAATTATGATCAACATCGCCACATAGCGCTTCCACTTGCAAGTCCTATTTTTTGTGCTCCCTACGGGTTAGTGTAAATATACCGTAAATTCCTATTTTTTTATTACCATCAAATCTGAAATCAAACTCTTGTAATTTCAGTTTTGATGGTGATATTAATCCTATTTTACAGACAGTGCTATACAGGGCCGCTCAAGCCTGCAAACAGGACACGCTTGCATGGCCCTGTATAGGACTGTTTGTAAAATATGATTAATGGGACCGCTTATATTCTTCATTACTTAATTAACGTTCTTTTATAAATTATAATTAAAAACAGTGAATAAATATTGTTAAAGTGTATAAATGTAACTAATTCATACAAATTACGTGATAAAAACGAGTTGTTTCTCATAACTTTTTATTGTGTTTATTAATAATCTTAATTAAATGTAATATAGAAGAAACTTGAACATTGTTTATCTGTTGGAAACGATTTATAATATAACTTGAATATAGAAAACAGTTTGCAATTTTCATTTAGCCTCTGTACAGCTTTAAACGTTATGCAATTAAGTGACTCAGGGCTGTTGAGAGTGGGAGCTGAAGATTTCTCTTCACATCCGGAAAAAAGTTAGTGGCCCGTACAGAAAATAAAATCTATAAAGCTTTTTATTAATAAAGAAACATTTAACGTATTTCATTTGTTCAAAAAATAAATAAATTAATAATAATAATAATAATAATAATAATGGCAAGAGGGACAAGCTTTACCCCCGTGTCCCACACATGCCTTCAATGGCCCTGAAGAAATATAATAAATTTTTTTTTAGATTTTAATATTTTTAAATTCATATCATCGAATGTTTGTATTAAAATAAAAAAATCACTTCTCTATAAAATTCGCTTGTCTTAATTTAAAACTGTCTGCGGGGAAAATTATTCAGATATAACCAGGTAGAATACCTGGTAATAGGAGAATCCCACTACCCACCTAGAATCCTGCAATGGAAATAATCTACCAGAGTAACATTTCACAAGTTATTAAAAAAAAAAAAAAATCTGAGGAGAAATTGCCTGGGAAAGAACTGTTTGGAGGAAATCTGCCTGAGGAAGAATTGTTCGGAGAAGATTTAACCGGGGAAGAACTGTCTAGGAAAAAATTATGCGGGGAAGAATTGTCAAAGATGAATTGTCGGGGGAAAAATTAACGGGGAACCGTCTCGGATATGTCGTGTTTCGTTCCTCATCACTCGGCCGCCCGCATTGAGCCTGGCCGAATCCACGATGGATAGAATTAAAAGTCCCACAGGACTGAAAAACCTAAACTGGACAAAAATAAATAAATAAACGATAGAAAAAAATTCAAATTCGAATTATTCCTAAGGATGAAAATAAGATTATTCAGAACGGATTGAGTCAAGATTTCCCAAAGCAATAATTTACGGATTGTTAATTTAGTTGCTCTGTTAGTTGTCATACCAGTTTATTTGAACTTAAGCAATTTTCCAGGTCTATAAATAACTTACAAATAATTTATCTATAGTCTTAAAAGCTTATTTAAATATCAAATATACTTCATGATTTTTTTCCTAAATCAGCATTCATCACGTGAAGGATCTTGATTCGTTCTGTTACGAACCAGGAAATGACTTACAGCAGTAAGATATTGTTAATCTAGTTTTAATCTTCTTTGGTTTTAAACTATGTTTTTAATTATTATGTATTAAACATCACTCTTTTAAATACCGATATAAAGTTATATGAAATTTAAATTTCAATAATGTTCTAAATTATACGGATACAGCCTTTAGTTGGTTGAAATTTCAAATTTAAAACCAATTACAATATTTTAAAGAATAGTCTTTGGAATTAATGTATGAATATTTTAACAAACATTTAATTTTGAAATCCGATGTTACTGTTCTTAACAGGAAAGACTGTAATTTAGTAATTTAAAACAACTTTCATTGCATCATAATTCAGTCTAAAACTGTAAATCAAAAGAATCTCTTTTTTTGTGATAATCATTGTTATTAATATTATTAAAAACACGCATGAATAATTATTAGATAATTTTTTATAAAAATATTTCTTTAATATTATATTCTTTTTTCTACTCCAAGAATTGTGTTTTTAAAGAATTAATTTATGATTTAAAAAATTTATATATATACCATAAAAAACTTTTCATAAACTATTAATAATTAATAATTTTACTTTTAATTATTGTATTATTTGTAAACATATAAATTTTAAATAAATCTTTAATGACGATTTTGATACGCTGTTTCCCTTTCATCTGACCTTTAAGACATGACGATTTTCGCTCGAGGTAGATTTCATCTTTTTTCTGGTAGTCCTTAACAGTTGTAGAAACAAATTAACAAATTAAAACAGACTATAATCAAATATTAATCTATTAACAGTATCGCAAATTAGTTAATGCTTAACTAAACCACAGTTAAAAACTTCTAAATATTTAATTGTCTTTTTTTGCACATCTAAAATCCTAAATATTCCAAGTGTATGAATAACCGAAGAGAATATTAGAAATTTTTATTTATCGGTCAACCAAAAAAAAAAAAAAAAAAAATTACATTAGATACATAATGCAAATAAATTTTAGAAACATATAAATGAATTATCAATTTTTATTTTTCACTTTTATACATTGAAAATATCGAATACATCATTTATATTCATATAAAACACTTAATAATATTCATTCTATATACTCTTTATTTCGTTTTTGTTTGGTCTATTCAGATCTATTTTCATTTATTCTATTATCTTATTAACCAATTTATTTATTTATTTTATATATTTTATTTTCATAAAAACATTCAAATATCAGAAAAAAATTTACAGATATTATTTGTTTTTGTTTTTGTTTTAACGAAATAAAACAAATTATCGCACGAAAAAATTGTTCATTTGAAACGAGTAGGTTATTGGCCCATTGGTCAATGGCTTTACAGAAATAATTTTTCAAGGTTGAGTTATTCCATACTTTAAATTTAATTTGTACTATAAAAAAAAACTGTGGAACCATCAAACGATTTTAAAATTAATATTTATAGCAAAAAGTATGCGTATATATTTTAAATAATTTTTCATTTAGATAAGTATTTTTAATCTAAGGTAAAGGTATACATTACAAATGATAAGCACTTGGAACCAATAGTGTATCATTAAGCATAGCTTTTCTTTCAAAATTCATTAATTATCATTATAAAGTTTACAGATACGCAACATAACAATTATCGACTTTTAATACAGCAATAATAAATTCTTGCCTTATGTGTAACTATCACAGCGTGTTTGATTATTATCATTTACATATCTTTTAATTCATCATCATCCTCGCCCTGATACAAAGTATTAAATGTTTTTAAGAAAAGAATAAATTTCTCTACAAGATTCAAGAATATTTTTACAGATGTGTTTCTATCCTTTCTATTTCCGACAAATAAAACATCATAAAAATAACCACAGAAGATAATTATGAATGAAAAATATAAAAATATATTAAAAAATGCACATCCAGCAGACATGTTGCATTTTGAGCCTGTTAATTGTAAATCTATAGCTTTTACCGTAATCAAAAAGTCGAGAATTATTCTGAATATTTGCGCCATTATGATAGCTGTAGTTAACGAACGTGGCTTTCGAATTCCTAAGCTTTTCAATGTGTAGCTACCGTATACAGCTACATTAATAACATAATCGGCAATAGCGTACCATAATATTTCAGATGGGTGAAGACCGTAAGTATAAAAGGCCAACACCATCATGCACATACGGTAATAACTATAAAAGGAAGCATATTCTTTCTTTCTAAAGGTAGAAAATAGTCCGTCAGCTAATTGAAATGACTTCAGTATAACAAACAACCATACCCAGAAAATTGCACTTTGAGGAGCTACAGAATGCAGATCTTTGCACAAAGATCCTTCGGAACCAGTTTTTTTAAGAATATAATACATTGCAGAAGCCATTCTGGATGCTCCAAAAAGACATATTGCAGCAAAAGCTGTGTTCCATAATAATAAAATGCGACGAAGATTGATGGGTGGAACAGTCTTCATATAATTGCGACATATATAACCAATTATCATATAAACGACGCTACTGTATAAAATCAAATAACGATTTTCCAAGAACCATGCTGATGAATCTTTAGCATTAATAATTTTCTCAAAGAACAGTGCCGATGGGTGCGAAATTTCAGCTTTACTTGACATTTTCTCTGTTTATTGTATCTAAAATAAATTTATAATTTATTTATATTTTCATTAAAAATATAAGTAAATATTTTAAGTTTTCAGCACTAATATTAATTCATTTATTTTTGGAAATCATAAAATATATTAATGCGAATATATGATTAATATATTTTAATAATAATACATTTAATATATTTTCAATATATATCATAACAATGTAATTAAAGTTCCTTTTTTCTCAGTGAATACATGGTAGTTCAGCAACCTTACTCACTAAAGGAAAAATATGTTTTAAAATTTAGGTTTCCTTTGAGGATATACATATACTATTTTCAATTTAGTATAGTTAAATATTTTTCTTAACAGTTGTTCATTTGTTTATTGTCTGTCGGAAAATATCAGCTTTCGTTTTACAAATTCGTAATATTTTATATACGTATTTTAATTTTTAAATTTAAATTTTTATTCGTTAATTAATCAGGTAACATTCGCAGCATGAGATTATTATATAGAGTTACTGTTGAAAGTCAGAAACCAACGATATCTTTAAACAATATAAGTGCTAATAACCTAACCTAAAATTTAATTAGAAAACTGATTTTGTGTTGCGTGAAACATTCATTCACTTGTAGAATTCATATATACCCTATATAATATTGCGTATATGGGAACAACTTTTTAAGAATGTTTAACATATTCTATGCTTAAGTAAACATTTTTTTTATATAAAAATTAATATTTTCAATATAGAAATTAGGTCAATTGAAATGAGGACGGGGCCTTCCAACTTTATAGACCACTTGATGCAAAACGGTGATACAATAAACTTTATTTATTTAACTTTCCTTATTGAATAATTCTCTTAGCTAACAGTGTTTCTTAAATAGGTTAATATAAAATGAGTTTAAACTTAAACCCTTACAAAATCGGTAAATATATTTAATAGAAATTAACATATAGAATAACATATAAAAATAGCATATAAAAAGATAACAAATTTATTTCGTAGTCAGATTATCGAATGCATTTATATATTCAAAATTACAATATAATTTTTACCCTTCAACTTTAAGTACACGTAATTTAACGAAGGAGAAATTTCTCAAACAATAATTATGCCAATGCAGACAAAATTAGGTAGATTTATTTCAAAATTCTATTCTATATAAATTTTGCTGTTGAAAAACTGAAACATTTATTCAAATAACACAGATAATATTAAAAATTTGCAATAAATTTATTCGTATATATTATATATTAAATATTTTTAGTAAATGAAGAAATTTGATAGATATTTATATATCCATAGTGTAATGTAACACATTATATATAGCCTATATATATATATTAAGTGTTATATATGTATGTATTATGTATTAGAGTGTGTTAAATGTATATATAAATTATTTATCATTTGAATTAATTATATGTATATATAATTATTTATTTTTATAGAGCTAGTATTGCATGTTTCCTGCTTTGATTTATCATATTTACCATCACAATCCCATGTAAAATAACCTTGAATATACAAGGAAATGTTGAAATTTTCGATAAAATCTGTCTATACATATACGTATATATAGATATTGCCTATTTATTATATTTTTTCATATAATAACTTCCAAACTTATAAATTTTACTTCAAAAAATTCAAGGCGATCATATGGATGTATAAGACAAACAGCTATTTACATTTACAACTTTCTAATAATTTTGTTTACTTTAATTAAAATTTTATTTATATTTTAGTATAAATTATATTACTTTCAAACTCAATATCTATTTTTCTCTTCTTTTAAATTTAATTTTTAACATATTAGGCCTAATTTTTAAAACAATTCAGAATTTAGATATTACAATTTTGAATACTTATAAATAAATTTGTAATAAAATTTTTATATGTTATCCATCATTGCTCATTAAAATGTTTCAATATTGTAAACAATTACATTTTATATAAATATTAAAATTATTTATACAATTTTATTAATTTTATATATTAAACAAATTTTTTAACTATACAAGAAAATTAATTTGAATTTATTGTTGAAATTCTCTTACAATTTATTATCTTATACTAAATAATTAACTTTAAAGAAATATTCAAATTTATTCGGAAAGAATACTTAAACATATACATTTTTATTTAAAAACTTACCTTATATCTAAGAGAACTAAATAATAGAAACTAACCTTATGAAATTCAGACAAATAATATATATTACTTGTGTGATTTAAACCTATAAAACTTGGACAAGTGTTAACCAATGAAACTGCAGAATTTTACCCGTACATTTTGAGTCACGTGGTGCAAAAAGACAAATAAGATTGTTGGCTTGAATAACTTCCTTTAAAACTCGTTTGACAAGCTTTATTTTAACTTTTACCTTTCTCTGAATTGCAGCCAAAACAGGAAAATTTTTATATGTATATATATTTTTTTAATTAAAATAACGAATATTAATAAATCGATAATTCAATGTCTGTATGTGTGCACGAAGAATTATATTTATTTATTTTTTATTATAATAGTTTATTAAACAAATATTTATATTAAATAAGTAGATAGAATTTCGAATTAGTGCTTTTTAGTATAATTTCACTAGTTATGTAATAACTTATATATAAAATTTTGATTTAGAAGATATATAATTCGTATTTTTCAATTTTAGACCGGTTTTAAATTAACACCCGTTGATCTAATAAACGCTTGTATGACACACGGTTGATCCCAATTTTCTTGCAAGTGTTTTTCTTTCTTGAATAACTTTTAAAAAAATAATTAAAAAAATGTTTTTAAGAAAATGTAGGTTTTTCATGAGTTAAAGCTATTTCCATTATTGCAAAATTTAAAACAGAGTTAAGAAATATGACAAACATGTTATTTAAGTAAATTATATTATTGAATATAATAATAATAATAATAATAAAATAGTACATTTAAAATTATCTGTTATAAATAGCAGAAAATAAATTTGTTATATCTAAAAAAGAAAATAGAGTCAGAACGTTTTCCTTAATAGAATTTTGTTATTTAAAGTAATATTTTTTGAGGTGACACCCGAGGTGATAAATAATGAGCTCCCGATTGTACAAGTATTAGTATCTGGAAACTCTTCTCACTCACGTCTTCTATCTCCTGAATTGTTAACACCGTCATGCATTCGCTACCCGTGGTAAAATTTATAAGCATTGAATCAGTCAGTGATAATTACTTGAAAAGTTGGAAAGACTTCAAATAAATAACACGGCAAGCAATTCAAGGTTAATCTAGGGACAGGTGAAGCATTAAAGAGAGTTGGTTACTATCCATACAGCGCTTCTTAATGACCATTATAGGATATACCGCGCTATATCGAAAAGTACATTACGTAATAAATAATTACGTATGTATTTGTTATAGACAATATTCAAAAATTGTCTATAATAAATAAATAGCATTAAAATGAAAACATATTGACTGAAAGCGGATTAATTGAGAACTACTTATATTACAGATACAGAAGAATATTTTTTCATAATAATATTTAATAATATAAAAACATTAGATTATTTTTTAAATGAATACTTAAAGTCATTAATTTTTGAATTAAATTCTAACATTAATTAAAAGTTTGCAGTTATATATTAAATAGTAAATGTAATTTATTTAAAAAATAATAAAAAATGAATAAACAATAAACACTTTAGTTACATAACCTTAAAAAGAAAAAAAAATTTAAATCATTTACTTTTAAAGCTTATAGAGTTACATAAAATTAAAATTTTTTAAAGTAACTTGAAAAAATTCTTTTCAAGTATAAAACAGAATAAAGTAAATTATATCAAAAAGTAAAAATACACTTCGATATAATTTATAATGTAGCTTATTATTTTACAGGTATTTGTTAAAAGAAAGTAAAGATTTAAAGCAAATATTAATACAGAATGAAAGAATGTTTTCACTACAAAATATAAATAAAATAATTTCAGTTTCCCATATTTTTTAAATTATATTTTTATTTATAAATGATTCTACTTGCTTTCGAATATTCGTAAAATTTCTAAAAATATTGTTAGTTGAGATTGTTTTCTTTTCATATGTAACAGAACTTGAAATGCAGTAAATTTCTGATTAGAGTCTAAGTTTATGAAATAACTTTCTATAGACTACTAAAAGATTTATAATAATTATACCAATTATTACGCAAATTTTAGAAGACAAGTTTTGTTGAACTTTTATTAATTTAAACATATTCCAACTGAAAGCAGATAACAAAATCATGAACGTCATGAGATAACTAAGTCAATATGTATAAGTTATACTGTTTTACGAAGTGTCAGGCCTTGGTTAGAGTATTCAGTACCAGGGACAAACTTAAATACGCCGTCTTTTGGATATCTTTTCATTAGTCTGTTACAAATAATAATTAAAAGAAAACACATCTTTTATTAATATAATGCATATTATATTTTATAATATAAATTTTTCATACCCGTATGTGACAGTTTTCTATGAATTTATTAGTTCTCCCATATAACAATTTTGGAATTTAGGCACCCCATCATCTCGGCGCTGTAGATACAGTACATGCCTCTCTGCCCCTGCCTTACCACGGCCCTGTACGATAACAGAACTTGAAATGTAGTAAATTTCTGATTAGAGTCTAAGTTTATGAAATAACTTTGTATAGACTACTAAAAGATTTATAATAATTATACCAATTATTACGCAAATAATCTTATGTCAGGCATTACGTAATTCAATTTTAAATTTGTTTTTTTGGTTTAATTTTTTCCTTAGTTGAACACGGTTATGAAAAAACATTGATGAAATATTTACATTTAGGAAATTTAATTAAACAGTTCTATTATATGAATTCATAAACATGAATTTTTAATAAAACTTAATAAAGGAACTTGCTGAGCAAATATAAGTAAAACAATCATTTTATTGTATTAATATTTACTCAATAATTCTGTTTATATGAAAATTGGAACGTGAACTAATCTAACATTTTTTATTTCCCGGCTGTTATATATAACAGAGGGATGGCGATCGGTCAAATAATGATCCTCCCCCCAAGATTTAAAAATTTTTGAACTTAGGACATCTGAAACGTCGAGAAATGCAAAAGAAATTGGGGGTAATTTCTGTATGTATGAATGTTAGTGTGTGGGGGCCTGATTTTGTTCACCTTATTTGAAACTTAATAACTCCTGTGTTTTTTGTTGACAATTTCTGAAATTTTGTAGGGAGGTTTGTTTATTTGGGGATTGATGCTCTTAAATTTTGATGGTTAAAGGACGAGGTGTAGGGAGAAAAGGGGTCGTGTGTATCTCCAGTATAGTCGGACTTAATGCCGATTTTACTAGTTATTAGCATTTACAGTTTTTTTTATAAAACTCATCCCTATCCTCAAAATTAAGTTTTTTGCCATTTTATAATAGTTAAAAATTTAAAATTTTTAAAATAAAATATGATAACAGATGGTGCCACCATAATTTTAAATGTTGCCGGAAAAGTTGAGTATCTCGTTGCTGGCTTATTTAAAATAAATTTAAATTAATAAATTTAGTAAACTATTACTTTAAGCGACACAAAACAAAATAACTAAATGTAGTAATTTTGTATTAACCGAAAATTTCAATACTTTCATTCATCAAAAATAAATTTGCAATTAAATACAAAGAAAATAAAAAGGTTCTCTGACAAGTACCCGTCCATAGTTTGGGGTTTAGGCCTAATTAGTCTACGGCAACGCAACTCGTAACACATGGCGATCTGCCGAAGAAAAAATGCCTCCGGGAAATCTGGTTCCTATTTCAGTGTTACTAACGCGAAGAAAAGCAGGAAAACTTCTCATGGCCAGCAGCCCGTTGACGAAGAGCGAATCTGAGACTAACTACTAGTGTTCAACTGTTTTATCCATTCGGCCACTGAAAAGTGCTAATGTTTGTGTTCCCGTACCCGAAGTTGATAGAGCTCTAAACATTTTAACTGTGGTGACAAATGTGACAAATGATGATTTTTATCAACGGGTACAGTATAAAGCATGATATTTAAAGTAGCGATAAATATCACAATTCATGGTGTGCAATAAAACTTTCTCAGCATCAGAGGATGTGTCGATAGTTGTAAAAGTACGTGTGATGTATAAAGTACAGTACATGTACAAAATAGTCAGAATCTAAAATGCTTTCGCCTGAAAAAAGTGGTTTTTTGTAATTCTAATGGCCATTCTAATGGCCATTCTGCTTGTTAGATTTAATAGTTTGTCAGTAACCGTCATAAGCAAGACATTGAAAATAGATTTCTAATTTTCTTTATGCCCAATGTGATAAATTTTTACTCCTGTAAATTAAGGATATATCCACAATCATAATAGAAATTTTATACCATTCATAAAGCACAGGTCTACTATCAGATCTATGTCGGATAATAATTAATTATGAAAGAAATTTTGCCTTCTTTACAATTTCTTTTTAGTAATTTTTATCAAACTAAAAGATAAACTAATTAACTGTTATAAGATATATAATGGTTTAGTAATATATATAAAGTTTCAAATATTTATATTTTAAATTCAAAATTTTTAAAATATTATAAATTTACATTATATATAATAATATATAACATAATAAAAGTTAATTTAAAATTGTATATAAGAAAAAAGACTCCGTTTATATAAGCAAAAAGAAGTATTCTAAGCACTGATATTTTCAATCTTAACCAGGGCCGTGGAGTCGGAGTCGTCAAAAATCCCCCCGACTCCGACTCCTTTTTACTTTCCCAACTTGTTATGTATATAAAAAACGAAAAAAGATTTGAATCGTATCACGTTTGACTCTCCGAGTTTCTTTGCAAATCTATACGTTTGGAGATCTCTCGAACCCAAAAATGTCAAATAAAGGGAAAAATTCGCGCGTATGTTGGCGTCTAATTTGTTTAATTTCTTTATTCTATTCTGAACTATTAAACAATATCTCAGAATGAGTACAGTTTAAGAAACAAAATTTGGCACAGTAGCGTGTGTATAAAGGGCATTAATGCTATTAAATGTTGGTTCTTTATTAAAGGTCGATAGCGTAGAGACATAGAAGGGGTCATGTGTCATATCTCCAGTGTGGTCGGACTTAATATTTTAAAATCGTTATTAGCATTCACAATCTTATAATATAATCGAGATGGGTTATTAATAACAATAATACTGTAATAATAATAATGATAGGCTCAGAGTTCAAACGGTTAACAGTTGAAATTTGGTACACAGTTAGGATACATCATAAGAATGCACACTAAGAAGGGATTTTACGAAATTCCTCTTGCGGGGGGAAGAGGGAGAGGGTTAAGGATTACCCTGAAGAACACCATTTCTACCGTACTATTTAAATGCGGTATTTTGCGTTTTTGTGAAAAATCGAACATCCTTTTAGACCCATCTAAAAATTCTCTAGTCTCGGAAGAGAGGACCTAATTCTTGCACCCAGTGAAAACGGATAAAATCGGCTATAATCCAAATATCTTAATCTTCGTTATCGTTACTTCTTGTGTGAGCAGCATCTGGCTCATCTGCTAGTTTTTCATTTTTTTTATAAAACTCGTCTCTACCTTCAAAATTAAGCTTGAGTTCTAATATGAGTACAGACAGAAAAGGAAATACTACAAAATTTGAAGATGATATTTATTATGCACTGGAAAAAATAAATCACATTGACCACTTTTCAAGTTTGGATGTTAAAATGGCAATACTGTACTATCCAGACATTATCCAAAATACAACATTGATTGTCACAGCATATTTGGACCATCTCGATCCTGCATTACCGCATTACAGCGCTCCGGCACTCCAAGCATAGTCATTTCCAATCGGAAAATAATCTTGTCCGTGTTCTGACCGTCAACTACACTGCCAGACCGCATTACAGCGCTCCGGCACTCCAAACGTTGTCGCTGTCGATGTGGGTATGTATTTGTCAATATCTACACTCCAAATTTTGACACTATCATGGGATGTTTTTGTCGTTATTTGGACCCACCTCTGACCCGCCGGGCCACAAAAGAGCGCCCCAGCACTCCAAATGTTGACATTATCGTGGGATGTTTTTGTCGTTATAAAATTTGTATGTGATATATATACTATATCGATTTTTTAAGTTTAAAAAAACAGTCTTGAGGAAAATCTAAAAATTTGTTAAGTTTTAAAACCTTCAGATAAGAGTTTTCCTTTTATTTCTTAACGAAAATTTATCATTTCTGATGAAATCAGGATATAAAAAGCCTGAGCTCATCAAATTTACACAATTTTGTGGTGTTTTGATATGTTTAGAAGCATAAAGCTTGATGTTAAGCCAATTAATTTTAGTTAGCATTTTAAGGATTTTAATATTTTTAATTAGATACTAACAGTTTTTAAACTGTATTTTCAGGTAAAATGACGATGAATTATTCTCTCGCTCGAAACGAGAAAGGACTTCATCCACAGTATCCCATAGAAAAGACAATAACCGAACAGATAAATTTAATATGGATAAAAAACAATTGGCCTCAAACTTTTTATTGGTCAGCTATATACATGATGGTTATCTTCTCACTTCAGAATTACATGAAGTCCAGACCGGCTTTTAATCTACGACGTCCTCTAATTATATGGAATCTGTTATTGGCTGTATTTAGTATTTTTGGAACAGTAAGAATGTTACCTGGTTTATATATTGTATTAAGAGATTTTGGATTCAATTTTTCTGTATGTAATATAAGTTTTGCAAAAGAAAATCATCCGGTTGTACTTTGGCTTTACGTATTTATGTGGTCAAAAGTATTCGAATTCGGAGATACTCTTTTTATTGTGTTAAGAAAACAGAAATTGATATTCCTTCACTGGTATCATCATGTTGCTACATTAATATTTACTTGGTACAACGTTGCTCACGAAATATCGACGGGTTATTGGTTTTGTACCATGAATTATTTTGTACACAGTTTTATGTATACTTATTATGCAATGAAAGCAATGAAAGTTTCCGTACCAAGATACATTGCCATGTGTATTACTATCAGTCAGATCCTGCAAATGTTTGCCGGATGTTTTGTAACAATTTTAGCATTTTATAATTATCAGAAAGGCGAATATTGTGAACAGACATCGAGATCTCTCTGTTTCGCGTTTCTGTTATACTTCACATATGTTATTATGTTCTGCCATTTATTTTATAATTTATATGTTACTCCTAAAGCAGAAAAACTGAGGAAATCGAAATGATTTGAAGCGTATGATTGAAAGTGATCATTACTGTTTTCATTTTATTCAGCATTTTCGTTGACGGAAACTAAAGTAAGAATTAATAATTCAAATTGTCAACCACATTGAATTATTGTACTTCAATCTAAAAACTATTATGATCGTATTTTACGCGAAAAAAATAAGCTATGGCAGACATTATCATTGGTGTTGGTAATTTTTATCAATAAATAAACATAAAATTTTGCTAATTTACATCATGTTTTCAGTACTTAATCATCTAGTTTGTTATAAAATTATAACCCAACTGGATAAAACTCAAATGTATTGAAGGGATAAATAAAATATGTATAAGATATTTCATAAATAATCGTGCATTAAATTTTTAAGAAATATTTATATAATGTTGATATTACCCAAAGTAACTGTTTTATAATAATCGCTTTATGATTATTATATTCAATAAAAGTAAATTTTATGAATATAATACATTGAATATGCAAAAAAAAAATATATTGCATTTGTATTATTCGATGAAATCTTAAATACAAAATACAAATGTATTGTAATGACAATTAACTATTGCTCAATCGAATTGTTAAATATCAGCATAATTGTAATGTTCGAAATTTTGAAGAATTTTCTATTAGCCTAACAGACACATATTTGTGATTCAAGTGTACAAAAATTGATAAAATTTAATTTCTTTTTTCTTTTTAAATACTACTTTTTGTAATTTTTAAAATTTTGTACTTTATCTAAATTTTAATAAATATATTTTTCTTTTAATAAAATTCTTGTTTTTTTAACTTATTAAAAATATTATCATCAAATTACATTTATATTAATTATTAATATTTATTAACAATAAACATGATGTTTATGCATTTCAATTTAGAGTCTAGATTTGATTTATTCCTCATTATAAATAAGATTTTCAATATATACACAGTACTTATATATGTTATGGACTAAGCGATTATTAAGTGACGGGCATTATGAATAATTCCCGTATTAATCACATGGTCCATAACATTATATATAAATTACACGCCTGAAATTTTTCGAAATCGTGTTACTCAATTTATGAAGTTGGACGAAATCCAAATTGTTCGTATGATTTTCAAAAAGGGGAATTTTTAAAAAAATTTTTTCCGGTTAATTAAAACTTTTCCTCTCGACGTTTAAACAGGTACGAAGTTTTATTCTATACAATTTTTGTAATTTTTGAAGTATTTAAAAATATTTTTTTAACATAAAAACAGTCATTTGAGTATTTTTTAATATTTTCAATAAATAAATTATTAGTAAAATAAGAAAAATAAAATATCAGTTACCGTTAAAACTTTACAAAGATTAATATGAAGCTATTTTTACAAAATAAATTATTAGTTTTCTTCAATATTTATCCTCTATGAATTTCAACATGAAATCTATTCTTCTTTTTAGATGAAATTTCTCTTATTCTGTTATTTAATGGCATAAAATAAAAATTGCTAATAAAATATTTCTATATAATTCAAGAAAGAGAAATTATGCATAACGCGAAATTCGTTCAAAAGAAGTTATTTTTATTGTTAAAATACAGTAATTGGAAAGGAAATAACCTGAGTTGTTTTTAGAGTCTAATAATAATATTTTTTTAGTAAAAATAGTTTACGCCACAATTAATTTAACTTATTTTAGTTAATTTACTTCAGTTTTAGCTTCAAATATGAATAATTAACATAAAATATGTATTTTGAATCTACATACAAAAGTAGTGTAATAAATTTTCCACGATAAAAATGCAGTATAAGGTTTTTTAAAAGGTTGAACTTATTCGTTTATAATTTCATTTAGGCAATAAAATATTTTCATAAAATTAAATACAATCAAATTTATTAAGTATATTACTATAAATTGTTTTGATAAATAATATCAGAATTTAATGAAGTTAAAAATATGATTTTAGTAGCAAGATTCAAGATTATAATTTAGAGAGAAAAATAAATTATCTAATTTTTAAAATTTCATTCTTTCTCTCCTCAGATTATTAATAATTTTTATATTTCAACAGTTTCTTAATATTTTAATAATTGGTTACTATCCTGTTAATATAATTTAGTGATAATTATAATTACAGATATGCAGAGAAAAGCGCATTAGTGGAATTTCAGTTTTAAAAGGAAAAGATACTCTATTTTCATGTGTGCTTTTAATTTTTAAATATTTGTTTTAAGTTCTATTTGTCAATCTGTATGTGTTAGTGATATGCTTGCTCAAACAATAATACAAAGTTTTATTAAGCTTTTATTCAAAATATTTAACGATTTAAGACAGATATTGACCTGTAGAAGTATACATTACCACTGTCGTCCGTCCGTCTGTTCTTCGTTAATCTGGAGAACGGAATTGGATAGATGAAAATTGAAATAGAAAAGCTTTCCAGATACGGAAAGGCTCCGAGTAACAATATACGAACTTCTGCTGGACCCGGAAGTCAAGTGACTTTAAAATTAAAAGATGATTAAAAATTGCAGCTAGACATTAGGACGATGTCACAATAGTATAGGACTTTATTAGATTTTCCTAATTACTTTTTTTACAATAAAATAATCCAAAGTAGTTTGATATACAGTGGAACCTCGGTATACGTCTGCTTTAGAATACATCCAATTCGGAATACGTCTTGTTTGGACGAAACAAATTTTGCTCGGTATACGACGTAATTCAATTATACGCGCCATCTATGAACAAGTAGCACTATCGGTAACATGTAGTAAAACCATTATATAATTATCAGTTTTTTGTTTAAATTTAATTTTTCCAATATTTTTTTTAATCAACAAACATAAACCTCCATACGGACGGCCTGGTCCATCAGGTTTTCGAGCAGTAGTTGAAAAAATGTTAAACTAATCATTATTATTGTCAAATTTTATATTCGGATTAGTAATCTATGTTTCGGTGATGCCTAGTATATGATTATTATTTAATAGATAGACAAAGTTATTAGTATTGATTTTTTTCCTAGACCTTGGCAGTTCCAATTAATTATGCGTAATAAATTATCTTGTTGTTTTTCTGCCTCATTTAGGATGTCCGAGTTAATAAATCGTTTGAAGGAATATACAGGTAAACCCCGTATAACACGGCACTTCTATAGCACGGATTCACTCTAACACGGTTCGGGAATTAGGTAAAACCCTCGTACTGTACAACATGAAATGTATTAAAAACTGTTACCAGTTGATGATTCTCATGCTGAGATCATCATATAGGATGAATAATCTCTGGTAAAATATTTACTTAAGTATTTTACCCATTAAAAAATCTACTATATAAAGTGAAAAACTGGATTCTATCACTGTATGACAAAAATGGCCACTAGGGGCGCCCCTGGCAATTATTTAAAATAATTTAAATTAACAATATAAATTATTTTATATATATTTTATATTTTTACAGAATAATATTCAGTATATTTTTATTTTTATTTGTAATTTTGTATGCCCCGATGCCTGCATCCGCCTTTTGTGAATCATAAATCCGATTTAAAGAAGGATTTAACAGCATGTTTTTTTTTTTAATTTTTGGAGCCTAACCCCCCTTTTCGCACTAGTTCTTTGTTTCGTATAACACGGCAATTTTTTGGAACGTAACTCCCGTGTTATACGGGGGTTACCTGTACTCTAAAAAATCTGCGTAAACCAATTGTTGCTGTACTAAACTAAGTAATTTTGTCCTGATTTAACATGAAATAATCATCTCGTAATTTAATTTGAAATCCACGTTTTTTTAGGTCGATATAATGTGGTAAAAGCATTTTTCTTCTCTGGCGTGAATCTTTAACTAAATCCGCCGCCAAATTTACATTCTGCAATTCTCCTAATAATTTATTTTGTTTTAGTTTATTAAAATTCATCAATATAGTATTACGTATTTGTTCTGATTTTAGAGTTATACATTTAATGTTGATTCTAGGATTGGAAATGTCACGAATAAATTTTATATCCTCTTTTTCATTATATGGCATTTTTAAGATGAATGTAAGGAAGACTAGAAGTTCTTTATGATTCTTATCTGTCATAATATTTGTAAAATCGTCAGGGCCGGATTAACACACTTTGGGGCCCTTTTTTTTTTTTTTCTTTTTTTTTTTTTTTTTTTTTTTAAAACTCTTTCCGCCCTGTGGGCACTAAGAGGGCCTCATTTAGTAGGCCCATTATGGGTTCGGCCAGGCCCACAATGGGGCGACCGGGTGGTGAGGGACGGGGCCCGACATCTCCGAACGGACCACTCCCTGAAAAATTCCTGAAGATTATTCAACCCGTTCGGATTCGATCCCGGGTCCCCCAGAGCGGTAGGCTGCCACCTTGACCGCTCGGCCATCCGGCCCACTTTGGGGCCCTAGACATTTTCTTCTTACCGGGCCCCCTCCGTCTCCCACAAGAAATAGAGCACAATATATATATATTGATATTGATATATATATATATATTTAACAATAAATAAAACGAAATTAAATAATGTGAAAAACTAAAACAAATCTTAAATTTTTATTAATAAAAAATATTCTTCTTATCGCTATAAAAAAAAAAAAAAATTCTAAATTATCGGAAGAATTACTCTCAATAAGAAGAAACATAAGAACTTATTTTCTTTAGATTTTACAATTCACAATATCCATATAAAAAGCAATAAATGTTTGTTTATTTGTTTATTATATACAGTTATCCAACAGAAAAGTAAACTATCTTATTTACAAATCTTTTCAAAATAGACAGTTTGACCGGGCCCTAGACATTTGTCTCATTTGTCTATTCGATAATCCGGCCCTGAAAATCGTAGATTATTAGCTTATTATTATTAATAGAGTTAGTCATAGCATCAAGTCTAAATTGCGTTTGTTCTTTATAAGTATGCAGTTTAGTCAAATCTAGTTCAATTTTATTATATTTTTTATTCACCAGTTGTAGTTTTTTTTAATTCTATTACTTCACTGCGAATATTATTAATTTCTTCTCGAATAAACGTAAATTGATTATCAATCTTTTGGTTGCTAGCCGTAATAAGTTCAACTATCTTTAACCATAACTCTGCAGTTGAGGTGTCTAATGACTCTGGATTAGTTGACTCGGTTAAATTAGTAAATTTAGAGTTCTCACCTGATGTATTTGGAGAAACTGTTCTTCTTGTTTCTGTATGTTCAGTTATGAGATTTACCTCGGATTCAGATGATTTTGCACAGTTGATTTGAACGGTTAGTAGGTGGTCTTCCTCTTTTAGGAGGTGTTTTCTGCAGAGGTCCAGGATTAGGTTCGATGCCCGATATTAGCAATAGTAGCAATATTAGTTTATAGCAAATCATTATTTTACAGAAAAAAGTGTGTTTTATATTTGTCAAGAAAAGACTCCTTTGGTGAAGCAGAGTAAAAAGTCGCCAATCATAATTAAAGATTTAATCCAAACTTATGGAAAACTACAATTTTTTTAATACTATTAAAAACTTCCAATATTGAAAGAAGGAATTTTTCTAAAAAACATTTTTTATATTCTGTCCGGATAAAATCAAATCCAGGTGAGGTGCTAGATTTAAAACAATTAATTGCTCTTTTTATTTAATATCTATTCCAATGTAAAACCTGAAAAACATTCTTCTCTTATTGAAAACGCTTTATATCAATATATGTCCATTAAGAATTGTTCTTCATTAATAAATACAGAATGACCTTTAAAAATTTTTTACAGTATAAAAATTTAACCATCTTTCCAAGATTCTTGAATTATAACTCGATAAACCTTTATGTCTAAAGCCGTTAATTGATTGCCAAAATATTTTAGAGTTATTGCATGTCACCGGTCTTCTATTTAAGTTCCAAAAATAGGATTGTTTTTTTCTTTTGACATAATCGTTTGTAGTCTTTTAAATAGTTTTTATATAAAATATAATATTCGTTTGTATTTGACTTTTTTGCCTTTTTAAACAACTTCCACGAATTTTTTCTCGTGGTGTAGCACTTATTATCATACCATGTATAAGTTGTGCGATTTTTACGTGCTACAGAGTTAACGTCGTAAATTAAGTCCAGACATTGCTGCTTTAGCTATACATTCTACCAGCTCATCAGGTGTGAGAATTCCTCCATATTCATCTGATAGAACATTATCTAATCTAACAGAAAATAAAGATTTAACATCATCCATCCATAAAGCACGTTTACAAAAAGCTGTCTATTAAAAAGTCTAGATGGGTCGTTGTTAGTAGAATAGTGAATGATTTGAGCCTATCTCTGTTAAAACACTTAAATCATTTACAACATAAAAATATATATCTTGTGATACTATCACAAAATCAATTACATTATCTTCTTTTGTTGCATGATAAGTAAAATTATCTTCTTCGTCTCTTGGTAATAAACCGTTTAAACAAACAAGACTATAAATAATTTGAAGACAAAGTCTGTCTAAAACCACCATTTATTTACTTTGTGTTCCAGAATACAAACTTTTTTGACGACCGACCTTCCTTTGTAGGCTACTTGGACGTCAAAATTAAAAGTCTTTTAAAAAACACAAAAAATATCCAATTAAAAATACAAAATTTAAAAATCGGAACTAGTGACATTACAGACATCATCTTTCCTTTCCATCTTACCACTTGCGAATGTTTGAGCTTTATATCTACTGCTGGTAAATGTAGATTTTTAGCTGTCCCTTGGTGACGAATCTTTGCAAAATGAATAAATGGTGATTCCTTTTGGACAGACTTTGTCTTCAAATTTATTTTTTAATAATCGCTATCCGACGAAATTCTACAAACAAACAAGACTGTTATCTTCACAAAAATTATATAGAATTTTTCCTCTATCATTAATAATTGGATCTTTCGAGGGTCTCAAAGCAACTTGCCGGTCACCAGTAAAACGTGACAAATAATCAGGATGTCCCATCCATTCAAGCGTTAAAATCAGCACATAAAAATCAAGTTAGTTTCAGATAGCAAGTAATTTCCTATAATCAATAAAACACAGTATTCTTAAAATCATCATCAAAATATTTGTCAGGCGGAATATAGGACATATTAGTTAAATATTGGTTAACTTCTCAGTGTCTAATTGTAAAATCAAAACAAATCGTGATTGGAATATAATTTCAACCTTAGAAACTGTACCTAGTCTAAGACCGACAATCAAGCCACAACTGGAGCTTCCAGGTCCCTCACAAATATGTGCTACTTGATAGTAAATTTTATAATTATCATTTGATTCAATTACCGAAGAAGTATGCCATGTTTCCACTAAACAAAATATATCCATCTTATATACCACCACTAATCTTTTTGAATCAACTTATACAATTCTGCAAAATTTTGAGAAAAAAATCCACTTATATAATTTATATCAGCGGTTCCCAACCTTTTTTTGACCAGGGACCACTTTGATTTCATTGTTGTTAGCAGGGACCACAAGGTTTGAGAAAAATAAACTTTAATCAAAACTTTTAACGTAAGTAATCGTTAAACTCGAGTAACATGCTTTAACAGTACTATTATAATAGAAAACATAACATTTTTAGTAAAAATTAAATTCAGTTTGTATCAATGTGGGAATAATAATTTAAAATGAATAAAAGTTTTAAATCTTTTGCGGACCATATTTTAGCTCTTGAGGACTACTGGTGGTCCGCGGACCACTGGTTGGGAACCGCTGATTTATATTGATATCTCCAAGTCCTCTGACTCAGTCATTCCTAATTTACTACTTAAGACGCTAAGTGATTGTTTTATCTAGATCCCGCTCTTTGCTGTTTGTTAAACAACTACTACTTGTCAAGACTGTGTAAGATTCATGTTGATGATTTTGAATTTTTTCCTTTTCCCTTATCTGTGGCATACCACAGGGTTCTGTATTAAACATGCTTTTTCCCCCTCAGCTTACATAGATAAATAAATTACTAATCAATCCATACTCTAAAATAATTGCTTGTGCAGATAACATTAGAATTTTATCCAATGATTCCTCCTCCCTGCAAGCAAATATCAATTCTTTATGCTCCACATTTGCCAGTTATAATTTAAAAATCAATATCCATAAAACTTTCATTATGTGCTTTTCCCTAATTCGCAATCTATACCGCCTTTCAATATATATCGACTCCACTAAAATAAATTATGTTCAGTCTCATCGCGACCTTTGTATCATATTCGACGAAAAATTAATCTTTTACGAACTTAACTCTTGCATTATTAAATCACTTGCCATTAGACGTGGCTTCATTTGGCATTTCTGTAAAAATATTTTTTAAAATTCGTATTCAGAATCATTTTCTTTACTAATTTTCAGTCAACAGTTGACTGCTGTTTACCTGTCTAACCAATAACTGCTCCTGATCTGTTTCATAAAGTATATATAATCTGAAAGTTAATTAGATAAAGTTTATTTCCTGATAGATAAATTCTGTAATCTATCCTATAGCGATAACCACGATGTAGCACGAGTTCGCCTCGGCCTTCCTAATCTTACAGATGGTTTAAAATACTTTGATCACATTATCTGCTTTAAATATTTCAATGGTCAAATCCCAAATTACTGGTTAGGTCTCCGCATTCCAACCGTGAGAACCCGCAATACATCATGCTTCTTCATCCCGTACTTTCGCCTTTCACTCCCACAAAGATCTTTTTTTTCCGATTAGACTCTAATATAGATCCTGTTGAACCGTATCTATATTGTGATTTTAGCTTTTTCAAAAATAAATGTAAATCCATCTTGTATAATACGTAATGTAATTGCTTTTTTTCCATGTTTATAATTTTTATTACGTCTTATATACTTTGTTAATATTTTATTGTAAATTTTTTCCATCTTGTTATCAGGCGGATGAAATCCAGTCTTCTCCGACGTTTCCAAATGTAATAAATAAAAAATAAATTAATAAATATAAATAAATAAAGTTTTTGAACCTTACATAAACAATCGTCCATTTTATCAATATCCTCTAAACCTGAAATTACAAAGTTATTTCTTCTTTCTTTGTATTCTAATTGAATTGACTTTTCATACAAATTATTTCATATTGCATTTATTTCCATGCTTAATTTATCATTTTTTACATAACCTTTCTCTTTATCAGTTTCAAAAACAGAGATCCTAAATTTAAAATCTACCAAAATACTGTTAAAGTGTCTATGTTTTCAATCCATGCTGTAAAAGTACTTGTAAATTGTTATTTGAAAAAGCGTGTAATTTCAACTAAAGTTTAATCACTTCCTAAACGTTAATTTCTTTTTCGGCACTTATATTGATATAAGACAAGATCAATTCTTCCCTTCACCACCTGTAACATTTTCATCACTTCCAATTCACGTTTCGTGGTGATCCATCCTCAAATAAAAAGAAAAATAACTTTAACCTTATGAATAAATTCTACAATTATAACTAAAGTACTGTCAAACAGTTTCAATAAACACTGTTCAGAAGAAATACAGATCCACCAGTGGCGTGCCGTCATTGGAAGCGGTGGAAGCGCCTAATCCACCTTCCAATGACCTTCCCTTGTATTTTCTAAAATATAAATTTTCATATTTTAACGTACTTTGAATTAATTAAAACTGAATGGTGTAAAGCAGCCAGAGGGCATTGGCGCATGCGCTTTACAGAGCACCAACTTCAGCCAGTTTAGCTGGTGGAAACTACACACGTGTAACGCTTCCAACGATTCTATCCCTTAGCCACTGGCAGGGAGCTATCTGACTAAGTGAATTGTTTAAGATTTAAAAAGTAAAGAGTATTCAATGTTATTTTTATGTACGTTTTTTTTTGCAAAGTTATATTTAATTACAGTATAATTAAAAGAAAATTATAATTATATTGACAGATTTTCAGACAAAATCTTTAGAATTTTTATCACTTTTAGATGTTTTTCATAATATTAAAAATTAACAATTTTTCCAAGCGTGTTTTAATTCTTTAAATTAAGTAAATTTTATGGGAATTTTTTTGATTTATCTACATTACGTAGTGAATCGGCAATATTTATATTCGTGTCCGGACTATATTGACAAGTAACTCTTAAACATAAAACATATTATAATTAATGTCGATCCGAACAAAGACGTACTAAAAAAATTATATGATTTAATATCATTAATTTTTACGGTACCATCTACCGGTGGGTCTGCTAAGCGCAGTTTTTCGACCACGGAGCGAATTCATACCTTGGCCAGGAACACTCGGTCGAAGGAAAAATTGTCCTCGCTAGCGTTGCTTTCGATAGAAAAAGTGCTTTTAAATACGTTGATGGAGTCGACGACCAGCGACTTTTATGATAAAGTAATTAACGACTTTGCGGAAAAAATCGCCGAATAGAATTAGTTTATAAAAAATTAAAAAGACAAGTTTTTCTATCATTGTTTGTATCGTATCAATTTGTATTATGTATGTATTATTCGTATTTTAGAACTAAAATACATAAATTGTTTATTTTTGTCATTTCCAGTATTTGTTTAAAACTTTTATGGAAATGTGAGGTTCCGGACAGGTCTGACCCGTCACGAAAGACGCGAAAAAACGATTAATTTAGAGAAAAATTTATTAGTTAAAAAAACATAGGTAAAAGTCGTTTGTAGTCGGACACCCATTGTTTATATCAGCGTTTCTCAAAGTGGGCGATAACGCCCCCTTGTGGGCGGTGAGTAAATCTAGGGGGCGCTGGAGGCAGGGTACTAAACGGTGATCAAAGGTAAAAGTTCCCTTTCCTCTGTCAAACGGATAAGAGGAAACATTGCATTTAATGGTTTCCAGATGTCGAGAACGATCTACGGTAAGGGCACAAAGTGTGAGATTCATAGAAAAGTTTTCCTAAGAATATTTCCAATCCTTTCTCACACGGGGGGCGTTGGGTATAACTTTACGGAACAAAGGGGGCGGTGGATCGAAAAAGTTTGAGAATCACTGGTCTATATCAAACTGCCAGGCAGAAACCATAAATCGCGGAAGGAAGTCGTCCTATGATCGGTGGAAGATCGAATTCATCTTCGATTTTGACTTTTCTCCCGCTCCAGGTAAGAGTCTCGTTACGTTTAGTAACGAGGGACCAACCACTCGGAAAGCGTGATTGAGGGAGAACGACCAATTAAAATGGATGAAAGAAAGAACGGAGATTGATATAATCTCTCCGACAATCGCGGACACCTGGCACTCGGTTAAAGTTCCGAATAACCTAAACGCCGTGTGTCAACGCGCAAAAAGAAAAAAAAAAAAAACAGTTTCTCATCTATTGTGCCAACCTGTAACCCGTGCCACTTCGGACTTAGACAGTGTCTCCGACTCCAACGGACGAAGTTTTCCTGTGCCTTACAGACTTGTCAACGCCACTGTCCTGGGGCTACCTTCGATCGACCATGGAAGAACCACATCGACGCTCAGGACGTCCGAACGGCTGATTGTCCTAAAGCAAACTATTTTGTACATAGTATATGTTTATTTTGTGTTAAAATAAACGGTTTTTGTCAGATACTTGTCGTCTTTGTCTCTACAGCCAACACCCATGTACGAATGGACCCTAGACCATTACTGACGCGCAATTAACTGATTGCCCCTGGAAGTCGGCTTCTTACAGAAACACAGCTTCCCTATCATCAAATGTCACGGCACGCCACTGAGATCCACAACTCAAAAAATTTAAATATAACTAGTTAACTCAACCTATCGTGACGACAATAATATTTCTTAACTTAGTCATACTATTTAAGGTAAAATAATTTTTCGTAACATAAAATGAACAACTTTGCACCATCTCGATCCTGCATTACCGCATTACAGCGCTCCGGCACTTCAAGCATAGTCATTTCCAGTTGGAAAATAATCTTGTCCGTGTTCTGACCGTCAACTACACTGCCAGACCGCATTACAGCGCTCCGGCACTCCAAATGTTGTCGCTGTCAATGTAAGTATATATTTGTCATTATCTGGACCCGCCTCTGACCCGCCAGACTGCATTACAGCGCTCCGGCACTCCAAATGTTGTCGCTGTCGATGTGGGTATGTATTTGTCAATATCTACACTCCAAATGTTGACACTATCGTGGGATGTTTTTGTCGTTATTTGGACCAACCTCTGACCCGCCGGGCCACAAAAGAGCGCCCCGGCACTCCAAATGTTGACACTATGATAGAATGTATGTTTTTGCCGGGCCGCGTTATTGCTTTGTAAATGATTCAATATTTGCATAATGCTAATTTTTATTGTTTTACTCGGCGTCTTGTTGTATGTCACTTACATTAATCGAGTTTACTTTTTATTTATGTCGTCATAGTGTATGTATAATTGTTTCGTATGATTGAATTTTTCATTGTATTTGTGGCCCTTTTGCCAAAATGGTTTTTTGATACGACAGCACTTGTTTATGATGCTGCCCATCAAAAATGTGTAATTATTGTGGTTATAATATAACAAATATAATTATTTCATTTTCATAAATATTACAAATAAAATTATATTATCTTAAGTAAGATAAGAATTAAATATCATACATCATTATTTATTAATTTTCTATATTAAATTAAAGACAGAAAACTGAATTAGAACTTATCCGATATTGTTTTAATGTCTTGCTGTAATGTTAACTAAATTGTAATATTTATAGTATTTAATGTGTTGATTTTTATTTAGACTGTTTCGCGTGTATTATAGAAACCATATAATAATTAAAAATTAAATATTTAATTTAAATATACTATCCTGAAGTACTCAGCAAATCATACATATAAATAACACCTTATTCTTGCCGAGAAACGTAATTTATTACATTAACAAACGTTTCACGTTTGTTAATGTAATAAATTACGTTTCTCGGCCTGATTTACAGGCCATCTTCAGGTTGAGAACCATCTTCAGTCTGAAAACGTTTGTTAAGGTAGTAAATTACGTTTCTCGGCAAGAATAAGGTGTTATTTATATGAATTTAAATATATTCGTATATTTTAGAATTTTATAACCGAATTAATTCGGCGATTAACTGTCGTAATATTTCTAGACGTAAGACGAGAAAACCGTAAAAGCACTCACAAAAGATAACTTTCAATAAGAATATGGAAATGCCGTCTTGAACGGATTATACGCCTGCCCTCGTTCTAACGGATGGTCGAGAAGAGAATTAATATATTAGCAACATCGCACTAATAAATAAAATATCCTACAATAAAATTCTAAATCTAAATACGAATTTTTACTCTGTAAATTTTTAAAAATTCTAAATTTAGAATGGATATCCAGAGTGAAATAATGAAAGAGGAAGACTATTTGGCTAAGTTTTGGCGATATCGTCGGAGATGTTCGTCGTGTCCGAAGTCGCAGTTGGCAACCTTTTAGGTATTTCGTGGTTGTTTACTGAGAATTGTCAAAATAACACACGTGGTAAGTTGACGCTAGTAATTAGTTTTTGGAGGATTTACGTCCATTCAGTTGCTCATAAATTTAAATATTAAGCTGAGAGAAAGGCTAGAAATAATTGAATTGGATAAAAAAGCTCAACCAAGATAACTTTCATGTTAAACAAGCACAATACATAAAAATATTGTAAACTTTCAAGAAAAATGATGACTATACGAATTCATATTTCATTAAAATCACATGTTAAAATGCTTTCCGAATAATTCAATATTGACAGTATATGACAGGAAAATCCCCTGTATAAAAAGGGGAGAAATGTTTTCTGGGTAATAATGAATATGAATTTCAGGAAAAAATAATTGTTCCTTCCTTTCAGACGTTTTACCTCTACCAAATATTATCATTCCAGTTCGGTTACAAATTGTTCCTATTTGAGTAAAAACAATCTAAAAGAAATGTGTCCTAGAAACATTACCGGGGATTGTTCCTATACATATTTACCTAGACCCTTTAAAACTTGCTTTTGGCAATGCTAAATCATTGGATAAACTAGGAATATTATTCTAACATGGTATTTAAGATCAATGTTTTTGTTACAATAGACAAAAAAATTCTTGTAAAGTATTAGATGTGGCTGTTTTGCTACTGATTGCTCCGATAGTCGACCGTGTAAGGCAAAATCTGTGCATAATTAGTCTGTCTGCATAGAACACACTTTATTTTCATATATGTATTTTGCTTTCTGTGTTACTATGTATTGTAATAAAAATATCAAAGTCCAAAATGGCTGTAAAAGGTGAACTACTGGTGCAATTATGCTATATTTAGTGTGCCAGTTTGGTTATATGGCAGTTGTAATAAAAATAAATTGTTAAATAAATACATATTTAGAGTAGCATGAAAGTAACTTTGCAATTAAAATTTCCATTATAATTAAATTAATTTTGAATATACAAATTGTCTTTTTTGTATTCATGCATCATTTAAGTCTCTGTACATAGAAGTAAGTCTTATGTATTGTATAAACTTATATACAATGAACAAAAATAAATTTGCAATAGCAATGTTATACACAAAATAGTATATCTATATCAATATCTAATAGTAAATCTAACAATAAAAATATACAAAAATATTTTTCTTAATCAGTGGCATGTTATCCTACGGGCAAAAAGGGCAATTGCTTGGGACCTCCACTAACAGGTGACCCCAAATCAATCTTTTACAAGAAAATATTTTCCTCAAAAAATTCTCTCAAAGAAAAATCTCTGAAGTCAATACCACTGTACTAATTCAAATTTGCATGGGCTTCATGAAGCTATAATATGCCACTGTCATTAACTTATTTCAATTTTTTTTATTTTGTTTTATGAATCTTTCAAGTTATCAAAAGTAATAAGATTTACATATTAAGCTTTTTTAAAGAAGACCGTAAACTTAGTGTATCTGACAAATATGATAATATATTATGATAGACTCACATTAGCATTGCTACTTGTGGGACTGTCTGTAAGTGTTGACGTTAGCCAGTAGTTAACCTAAACCCATAGCATGTAATTTTTGTCCTCAAAGAAAGTTATACTGCATACCAATTGTTAAATTTCGCTATATACTTCGTTTTAAGACTGCAGTTTCTATTTTCTGATCATTTTTGAGAATTTTATCCACCATAATCCTGGAAATAATGTTATGTTAATAAATAATTTTGCTGATTCAGTAAAAACAATTTTTAAATTTCAATCTTGTGCTTTTTGGTCGATTGAGAATATAAAAAAGCATTGGAATTTATAATTCTCTTTTATTTGATAGCCAAAAGAATACTTATTAGATTAGGTTTTCGCATTTTAAAAACAAAATTCTTTAATATAACTGTACAATGTAAGATCATAGTTCTTTTCATATGTTATGCATATAAACCTTGAAAAATCCTGAAATTTTGAATACAAAAATCAGCAAAATTTATATTTTGCTCAAACTTTGTGAAAACAATAATAATATTTCTGTCAGTTAAGTGGAAGAAACATCACCATTAACTAATATTATTTAGTATAACATATATACTTTGAACTAGAAAAAGTTTAATGGTAGTTTTCCTACACCAACCTGTGACATTTTGTGGTTTCTAATGCTACCAAACAAAATATAGAGTGATGAAATTCAAGACAGCAAAATTAAACTTGTATTATAAAAATATATTTTTCTTTCTCTTTTCCAGTAAAAAATGTAATTAAGTATACTTTAAGTATATTATTGGTGCACGTATACTAAATATATATAATTATGCAATCTGCAATATATTATACAGGTTCACTAGGTCTTTCTGAAGTAGGATGAATCTATTTAGTTAAAAAAAAAGATTCCTCATCTCTGCCCTGCAGTGAAGTATAGTTATCTGCTGAGACATTTGAAATGATTAAGGATCTCATATACTCCATATCTATGCCATGTACTGTACAGTGGATATCAGTCTGTGATCATTGTTAGGATAAAGGGGATGAAAGAATGCAGTGTAGTGTAGTGTGAGATCATTTCTTACCTGAGGTACTGCAATAAAACATGGCAGTTAATCGTTATTTAGAATTTTTGCTTCCTCTGCAGCAGTCATCCAAAATGGTCAGCGTCCAATGCTGCAGCAATTGCAAGAAACTGCCTGTTTCGTCAGGATTGAAAATGTCATCTGTGCTGTACTTAAATATTGTATCTTGTCTATAGTCCATGCATATGCTATGTGCAATGAAACATAAATGTTTCTCTGCATAAAGATTTTGAGATAATTCCATACTTTTCACAAAATCCCTGTAAAAAGAAGGAACTGACCATGGGACAGTGGCATACTTGAACATCTTGAAACCAGATGAAAATAAATTTCTGCACATCTTCAAACTGTGCTGTGCATTTTATTCCTGCTGGACTCAACATTGGATTTTTTTAAACTTTTTTCAATGTTGAATGAACTTTTAAAATCATTGACAGAATGGAAAGGCTGATGCCAAACTCCCTTGCAACATCTAATTTTTACTCAGAATTCTTGTAGAAAGAAGCTTTTTAAACAATGAAAATTGGTTGCATTTTTCCCCTTTGGCATATTTCATTATGAAGTCTGACAAGATTACTTTCAGTGACTGATGGATCATAACTACAGCATAGTAAAGTATATTACCCATTTGATACTAAAGTAGTATAAGGATTCGTTGAATATAAAACACTTATTTACTTTCTCCTTGTAACTTCCTAGTATCATCTCTGTACTCATCTTATTTAGTGGTGGCATTCCTTTCCTATGGTCTGAAAGGTCCTGTCACTGGTGTCATCCATCTTTCATGGGTTTTCACTGGGTACTTCCAGAATATTTTAATATGGGTAGAGAATGATCCAGACCACCCACCACACCAGCCTTGACCTAAGGCATCTTCTAGACATGCCCCTTTTGTCCAGTCATCTATGGAACTTCATAATCATTTTCATCCAGCCCATCCCAGTGTTTTGATATATTGGGAATGTTCAGCATAGTGAAAAACCCTTTGGTATTCTGAAATTTATATTGACAGTTCTTAAACCAAGTCTTACAGGTGGCCAACTTGGACTTCAAATTGTTTGCTATATTGAGGGGTTATCTGTATGTTTAATAGTAAAAAATAAGCTCTCTCTCAAATACAGTTTTTAATGTTCTTTAAAACTATATTGTTTGATTTTAAACAAGTACAACAAATCCAGAAAATAAATTTAAATAGTTTGTTGTCATAGCAATTGCAATCATATTAAATTACAAATATTATTAATTACAAGTATTAATTCCTTACAGATGTAGTAAAATATAGTATGAAAATTTAAACAGAATGAATCTTTATTTATTTAAAACATAAATTTTACAATAATTTATAATTTGTTTTTACAGTTATCTCTATTACATTAAATATGATAAAGAAAATTTGAACCTAATTTTATTGTGCTTAATTAACATAGGGCTAACTAGTCCAAAATGAACATCAAGACAAATCAAACTCTGAATGTGTTTTTACAAAATTTAAAATTAAAATGGTCCCGGCAATATAAAAGTAAAGTATAGTAGTAGTTTACTGACCATTTATAGAAGAAATTGTTGCATGCTTTTTGTCATAATGGAAATGTTTGTTAAAGGAATGCAGTGACAAAGTTCAATACCAACATTTTCTAAAAGACTATCCCCACTATCAGTTACAGTATCGTAGAGTAGAAAAATAAAAAAAAGTTTGTGTGTGGAGCAGATAACCTGAACAATTAAAAAAGAACATTATTTAAAATTGATTCTAAAATATGAATAAATATAGTAATGATTTAAAATAAATGTAATCACTTCCAGTCACTTACCAACGAGTTTATTATCCACAAAGTAATTGTCATACATACATGTCACATAGCTGCTGTAGTGGTTTGTCAGAAGTCTAAATGATGTCACAACTTCTGGCTATAAGTGCTCACAATCAGTTAAAGCTATTAAACATGTAAAAAATAAAATGTCAGAATCATCAATGTACTCAAGAGTTACATAGAGGAGTTGAAAAAACAGCTATTTTTAATATACAAATAAGCAAATTCTGGTTAAGCTTCATTTTCATCAATTTATATATGTATTAATAAAAATGAAACCATATGCTAAGAGAAATAAAACTACTTGAAAACAAATGATTTATTTAAAATTGTTGAATTTCCTAAAATTTAACATTGTGTTAAGTGAATATAAGAATTAATTATAGCTTAGATAGAACTTCTGTTTATATAAATGACATTCTAGATGTTAATGCAAATAAATTAAGTGTAGTAGTGTGATTTGATTTGTGTAAAGCTGTGGATTTGAGTACTGCCTGTTGCTAAGTTATGTACTGTACTTTATGAATGAGCAATGGTGTTAAATTGTCCCAATTGAAAATAATTCTTAATAAGGAAATATTACAAAAGTCAAGTGAAATCTTAATAAAATTAAAGTTTTATTTGTATATATAAAATTGATTGTTCTTAAATTGGAGAAGAAATTGTCCTTCATCACAATAATACTTGTATATGTAAAACTGTATAAGTGTATATACAATTTGACTAATTGAAATAACAAGCTAAGAATTAATTTTTTTAAATAAATCCTGTTATCAATAGGTAGAAATTATAAATTCATTTTAAATTCTCATTGATAATTTTAGAACAAATTACATTAAGATTTAAACTCTCTGCTAATGTTTTTCTTAAATGTTTATAATTTATCTGGATATGAAATAAATATAATTTGAAGGACTAATTTATTCCAAATACTTTTCCAGACTTTTATAAGACATGAAAAAATCTTATTCTCATCTGATTTGAGTATGCTATGGTTCTAGTGGAGGATATCTTATGAGTTTAAGTTTTGAAGTTTTGTGGTATGTTAAACTTATTTTTTAATTTAAAAATCTGTATCATTCAAAAATATGTAAATTGTAAAATTCTGGTTTTTATTAATAAATTATTATTTTTAATTAAAATTGGATTCGTATTATTTTGAATGTGTGAATGAATAACATTACTTTTCAAGCATCATTCTACAATAATAAACTTACAGACTGGGCATTAAAGATTCTCTTTTATATACCATTTTTTACTGCATCAATGTATAGAATACAATACAAAAAGTAGAATGAAAATAAAAATGTCTTACCTTTCTGTTGTTTTGCTTGTTAATTTTTTTCAGCACAAGAAGTTTCCAAAATGATTCCATGTCTCTTTGGAAAATGGATTATAACATTTGAGAATGATACTTCTTCCTAGAATAATTTAAGAATTTAATTATTAAAAATACAAGAGATGAAGATGATTGCATAACTAATTAATTAATTAAATATTAAAATAATTTTCTGATACAGGACATTTGTTATTTCATTGAAAAGAATATAAGACAATATCCAAGCGAATATTATTTATAATCTGACAAATTAATTAGTGCGGCTGACACCCATGCTACGCCACTGTCCCGAACGGGGTTCGACTAAAAAGGGACGAAATTGGAGCTTTCCATTGTTTAATGGAAGTTTTTTCTGTTTATTTAAAACAAAGGAAAAGAACGAATTCGAGAAACACGCGACGAGAGAGGAATCAAGTTCTGTCGCGACGATGACCTCTCCCGCGCCCTCCATCGGGTTTCGAATTGGCACCAGGTGACAATGAGAGACCAATGAAGAGGCGATTTGGGGGAGGAAGATTATAAAATCGTCGTTTCAAGGACATTCGGAGTTCTTGGTCTTTGGTGCAGGTTGCTCCGCTACTGGGTTCCGGATAAAGTTTTACAACGAAATCTGGATCGTCGCTTCGACCTGATCTCCGACCTCAGCTCCCAACGAAAGGCGCCCAGGTACATCGCCGCCGCCGAAAGCGTCACCTCAAGTCGTGCAGAGTGCCCCGGGGCCGACACCACCCTCCTCACCTTCATCGGAAGTTTGAAAGATCGTCGGGACTATTGAACTGTTACACGGACTGATCCGCCCGTTGGATTGGTGTTACGCCGAACAAAAAGCATTTTTGTAAGCTCCTTTTTTATGTTTATTAAACGGTTTTTGATGGTAACCTGTCTCAGTGATGTCAGTCCATTCCCACAAGACAGTCTGACCGCTCGACCGCCGTTACTTTCTTTCTCTCCCGTCGGCTAACTTTACACTGGTGTCAGTAAAGTGGGATTTTTCGGCCCAAGTCACGCTGGTGGGGAAAGGTTGCAGTACCGTCCGCCAGAATCCCGAGGAAGCCGACACGAAATTTACGGGGTGAGAGAGAATCGTGGGTCAGAACATGGCTACTGAGACAGGTGTTCCATCTGCCCCATCGCAAACGCGGGAAGTAGGCGGAGGCTCAATCGCGGCGTTTGGTGGGATGATCCCAACCTTTTCCGGGGAAAGCGGGCGCATCTCCGACTTTTTTGATACGTTGGACGAGGTAGCCAGCTTAGCGGGATGGACCGCGAGACAGAAATTAGGTATCGCGAAATGCAAACTAGCGGGCGTAGCCAGAGATTTTGCATGGAGGGACATGCAGATGAAAAGCGTTATCGCGTACGACGAGTTTCGACGATTAATGGTGCAGAGGTTTGACCAAGAACCGTATTCGATTCGCGTGCAAAAATTTCACGCTTGCGTCCAGAGACGGGAAGAAAAGGTGCAAGAATTTGCGGTTAGGTTGCAAACTCTAGCCAGCGCGACGACCATCCAACACACGGGAACGACAGAGCAGGAGCGCGCCACCATAAGACAATGTCTGCAGCGGGAGCTAGATGAAAAGCTTCGCGTCCAATTTTTGTACGGACTAAACGAGAAGCATAAAAGAAATGTTATGGCACAAGACCCTCCCACATTTGCAGAAGCATTAAGGATAGCGATTAGGGAGGAAACGATCGAACAGCTAACGGGGAAAAATAGGAATTTGGTTGCGGGCGTAGAGGAAACGCAGGACGATCACGCACTAGAAAGGGAGAACAAAAACGTAAACCAAGAACCCGCGCTGGATGCGAAAATCGAGCAAATTTCGAGGCAACTCGAAGATTTAGGAAAAAAATTTGAGAAGCGCATTTCAAAAGAACCAATAAATAATCCTCGTAAGGAGGCGTACACGCAATTTAGGCAAACACCCCAATCCGCTACTAAACCCAATTTTGGAAGGGGAAAAGCGCAGAATTATTCGAGCGGGCAACGCCAACCACGGCCTCCGAACTTTTCTAGACCCCCGGGTGGGCGATCATTTAGGCCCTCTCCCGCGAATTTCTATCCAAGGCCGTTGTGGCAATACCGCGGACCGAACCCTTTTCCACTAACGGGACAAGTAGACCGGGAAAAACCCTTGCCTTTTGTCCATTCATATCAGGTATGGCCGGAATTTAACCAGTGCGATCAGTCGGTGTCTAGGAAACAAACCCCGATAGCACCCTTTCCAAACCCATTGTATTTACAATATACGGGTCGTGCTCCTTTTTATCAGGCCCATTATAGGCAGTTTGGGCAAAATGAAGGGCAAAATTGGGAACAAACGCCTTATTTTCCGGCGCGGTACGATCAGGATTGGCCGGAAGGGAGTTACGCGACGCCGCGAACACCGTTTGGGGCGACCGCCAGCAAATGCCTAGCCTTGCCAAGTTCAGAAGGAAGCGGCGAACAAGCCGATTATCAGAGGGAAGGAAGGCGAGATAATTCAAAAGGGAATCGCGGCGATAGAGTTATTACGGTTAAAGTTAGAGAACAACCACGCGACTGGGAACGTTTACAGGAGGAAGCGCGCAATACAATCCCATTAGCGGGAGTCGGGAGATCAAAGAGTGAGGATTCTCCGCTGGAATTACCGCCGTGTACCTTGGTCTGCGAAATAGAAAGTAAAAGAACGCGACTAACGATAGATACGGGCGCAGCCGTTACATTAGTATCTAAAACTCTCTTTCCTGATTTGAGCAAAGTGCAGAAAGCGGAAACGAGCGCGGTAGAGTTAATAAGCGTAACAGGGCATGAAATAGAAACAATGGGAAAATATAACATAAAATTTAAAATTGGTAACCTAGCGTTTTCGCACGACTGTTACGTGGTAGACCCTAAAATAACCGAACCAAATGAGGGAATTTTAGGAAGGGATATAATTGAGAAATATGATATAACCATATCCGTTAAAAATGCGAAGCTAATATTCCCAACGGGAGATGAGATAACCTTTTGGGGATTAGCGAGTTTTCACAACAAAGTTAGTAATCCGCGAAGATTAGAAACAAGGGATAATAGACAGAAAGAGAAGAAGCCACATGTTAGGGTCGAGGAAAATGTGACACGATTAGACTATGTTGGCGAAGTTAGGAACAAGTTTAATAAATGTAACAAATATAAAAGACAAAGAAAAGGTAGCCGCGTGCGGATAAGCAAACAGAGAAACAATTTAGAAACTCTAAACCAAAGTTCAGCGGTTAGAAAAAACAAAAGGGAAGATGACGCTCCGAAAGACGTCGTGTTGTTAAACGATTGCGTAATTCCTCCGCGATCGGAAGTCATTGTGGAAGGAAATGTGAGAGGAGAAGTCGATAACCAGGTAGGAGTAGTAGAACCTTGCACCTTAGACCGAGAAGAAACGTTTATAGCAGGTATCTTAGTGAAAACACAACACCGCGGTAAAATACCGATTAGAATTATGAATGTTGCAACTCAACCAATTAAATTAAATAGAGGAAGTAAAGTAGGCACCTTTTTTAAGGCGGAGGAAGAAACAAAGGAAATGGGCGAACGAAATAATGCATTACGTCCTAAGGGAAAGGAGTTAACTAGAGCCCAAGTAGCCAATTTATTCGATTTAAGCGAAATAGGGAAGGACAAACTGACCCCTCTGCTGGACCTATTGTATAAATACAGACAGGTATTTGCGAGGGATGATTTTGACTTGGGCTATTGCAATTTTGCCGAGCATAAGATAGATACGGGCGATAGTCCTCCACTCTATCGGGCTCCATATCGCATTCCCTATGCGCAGCGAGAAGTTATGGACAAATTAATTGAAGACATGATGGAGAGTGGGGTAGTTGAACCCTCCAGCTCCCCATGGTCATCGCCAGCTTTATTGGTCAGGAAGGCTGATTCGAGCTATCGATTCGTGGTAGATTATAGGCAATTAAATAAAGTGACGAAGGTAGATCCATACCCCTTGCCATTGATTCAGGAATCATTGAGCTTATTGGGCAAGACCAAATATTATTCTACTATGGACACGTTGAGTGGCTATTGGCAACTGCCGCTGAGCCCGGATTCAAAAGAGAAAACGGGGTTCAGTACTCCATCGGGGCATTACCATTTTAATCGCCTCGCGATGGGTTTATGCAACGCAGCGGCCACATTCCAAAGGTGCGCCGATTTGATATTAAGTGGGCTGAAGAACAAAATATGCTTAGTATATATGGATGACATCCTTGTGTTTAGCCCCGACTTCCACTCTCATCTAGAGAGGTTAGAACTAGTTTTCCAAAGATTAGCCGTAGCAGGATTAAAACTTAAGCCTAGGAAATGTCACTTTTTACAGAGACAGATAAAATTTTTGGGACATGAGGTCTCAGAAGAGGGAATCCGACCGGATTCGGGAAAAATAGAATCTGTTCGAGACTTCCCACGTCCGAGAAATGAGCGAGATGTCCGGGCATTTTTGGGATTGACTGGATACTATCGAAGACATATAGCCCAATACGCGAAAATGTCAAGGCCTCTCTCCGAGCTTTTGAAGAAAGAAACGAAATTCCAATGGCAAGAGGAACAGGAGTCAGCTTTTGAGAGATTGAAGAAAGCGTTGACCTCTGCTCCGCTTCTGCGATCGCCTGACTTTAGTCGACCCTTCATTATAGCAACAGACGCATCCAATGTAGCAATAGGCGCTGTGTTGTCGCAGGAGGACGAAAGCGGCGACCTACCAGTGGCTTACGCGAGCCGCTTGCTCAAGAAAGCCGAGCGAAACTACAGCACGACGGAGAAGGAATGTCTAGCCGTCATCTGGGCTATAAAGTATTTTAGGCCATATTTGTATGGTCGGAAGTTTAAAATTATAACCGATCACCGGCCTCTAAAATGGCTTATCAACGTGAAGGATGAGAGCTCAAGGTTGAGCAGATGGAATCTGGCTCTGCAGGAGTACCAGTTTGAAATAGTTCATCGTCCAGGAAAGGCGCACACCAATGCCGATGCATTGAGTAGGGTGCCGATTTCCTCCATTGACGAGTTACTCCCAATATTCAGCAAGGCCCAGATCAGAGAACAACAGCAAAAAGATCCCTTTTGCATAGAGATTAGACGGAAATTAACCGACCTTTCCAAGTCACCAGAACAGAGTCCGAGTCCCGAGAGTAGTGAGTTCTACTTAGATACGGAACAGACATTGTATCATAGGAAGTCTAACCCTGACAGAAATGAAATATGGGACAGATTGGTTATACCCAGGAACATGGTCGAATATGTCTTGAAGATGTTCCACGACATCCCTAGTTCAGGACACCTGGGGGCGAAGAAACTAAAGAAAAAATTGCACACTCAATTCTACTGGACCGACATGAACAAGGACATAGCTCACTATTGTCAATCATGTCAGGAATGTAGTATGCGAAAGAGACCGCAGCACGGGCATCAGGCACCCTTGCAAATTTTTCCCCGTATTACTAGGGTATTCGAGAGGACGGCTCTTGATATTCAAGGTCCCTTTCCCACTACCCATAACGGCAATAGATATCTACTGGTTTTCGTGGATCATTTCTCACGTTGGGCCGAGGCAGTGCCGTTGCCCGACGTCACAGCCAGGACAGTCGCTAAGGCGTTTGTTACGCACATAATCCTAAGACATTCGGTTCCGAAACAGCTACTAACCGATAGAGGCGCAAATTTCACCTCGAGAATGATGCGCGAGGTTTGTGAGCTTTTGCGAATAGAAAGATTGCTTACTACCGCCTACCACCCCCAATGCAATGGAATGGTAGAGCGTTTGAATAAAACGTTAGTAGATATATTGACACACTACACCGATGCAGACCAACGCAACTGGGACGAGATGGTCCCGTTTGCGCTTTTCGCATACAACACCGCCGTGCATTCCAGCACGAATGAAACCCCATTCTATTTAGTATATGGGAGAGATCCGGTTTATCCGTTCGACGTGGTCACTGAACCTAGCAGACCAAGCTATGATGTTAGTGAGAACTATGCGAGCGAGCTAAGGTTGAGGTTGGCTTTGGCTCACCAATTAGCTCAAGAGCACGCGGAAAAGGCCGCGCTGGACAGGAAGGAATACCAGCAGCGCAAAAATAAACCCCATAAGTTTTTAGTTGGAGACCGAGTCTTTGTGACGGAAGTAGTAGTCCCTACTGGGTTGAGAAAGAAACTGGCACCTAGATGGCAGGGACCGTATAGGATTATAGCGGAGACTAGTCCTGTGGACTTTGTTGTCCAACATATCCAAACGGGTAAGAAGTTACACGTTCACGCAAATCGTCTGAAACCTGCTATCGCGAGAATGGAATTTGCGTCTTTATGCACCAGCGAACAAAGGTCAGAAACGATTCAAGGCGAGACTTCGGCTTCGGAACCACAAGCTTCCGAAACAGTAGACCCCTGGGATGAATTTATCCTAACGTCAATACAGCCAGATCAGGCAGAGCCCGCGGCAGCGATAGAGAGTAGTCAGCCAACCACCGTGGCACAACCGACACACCGATACGCTTTGCGGAGTCAAGGACCCGCGGACGAGTATCCTTGGGTGTTGCCACGAACCCATAGGCACGGGCAAACGGTGGAACCTCTCCGCAGAAGCGAAGGAGAAGGGGGCGCGTCAACGTCACAAATTCAGGGTCGCGAGCGCCTGCCGCCGCCTACGCCTATCGGCCTATTTACGCGATGTAAATGGTGAGCTCTCCGTAGGGAAGAGGCCACCATACCAAAAACAAAAAAAAAAAAAATGTGAAAAACAATCGCCCTGGTGAACAGAATTGTCGCGAACGAATTTACATCTGTGTAAAATACTCATTGTAGATCCTGAAAGTTCAATGACGAAACGCGTTTTTCAAATTCCAAATTGTCGGAAAACCAAGAATTGTCAAAAAAAAAAAAAAAAAATTTGTCACGAACGGAACACTGATGAATTTGTCAAAGATTGAGTGGTTCATATAATCCAATTTAAAGAAAAAAAAATTTCCCCCAAAATGCATGTGCTTGATGATCACATCTGCCACAGAAAAAAATTCTGACGCACAGAAAACAACGAGGGGAGATGATGAACGATAATAGGAGGAAAACCGAAATTGTCGTCATTGCTTCATAGTTATCTACAAAAGCTCCTTTAGACAGAAACAACGAAAAATACAATTGTCTCTGACGGTGATTTGGAATTGTGATGTTCTGCATCGAAAAAAAGTCGATGACAGGACAATGTCGCCGAAATCAGAAGACGGACAAAAAAAAAAGGGGAGCTAGAGACGTAGCTGCAGAGAGATGTTTGTGACTTCCGAACATGGTTTGCAAGTACGCCGGTACGAAAGCATACCGGAAGCACAGGTAACAGCTTTTGCGCTCAGCTTCTTGTTGTGACAGATGAGACAAATCATCTATTGAATCACTGTTCGTGGTCCTAAACGGCAGAATTGGACAGGAACACGAATGCAGTCGGAATTTGCCTCTTTTTGGCTTTTTAGGAGATTTAGAATCGGATTTTAAGATTTATATAAATCGCTCAATCTACAGAGAAAAACAAAAATGTTTAAAAACAATTAAAAAAAAAATCGGGAGTTCCGGTTAGAAAAAAAAAATGCTGTTTCAATAGGAAACCGAACTTTTATTCAATGTTACGCGACACCTCCTACAACTCGATAGACACGCGAGAGCTTCCAGTTCCGTGTCGATCGACTACTGGGGCATTTCAACGGGAACCCGTTCGCGAAGCCAATTGTTAAAATGCCGCATTCGGTGGCGACATTTTAAACGAAAGGGGGGTGCCCTGTGAGGACCCGAACGGGGTTCGACTAAAAAGGGACGAAATTGGAGCTTTCCATTGTTTAATGGAAGTTTTTTCTGTGTATTTAAAACAAAGGAAAAGAACGAATTCGAGAAACACGCGACGAGAGAGGAATCAAGTTCTGTCGCGACGATGACCTCTCCCGCGCCCTCCATCGGGTTTCGAATTGGCACCAGGTGACAATGAGAGACCAATGAAGAGGCGATTTGGGGGAGGAAGATTATAAAATCGTCGTTTCAAGGACATTCGGAGTTCTTGGTCTTTGGTGCAGGTTGCTCCGCTACTGGGTTCCGGATAAAGTTTTACAACGAAATCTGGATCGTCGCTTCGACCTGATCTCCGACCTCCGCTCCCAACGAAAGGCGCCCAGGTACATCGCCGCCGCCGAAAGCGTCACCTCAAGTCGTGCAGAGTGCCCCGGGGCCGACACCACCCTCCTCACCTTCATCGGAAGTTTGAAAGATCGTCGGGACTATTGAACTGTTACACGGACTGATCCGCCCGTTGGATTGGTGTTACGCCGAACAAAAAGCATTTTTGTAAGCTCCTTTTTTATGTTTATTAAACGGTTTTTGATGGTAACCTGTCTCAGTGATGTCAGTCCATTCCCACAAGACAGTCTGACCGCTCGACCGCCGTAACTTTCTTTCTCTCCCGTCGGCTAACTCTTAGTGCGGCTGACACCCATGCTACGCCACTGTCTCTTGTGAAGACTGCCTATCATCATTATTTTGGTATTAAGGTAGGGGACCAGGATAAGTCATGGACTCCATATATACATTGCAACTCTTGTTCAGTTATACTGCGAGAATGGCTGAAAAATAAAAATCGATCTATGGCTTTTGCTATGCCTATAGTTTGGCAGGAGCCTACAAACCATACAGATGACTGCTATTTCTGCTTGACTCCATTTCTAAAGTCAGGATTGTCAATGAAGAAAAAAGATCAGTTCAATATCCAAATCTTCCATCTGTATTTGACCTATTCCACATTCAGATAGTTTACCAGTTCCTACTCCACCCCAACATTATGAGCTTGAAGTAGAAAATGAAGAAAATGTGGGAGAAGATGAATCCAATAAGCCTTCCACATCCCATGACCCTGATTTTGAAGTAAAAGATGATACATCACACAGACTGAGTCAGGCAGAATTGAGTGATCTCATTCGAGACCTAGACTTGTCAAAGGAGAATACGGAACTTCTAGGGTCAAGACTATAGCAATGGAATTGTCTCTGACGTGATGTCAGGGTCTCACAGTACAGGTCTCACAGGTCTCCGTCAGAGATATCTGCTTCTATTTTTGAGAAGAAAACCAATCTGGTTGTTTGCTGCGACGTTAATGGCTTGATGAAATGTTTGAATTTGAACCATGATCCAAGTGAATGGAGGCTATTCACAAACTTAGTTTAAAAGCTGTATTACTTCACAACGGCAACCGTTTTCCTTCTATTCCTGTTGGTCATGCTGTTCATATATGCAAACATGACAGCCCTCATAGACTTAATCAAATATGCTAAACACAAGTGGAAAATCTGTGGTGATCTAAAAGTATCGCTATACTCTTAGGAATGCAACTGAGGTCTGAAGTAAACTAAATACTGTTGCCTTTTATGTATGTGGGACGGGACAGTAGGGATAGGAAAGCGGCCAGATGGCCGAGCGGTCAAGGTTAGCAGCCTGCTGCCCTGGGGGACCTGGGATTGAATCCGGACGGGTCGAAAAATCCCCAGGAATTTTTCGGGATGCACCACCCCCCCAAAAATTCCTGGAGGGTGGTGCATCCGGATATGTCAGTCCCCATCTCTCACCACCTGGCTGCCCCATTGTGGGCTTGCTATAAGAGGCCCTCTTAGTGCCCACTGGGCGAAAAGAGTTACCAAAAAAAAAAAGTAAGGATAGGAAATCACATTATATTCAAGCGGACTGGCCTGCAAGGAATCTTGACTCTACCGAGAAAAACGTTGTTGCCGAGCCTCTCGTGTACCCAAAAGATGTTCTTCCATCATTTCATATCAAGCTGGGTTTAATGAAAACTTTTATCAAAGGTGTGAACCAGGAAGGACAGACATTTAAAGTACTTAAGAGAGAACTTTCCTAGATTGAGTAATGAAAAGGTTAAGGAGGGTATTTTTGTTGGACCATAAATTCGACTACTTGTAAAGGATCCTGCGTTTGACCGTTTTGACCCGAGGGAAAAGAAAAGGAAGCTTGGGAAGCCTTAAAGGGAGTTATTCGTGGATCCTTAGGTAATAAAAGAGATGATAACTACACTCAGTTGGTGACAGTACTTCTGGAAAAATACATCGGATGCAACATGTCCCTTAAAATCCATTTTCTCCACTTCCACCTTGACTTCTTTCCTCCTAGTTATGGAGCTGTCAGTGATGAACGTGCAGAAAGATTCCACCAGGATATTTCTGTAATGGAACAAAGATATCAGGGCCATTGGAATGAAGCAATACTTGTGGATTACTGTTGGTCTGTGTATAGGGATGCACCAGAACTCACAAGAGGCAAGCCAAAAGAAAACGATCTCATAAAGCCACCACATGATACTCTTCACACCGAACCACCTGCCAGGTATTCTTCCATAAATTTAGAACTCTTAGAATGTAACTGTAATTTAAAAAAAAAAAATTAAAAAGCACTTTCGATGTTGTTAGCTTATGAAATTAAAATGTATCGTTTTCTCTTAAGCCGTTAAAATCACATGCTGCCACCTATTATATATCAGAAACTAGAGGTAATAAAAATTTTTCTTTCTCATACTCGATTTTCTCACCCCAAAATTAGCAAGATTTCACTCACGAAATAAAGGAAACATTCAAAAACATTTTCTTTGTTGGTCAGTGTAATCTTTTATACAAATACAGTACGAGTATTTCTACTTTTGTTCAAATAAATATATCAATTGAGATACTGAAACAAATATTTTACTGACCAAATATTCTCAACTTTTAAGATCTAACAAACATTCCATTTGCAATATCATCATCATGATCTAGCGTTTCTGACAGCATGATGCATTGTAGTTTCTTCACTTCCTTGGTCATCAAAATTGTCATCTACGTTTGTATGCAAATATTGTGCGGAATACATGTACTGTACCAATAATTGTTTTTACAATCAAGTCCAGTCGATACGTCTAAAAGTTTTCGCCGTCTGAACCGTCCAACAAGATGTGCAAATGCTTGCTTAATTATATTTCGACATTTTGATAATTTTTTTATTGTATAAAATTTGTACGCTATTGAGATTCCCATTATCTCGATATGGCGTTAGCAGACGTTCAAACAATGGATAGACACTATGGGTAGACCAAAATATGACACAGCTGAAAAATCCTTCACCAGTGTTTACCCTTTCATGCAATGCTGATCGTCGGAAAGCACAGGCATCATATGCACTGACTCTGCCTCACCTACATAGCAGTCTAAAAATACCATTTTCTCATTACAAACTGCTTGTAGGATGACAGAATAATACTGGATTTTTTTTCAGTGAATTTTGGACTGGACATAAACGAGAAGTAATTGGGAAATACAAAAATTATATGTGATGTATACAATTACACTTACATGAATTTATTATGTACTCTGAGAATCAATATTTAAAATTACACGTATATCAATATTAAATTACAGTATAAACTCCATTAACGGGGATCAAAATCAACCAACGATCATTCATTACGTGAACTCATCAGTAGAAAATTATTTTCAAATATACAACGAATTCTTTGCAGTTCTATTTCTATAGTAGCTTAATTTCCAAAATAAGAATAAAGCCGATGTGTTACATCTCGAATGTGCATTAGTCTGCCATCAGCTAAGCATGAAAATTCTATGAAATGTGATGTTTGAATTTTTAAATAAAACTATGATAATTCAAAATTATGTCACATGACAATATTATGCTATTTTTAATATTTTATTATTTCAAATTTCTTGCAAAAATTTCAGGAATTTCGAACAGATAACAAATTCAACATATATTTTCTATTGCAGGCTATGTTCTAAATATGATGTTCTACTTGTTAGTAATGAACACGGAACTATTTTTCTTCTCATAATGAACATCGTTTCTGTTCTTATTTTGAGAAAGGCTATAGAATCATAGCGAATCGATGAATCTCTTTCAATCTATCATTAATTTCCATAAAGAAATAACGCGGAAAAATCGGATATTATGAACCACACCGCATATTATCTCCTTTTATAAAAGCAGATTAACGGTTCTACAAATTGTTTTATTTGAAACCTATCCCTTTTTCTGCTAAAATATTTGGTTGTTTAACAGTATAAGATATTTTGTATGTGATAAGGTAAATTAATTAACGATGTAGGAAGCAAATCATAACTTACTCTTCGGGTAATTTTCCCCAATAAATACTTTCGTGTCAAATACCCCAGTGATATAAATAGGTATATGAATAACGGAATAAAACGCAATAGTTTTTAAACTTTATTTTCTAAAAAACGTAAGTTCAAATTAAATTATATAAGTAATGTTATACAATGACAGAAACAAGTCTGCAGGATACGTTGCCTCGTGAAATGTAGTAGACTAATAACTTATGCAGTTAATTCGTGCAACGAAGACAATCAAAAATTTTATCGTTATCAGCGGACAGTTGTATGTGGACCCAGACTTCACATTCTTTGCAATTTGCAACTGAATATTGTCGCCATGCAGATACGTTACGGCACCCTAGAAAACCATTTTAAATCATATTTTGTGCAGGCTGGTAACCTCGTACTATGTAATTTTCCTATTCGAATGCCACCATAGCGGTGGGTCCGATAGGAAGGAGGGACTGTTACAGATGGATGTTGAAGTTAATTCGACCAAAAGTAGTAGTTGACCTCCTCCAAAGAGAGAGAGAGTATGGTCAACGATTATTATTTAATATTGCTCTACTATTAATAATTATTTGAAAAGTGATCAGTGTCGGAGGTTGTGATGATCCGCATGTGATCGAAGTTGCTAACGTTAACGTCCGAAAGACTTGTTTAAATAAAAATTCTTGTAAAAATGCGAAAATAATTGCTTTTACGTGATTCCGTAAAAAGCTGGAGAAACCAGGTTGAATAGGTAAAGCTCAGCAAATACATCTAAGTAAAGGTATCTTTTGAAAGTTGTGGCATAAGTATACTGGAAGCAAATTCGACAGTAAAGGTCAACATCAAATAAAGTGCGTATTACACAGACTACAACTACAGGAAATTTTGAATAAAACAATGTCGCCATGATAATAGAAAAAATAAACATCGGCACAGAAAAAGACATCGAGTTCTACTTTGTGCCTTAAAATTGTTGCACGTACTGTACATCAATTTCGCTGAACTTTGGAATATCTTAAGCAGTATCAGTGAAAGAAATTTGGGGCAATGGGTTTATGACTTCCTACAAAATTATTTTGAACGTCATTGGAAAACAGAATTGCCATATTTAAAATCTGTATGATTTTTCATTTTTTAATGAAATTAATTCCGGAAGACGAAAAATTGCGCTTATTGTTCAATGTTTAATTCTACAAAATAAGTTGAGCTGCATTGAGCTACAGTTGAGAAATTTGATGATCAGCGAAGCTTTCAACTGGATTCCAGAATTATAGCTCACAGCTCAGCTGAGTCCATATTCCGAGTTTTTGTAATTCGAAGTAGTCATGTTATATACAGTTATAAATTATGGAGTTAATAGTATTATAATTAGAAGTTAAAATTAATTATAAAATTATAGAGTTGTTATAATGAATTATATAGAAATTTTACTAACCATTTTTCTTTGAAACGCTTTGTAATCTCTCTCCATTAACGTCAAATTTCATGTATGCTTCTACGTACAGGTACAATACATTACTAATACTACTCACTTCTTTGCAAATTAGACCTGATCTTCAATAATTATTTTTTCCGCGAAAAGTAACAGTTGGATCTATTCTCCCTTCTATTATCAATTTTTTTTTTTTTTCGCTCCATCTATTAATACATCTATAATGCATTTTGGAAGAAGTAAAATGAAGTAAAATATATAAGAATTTAAACGCTTGTTCGCGGACTACTCTTGTTGAGCTTACTTAGTCGAGCATTAAAATACTTTTGCATCCTAGTTAAATGTCATTATCTTTCGTCAAGGAACTTTGGCAAAAGAGTACGTATAAATCAATTAACATAAAATATCTCTTGGAACAGTGAGATTATAGCCACCTGAACAGACGCCATATTGTTTCGTCATCGTTATAGCATTTGGTGTTGTAAAATTACTACTCGGATGCGTGTAGCTTCTGCTTCAGCGCCGCTGCAGCACTGCTGAATTTAGCAATGAGCCGTATAACAGTGGCGTTGCGAACATAACTGGCGCCCAACACTTTATTGGCACCCCTCTTCCCCCTCCAGAAACACATATAGTTTCTCTTGGAGACCATTTGGGCGCCCCTCTGAGAGTGGCGGTCTGAAGGGATGCCCGGTGCCCCTTGCACCTTCTCACTACGCTACTGCCGTACAATGCAGCAACGACTAGCAATAGCTGCTCGTGACGTCATTTTCGCTACACTCGCTACATAAAGAAACGTGGCAAGTGCGATTAATTTCGTGAATTGCAGATACATGTCGATATGTCGTAAATTTGTCGTATTTAACTACGTCGCGAGAATACAACGTTGCAAGTAACGCCACTTTCGTGAATCCGGGTCCATATTTTTAAATGTACAAATATCATCACAGATTTTAACGGATTGGAATATTTAAAAGTTTTTTCATCGAGTTTATTATTCTCTCCACAGGAAATACCTAGCTTAAAGGGATATTCAGCTTAAAAATCACACACGCCTAATTTATACTTAAAAGTTTGTTTTTATTTACAGTTTTGTGAAAGACCGTCTCACGTTTAGACTTTTCCCGCCATCGCTTCTTTCGAAATTTTTTGGTGCCGCCTCCCTTCTACGGAAAAAAATGTACATCCTGCTGCAAGTGTTCTCTCAGTTGTCTCTTCGTCCCGGACCAAGGTTAGATCTTCTGACGGCCCTCTTGATCCTGCGGGGGGGCTGGGCGGTTCCGCTGGGACTGGCCGTGAAAGAAAACGGGGTTCCTGGCGAGGCCACGTTTGCGGAAAAGTTAAAACTGGATGCCGACGTGGACGGCGTGCCAAAGAAGTTCTGCGAAGGGGCAAACGAAAAGTTGAAGCTCGGTTTGGATTTTGAATTTTGTTATGAATTTTTGTTATGAATAGTGTCGTCATGAATTTTTGTTATGAATAGTGTATATTGAGAATAAGGGAGCGGAATCCATGTTTCTGACGATCTGGGGAGTTGGACTGCACTGGGAATCAATGAATCGTCATGAAATTTTTGAACAAGTGAACGAAGTGTATAGGACGAGCGAGCGAGCGGAAGCCCTAGTTGTAACATACAGTAAATATGTAAAAATTTATAACTAAAACTTACATAGTGTCGTCTACAGTTCATTTTGCGACTTTGAAGACCTGTTTTTTTTATAATAATTGTCTTACACATTAATTGAGCGTTGTTAACAGGTTAAAAATTTCCATAAAATTTGAAAGTAGAAAGCTAGAACATTACGAAACTATTTTTATTTACAAAACGTTTGACGAATATAACGAATTTAATGAATATATACATTGACATCAGATTTAAAATAATAATAATATAAGCGACAACTGAAATTCTGTCAATGAGGGCGACCTTCATAACTGATTCCATAAGGAGTGATCCTATCCAAAGTAGCCCGACTCCCCCAGTAGGGAAAAGTCAGGGTTACCATCACCGGGACCGTAGCTCTCATTGATGAGAGCCTGGAAAATTCCTGTAAGATAGAAAGTATTTTGGAGACGTGAGCATTTGGTGGTGGGTATCGAATTAAACTTTCATTACCGAATTATTTATCCTTGTTGCCAGTTTCATGGTAATGTGATATTCAAACTATGATGTTACTTTATTTGCACAGTTATTGAACACATGGTTATTTGCTTCATATACTGTATTTCTCATTCCCATTTCTATTTTATGTCTTAACTAGCAGGTAGGCCCGGCGTTGCTCGGGCAAAAGTAACGATAGCAAAGATTAAGATTGTTACATTATTGTCACAAAAAGGAGATATTTTTTCTAAATTTAACATTTTTCTCATCTCCGAATCTCCACATAACTTTTGATATAATATTCTTTCCATTTTCTCAAAATAGATAAAAGGCCTGGTGGTTAAGATATCAGTATACCGCTCTAGAGGACCAAGAATCTTATCCAGCGGAGAAACCATAGGGAAATTTCATGGGCAGTCTGCCCCCGATATGTCGAAACTCGTCTTTTATCACCTAGCCTCTTTGATGGCCGGATAGCCGAGAGGTCAAGGTGGCAGCCTACCGCTTCTGGGAGAACCCGGAATAGAATCCAGGCGGATCGAAAAAGCACCAGAAATTTTTTAGGCAGTAGTCCATCCTGATATGTCAGGTCTCGTCCCTCATTATCCGGCCGCCCATTTTTGGCCTGGCCGAACCCATAATGATCTTGCTAAAAGAAGACCTCTTAATGCCCACAGGGCGAAAGCGTTTGAGAAACACTGCAACAGTATTTTCATCCTGTGATTGAAAATGAAGGAAAAAAAAAGTAGTTATCAAAACAAGAATATCGTTTAGTAGTAAATCTATCAGGTGCGCATATATATATGTACTGTACCTATATACTGTATACCAATAGTGTTCAGCTGGAAGTGTTCTGCTTAATACGAAATATTTAATTTATGGTGCTTTTTTTTTTCTTTTTTTGCTCTTTCCACTCTGTGGGCACTAAGAAGGCCTCTTTTTAGCAAGCACATTATGGGCCTGGCCACGACATATCCTGACCACCCCTGAAAAATTCCTGAGGACTTTTCAACCCGTTCGTATGGGTTCGGCCAGGCCCACAATGAGGCGGCCGGGTAGTGAAGGACGGGGCTCGACATATTTGGACCACTCCCGAAAAATTCCTGAGGACTTTTCAACCCGTTCGGATTCGATCCCGAGTCCACCAGAGCGGTAGGCTATCACCTTAACTGCTAGGCCATTCGGCCGTACTTTCGTGCCATATATCAAATTGTCACTTTCACGACATAAATTTCATATTTAAAAAAATTATTTATACAAAATATGTGTACTGCATAAAATGAATAATGTAATTAGACAAATTACGAGAGTAATATAAATATATTAAGAAAGTATCGTTGCACGTACTGTACTTAATAAATTTAAGCCGTATTTCAATTTTGATTTTTAATAGAAATGATTAAATAATTTACTTATTTTATAAATAGTTAAGAAAAAAAAGAAATATCATCTATTTACTCTCTCATTATTTTCGAATTTTTCCTGACGTCATGAATAATGCGAAGCTATAACTTGCCAGATCGCGTGGTTGTGAGCATTGAGCCGGTATGCAGTTTGTAGCATGGATCTGTTTTATAAATTTGTTTTGCATTTAACTCACTTTTTTGGTGTTGTTTTTATCAAAATTGGAATTATATATTTAAGGTTTAAGAACTTATTAAATAGAAAGTTAGGATTAGGTAAGGTGAAAGCGAAATACAGTAAAAAGTTTTTGACAAAATTACCTTCACACATTGGGGTGGTTGTCACTGAAGAAACTATTTCTTATCATGATTTATCAAAAATCATTATTTGGTGTTTGACATTTGACATACCTTATCTTAGTATATATGACCCTGATGGTAAGTTATTTTAATTTGGTTGAGAAGTTCTTGATAAAATAGTCTGCATAATTATAAAAAATAGCAAGTAACATTTCTTATATGAAAATAAGGTAATGAGATTTTTGATTTCAGGAATTTATAATAATTAAGATTAATGCTAGCTTAAATTATCTCAAAAATGATAAAATTTGAGAACTTTCATGTATGCATTTTAAGTTAAAACAGTTAAGATTGTAGTTTTTATCAGTAATCAGATAATCTTAAGTTATTTTTCATATGATTAATGTTAAAAATTAAAATCATAATGATGTGTGTATATATATGTATATTCTAATTGGCTGAAGTGGGCAAGCTGTAAACAAAATTGTTTTATTATTTACTTAAATTCCATTGCATATGTAATTATTTAGTTACTATCAACCCCTTCAAGGATTATTCAACTGTCATTCTCTCACTTCTTGCAAAAAACAAGATGTATAATCAATATAATTGGTATGCTAATAAAGATGATGATGATGATAAGTACAGTAATACCTCTGTTTTCGTTGACTTCGGTTATCGTTGGTTTCGGTTTTTGTCAGTTTTTTCCACGACAAATTTTTGTTTTTGTCAGCGTGCCTACTTGACCTTGCTGCTAATTTTGCGAAAACAAAGGGCAACCTGCACATTTTCCTGCTTAGTGTGGTATGTGAGCATTACCCCACGCGTCTAGCCAAACAATTCTGTTGCTTTCCTTTTAGCTCCATCACGGGATGAAAGAAAGTTTCCAGAGCCAACAGCCCTTTGAAGAAGGCCAGGAACAATTACATTGAAGGAAATCATTGGAAAATATTAGAGCGGCATTAAGATTGCTGAAATCAGTCGTATGTATGGGGAGTTGTCATCTATGATAAGTTCCATTGTGGCGAAAAAGGAACAATAAAGGAGGCTAATGTATTGAAAGGTGCGAACGTGCTAACAAAACAGAGATTGCAAACAATTGAAGATGTCAAACAGTTATTATTAATTTGGACCAATCAAAAACAGTTAGACTGTGATTTTATTTTGGAGGCCATCATGTTAGTCTTTTATATTCATTTTATATTAATTTCTTATTGTTTTTATTATTAAACAATATATTTATTCTCTATAAAATGTATTTTGAAGTGTCTAGAACAAATTAATTGGATTTACATTGGTTTGTGTGGAAATAATTGCGTCTCTTTTGGAATCACCAATTGTTTTTGGACAGATTATCGACAAAAACCAAGGTATTGCTGTAAATCTGTTGAGTCGGCATTTATTTTTGTAGAAAAGATCTATTTACCGTGCAAATTTACATTCTGAATTGTCATATATAACTCATTGGACTAATAATTTTTAATGAACTTTTCATCAATTGTTGAGAATGCCTTATTGACCCCTTTAGGGACTCCTGATATTGAGGATGGATAGATATAAAATAATTCAAGGGCTTTTTTAATAGGCTATGAAAGGATCTTTTAATGACAGTCTGAATTTGTTCCACTGATTAATGGAAAGTAGAAAATAGGGGAATTTGCTGTTTTAGATATATGATATGTTAAATTACTCTGGTCACAGCTGTTAAAATATACAGGGTATACTTAAAGTACTTTAACAGCTTTTACTTTTAACTTGTACTGATCTATTTCAATAAATAAACAATTTATTGAAATGGATCAGTCCAAGTTACATCACATGATAATATCAAGATATATAAACTTTTATTATTGGCAATTATACTGTAACTTCAGTTTGATTTTGTATTTGGAATGTTATACAGTCAGTTCCTTGTTGTTCTCAAGTCAGTGTCTGAACTGAGATATCTAGAGTAATGTCTTCATTTTTGCTGTATCTGCAATACTTTGATTTCTTTTTCACAAATCATCACAAATAGAAGTCTCAGAATTTAGAAAAATGTATAACTTGATAATAACTGCTAAAAACAATTGAAAACATTAATGCATACAAGTATACTAGTAAAACATTAGTTATTAATTGAATTTCTGATAGATATTTGATCTGTTGATCATTTTATTTTAGTTTTAAGCATTCAGTTGCAACCTAGTAAGATTGATTCATGGTTATGCCAAGAAATATAGAAAAGTAGCTCAGCGGACATGTAAGATAGTCATGTATTTGTCAGTAAACTTTGCATTTGTATCAATTTATTTTATAAATTAAAGATTCACTGAGTACATTCTGCTCTTATAAATCATTTTCATTTTAGATTTTGCAATAATGGACAGAGATGGATTTCATGTTGATAATGATAAAAGTGAATTATCTTCTACTTTGCTATATTACTTAACCATATACAGCATATGTATTTGTTGGAAGTTATGAAGCTACTTTAGCTCACCTTGTATATTTTTGATGGTCATTTGTCTCTAACAAATTAGTGAATGACTTTGTATGCTTTCTGTAAAATATCTTTTATGTGATAAGCTATTGGCATACTGCAGAATTGTATATTATCCCTATATGAAAAAAAATAAAAGAATTATGAATGCAGGGGTAACCCTTAGCAGGGCCATATTGAACAGTTTTGTAGCCTGGGCAAACCTCATACCTGGTGCCCTTGATTCAACATTAATTACAAAAAATTGTATGGGCTTTTAATTTCACGGATTTATTTTGGAACCTCCTCGAGGTCAGTGCCCCAAAGCATGTGCCCTCTGTCCTTCCTTAGTTAAGTTTTTGACCCTTAGCAATATAGTCTGCTTCCTTATGTCTGTTCTGGTTAGGCCAAACACACAAAAAAGTAGTACTATTTACTGAACCAATATCTGACAATATCCAAATGACCAGCCATTTTCAGTTTTGCTAGTAAAGTCAAACTTGGAAAAAGCAGAATAACACATTATTAAACTTTATAGAATGTAAATAATATCCACTAACCTGTTTTTAATTAAAGCTGAACAATATAATAGAATCCAGCAGTTTTAACTTGAAGAAGGACACGGAAGGCGTCCAGAAAACGTTTGTTAATTGGAATTGATTATTTTCACACCGGTCACAGGCACAAGTGAGTTGTAATTATATAATATACACCCCAGTGTGTATGAGGAAGATACAATATACTGGATTATCAGGCTATTTTAAGGCTAATATTAATAATGAAATAAACAATAATTTGAATAGAGATAGAGGTTACTGTTTAATTATTAAAATTAGCAGTAAAATAGCTTGATAATCTGGTAGATTGTTTGGCTTTAGCTTTGTAGAAGTTACACTCACAACAAAAAACAAACCTGTTACCGGCATGTATCTTGTAAAAAGTCGTCTCATTAACGTTTTCGAACTGTATAAAGTTCTTCTTCAGGTGGAAATTGGAACATTTGAAAAAATAGAACAAATTTCAAACAGAAAAATTGCCAAATTCCACTGTGACAGACATGCGCTGTTATGGCTGGATGTTATTTATTAGCGATACTTGTCTGAGAAGTTGCCAGGCTGGTGAAAGGTTGAGCTCCTCTTTTTGATTTATGCATGTATTTGTATGGCTCATTTTATATATAGCCATAGCTTCCAACCATTTTATGTGCTCTGGGTGGGGTGTGGTTTCGATGATTTTAGCTTTGTCGAATTCTGCCTCAATGTCATGATCTGATGCGTATATACTTAGGGCCGTAGTGAGCCTTCAGTGTTGTAGGTCTGCTTGGTGTTCCTTCAACCTGGTCTTTAATGAGCACTTGGTAGAACCAATGTAGATGAGTTCTTTTTGTCATCTGTTATCCATTAGAGGGATAGAGAATACCCCGTACATTCTGTTGGGATCTAGGGGGTCTTTCCCATTTTTTAGGATGTCGGCTACCATAGGACCTCTTCTATATATTATCTGCATCTGTTGTTTCTTGGCTATTTCTCCATATACTTCTCTAACATATGGGTTGAAGGTGACAGGAAGTCGTGTTAGTTCGTTTTGGTTGGTGCTAGTCTTTGCCTGTACTGTGGATGTGTTTCCTTGATGATGATGTCTGATTATATGTTGTACTAAGAAAGGGTACCCATGTTCTGTTGCGACTTTTCCAAGATAAGTCAATTCAGTGTCCAGAGCTTGCATTGTGGAGGAGTGGGAAATTGCTCTTCTTACTGGGGTTTTGAATGCAGTTGCTTTATATGAGAACGGGTTGCAGGATCCTGTATGTATATTGGCATTGCAGTTGGTTTTTGGTAGACTGATGTTTGGATGGTAGATGCTTCTGGTTTGATGGCTATGTCGAGGAAGTGGGCTTTCATGCTGCTTGATTTCTCTATACTTATAACTTAAGCCGTAGGGGTTGTCGTTAACAGTTTGTACAAAGGCTGCTATGTCAGGCATCTTCTTCCATAAGATGAGTATATCATAAATGTATCTTCTATAGAGCAAAAGGTCAGGAAGGAACTGTGGGATGATTTTATTTTCCATTTACCTAATGATCATCTTGCATAGGTCCCTGACACTGGGCTACCCATGGGGACACCTCTTTTTTGTTTATAGACTGTACCTTTGAAAGCAAAGATTGAGTTGTAGCAAATCAGATGGGCCATTTTGAGTATATGTTGATGCAGTGCTTGATTTTGAATATAATCTAATAAGAAATCCCTGAGGGAGCAAAAAAGCAGCTGGGAGCTTTACCGACGGGTCTAGTGATTTGAAATCCAGGACTGTGATGAGCTTTGGAGAGACTGGGAGATCTTTCAGCAGGCGTATGAGGTTTTCTGGGTTTTCAATGGTGTAAGGATAATTCTTTAAGCTTGGTGATAGGAAGTGGTGGGTGGCCTATTCTACTTTCCTTGTGGGTACTCTTGCTTTGTCTACTATTGTACGAAGTTGCTCGCCCACTTTGAGTTTTAGCGTATGCAAAGAGCTTAGGAGTGTCAGGCGAGTCAACTATTATGTCCTGTAAGGCCAGACGTTTTGCTGATTTTGAACTGCAGAATAGAGTAAAACGCTTCGCAAGTTTGTGTTTGTGACTTTCTGATGAATATTTTTTGCTGTAGCCAGTTGGGAAATGTCAAGTTCAATTTGAGAAACCTTGTATATTTATATATACCATGCTGGGGATAAGTGATGACCGAGTGCCTTAAGTGATTATAGGATGTGGATGCTGAAAGTATCCCCAGTCAGCAAGGATGGTCACATCTAAATTAAATGTCTGGAAGGGGAGATCAAATGGAGGTCTATGTAGCTTAACTGTCAATGCATTTGCACAGTAAGCTGAGAGATCACAGGTTCAAGTTCCATTTCAAGTTAATTCTTTTCTTTCAAAATATTCTAAATTATTTATTAAATATTAACTTAATTGTAATTGTTAAATTTAATAAGCGATGTGCCTAATGCCTAGCTCTAGTACCAAATTATTTAGAATTTAATTAAAAATTAATATTGGTAATATTGGTATAGTGGCTTAATTTTAATCCAGCAATCATTTGGCATATTACTATAATATTGGTTTGTTTGGAAAGTTCATAGCAATTTTTAAGAGAAATAAAAGAAACTGTTTTAAGACTAAAAATATACTTTTATTCCATTGTGTGTGTGCCATTTTAATGATCTGTTGCCATCTATGGGGGAGCTTCATGATACCCTCTTCATAGAACTTTCCAGTTTTTCCCGCAAAAAACTGATCCATGTGGTTTTTGCAAGCTTCCAAAATATCTAAGTTTTCATCATAAAGGGAATTTTGCAGATAATGGAACAAATGGTAGTCCAATGGGGCAAGGTTGAGTAAGGGCGTAGGGTAAAACATCCCAGCCTAGTTCCAATAATTTTTGGCATGTTCATAAAGACGCATGCAATCTGGCATTATCTTGGTGAAACACAATGCCTTTTCTATTGGCCAGTTCTGGACGTTTTTCTTTAATTGCCATGTTTGGGAACAATACTTATCAGAATCAATTGTTTGATTCTGTGGAAGCAGCTCTTAATACAGGATTCCTTTTCAATCCCATCAGTGAGCATGACCACTTTTGGATGAAGACTGACCTTTGGAGTTTTCAATGGTGGTTCATTTTTCTTACCCATGATCGTTTTCAGCTGATGATGATATAAACGATTCACTTTTCACATCACCTGTCACTAAACACTTCAGAAAAGGGTCATTTTCATTTTGTCTTTCAAGAGAAAGACAAAATAAAAATGAATCCAGTAAGTTCTTTTCCATTATGACATTTGGATACTTCTCAACTTAATGATTCACATATCCAAGCTTTTTTAGATGTTGAAATACAGTACTGTTTGATGACTTCACTATGTTTGCAATCTCTCAAGTTGTGTAATGAGGGTTTTCATCCAATAATGCTTTGATCTGGTCCTCTTCAATAACGGGAGATCTTCTTGAGCAGGAAGCATCTTCAAAGCTGAAATTACTCACTTTAAATTTTGCAAACCACTTTCAAACAGTTGTTTCTGCTACGGCACTCCCACCATAAACATCACATATTTTTTTTTTGCTGTTTGTACAGCATTTTTGCCTTTACAATAAAAAAAAAAGAAACAAGTGTTGATGATGCATGTTGTTCACATCCATTTTCGCAACAAAACAAATTAAACATTATTTGAATAATCTTAATGGCTTTTTTTGTAACGAACATGTCTCAAGGTCATTTATCATAATATTCATTGGTTTGTACAAATTCTAATCAATTGGTGTCACAACTGTCGGCTATCAAAAATCGCTACGAACTTTCCAAACAACCTAATATTTGGCTTGGGATGTTTATATACATATTTTAGTTGTTTGTAAGCTGAGGATGGCAAAACAAAGCCAGAAACATTGGAAAAAAGTAGTTTATTCAATAGAGTTTATTCCCAAGTTTATTCGATAGAGTAACTACTATTCAATCATTTACTCTAATATATATGTGCTAAATATTCTGTTTTTATTGTATTATTACAAATTTTATCTACATTGAATTAACTGTTATGACTTGCGTGTTAGATCATGTATTTAAATTTATGTTCAAATTTAAACTAAACTGGAGATATTTTTTCTTTTTTTTAGTAATGCATGATGGAATGAAAATATTTGATCTTTAATATTTTAACACATTTTTAGTTTTTAAATATTAAAATTGGTTTTTCAGTACTTTTAATTGTATTGATCCTGTACATTGAATAAAAATGAACTTTGTGTTCATAGAATCATTTAAATTACTATTCAGAGATATTTGCATTAATTTGTTTTAATCAGTTTTGAGAACTTTTATAGTTGGTAACAGATGAATATTTATTTAACTTTAGTATTTTTGATTTTGAATTAATATAAAAAAAGCTTTATGCAAAAAGATTTTTATAAAACATCAAAAATATATTAGAAAGTTTATTACTGTTGGTCCTAAATCATATTATAATCAGAGTTATTCATAGAATTAAGGGATGTCAAATGAATGGTAAATAAACTTTAATTATAAAATTATACTGTCGAATTTTTATGATTCGTCCTAGTTTAACACAGTGGTTCCCAAACTTTTTGATTCTAGGCACCCTTGCTAAATGCAGATTTTCCCAAGGTGCCCAATCTCAGATTCTAACAAGTACATTAAATTCTAACATTATAAAAATTTTATAACATTTTGTGGCACCCTGTGAGGAAGCTGTAGCACCCTAGGGTGCCGTGGCGCACACTTTGGGAACTGCTGGTTTAACATCATCTTTTGTATTTAATTCATGGAAATAACTTTTTTACATACTGAGATCTAAATGTAATTTTCATTGAAAGTACAGTGGAACCTCACTTAATGAGCACCTTGCATAACGAGCAAAATAAATTGTGGAAAAATGACTTGCTTAATGAGCAATGTTTCACATAACAAGTGGCCAGGAGAAGGGTAGTCCCGGATGTGCACATGCCCCATCAGTCCGTGTTTAGCACTTGTTCGGTAGCATCTTAGTGTCGCTCGTGATCACATTTTTCCAAACTTGTGTGTTCACACACATTACGTATAAACATCAACAACCATAGCCCGTTATTGATGGCCGGATGGCCGAGCGGTAAAGGTGGCAGCCTACCGCTCTGGGGGACCCGGGATCGAATCCGAACGGGTCGAATAATCCCCAGGAATTTTTTGGGGGGTGGTCCGTTCGGATATGTTGGGCCCCGTCCCTCACCACCTGGTCACCCCATTGTGGGCCTGGCCGAACCCATAATGGGCCTACTAAAAGAGGCCCTCTGTGCCCACAGGGCGGAAAGAGTTAAAAAAAAAACAAAAAACAAAAAAGCCCGTTATATAATAAACATGCCAAATGAAATGCCAAATTCTTGGGCTGTGTAAAGGCTATAATTACATATTAGAAATTAATTAATTTGACTAGAGGTAGGCAGTTATGCTTCCATCTCATACTAAATTTAATGATTAATTCCAAATTAAATTTCAGAAATGTCTAAATTAAAAATTAATTATTTATAATTATTAAATAATTAATTAATGTTTATCAGACAAATTATCTGATTTCTTTTTCTGTTTTCTGGAAATGGAATTTGCATTTCAGGTTGGTTTATTCCATGCTAGAAGAAAAGATGATGATTCACGCTCCTTAACGATGTTTATTGTATAATTTTCTTTGAATAAACATTATACATAAAGTATTTGAATATTTTTTTGGCATGGAATGTATTATCGTGTTTTTACATTAATTTTTATGGGAAAAATTGTTTTGCTTAACGAGAGTTTCGCATTACGAGTAAGACTGGAACGAATTATGCTCGTTAAATGGGGTTCCACTGTACATCAGAGTTTTTTTCAAAAACTAACTGTGTGAGGATAACTTATAGCATGACAATGATTCACTAAAATTTTCATTATTATTTGTTGCTGTTAGATTTTGCATACTAATCAAAATAATTCTTTATTAAATCATTTTTTAGTTACAGAACTTGTTTATAAAGAACAATCGTGACCAAATAAAATTTTTATTGCTCCCTGCATTCATTCTTTTCTTTTTTTAATCTTCAGATATGTTCAGTATGTTAATGTAACCATACATACAAATTTAGTCCAATGCAAGTTTTTAATTAAATTAAATACAAATTTTAAGTATATTAGCCATATAATGATCAAGTATAATTGACTTAATCTTTTTATTATTAATTCATTGTTGTAAATATTCCATGTTTAATTTTAAAAATTATTAAAATCTTTTACTATATATTATCATAATAAAATAGCATACATTGATTTTTATTTTATAGTATTTCAAAAGTTTAATGTTTTTATGTATTATTATTTTATTCCAATTTATAATTATCACTTGGTAATTCCATATAGTAAAATACTGTTTTATTTCTGAATTTTAAGGATTAAACTGCTATTTTCAAGTAACCAAAAAAACTTATAATTTAGAAATTCTTTCAGCCATCTTTAGCTAACTACTAATACAAAAGAATGATGAGTAAAGATTTTAGTTTTATCATATAAAATATTATTACTTTCTACATCTGAATTAATTATATAATTTTTAAATCTTGCTAAAACAAATCAAAAATGCTTTAAAAATATTTTATAAAACAATTTTAGTTTGTTAAAACAATATTTGAATATTATTTATTATTCGGATACTGCTATACCTTTAACTGGATAAGAAAATGCAAATGATTCTATATTTGATGTTAAATATGAATTTGAACTTTTAATAAACTTGATAAATTTATTTAATGAATGATTAGTTTTGGAAATGATAAGATTTAAATTCATTGCTCTTACAAATTATAAATGTGTTATCAGTTTTATTAATTTAGAAACAGTACCTTATTCCAACTAATGGGAATTTATATATCATAAATTACTTTTCAAAATGTTGATCATAAAAATATACTTATTATATGCTTTCTGTTTGAAAATAAATAATAAAATATATATATAATGAATGCATCCAAGAATTTAATTTCTTACTATTGTATGGATATTCCTTGCTTAATGCAGGATTTGATAAACACATGAAATTAATTGCGGCAATTCCTTTATATATACAGCAGAAGTTTTAATTTATGCAGCTTTACCAGCTGTCTTTACTTAACATAGATACTGTATTTTGATTCATGAGATTTTGATATACATGGTAGGATCAAGGGACTAATTAACCATATTAATCAAAGGACTACCTGTATATGTGAAATTATTTGATGTTTCCAAATTATATCTTTAAAATTTTTCTTGATTGTTTACCTTAAGTTTAAAGTAAGACACTGATATTTTTTAGTTTTAAGTTGTTATAATACATTTATGCTGTGTGCAAGGTCATAGAAACTGTATAGAAGGGGGGGTCTGTGCATAGGATAAACACCTTTTTCTCTCAGCTCAAAGAAAAATCCCCAGCTCCTCTATCACAACAGCCCTGATTGTATCTAACGTTTTGCACTTTTGCATTGTGAATATTTTTAATCTGTTGAAATATAATGTAGAATTAACTTCTCTGGGAATTTTATTATATATGAAATTTTTTAGATTTTATAATATTTAGAAATTTAATATTTAGAAATTAAAACACAAAATATGAAATATTCTCTAATTCACTGAATAGCACAATATACAGAATGAAAAATATTTTTTCTTGTATAATAGAATATTCTGAGTGGAAACTGTTTCACATTATAATAAATTTGTGTGTGTGTGTATATACATCATACACACACACACAGTATAATAAATATATATATATAATATAAATAAATAAATAAATATATATATATATATATATTTAGTTAAGCTATTTAAATTATTTATGTAAGTTTAAAAATAAAATTTACAAAGTTTATTTATAATCTGAACACTTTAGATTGCTAATTATTTTATATTGTCTCTTTTAATGCATCATATTAGAGTTATAAATTGTACTTGAATAATTTTCTAGTTTACAAGTGGCAAGTCAAATAATTAAATAGTAATTTATTATGATATATTGACATTAACCAGATGTTTGTATATTTTATTTCATAACTTATTTAAGTACATTTTGGTTTTTTTACTACTCAGATGAAATAAATAAAATACTTGATAAATAGTTCACAATATGTTATATAATTTAAATAGTTTTTTTTTGCTTAAATTATTGAAATTAAAATTTAACTTTCAATGAATGGTTTATATATTTAAATGTATGAAATAAATCATAAATATCTTTTTAGGCATGTAAGTTATGGAATATGATTTTGTTTTAAGAAAAGATATCTAAGAAATTGCTTCACAGATTACTTAGCATTTTTCATTCTAAAAATTTTTAAATTTCTGAAAACAGTCATGCATTGTTATTTAATGAAGCATTTATAGTGATGTTAATATTCGATAGTGTGTTAATAAGTAATGTAAACAAATAGTGATTAATGATTTAGTATATTTTATGTCTGTAGTAACTTCTAATGTTATTTTATGATATGCATGGTAAATTTAAAAGAACAAAAAAGTTTAAATTTTTGATTTGTAATTAATTAAAAAAAACCCAATTGAAATCTGTTTTTGTATTGAACTGATGTGAAGAATAATATTTTGATTGAAGAAAAAACTGTTTAAATTATTGTTAAAAGTTAGAAATTACCATATTGTTCTGAAAATAATAGTACAGCCTCCAAGTTTCAAGTGTTTCATAGAAAAAAAAATAGAACTGAATATGGTATGACTTTTCTATACAAACATTCCAAAACTTATTATATAATATATATATATATATATAATTAGTAATAGGTCAAATGACTGCTGGATTAAATTGGGCTACTTCTCAGCTATTATTTTTAATTAGTATAGTTTGTCACTAGAAGCAGGTTCCTAATACCTGCCTCTAGTGACAAATTATTTAGATACTAATTAAAAATAATAGTGAACAAGTAGCCTGATTTAATCCTGCAATTGTTTGGCATATGACTTTTTTTTTACGTCTGCATAATTACCTACAATTTTCTTCTTGGGTGATTTTCAACACTTCCAATCAGACAATTCAGTTAAAAAAACCTTAGGCTGCCATATCAGAATAAATTTAATAATTATAAATCAATGCAGTGAAATTGCGATAAAATCAGTAAAATTCATATCTGCAGAACAGACAAGAAACAGTCTTACTTCATACTTTCAATCGAACTACTTGGATTTTCTGCAAATGTGCTTCAAAGTAATTTGTAGTAACTACATTATTTGATTTAGATACCCTGATGAGACTAAAAAACATTATTTTGTTAGTGGAAATATGGGCTGTGTAAAATGTTGTATACTCATACCTGATGCTAAGTATAGTGTAAGGAAGAAATTGTAGTCTTTTGTCATTAGACTTTATTATTAAATACCCTTGAGGAAGACATTGAAATGTCAAAAGTACTTAAGCGTAGAAAATATATAAGATCAGAATAATGATTTTAAACTATGTTAAGTGAACATAAGAACATTTTTTAACCCAAACACATTAAAATTCAAAGGTGGAAATAAAGTTTTGATTTAAACTTAAAACAAATACAGAAAGTGTTCTCAATATATAAAATTTGTTTAAAGAAATTGCTATCCATTTTCATATTTTATTTAAGATAAGGCTAACCATAGGAATGCAGAAACATTGGCTACTGCATGGTGATATTTTTATGAAGATTAATTTTATTAAGAAACATTTATTTTATTGTCCACAACTACATTTTCAGTTATTTACTTATGTATTTATTTTGGAATTCTCATTCTCATTTATATTTAAATTTACTTTCTATTTTCACATTCTATTTTATGGTAACTGAGTTGTATAAGATGTTCAAAGAAGGCAGAGAATGCATCAAAGATGAATTATGCTCTGGTAGACCATCCATTTCAATTGAAGAACAATGCCTTGCTCAAGTGCTTAATGAATGCCATTAACAATTAGACATTATTGAACATGTTCCAGTATCATGTGGATCTTGTCAAGCAACTTCAAAAGATCTATCAGCATGTCTAGAGTTGTTCCAAAGACTGAATTTTTTTCTAAATTGAAAAGACCATATTAACATCAACATAACCTTGATTTTTGACTGATGTTTTCTTTAATTGTCATGGTATTGCACATGACAAATTTCTTCTGACTGGCAAAACTGTCAATAAAGGATATTATTTGAGCATTTCAGATTGTTTGCATTAAGCAGTTCATAGAAATGACCTGATTTTTAGGACGAAAACTTGTGGATTTTGCGCTACAATAATGCATATGCTCACAATGCTCTTGTTGTTTGTGAATTTTTGGCCAAAATTCAACACAGTTCTCATGCTCTGTATTCACCTGATACGACACAGTGTGTCTTTTTCCTGTTTTCTCAACTAAAATTTCTGCTTCATGGTTAATTGATCATTTAACATGAAATTCACGGAGAATCCTGATTGATTTTATATATAATATAAAATTTATTTTATTATTTAACTATTTTCTTCTCTTGTTTCTTTTTCTTTTAATAGGAAAAATTAAAGAACAAAAAGAAAGACTATATAGGCAGACCATAGAGCTTAAGGAAGAAATTCTCCAAAAAGAATCAGTCAAATATAAAATTGTTTTTCATAACATAAAGAAAGAAAATGAATCAAGAAAAAATGGTAAATTTTTTGAAATATTCTTTTTCTTAATTCATTATAAGAATAGATGGGTAAATGTACAGTACATTAAACATGTGTTGCATTTTCTATGTTTAATTTATTTAAGATGAGATATCTTATCAAATCTGTAATTTGGGCTTAATAATCTATGGAGAGTTAGTTTTTAAAAAAAATTCTTTAAAGAAAAACTAGTTAAACTTAACCGGTTTAGTGATTTTCTTGGTGGATTGTCATTTTTTGTAAAGGAAATAGAATGATTGTGTAATTAGTCAGGTAGGGGTGTAAGTCAGCTGACTTTTAGTGGAGACTCGTTTAATCCCATGTCAGGATGAACCTAAGGGATGTTTGTGTGTGGGTGTGGCAGAATTTTAGGAAAAATGTCCTGATTTATATATATATATATAATAATAATAATAAAAAAATATTAGGAGAGTCCTGATTTGTATGGGATGACTTACAATTACCCGAATACGTAGTTTAGGTTTTAAGTTATGGACCGAAATTTGCACCTTCTTAATGGATATCTTAAATATTTAAAGAAATCATTTTTTTAATAATAATAGTTAGTTTTCATTGAATTTTATGCATTCTATAATCTTGATCTGAATGGTATCGTGTTTGAATATGGAGAAAAGCAAGATAAAAGTGATTTTGTCATGCTTCTTAGCTTGGTTGGAATAAATTATATTCATAAAAATCACATTGCCAATATTATTTTTATGAATTCCCTTGTTCAATTTACTTAACTAGAGTTCTGATTAAATTTGTAATGTGCAACTAGTTTGGACATTTATAATTATAAATTGCTAAATTATTTGTTTTTATTGAAATAGAAATCATATCATACATCATTCATGTAAAGTAAAATCTGAATAATATGTAAATTACATAAAGAATTTATCAGATTTAATATTCGAATAAGATTTTCATTCTTTTGTAATTATTCAAATATTTTATCTGACTTTTAAGTTTTATACTGGCTAAATCTAAAGAGTTATAGCCTGTTCCAGCTACCTTTTTTTTTTAAATTATTAAATCGTTTTGGCTATCTGAGTAGCCAGGATTCAAATAGACCATTAAATGAATGTTTAATCCTGACGATTGAAACATTCATGTAGTAGTCTACTATTTGAAAGTTCAATCCTGAGGATGGCTACTCACATAGTGGAAAATGTGTAATAAGTAAATAAATAATAGCTGGAACAGGTTATAACTCTTTAGATTTATAAAGTATTAAGTATTCTATGATTTGGTGAAATCATTAATTTCTAGTTCAACTTTAATTTTTCTTATTGGTTGGTTACTGTTGTTCAAGGAGTTTCTTCTAAAACACGAAAATATGAAAAACTAGTGAGAGAATTGGGAATTTTCAGCAAATTGAATGACTTCATACTTACTTTCTAATTTGACATTTGTTTTATGATGCTTTAATAACGTTTTCGTAAATATAGCAATATACATCAGTGTATGTCATATACAGTTTATAATTTTTCCTCCTTTTAGTTTCAAATATCACTTCCCTCTTTATCCTCTTCTATTTTAATTTCCATTGTAATTAATTTTCTAAATATATTTATATAGACTTTTAACATTAAAAAATCATTTACTGAATTTTATTTTAAAATTTCATTTCATTAAAAATAAGAAAAATACACAAATTTAAAATGATTGGAAATATTCCAATATTTAATTTTGTTATTCAAAATGCATTATAAAACAATAATACTGAATTTATAGTTGTATCTAAAGTAAAATTTTATATTTATTAGGCTTCAGTATGCATGATATCTGCAGGAAGGTAGAAGTCATTTTGCTATGCAGAGAAAATGGTAAAAGTGATATTGTAGATGCAGTGAGAAGATATTCAGTAGAAAAAGAATCAAAGTTAAAATTTTGTAATTATTTGAAAGGTAAGTATTGATTGATAGTGATAAAAGTTACACCAAAATAGATTCAATAATAATGAATAAATATAAAATATTTTAAAATTTTAAAAGTATCATCTGAGATAGCATGTTACTTATTTTTTTTTTCACAATAATCACTTATAATTCATTAGGATTTGCAGAAAGTGCATTTCCTTTTTTAAATTCCTACTATTAGTTCACACTCTCCCTATATTTATCTTGTTCAAATTTTCAATCATTAATAAAATACTTATTATTCATCCACTCAAGTTCAAATACATTTTTTTAAACTTGTAGTGGATGACACTTGATGTTAATACAGTTTTTTCAAATATTAATTCATTAATTAATTAAATTTAAACTCTGGTGCCCGTCAGCAATATGCCGATTCCGACCGATAGAGGGCGCGAGGAGAAAAAAGCGAAATTTGAAATTATTTAATGAAAAGTAACTAAAATAAAATTTTTCTTTGTTGACCTAAGTAGGAATTGACTTTAAAAATTTTTTTTATATTACTACTTGTTCTATCTCAATTCAAACTACTGGCCTTTCTTATAGATTATTTTAAAATCATATTAATAAATAAAATATATATAAAATCAGTTTGGAAGTTAAGACAAATATTTATTATATTTCAAGTAGCTAATATTTTCCATTGTTTTCAAAGACAAGCTTTACAATTGTATTATCATCATTTTTCTTTCTGCACAACCTTTTTACATTTCCATCAATCATCGTCTAATTGTATGCAAATAATAGTTTTCAGGTGTCGTTCACTTTGTAACTTTGAAAATGTTAGCAATATGGGGCTATTTATAATAATAAGCAGTTATTAGAAAACAGGAATTTTAACAATTTCTGACAAACATTTATATTGTACTTTTTATACTGCTCTTTACAGAAAATATCAAAAATTAGTTTTTTAAAATTAATTTTTATGCAGACATTAACCATAGAGTGGTGCAACTATTGTCACTACTTCTTAGCTTGACAGTACAGAGCAGGAATGTTATTTTATGCTAAAATTTCAAGTTGGATTTTAACACAGTTGGTAGCAAGTTTTTCCTTGTGTATTTAATATAAACCTAATTTTAGTTTTATTTATAAAAGAATAAAATCCTACGGAAGAAAGGACTAAAAGTTTTACAACTACATTTTTTGGCTGTTTAATTGGACTTATTGCACCATGATTTTGAGCAACTTTTACTTTGTTTTTTCTTTTGTTATTAGACACTAAATCTCCAAGATGTACATTTTTGGGTTTTCTATCCTTCAATCTCTTCCAACTGCTGCAGTTTATAAATCTACCAATCTTATGTAGATTATATTGAGACCTATACTTACAGAATATTGAATGCAGAAAAATATTCAAACTTTCAAGAACTTGGCCTGTTTCAAAATCATAAACACACCCAACTTTTTTTTGATAAGAAAAACATTTACAATAGTAATGTATTTATTATATTAGTATGTTGTTTACAACCAACATCAATTTAAACATTTTCTGAAATTTTTAGAGCTATCTGACAATTAAAAATTGAAAATCTGCGATAATTTTTTTTTTGTAATTGTTTCAAAAGTATAAACACAAGTGCCTAAAAATAGTATAATAAATTTTTTATTAACTATTAGTTTAATTAGTTGTCACCAGAGGATTGTACAAACAATTTTAAACAGGTTTTTGTGATTTAATACACTACCTTGTGGAAAAACACTCAGTAAATTACATTATTTCCAAAAACACTAACAAAGGGAGCAGGACAATCTCTTAGACAAATTTTGGCAAATGTAAATCAATCTACATGTGCTGGGAGAAATGTGTTAACTCAGTGAAAATTATGGCAGAAATAAGTGATGTGGAAGGCCTAAACACCTTACACTTGAAATAAGAGAGATTTTTTTCAGCTACTGACAGTCAACAAGTTGTCTGTCAGAGAATCAGCATCAAATTGCCAATTTCAGTTTCTCCAGCAACTGTATGGAAATGTATGCATAATCATAAAAATGTCAAACTTACAAAAATTAATACAATTGCACAAAACAGCTAGATTAAAGTGGCCCAAAATAAGATGACATGGAAAGAGGAGTGAAAACAAATAGTCTTTTCAGATGAAAAAGAAATGGAATTTGGATAAACCTGACAGTTATAGTCATTACTGGCATGATTTGAGGAAGAATGAAGTCAGAATGAGCAGCCAGCAAGGTGAGGGCTATGTGATGATGTGGGCAGGATTTGGATGGGGGTAAAACAGACATTGTATTTATAGAAGGTGGAATGAATTCAGAAAAATATCAAGAAGTGTTGTATCAAAATTTAATAACTTTTGGATCACTAATTGGATGAGAGAACTGGAAATTTCAACAGGATAATGCTGTCATTCATGCATCAAAGTCAATTAAAAATTGGTTTGCTGAAAAAAAATTAATGTAATTGATTGGCTATCATGGAGCCCTGATATGAACCCAACAGAGAATGTTTGGTGCATTATGAGTCATCTTGTTTATGGCCAAAACACAATACAATACTTTAAATGAACTGAAATTAGCTATCATGGATTGTTGCCTTCAAAACCTAGTAAAATGTATGCCTGATAGAGTATTTGAATTAATTAAATCAAATGGTAGAACTACAAAATATTCAGACATCACAAATCATTTTTTTATGCATCAATGTTTATACTTTTGAAACAATGAAAAATTGAAAAACTTTGATAATTGTCAGATAGCTCTAAAATTTCAGAAAATGTTTAAATTGATGTTATAAACAACATACTAATAAATAAGTACAGTACATTACTATTGTTAATGTTTTTGGTGTGTTTTTAATTTTGAAACTAACAAACTTTTTTCAATGATTGTGTATGGATACATTATATTAAAATTTACTAGTGTAAAAATACTAAGTTAAAATTTGTGTTTGGCATAAATGTTGTGTGTTCTATAAAGTATGCTACTTTAACAAAAATGTTTATTAAGACCATTTATTAATTTCATTAGGAAATGCAGACTTTCCTGATCCAGATTTGATATTACAATATGGTCCATGTCGATCTGTTATGGGTTATTTGCCATGGCATATTCGTTTGACAGAAATGACGTGAGTATATCCTTACTTGTATAGAAATATTCTTGTAATATTCTATTATTTTAATAATTAAATTATTGAAATAATAATGAAATTTTTAGATATTACATTTTCTGTCAGAAAGAATTTTGTATAAATCTTTTACTTTCCTGTTATGAATGAAATATTACAAAAAATTAAAAATAAATTCGCTCTCAAAATATGTAACAATACAAATAAGAAAATGAATCAGTTAATGTAACTATGTAAATGTACTGTAGAATTAGAATAAAGAATATTAACATTTTTCATCAATAAAATATTAAAAATATGATATTTTTACAAAGTATTTTTCAAACCTAAATTTTTTTTTTAAAGAAAAATTAGGCCATAAAAATTTTATATTAATTATTGTATCTATACACTAGTTATGACTATATAATTTCAAGATTAAGAAGAGGTAAGTGCATCCTTGGAGTAACTGCATCTTTCTGTAATATCTTATCAGCCAGTTTAAATTAAGCTGATGACAATACATTTATAGCTCATAAGTTTAGGTATTGATAGTATTCAAGCTTGTTTTAACATTACTTCCAGAAGATAAGACCAGACTTTTCAAACTATTGTTGCAACCACAAGTTTTTGTATTTAAAATTCAGTATTTGTGATTTTAATTTTAACCACTCAGCAGTGAGTGATGAATATATTCATCAAGGGCGATTGTGTGGCAGTGATGAGGGACGTATATATTTGCTAAATTCTTTCGGGGTATCGCCAAAAACTACCACGAAAAAAAATTCACATAAAAAATGAATTATGTAACAATAAAAAAAAAAGACTTGTCTTTACTAGACATTACCGTTTTGGAAAAAGATTTTGTGAACAGTTATGAAAAAAAATACTTTAAAAATTTCCCACATTTCTTCTCCACAACCAAGTGGTAGTGCCACATCTGACTGTTCCACTGTTGAAAAGTTAAGATAAAATATTTAGAGGAACATTATAGAATAATAAGTGCAAATATTCCAAGTTGTAAAGCATCTCACCTGTGTGTTTTATGACAGGGTGCATTTAACCCATGAAATTATAATAATTGGGGTAAGTGCACCTATACCAGTGAGGTAAATGTACCTCTTTTTTTATTCTACACACACTCAAGATGTGGCAAAAGAAAGCAGCTAGTGGTTAATTATTTCAATATCTTCTAACCTGATTACCAGTGTTAATAAACACTTCATCCTCAACAAACCTTTATCTTCGGTAATGCTTAATTTTTGGGACGGTTTGAAGTTGTTCTAAGGAAAGGCGTTCTGAATTTGGAATCCTGTTTTGAATTAACCTGAAGCAGACCTTGGGTGAAGCTGAAAACGTTTGTTCCCAAAAATTAAGCATTACTGCAAGATAAAGGTTCGTTGAGGGTGATTTGTAATAATGAAATAATTAAACACAAGACAAGTGTCTGACATGTTGGACAAGTTGTTGTTACTCTGTTTATCAAAGTCGACAAAGTTAATGATTTCTTCTTGACAAGGTACATAATTTTTACAGTAGCTAGATGTGGAAGATTATGCAGACATTGTCAAGTCTTTGTAAAAATGCCATGGTGGAAGATACGATTTAATTACTTCTTGTTTCAACTTTGTCTTATTATGATCTAGAATAAGATGCTTCAAAGGTAGACCTAGGCTATCTTTTCAAGAGAAAATTACTCTCAAATACTTTAATTTTCTTTTGTAAATCACTTTACATTTCTATTGTTACTAGGGACTTATTGTAATTTAACTAATACTAGTTTAAAAGGCAACAGTAAATGTACCATTGTTACTTCATTTGCTATGGCTATACTTGCAGTGGCGTGTACTGAAGTTTCTTTAAATTATATTAGAATTTTAACATAACAGTTTTTGGGCTTATCATGTGTGGTTATATCTTATTTAATTACTAATTTTAAAATATTTTCACAGCCAATTTTTGTAAAAGAAAATGGTTATGAAAATAATTTTAAATTATAAATTAAGTAAAAGGTATAACCACATAAGCTCTAAACTTTATGTTAAAATGATAATGCTAAATTTAAAAAGATACAAAATAGAAAGGCAAAAAGTATTAGTCAAAATGTATTGAAATTACTACACAAATGACAGGTTACTTTCAGAGCTTTGGCACTTGCCCCAGCATTTGGTTTTATTTTGATCTTCCTAGCTATTACAGTGGGGTGTGTTTTTATTCTCACTATTAGGGGGTAAGTGTGCACTCCAGTAAACTTATTTTGGCACAACACCAAGTCCTGTGATATGGGTTGTGAATATCACAGGTAAAGAACGGTCAAGTTATTCCAGCAATTAGTTTTTAAAATCAGATAAACTTTACCTCACTGGCTGAAACATTCAAATTTTTGAGTTGAAGTTGTATTTACCTCACCTGTCTTTTAAACAAATTTATTTTAAAAACTTCTAAACATAATTGATTATAATATATTAGAATTCTTTTTTTAATTTTAGCTGTCAGAAATTTTAACTTTTTCTTTTTTTCCTTACAGTTTTTCAAGAACCCATCATCAAATAGATTTATCAGACTTTTTTAATAGTCTGGTTAGGTATAATAAATGTGAACAACGTTTTGGTAAATAAAATTTACAAATCTGTATTTTTATGATTTTGTTCATAATTATCATATTTGGAAATCATATCATATGTGACTGACAAAAATGAAATATTGAATTTGTGAATTGTATGTTTTCATAACACACAATGCTGTATTAAAATAAACAATGTTTAATGTTATAACAATATATTTTTAATATCAAAGTTACAATGATCTTAAAAATTTCAGATTTTATGCTTTGCAGTAGCAATTATTTTTTGTTTTACCCGTAGTAGTAATATCCTACTGTTGAATATTTTTTAACATTATAATTTCATTGATAAAACATTTCATATTACAAATTTAAATTAGTTGAATATAAAAGAATTTTTATCAATTTAATTTAAGATACTTGTAGAAGTTTTAATGAAATTTTTAACAGTTGTAAGAATAAAAATCAAAAATTTTAAGAGACAATCATTTTTAAAATGTTAACAGTACACAATAAGGTGAGAATTACATGGCAGTCCTTTTATAACAATTGAGAAATTAGACAATGCGTGATACATACCATATATGCTGGCTTAGAATTTTAAGCTAGAAACTTAAGATCACACTTATGTGTCCACAATGCAAATCAACTTATATTGGAGGATATTGATAGGATAGCATTAAAATGTGAATAGCCTATTGCAAAAGTGACATATACTGTATAATAATGTCATGCTGCTTTCATCAAAAAAACTAACCACGATATCTTTTAATATATACAATACTATATACTTTATGACAAAAGGAATATGGACAATAAGAAATAAGTAGAATACCAAACAGCCACTAAAAATCTTCAAAATATCTTGGAAGAACTCTATTAGGCTCAATCAATACTACCAAGATATTAGTGAGGTTGAGGCCAAAGTTTTAAATGTGAAAATGTGTACGTCAGACGTTCAGCGCCACTTTCCTATAAGCCTAGAAGTTTGACAATGGCCTTTGGAATGTCGAGCCTGATTCCACCGACTTTCCAAACACCATTGTCAAACTTCTAGGCTTACAGGAAAGTGGCACTGAACATCAGACGTACACGTTTTTTGCATTTAAAACTTCGGTCTCAACCTCGTTGTTATACAATGTATTCAAATATTTTGTTTCGTCATACTATTGGGCATTTTTTGCAGAATACTCGTCAGTTATTTGATAAATTCAGACTGTAAGATGTTTTGAACATAACATTCCTATCTTGTATTCCAAGTAAAGAAATTTACACATTTGCTTAAAAACATTAATACAGGTAAACATTTAACAAATATTGACAAATTTTGATATCCTGATGATGATTTTTACTTTCTCCACTGTTATACAGAGGGAAAGTGTGGTGATCCAGCAAAAAGTGACCCCCCAGATTTTTACATTTTTGGACTTACTTTCTTGACGTTTCAAGGTGTCCTCAGGGGATTGATGCTTTTAAATTTTGATGATTAAAGGTTGGGGAGATAATGGGGGGTTGTGTATATCTCCAGTAGGGCCACATTTAATTTAAATGCCACTAACCAGTAAAATTTTTTTTTTTTTTATAAAACTCATCCCTACCCTCAAACTTTATCATATTTTAATTACTATAAAATGGCAAAATGCTAACAGTTGGTGCCACCAAATGTTGCTGGGAAAGTTGAGCAACTCTTTGCTGGATTTTTATTGTTCAGCTTCATTTATAATGATACACATTCTTACAATGTGTCAGTTGACTTGTTTAATTGTGAAGTCTTATTTAAATCTCAATGTATAAATACAAGAGAAACGTAAGTCTATTAAAGACTTTTTTCTGTAATTTTTCAAAATTTTATGTAAAAAGTGAGTGTATTCAATTTGTGTCAATAACTATGAAAAAACAGCTTAATTTTTCCTGTAATACTTTGTGCAGCAATGCCAACAATCAATGATAGTGTTTTGTTAAGAACTGTGGCTAGTATAATAAAATATTGAGCAGTTACAGCATTTTCTACATATATGCTATTAGTAGAAGTATTTGCCTTTAAAACATGCATTGAATGGAAGTGAAGATTATTAAAATCACTAGGCTACTAGATTTGGGTGAATTACTACTATTTGGACTATATTTCGAGGAATTCTGCTTTACTATTTATCCTGTCTGGTAACCTGTGAGGTTCTCGCCTGACACTTTTGTAGGCACTAAGCGGACCTCTTCTTTTAGCAAGCCCATTATGGGTTCGGCCAGGTCCACAATGGGACAACTGGATGGTGTTTGCAGGTTGGGTCGATAAGATAGTTTGTATCTTCGAAAACGTCTAGTCTAAATCCACTGTAGATGATGATGTCGCAGATAAGAGGGATGAAGTATCTAGCAGAGGTTGTGGAAATATCCATTATGGATGCAAAGCTGATGTATCCAGTGGTAGAATAATTAATGTCTCCAAAAGGAGTAACTGAGGAACACACAAACGATCGACCTGCTCGAGGAACTGGCAATGACTGACTCAACTGGCTGCTAGTTGAGTCAATCATCAAATATTAAATAACAAAATCGGGACAATAGGTCAAGGTAGTGGAAAAGCATCTTTTTCGACGCTGAACTTTAAAGGAAGATATTACCAAGTGTAAAAGTTGAGTTTGATACACACTATAACATTGAGAAATTTGTGAAAACCCAGACTTCAATTTAAACCACATAAACTAAATATAACTTTTCAGCTGGGATATCTGATGTTAATCAAATACAGATGTACTCCAGTACTCAACTGAACAATCCCACCTGCTAGAATGTTTGGTTAATAACAAATTTTTATTTTAACTTTATTAAAGATTGACGAATAACAACTCATGAATTTGCAACAAATCTTAGTGTGTCACAGACACGTATTGAAGAGAATTTGTGGGAAGAAATTAATTTTCAACAACAGCTTTTGGGGCCGGTACATTTTTTATCCTTTAGTTCAAAATTTCCCAAACAAAACTTTCAAAACCACATTTGACACATTCAGAGTTTAGAAGCAAATTCCCAGTATGAGTAGTTTTTATTGTTTGTATAGTGTGATATCCTTTACAAAACTTAAAAAGCATGCATAATAAGTCCAATGTGAATGTTATCTGCAAACATTACATTATATTTTATTTGAATAAAATTAAGTTGAAAAGTTTTAAAAAAAGTATTTTAATCTTCAAAACAAAAACTAATCTCATATTGCGAATTATGTTAAGTTGTGAAATTTAACACATTAATATATGATGTAATTTAAGTAAAAACAGCTGTTAATAAAAATATGCAAAAGTTTTCTGTTCAAATCAAAAAACAGCGTTAAAATATACATATGTAATACAGGATAGCAAAATACGCCTACTTTAGCATGTATAAATCATAAAATTACTGTAATAGTCTTGTTAAATTTGTGTTAAATCAGTTAAAGATACCTATTTTTCCATCGTACAGCCTGATTTTCCTTTCCACATTAGACAGATTGCACTATATACAAGTTAATTTATATTGAACTTTTTTGCAAACATTCAAGGGACTGAAGAAATTTTCTGTTAATGATAGTTTTTTTGCTATCCTGTATATAGTGGTTTGACTTATATAAATGTGAAGATAAACAGCAAGTGTCGGGTGAGAATGGTCAGATAGGCTGCCACCTTGACCGCTTGGCTACCGCCCTGGAGACCCAGTATCAAACCAAGATGGGTCGAAAAATGATTTTTTTTGGGGGTGGTCCGACCAAAGTAATGCACATAAAGAATAAACTCAAAAACAAATTGCTTCAGACAATTTTTATTTTTGGCTTTTGGCAACATTACCACAAAAGATTACGTGCACATATAATATTTTACATAAATAATTACCATACACAGCAACTAATACTGTCGATTTTACTCATTGTACAGTAAGAATGTATAGTTCATAGCTGACATGAAAAATTGATCATCACATTATGACAGCAATGAATTAACAATGCAAGGCACTCGTACATACAAACAAATCATGCATGCTTTCAGATATTCATATTATTTCTGTACATATAAATTCTCTTTTATTAGCTTATATTTTACATAACTTTTATTGCCAAGGGATTAAAAACCCAAAATTTCTTCAGATTTGTTGTACTTACAGTACATACATGCTCTTCTAATTGATAGCATTTGCTTAAAAAAATCAAATAATTTAAAAAACTTATTTCCAGATCATTTCTCAGTAAAAAGAACATGATGGAATAAACTGAATTTTAATTATCCACGTCATAGGCATATATTTACATCATTATTTCAAGGAGAAATTCAGTAGATGTAATTTAGAAAGTACAACTGACTTTCATAATTTCTTATAATTTTCACACACAAATGATGATGCATATTTATCGGTAATTCGTTAACTAATATATTATAAAAAAGTAAAATCTAAAAATCAATTCTTGTCAGATGGGTTTGTTGAATTTTTTTCTATCACAGCATTGTAAGACACATTAATTGGAAAACTGTCTTAAATTTTATTCAAATTAAGTGCAATATATAGTATGTGTGCAATCTCTAAAGAGTAAAGAGTGATATGACAACTGTCACTTATAAATAAATAACTTAAATCCTTAAGAATAAATATCAGTTTCTTTCACATTTAAAAATTTTTGTATTAGAAATTTGTAATAAAATTTATGAATTGCATTTAAAAAGTATCAAAGTGATTTCTATATAATAATACATTAAAAACTAAAAATAAAATAAAAAATAATAATAATTAGTAAAGTAATCAAATATAAACTTTTAAATAGAGAAAAAGCATTTTCTTTTAAAATTGGAATGGTTTAGTCAAAAGCATTCAGACAAATTTTACCCATTGTCAATGACTGCATAAGAATGAATCAAACTGCACTCTGTTTTAATAAAGATATTTGGCTACCTGTATCAGGAAAATCATTTTGGTCAGTCTTTTCTGGAGGTACGGTCAAGAGACACGGAGTAGAAGCATTAGTACTAGATTTACTGCTTAAAGAGGTGTCGGCTGTTATTTCGTACTGCACGGTAGCATCTGTCCCCGAAGCAGCGGCCTGTATTGTTCCTGCTGTAATTATAAAGATGCAATCTAATAAATCATGCATAAAGAAAAAACAAAAACTCGTGCAGAAGCTACATCAAAAATTATGCAAAGAAAACTTTTAAAAATAAATTAATTTAAGATATTTCTAATAAATTTAAACAAAAAAATTATTACGAACTTTAAACAAAATAATCACAAAACAAACTTAATATTTAAAAATAAAGGTTTAGCATATATCAATTACCACATGTTTGTTTAATTTCTATTTTAAAATTACATGTTTAAGTAAAATAAAAATAATATAGATGTATAAAAAAAATATAATTTGAAAAATAATTATAAATTCTACATTTTCATACACAAGCAAGCAAAATAATTGCAAAACTCAGGCTATTTTTATAAAATTTAGAAATAAAATAACTAAACAAACAGCAGAATTTTAATTTTAAAAAAATGTTAAAGGACAAGACTTAACAATAGTGGCTTAACTGAAACGAATCTCCCCTCCTGATAGAATCCAGTATATCTTGAAGCAGCATCATTTATATACAGTCTTTCAGGAACTAAAGTTATGGTTTTAAAAAAAAGGCATCTGAAGTCTGGTATTATTAATAAGCTCGAGTGTATCATAGTTTGAGGTGAACAGAAACATCTTCATGTCCAAATGAATAATGTTATCAGAGTTAACCAATGATGTGACATAAGTCATCTTAAAAATTGTTTTTTTTTTCTTTTTTTCTAAAATGTTTATTAAGTACTTAGGCCTTATATTGTGCTAACTACAGAACTTATACAGGAGAAAACTGATTCTATAAATAAAATGAAAGCTTTTAAAAATACTCAAGTCATTAGTCATCGGGAAAATGCATGACTTATTTTAGAAGCATGCTGAAGAGCTTGTAATGAGAGTAATGTGTTTCCTAACATTTCCATATGTAATTTTCCTCATACATCTCCAAAAACCTGATTGTCTTCTTTATAGAAGAGAACCACATCCAATCTTCTCCAATTTAACAGACTTTGGCAACATAGTTTAATGGAGTCCTTTTTCTTTCTATACACCTCCATTACAGCAAATTCACTAATATTAAAAAGTGTCTTCATTAAAATGAGCTAAGACTAGTAAGAAAACATACAAATAGATAGATCTGAAGTAGCTAAATATATCTTAGACTTCAATTTTTAAGCCACTGGTATTGAAAAAAGTTGCATGAAATGAGTGGAAACAGCTATTTTTGTTGTGTTTCTATTCACAGGGTAAATACACCCCATGAATTCAAAATCATTACACTCCAAAAAGAGATCAATGTTTATATAAGAAGCATTCAAAATATGAAAGATTTAAATATAAATTTGATGAAATGATAATAAGACAGTACTCTAACAAGTTTTTAATAGAGCAAGTCTCAACACCTAACAGTAAAGTTTGTAAAATATCAAAAGCATATAAATGATTATATACTGTAATTTGAGGTTTATTAAATTGATTATGTCATCAAAAAGTTTTTCAGGTACATATTGTTCCAATCATAAACAACAACAGAATTTACACAAACTCAAAAATCGATCAATTGAATCTTAGTTCAAACTCAAAAATCAAGGAATACCTTATTAAAATTTGAATGAGCATAATTGAGGGTTTTATTAAACCAGGCCACTGTCTTGAAGATCTTAAATTATTTAAAATTTTATTAAGATAATTTTTTTTTTTTTTTTTGACAATAGTAATGTAGAGTTCAAGTATATTTTACTATAGAAAAAACTATTACTGTAAGACAATTTACACCTGATTAAGTAACACATGGAGAAGTTAGAAACAAGCAAATAATCATAGAAAATACACAAATGTTTAATATTCTGAAATTATAAAAAACATATTTAACAACAGCATTCAGAAAAATCCAAGTTTCCAATTTAATTTATTTGTATCATATAGACATGCACATATATATTTTATTTTAATTATACATATAAACTATAGTAAAACAAAATTATTTACTCATGTTTTGTTTCATAGTAAAATCATCCAGCATGAAAATTAATATTATTCATAATTATTGTAATGTAATATTTAAAATTTTATTATTTTGAATGTAGAACTGATAGTGTTGTTGTGAAAAACATGTTTTTAATTAAAAATATAATTTAAAGACAAGCAAATCCTAACTAAAATATTTGATTTTCTCCATATGAAGTTATTCTACTTTCCAGGAGTATAAAGATTATAATTATTAAACACTAAAATTTACATTAATCTTTCTTATACTGTAATTTTATACAGCATTGGTAAAACTAATTAAAATCAGAAGCCATTGTTTTTCTTTATCATTCTGAAATTTAGATATCACTACAACATGGAAGAAGCATTTAAATCTCAAACAATTACAATAAATTGATAACAGAAAAAATAAATATATTTACATCACATAAAAATAATTTTCAATATGGTTTCAGTAAAGAAAACATTATAAATGAAAAAATAACATCTCAACTGAATGTTTATGTTAATTTCATCATATCTTGCAAAAATAGCAAATGCGATCTATTAAAATTATATAATGTATTGAAAGAATAATTTTAAACGAATAATAATAATACTTCACATTTTATTTTATAAACTAAGCAAAAGGATTTTATTTATCTATTTACATAAGTATGATGTTCCAAATTCATTAAGTTCTCACTGCATTATTCAATATCAAATGTTTTCACGAGGAATTTTTTTATTTTAATGTATATAGAACAAGACAATATGCTTGATTATAATTAAAATCAAGCAATAACCAAACTAATAGTCTTATCAAACAAACTTCTAAATAGAAATTAATTGTAAGTTAAGTCTCTTAATGATGGATTATTTTAGCTATATTTTGGCTAGTTAGTTAAGCTAGTCCGAAATAATCAAATCTCTAAATGCCAGAACTAGTTATATACAGTTCGGAATTGGTTTAATTCGTGCACACACATTTTTAATTTTGCAAATTTTTTTTCATTTCTAATTAAAGGTTAGCTTATTAAAATTTGGCAATTTGTGGTTGTCGTTTAATTTTGTTTTTGTATTTTAAAACTCTATAAATAAAAATTAATTAATTCAAAAGTTTGTAGTTTGTATTTCATAATTATAAAAATTTAATTTCAGTTCATATCTTTCAGTTTTAAAAAAATATATATGTATATAAAATTAATCTGGTGATTATTCAGAAAAATAATTTTAAGACGTTACAAAACATTGAAGTTTATACACATTAAGATATATATCAATTTTAATGGCAAATACATATTTATATTTATAAATTGCTTTATATTCATATAAAACAATTTCCTAAAATCGTTGCTTGTCAAAATTTTACAATGTAATAATACCATATAACCATTAAAGAAAATATTTGTTCCAAAATAATCATTTCAATCTATCACTCTATTTGTAACAATATTCACATTCCAATACAACATGAAATATTTATTACATTCATTCCTATTCACTATAAGGTAGTTTTAATTTATAAAAATATATTAAATTTAGTATTATTATTATTATTATATGTATTTATCAAGTTCTGATTTAAGAAATTCATACTGCTTTACTAGATGAACGCTTCTTTATATGACCTATAATGTGACAAATTTTTGATATGAAAAATATTTACATAAATATATCTGAAATGTTTTAATGTATTAAAACTGCTTATTACATTTTAATGAAATTTATTTAATATTGAATATAAAACAAAATTACAGCTGTGAATATCTTTATTTCTGTCCATATCCAGAAAATAATGATGAAAAACATCCATTATAATTAAAATGCTTATAACATTCATTCTTGGTTCACTTGTACATTAATAATTATTACACATTAAATTTTAATCCATAAACGACCTACAAAAAGTAGAATGAATGAGTGCATTTACTTAGTAAATAATAAAAGTTAGTTTCAAAATATATGTTTTGACAATTTAAATTTCATCATATTTCATATTATTTAAAGAGCAGTCATTTGTTTTAAATTCATATTTTAAGGTATATTTGCAATGTATACATAATTTTGTTCACATTCCGGATAACTGTAATACAAGCTTCACAATTTCATTGTTTTTCATAAAATACTATTCCAAATTGTTTTCTTCTATATGATTCTTCTAGTGTGCTAGAACAGACAATTATGTTCTGCAATCACTATTCTGCAGAAAAATTATCGTTAAGATATGGTTTCTTGAGATTCTTATTGATTTATATCAAGAACTGATTTACTCTGTGCTTCAGTGCTGCAGCAATTAAATCCAAAGATGGTAAAGACTTTTTAGTACAAAATTAATTATTAAAATTTGACATTTCATTTTTTGTAAGCAATTGTTACAAACTTCAGAAACATTTCCCTTGACGTGAAATTTGTTTAATATATGCCATACAATATATGGTAATATCAGAAACTGAATAGGAGATATAATTATCAACAGATTATCATACTTAAAAGAACAATGTGTTTGTGTGTTTTAATTTAGAAACTATATGGATATCGTTTCATAATTGAAAGTTACAAAATTGCAAGTTCACACATCAGTGGCTGAAGTAGTGCAAGTGCACATTATATTATATTAAAAAAATTTTTTTAATAATTTTAATCAATTATATATGCACATGCTACTGTTATAAGAAAAATATCAGTAAAATATTATTTGTAATTGTATTTTCATTAATTATTCATCTGAATTGCTATTACAAAACACTCACTGTCAACAAGTGAAAGTATTATTAGTAAAGTTTTTCATAATGTTTTTGAAAAAATTACAGTAGACCTCCCCCTATAACATGAGTTCATATAACACGGATTCACATAACACAGTGAAAAATTGCAATTGTGTTCGTATAACACGGTAAAACGTCATCGCCGACTCGTGTCGCAACAGGATTGGTCGAATCTGGACCAATAGCGGACATTGCACAAACTGTCGAGTTTAAACGAGCAACGGGCCTACTAAAAACCATTTATTATTCAACGGCCATAAAAATTATATTTATATTAATGATGTCTCCAAAGTTCGGCAAATTTTTCGCAGAATGAATAACTTATCAGGAAACACGTGCCCGCCCTTCGACGAGCCGCTTTGCGACGAAAACAAGCTTAAGCAAAGGTGTCATCGAACGGTCCACACTCGGTAAGTAATCCTACAATTTTTGTTTATAGCATAATTTATATGGATTATTCTCCAAAAAATTATACGTGATTTGGAAATGTTGAGTCCAATTAGTCTAGAATTGATTAATTTTATGGAAGAAAACCTTTCAAACAGCTGTAGCCCCTAAACTGCACAAGTGCCAGGCTGTGATTGGCTCATGTATTTAAGTGACTCGTACAACACGGATCCATATAACATGGAATGTATCTACAGTGTTATAGAGGGGTCTACTGTATATCAATCCTAACACATTAAAATTATTTTATCCTATATGAACTTTATTAAAATTATAATAATCTTAAAGATACTGAATTAAGTTATGAATTTACATATATTGTAATTCTTCATTCGTCAAATTAAATTTTATAAAATAAATCACAAAACTAATTCCAAAAAAATTTACAGGAACTTTAGAATTTTCACAGATAGCCAGAAACAAATCCAAATTTTGTTCAAATAATATACTTACAATTAGGCAAACTGAAAACAGTGTGGTTTTCAAACATACTATAAAATAGAGAGTAGTATTGTAATATGATTTATTAGAATGTCTTTCAATTATACTTCATATTTTAAGAAATGACTCTCTATTCAAAAATTCCTTCCATCAGATATTCCTATTCTTCCTACACAGTGTATTAGTGCAACTGTCATATTGTAATTTAGAAAAAAAAAGTTATTTCAATTACAACATATTCAGTAGTTCAAAATCTGATAAAGACAAAGACATCAGAAATAATCATATTTAAATATATAACAAATTATATATTTTATTTACTTGAACAGATCTCTGTCATTACCATTCATAGTTGCATATCGTCAAACTTCTTGATTGCTAATAATCAATGAAACCTGTATCACAATGTAAATAATAATAAAATATGAAACATTGTCATATTCTTATAATTTTTATATTATTATATAATTATACATTTTGATTACAATTTGTTTTATTTGATATAAAGTTTCTGACAACAGTTATATTTATTTAGAGTAAAGAAATACTATCTGCATTAGATTTAAGTTTGTTTATAATAATTTCTGAAAAAGTAACTTTTTTTTGTACAAAAATAACATTTCATGTCAGATTAATTAGATTAAATCTTTTAAAAATAGCTGAACTTTGTTTCATTGGAATCATATTATTTGTTCTTTTTAAAAGAAAATTTATAAATACTAAATAAATGTTCAATCAATCAATGGATAATTTGCAAAACATCATTTTGGAATTCTGTTCCTTTTAGTTGTTATTGTATTAAAAATGTTTGAAATGTTGTGTGTAATACTGTGCTTAACATTATAAAATTATTTCACAGATTGTCTACTCAAATGAAAGAAAAAAAACTTTGTAAACTTAAATTAATTATAAACATAACTCATTTTACTATATATGTAATTTATATATTATACAAGCAAACTTACTGTGAAATTGTCATAATGCCAAATTGCAATTTTTAATTTATTTAATCTAAAATATATGCACGTGATTTTATTAGTGTCCTTCTCCTGTACATCATACTTTTCCTGATATTAGGTCATCTATTTAACTCTGTTCTGGAGAAATTTCTTTTAACTGAAATCATATGATTCTAATCCAGACACAGAAGTTCATATATAGTTAATCAGGGCCTCCTGCCCTTAATCTTTCCATATCTGGAGTTCACTTTCATCTATCTAACTTCATTTTTAAGATTAAGGAAGGACAGACAGGTGGATGCCAGTGGAAATTTGTGTCTGCAATTTGAAAACTAACTCAATAAAACTTCATACCATTATAACAACAACAACAAACTGCTAAAATTGAGGTTAACAAAAATATTTGATTAGAAGTGTTTTAAACTTTGGTGTAGATCATCTTCAGCTAATAAACAGATTCCATTTATTCTGTAAGCTGAAGAAATTATTTAAATTTAGTTTTACTCACATATTTAAATTGGGTAAAACTAAATTTAAATAATTTCATAATATTAAGCACATAATATATTAAATTTTTTGTATAACAATTGGAGAGACAGAAGCCCAAAACGGATATTGTTACTATTCAGAAATAAATTACAACAGTTTACCTCTATTAAAGTTCATAGTGTTTTTCATTTTCAAGTCATACATTGATTGGGAATGAAACATTTCATCAAAAATTTATAATTATTTGTTTTTAAAATCCATATTTAAACATAACCTAAATACAAAATTGAACACAAAACTAAATTATTAAAATAAGTATAATGATAAATATAAAACACATACTCAAAGTATTAAATTTTATACTTTTAAGATTCTTTAACCTGCAATATTTCTAGACATTTTCTAGTAATATATAATAAACCAAACTAAATTTTCACAAAGTTTATAATGACAGTCTCTTTCTCTCTTGTGATGTATTCATTTAATTTTGTAAAAAATTTTTTATGAAGTAAAAATATAAATGCATATATTATACAATGCTTGATGTTAAATCTATCTTATTACCTTGAAATAAACTCATTGAAGATTATTTGAATGTAGCAATGCTTATATAGTTTGTCTAAATAATTAATATAAGACATAGGTAAAAAAATTTTAAACATTATAAAAAATATTAGAATATTAACTTATTTTCATACTATAACATTTTCAATACAGATTTTATGATAAAAATAAATTTAATTTCAGAAGATTGTAAGCTTAAAATTATTCAAATAACTAGCAGATGAGCCCGGTGTTGCTCGGGCAGAAAGTAACGATAGCAAAGATTAAGAAAATGGGTAAGATTATAGCCAATCTTACCCATTTTCACCGGGTGCAAGAACTATGATAACCTTACTTGAATAAAATGATTAATTTTAAATTCTAAAATCTAAGAAAACTTGTTTGGAACATTAAGTTTTGAATTTTTCGAATTTGGAACTAATTCAAATATTCATTCAAATTTGTTAATTTTGGATTTATTGTTTTTGCATTACCCAAATAGTGGAAATGATTAAAATATTTATTAATTTCCAAAATGTATACTATATGTGCCACTGTTTACTTTCCTTTTTTATTATTTACACTTTATACTGACTAAAACTAACTCTCTCCTCCTTTTCCATGGGAGAGTTGAATTTCCAAAAATCCCTTCTTAATGTGCATTCTCATGGCATACCCTACTAAAGCACAGTTAAAAATAAAAAATCACATCTAAAATAGTACAGTAGAAGCTGTTTCTTAGGATAAGCCTCAATCCTTTCCCTCTCCCTGTGGGGAAAATTTCGAAAAATCCCTTCTTAGTGTATGCTTCTCATGACGTACCCTAAGTGTGTACCAAATTTCAACTTTCAACTCCTACCTGTTTGGGTTCTGCGCTTATTATTATCAACCCATCTCAATTATATTATAAGATAAAAAATAAGATAGTTTTTAATTGATACCCAAACCAAAAGTTTCTTATTTAAAATTACTTTTTAACATTGTTGTTTCAATAGTCAACTGATAAGGGGGTGAGGAAAAATTAAAGCACTTTAATTTTTCCTCACCCCTTAAATTTCCCATATCAGTGAAGCAACATTGTTAAAAAGTAATTTTAAATAAGAAACTTTTGGTTTGGATATCTTATAAAATTGGAAGACAAACTCAGAATAAAATCTTCACATTATAAATAAAACATGTCCATTGATATAACTTAGATTTAAGAAAACTAAAGGAAGACATTACTAAAATTTTGATTACTAAAGCCAACCACTGCTATATGCCATTGGGCTTCATAATGGCTATAATAATAATAAATTTTTGATTCTGATAAAAATAGTATCATCATAACAGGTAATTTATTAAGGAAGATATTAGCATGAATTATTTACTATTCAATGTAAATATCATAGCAAAGTTTTCTCAATATAAAAAGACTGATTTCTATAAATAATAATTTTTATTATTTCAAAACAGTTTATGAATTTTTAATAAAGTGGGTAATAAAACATCATTTATTTTTATCTCTAAATCATCTCAGAGATTAAGTAAACATCTATTAACCATAAACTTGACATTTAAAAAAGTTATAAAAATCCAAAAATAGAAGTTATGAAAAAGATTTAATAAATCAGATATAAATTCTTAAGTCATATGAAACATAATTGGAAATTTAAATATGAACATAACTTTTAAATAATGTAAAGATCTTAGGGCAAAAGCATGTTAAGTCAATTTCTTTGTTGAATTTCTATACACAGTAGATATTATTTCTAGTTTCATGGCCCATAATTTCTCATATATTAGCCTATCAATGTCTAAAATAATCACCTTTGCTGTGACTTGTCTAAATACAAGGCAAATTTCAAATTTAGGGTTATTTTCTCTGAAACCAGGAAAAAAAGTTAACATGTTCCTGCCCCATGGTCCTCAATTGTTAAAGCAGAAACAGAAATGAACAAACAAAAATTGTATAAAATATATGTGAAAGCAATATAAGGAAACTAAAAGTAGTTAATAAATTATATTTTCAACAAAATTTTTTCAACTCTTGGCACAATATAATTTTCAAAATAAACAAGGCAGTTTTATTAAGTACAACTTAAGGCTGTTAAATTCAAAATGTATTGTTATACAATAATTTTAAGACAAGACTTATTGTTTTCTAATTGACATCAAGTCAATAGAGACAGCATTTATCGTCTAAATCGCCTTGCAAATAAATATTTTTAGATTAAATAATTTACACTTAATTCTACTGAAAATATCTTATGAATTAAACAAAAGCTATCTCAAAACATAAAAGTCAAATTAAGAAGGAAGTGTATGGACTCAGTGGATAAGATGAACATGTTACATCATGTAAAATCAAAGAAAACTGTCATTTGTCTCTGACTCGGACTTGCCAAAAAATTTTTGAATAAAATTTTTTAAAAGAAAAAAAAAACCAAAAAGGATATGATTATATCTTTTCCCATGGACTTGCTTCCTTGTCCAGAGATGACACATCTGGATGTGTCACAGGAATCTAACAAAAAACAAAAATGGGATTGATGATGACAAACCCTCAATCATCATCAAGAGATTAGTTGTCATTGAGAGTTTGCAGTCTCCAGAGTTCATCCGTCATCGGGCATTGGTCTGCCATTGAAAAGTTCACCAAGGATTCTGCTGTGTCGGAGTTCTATGCCACCAATAACTCCTACGGAATACCAATTACCTACCTAGTTTCTACTTATCCTCCACCTGCTAGTGCTAATGTCTTTATCAATAAACTTCCTCATTGAACTATCCAACATCCTACCCCTTTGGATCGAATGTCTGCTCGTCGAACAACAACTCAACAAATCAAGGTATTTATCAGCACATGATCAAATGTAAACTCAATCTCGTGATTAGGGACCCACAATAATGATCATGATAGCTATAATTTGAATCCTAAATTTATATCCTTATAAATTCTCCTATACTTGTAAATAGATGTAAAATAATACAAATAAATGGATATTTGTTAATGTTAATCTCGTAGTTGAGCGCAACTTATTTCAGAAGCACTGTCTCTTGGACCTCCTCCATCCTGAATCCAACTGCCTACACATGCAATTGTTCGCGCATGAACAATGATTTGTGACCATAGAGGTTTCTATGTCTGTCCATAAGATACAGTGGTGACAGAATCCTGATGTGGCATCAATGAAGTGGTGCTGACCCTTCAGTCAAGTAGTGTGGAAGCATAGGGGGTGTTTTGCACATTGTCACACTTGTGTCAACAAAGACTGCACAAAGTTTATTAAAACAGGAAGGATACTACCACAAAGCAGCAACTACCTTTAACTCAACAATATAAAAAGAAAAAAGATCATCTTGCCAAAATGATGGAATGACTTATAGGATGCACATCCATTTAATAAAACTGTTTTCTCTGAGAAGTTTTCTTTTGATGGACCAGATAATCTTGGAACATAGTGATGGAAGAGTCAAGTGTCAGATGTAGTGTTATGATATGAACCATGGTCCTGATGGGTTTCAGTACACTGAGCTTACTTTTGGATTGTTTTGAAAAGTAAATTCAGTGTTTGCAAAATTATGTCCACACTGTATTTATGCCTTTTATACTAGTGTTCTCAGCTTATGATTTTGTGAATTTCAACAACCTAATAATTGGAACCAATTCAATGTCAGAAGTCCAGCAAGGTTCAATAGACCTGAAAATAATTGATAAATTCATAGAATTGCCTGAAACAATGGAAATCACCTCAACATAATCAATTAAGATTCCAAACCAACTTTTGAATCCACCAAGAGAGAAAGTTGGATTGACTTAATGTAAGCTGATAACATTGTTCAATCTTACATAAATGACTGGCATATGACTAATGAAGAATGTGTTTTGATCACAATGCACTTTACCTTGAAGTAACTGCAAAGAAACAACCTCTAAACAACTAAAAACAACCTGTGTCCACAGACATTAGTAATGTGGTGACCAAGTTTTTACAAATACATCTCATACATTCTACATCCACCATACAGCCCTTATTTGGCAAATTATGATCTATTTCTACCTTCAGAATTGAAGTCAAGTTTCAGAGAACCCATTTCCTATCCACAACAGCAGCAGTCAAAACATCAGAGACGATTCTGAAAAACACCTCAAAGGAAGGGACATATCTTCAAAATCTAGCGAAAATGATTGCAGAAGTGTACTGAATTCCACAGGGAATACTTAAAAAAGGACCACAACCACTATGATCCAGAGTAATCATTTTTGTGTGTTTGACAGAAAAATATCCAGTCTCAATTTGTTTTTGTCCTTGTGTATGAATATATACATGTAGAATAAAATTATATTCTAAAAGTTATCTATTTACAACATGATAACAGATGAAAAATTTTAAGTATAAACTTTATAAATGTGCAATGTAAAAAAAAAAACTGCAAGAAAATACAATCAATAGAATAAATAGATATATTTTAAATTTCATATAGTATTTTATAATAATTTTTTTCAAGACAGTAATATTTATATTTTTTTACTTTTAGAATTAAGTGGCAAAATAAATACAATATAGGCCTCATTGTACTTATTTTGCCACTTACAAAATTTTTAGAATAAAAATTTCCGTAACATAAACATTAAATCAGGAAGAAATATACTCACTAATAATTTTTTTAATAGCCTTTCTACTGCCAACATCTAGAGATTTCAAATGCTAATCACTTAATCCAAAATGTGCATTGTTTTATGAAAATGCAAAATTGTATAGTTATTTCCCACGTGCAATGACAAAAATCCACAAAATATTTTTGCTACCTATCGACTACAGAAACTTATATTAACATTCCTATATTTCCAAAATAGCTGTTATAGAACTCATATTAAAGAGGTTTAAATTCAAAATGGCCAATTAACGCTTAGTGTTCAATAACTGTACAGTTTATGATAACCATTATTAAATGAGAACTATTTAATACAATATCATCTTAGTATTTTTGTAATCAAACTCTTAAATCTATAATGTTTTCTCTCATTAGATTTATTAAAATTACTTACTTTATTTAATAATTTTTAACATATATCAAAAAATTAATGCATTATAAATAAAACTAACTAAATCTCTAAAATAAATTTTAAATATAAATGATAAGAAATTAATACAAAACTCAAAACAGCAATTTTAAATTGAAAAATAGTACAATGAGTCTCTGCTTCAAGATATTAAATAATTGAGTCCTTGAAACATGTACAGTACTGTGTAAATATTACAATATGAACCCAATATTTGTCTTACTGTAATCTGATTCATGACTTAAGAGTTAAAATAATGATTACAGAACAGAACTATTGCTCTCCCTCAAAGATTTTTCTTTTTTTTTCCTACAAATAGATTTATATATAATACTAAATAAATATACTAATAATATCAAATATTAACTAATATCAAAATATGATAAACAAAAATATAATAAAAATAATTCAGATTTATCATTTTATTTTATATCAAAATGTTTAAAAATGATTTACATTACAGATTACTCTTAACATCTATTGATGCTTACCCACATGATGTGCCTGACAGTATTTATGAACCCATTATAAAATTATTTGATTGTAAACTAATCGTAAAGTAAGGTCTACTTTATAGAATTAAACCAATGTAATTAGATATAAGCATTTTATAATGTAACTAAAGAAAATTAAATATTTATTTTGGGAGAGTAACTTCTGACTCAACTGCTCTAATCTGTACAGTTCAGCTTTTACCTATGTTACAATTATTATTATTAATGAAATTAAAGAAATAATTCTTTTATTAGTAGTTTTAAATGCAAGAAATGAGTAAAATCATCAAGTTTAGATCAAAAGTGAAAAAATGAAAAAAATCATCTATCAGATGAAATTACTGTGATAATCTTATTTTGAAGCATAAAAATTAGAGTTTTTATGGCTCTTGAATTAAATTTACATTTATATATTCATTGGTAAATGAAATAAATAATTATTAAATTAAAAAAAATGACTTGATAAAATTTCAGTTAAAATCATTCATTCATTTTTAAAAAATTTATGATTATTAATAGTGTAAAGTTATATTCAAATAATTTTATTGAGAAGATATATTTTTATTACATTTCCATTTTTTAATAATTTAAATAGTCATACTTAGTACAAACAACAATCTATATTATCACCACCACTAATATATTTATTCTGATTTTTGTCAATATCTTAAAAATATATTAACTATTTAAAAGCAATTGAAAATCAAAAGTATCTCAAATTTTTATTCTATATTATAAAAAAAATTTTGAAACTTATCTTACATTTTGAAAATTAGTTTATACTTACTTATAAATACATGAAATGCAAAAAAAAACTATAATGATTAAGAATCAAATTTAAATTAATTAGGAATAAGTTATGAGAGAGTAATAAAAAATATATATATATATATATCGTTTATACAGTGTTTAAAGAAAAGTCTGTACACCCCTATAACTTAAACCACCTGTTGTAGTAGAGTAAAAGTGATTGGCACCTATATGAAAGCAACCATGCATAGTCTATTAAACACAATTTTAGCAGCAGTGGAAAATACAAACTAAATGAACTACCTTCAAAACTAATAGAGGCAAAAACTTCAGTTACAAAATGAAAGAGTAATGTTTATTTAATATAAAAATGATAAGTTGTTCAGCATAAACACTTACAAGAAAGAGTACTAAGAAAGATTAAGGAAAGTAATAAACATTTATGTACAAAACACAGATATAAAGCAAAGTTCATAAAGCACAGGTACTATACAACTTGCCAAGCAATCAACTGTAGACAGTATTTAAGGTGTATACCATCAATGACAATGTACTGTACTTCTGGATTTAGGACATATATTTGAACATTTTGCAGCATTGCAGGGATTACAGAATTACAGGTACTGACAATGTGTTCCTTTAAATCTGTCATGATGGAAGGTTCTGTAGAATACACTTCATTTTTAAAGTATCCCCAAAAGAAGTCCATTGGTGTTAAGTTGAGTGACCATAATACCATTACATATAACTGCTATACCCAAAAACTGTCGTCAAATGTGTGAAGTAGGAAGTGAACTTCAGCACATTTTATGGGATGGATAGCTGTCTTATTGAAAACATATGCATGGCAATGAGTTCAAAGAAATATCATCCAACTGCTTACTATGCCTCATAACAGCTGATAGTAACGCTGACCTATTAAAGTTCCCCCAACAAAAACTGGTCCAATTACAGATGTTTGCCATATGCCATGCCACACATTAAGTGACCAGCATACTTGATGGCATGTACTGTACATATCACATATAGATTAGTCATATCCCAGTAGTGGAAGTCCTGGTGACTGATGACTCTGCTCCTTGTAAATGTTAATTCATCAGTCTATAATGTCAGTCCAAGGATGCTTTCTTGTAAGATATTTAAGATGAAGTTTCAGAAGTTATACCACCTTTGAAGATCTCCAGGCATGAGGTGCTGCACGAGAATATGACAATAGGCATATACACCATGTTTATTTAAGATTTGCCACACTCATGCTGCTGACAATATGCCCCCCACACAGATCATTGGAGTAGTGCTAATTTGGGGATTTGCAAGAACATAACCCAAAATATCTGCAAGATGCAGTTGCACACCAGCCCCAACAGGATGTCCCAACCAAGAACACTAATGCTTTTCATTTCTTGCAGACACTGGACAACTTTGGCAATTGTCTATGAAGCTAGATGGTGACAAGTGAGAAAATGTTCTCTATACATCCTCAGCTTTTTTTGCACTCTGTTTACTGTTCACATTCATGTTATTGCTATTCACCATACAGCAATGACATATCACAATACTCTTCATTCCTAAAGACAGTCATCAACCTGCCAACCTCACACTAATTCTTGTTAGCTTCCCATCCATCATTTATACCCCTTTAATTTATGCAGTGGCTTCACATCAAACTCCAAATTAGCATAATGCCATTATATCTCAAACAACTGCTTTTCTGTTGTCATGGGCCAACCACTGGAAATCAGTTTTTCACCAATGCTTTCTTCATGTTTTCTGCTCTAAGTGTTTCCATTGAACCATGTATTGTTTCATACTAAATGACAATGTTCTTTCATTTTGTAATTGAACTTTTTGCTTATCTTTGTTAGTTTCTGAGTTAGTTTTCATATGTTCCATATTTCACTACTAGAGATGCTAAATGTTCAATAGACTGCAAATGATCACTTTCCTATAGGTGCCAATTAGTTCCAAGACACTAACAGGTGCTTTAAAAGTTATAAGGGGTTGAACTTTCCTTTGAATGCTACATAACAAGAGAGAAAAAAAATCCACAATATTCCTTTTCATATATTATTACAATAAATTGACAATTTTTTAAAATACTTAAATGCATTCAAAAGATAAGTTCAAATTTATTAAACATGAGACCTTTACTGCTTGATTATTATAGGCATGATGTTAGATATATGCATTATACTTCACAGAAGTTATATTACTTGGCTATTCATAAATTAAAAGTAAAAACTGTAAAGAATACAATATGATTAAGTAATAAATATGAGAAAATGAAAAATACAGATAAAGATAAAAAAATTATCATAAATGGGTAGCAGTCAGGTAGCAATTTCAGATTAAAAATTACATATGTAAAAGATTAGTATGGTATATTACTGTATACCTTGATCAATTATATATAATAACCACAATTTTTACATCATATATTATAGAGTTAATTCATACAATAGTTTTAAAAATGAAAATGTGTATTATTGTATTGATATTTACATTTTAATATGAATGGTTTATCTCATATCAAAGTAAAAATAAGACACAAATCATTCTGTGATACATGCTACTGCTTTAAACTTTCTTTCATGAATTACAGTTTTTTTCTATTAACTAGCATATTCATTTACAGATTTGCCTCAAATAACGTAGAACCTTGGTTAACTGGAACTTGCATAATCAGTTCTACTGTACTTATAACAACATTTGATCTATTTTAAATCAAATAAAAATAAATTTAACATAAGATTAAATTATAAAACTGAATTTAATGACTTTTATATGAATAAGAAAATTCATAAATTTACATTTTTTAAAAACTTTACATTAAAAGTAAAGTTATACTTAATTATCTGAATACATTAAAAACGAGTAAGACAAATTCATTAAATTTAATTCAGACTAACAAAAGACAATTATTTGATAAGAGCAACTGTCATATTTCATTATTAGTATTCTATAAGAAAAATTTTTAATAATTACTAGGAATTCAATAACTTGATATTTATTGTTGAAGAAAACTTGTCAAAAATCAAAAATTTATTCATTGTAATTACATATGTCAAGACTGGGAAAGAACAATAATCTTTGATAGTGCAATAAATATTTTCTTCAATTATTTACATTTAACCTAAAATGAGGTTATGAATACTGAAAACCTAACACAGAAAAGATATTTCTCTATCATTTTCTCCATGAGTCAAAACAGAAAGAGAAGTAGATCTTAGAAAACTACTTCAAAATGATAGATTTATTTATAATGATGATGAATATGTTTTACATGTCACTCTTTCAAATCTCATAAGCAATTGATAGTTGTTCCCTATCATCACAGAACTAAATGACTAGAAAATTATCTGTGCTGGTTTATCATTAAAGAAAGCATTGGATTTCAGGTTTTAAAAAATTATCAGTTATACAGGGTGCGGCGCCAAAATCCGAACAAAATTCAATTTCAAATTCCCACCATTCTGTACCACTGGTAGATGTCGTGTTTGGCGTTCAAATAGCTTGACACGTGTATTAAACCATTTTAATCGCGAAACAGTCACCATGTTGAAACAAAGTGCTGAGTATAACCAAAGAGCCGCGATTATCGAAAGTATTCGCGCTGGGCACTCGGTGACAGAAATTATTCGGTTCTTCAGATACCCGAGATCGACTGTTTATGATGTCATTGCAAAATACAATCAGTCGGAGAAGTCAAATGGAGGTTTTGCAACACCGACAAGGAAAATTCACTCGAAGGAGCGCATTGTCAGAACCCCTGAGATCATTCAACGGGCTCAGGAGCTGATTTTTGAGGATCCAGGTCAGTCGATCCGAAAATTGTCGTCGGTTGTTGGTGTGAGCGAGAAAACTATGCGTAGAATCGTTGAGGAGGACCTCCACTACAAGTCTTACACAATTAAAGTGAGACAGATGCTTTCTGAAGCTGCCAGGACAAAGCGAGTTGAACGCTGTAACCTCCTTTTGTGTTCCTTAAAAAACAATGCTGCCGGACAACTCAGATTTTTTTCTGACGAGAAAATTTTTACTGTTGATGCGAAAATCAATCGAAGAAATGACCGATGGCTTGCCCACAACCCAGAAGATGTCCCCGTTATTGCAAAAACGAAATTTCCGGCGAATGTTCATGTGCTAGGTGTTGTGTCCAGTGAGGGTGATGTCATGCCACCATATTTCTTTAACGAAGGGGAAAATGTCACAAAAGATGTTTATTTGCATGCTCTGTCAAATGTAGTGAAGCCATGGATGGAAACTGTGTCATCTGGAAAGCCGTATGTTTTCCAGCAGGATGGTGCGCCCGCCCACACAAGTCATTTGGTGCAAAATTGGTTGTCGGATAACGTCGACATGTTTTGGTCAAAAGAATTCTGGCCTCCCAACAGCCCAGATTTAAATCCTCTGGACTTCTACATATGGAGCGTAGTTGAAAGGGTCACAAACAAGACCAGACATGCAAACATCACATCGTTGAGAGCCGCTATTGATACGGCATTCACCAATATCAACCGTGAGACATTAAAGCGCGCATGCGCACGATTCAGACCGAGAATAGAGGCTGTCATTCAAGCAGGAGGGGGCTATATTGAATAAATGTATTCTGTATGACATTGCAAACAATGTGATTTAAAAAAATTTGCAAATCTTTTCGTTTTTTCAATAAGAAATATGTCTGAAAAAAATGTGTAATTTGTCCGGATTTTGGCTCCGCACCCTGTAAAACTACAAATTACAGATAACTATCCTTTAATTTTAATAATGCTTTAACACTAAAAACTTAAGAAAAGATGTACAGTCAAAATAAAAATGCCTCCATACTGTTATTTTTCGGGAGAATTTTCCAATTACCCGTAACAAACTTCATCCATTTTAGTGTTCAATGCTACATTTATTATTAATAATATAAAAACAGTCATCTGTCTGTGTCTGTGTGAATTCTTTATAATTCCTGAAATTTTTGTCCAATCCAGATGAAATTTTGGTTAAATACATTTCATGTTCTGATAGAAAGTATAGGCAGAAATATTAGCTATAGAATAACCATTTTGTTGATTTCGGATCAGTAATTTCACTTACGTCGCAGTGACATCAGTGATCTCATTTAGTTCTTGCTTGACAACGGAATTTCTCTTAAGTTGCATTTTATAAATATTTTGGCAAATAGTGTATTTTAAACTTACTTCATTAAATTTGAAATTTAAAAAAAGATAGCCGCATTATGTTACTATAACAAATTTTTTTTTAAATCTTTCCATAGTGACCACGTGACACTAATATCCAATCTGAAGTAATGATCTAATGAGCCTGTTATTTAGAAAGTGTTATCATAACTAACGTACATACAATTCATCTTTGTTTTATCAACATGGAATTTTAAAAAATGCCTAGGAGAAAGCATAAGAGTAAAATTGGTCAACTCTATGTTGCTTTATCCCATTCAAAAAACCAAAACAATATTAAGGTATCTATTATTAAAGGAAGACAGCAAGGAAATCTTTTAAAAGACAATAGAGTCATCAACAACACAAAAAGATTTCATTTAATTTTACTGCAATTAAATAAATAAACCACATACAGGGTAATCCTCTCTCTAAGAAATTCAAGCATTCCTGAATAACTGTTTCACTACTTTAAGGTTTCCAATGAAAATGTGCATGCACTTATATGGTCTTCCTAATGCAATATTAAAAATCTATAAAGATCTATGAAGTAGTCAAAAATTATTGATGAATGTTTGGATTTCTTAGTAAGAGAACCACCCTGTATGAGTGCTGATTTGTAGATGTTATTTGGACTGACAAATGATGATAATTCAGTGAGACAGATTACATATCAAGACAATTTACTTAACTAGTTAGGTCATCCATCAAAAAACTAGAATCTTTCAGAAAAGTAACCGTAAGGTTTGTTCCGTAGTTTAGACGTTTATGATGCATTTTGGCAATGCTAATGTATCATAAAATTCAAATATTCCTATTTTCATGTTAAAGTAATTGCCTTGTCATTTAACTGAAAACTTTCTATTGAATTTCATATTTGAAAAGAATAAAAAAAAAAAAAGAATTATAACATGGAATAAAATAGGTAATAAAGAGCAATTCTACACTATTATATCCAAGCTTTAATGAATAAAAACCAAACATCCTTATATTTGGTTTTTATTCATTGGTGCTGGAAAGCAAAATTACTGAAAAGTAATAAATTTTGAATAGACTTAATTTTATTTAAACAAATAAAAGTTTCTATTTAAGTAAATATTTTGAATACTTAAATATGAAAATCATTTATAAGTACAATGGATATGATAAAAAATAAACTGAAATTTTGTTATGTATGATATAAAGTGTATGCAAAATAAAAGATGCAACATATGCATGTGTTTACATGTATATTCATTTCTTATTGTTGCATTCATTCATATAATCTATGTATATGATCGATACAAAGTAACTTTGAAGTTTAAGCAAACTTAAGTCTAACATCTATTTTAGCACTAGCCTTTTATATTTAAGGTTCTTTTAATTAAAAAGTCAAAAATATATGCAATTAGAAAGCTATATTTAATTATAAATCAAGTACAACATTAAACATTTCATTTCATTCTAAATTTACTTGATTTCTTTTCATTCATTTTCATCAAGTAATAGATGAAATAGAATTAAAGAAGTCACTCAATATCTGAATAAAAGTAGTTCTTCATATCATTGCAGATTAATAAAAATGTATATAAATATCCTAAAGTTTTTCTTTGAGAAACATTACAATATTAGCTACTATCATTTCTCAAATTATATACCAGTTGATTGGCAGCTTTAATGATGCAATTTGATATCCACTCTGCTATAAAGAATAAACAACCATTTCTACTGACACTATCACTATTTTATTTGTTACCACTGCTGCAGCACTTTGGTAGTGTGAAAATCTGAATGAACTTTAAAAACATTCATGAAAACCAGAATGATTGTCTATTATGAAACCAAAAAAAAATTTTTGGTGTCTAAACTAGTAGTGTCTTGTCTGGTTTTGTGAGGTAATAACTTATCCAAAAGAAATAACAAAATCAATACAATACATGTATATATCAATATATATATATTGATATATACATATATATACAACACACAAGCACAAACTTTAACAAATAAAGAAAAAAAATTTTTTAAATGTTTCAAAATGTAGAAAATATTCTATGTAATCATACAATAATATAATACTATATAAATTATTGATATCAATCCTAATTGCAGAGCAAGATGACCTAATCTAACTAATAAAAACATTCATCACAAGTAAATTACAAAATTTACTAAAATTAATTCAGTAAAGGCTTTCAAAACACATTAAAACTATTATTTCCTAACTATATATATATAGTTAGGAAATAATAGTTTTAATGTGTTTTCATGTTTAATGTAGCTTTATCATCAAGATCTTGCAAAAAGATCTTGATGATAAAGCTACAAAGTACACACCCATTTGATTCTAAAAACTGTACATGAAATTAATAAATGTCTGAAGATTAGAAAAAAAAACTATTTGAATAAGTTTTATATTTTTATAACTTAATAAATTACATCATATAACAGAAAAATTTTTAAAAATTTTCAGTTTCATTTCTTACAAATAAATCTCTGTTTATCAGTTAACTGTAATTCAACCTTTTGACTTGTTTCCTGGAAATAACACTTTAGCACAACATGTCTTGAAATTACATTACATTTTCAATATAAAAAGGTATAAAACAACTAATCTGATACTGCTATATATCATTTAATGATTAATTTAGAGAGAAAAATGTATAAAAAACTTTAACTTCCATTACTGAAATATTCTGAATTAAAATTGTTTTAAAATACTTTTCATTAAGTTAATATGATATTCAAAACTTTTATTATGAGATTTATTCAGTATATTTCAAATTTTATAATTTTATTTTAGCAGTTTTTATTATTTTTTTCCACTAGTTTTGCCTTTTTTTTGTTTTAAAATATTTTCCAGCTATTTTAAAACAATATTTACAAAAGGTAAGATAATAAGACCAATGATAAAATAATTTATTATAATAAAAAAAAATGATAATTAAGAAAAAAAATGACACTATTGTCATTTATTCATTTTATTATATCAAACATTTAAACAGAACTATATAGATTAGCTATATCTAAAATTATAATAAAATTAATGTAACCATTTCAAGAAAATTGAGATCAGTAACTGGTATTATTACTATATTGCAATCTTTCTAATTATAATTATAAAAACTTAAATACACAGTTGAAAATTGACATTTGGTTTATTTTTTTATAATAATTCAGTAATATTGTATTCAACACATTCAATAAACGTTGTTTATTTCTAAAAGAAATGTAATTTAAAATGTTAAATATTTTTATAAATTTACATTCTCATGAATATTTAGTCTTAATTTCTACAAATTTTAAAAATGTTCTTATATTAAATTTATTGTCTTTATTACTAATTATTATTGAAAGTGCTATAATAGGAATTTTACATTTAAAAAAGAACATACTGAAACAAATATATTGTAATAAAATGGATTAATGTTTTTTCACTATTAAATAAACAAACAGTATTTTATGAACATTTGAAAATGAATAAACGTTCTGAATCGTGATAAAATGGCAACAAAAACAGTTCTGTAGATGATGTTTAAATACCCTGTAATGGTGTGCAAACAGACAAATGATGTAATAAAGATTACATTGTCTCATTACCTTACACATGGGGAAAATGCCCCCTAATGGTAAACTTGAAACTAAATTTTTTTTTGCCCTTACTAGACTGTTCAGAATAGGTGAACTTCAATTATGTATGTATGTATGTATTCCTATTTTAGACAGGTTTTACACTGTACATTATATATATATATATACACACACCCCCACAGTAAAACCTGTCTAAAATGGAAACATACCTAAACAAAACACATTTCAGAACAGAGTAATTTTATGTTTTCACCTTTTCTACACCAGACAATTCTGACAGTTATGCTTTCACATAGCCTGCTGAAATCAGGACATCTTGACAAGATTTAAGGCAGTTCTATTCCTTTACTCTATGTTCAATTTTTTTTTTTTTTTTTTTTTTTTGCTTGTTTCTGCAATAATCAATCCATCTTCCATCATTGTCAGTGATCATTTGTGCCAAATTATAATTATTTAAGATGGTCATCTTAGCATCTGATATGTTCCTTATAATGGCTAACATCCTTTTATATATTTTTTAATGAATATTTCATTGGTTAGGGTTTATGGACAAGTTGAGCTAATGTAAAATTCCCATGAAACAGTTAAGTTTACCAATACTAGTAGCAAGATGAAACACAATCTAAATTACAGAGATTGAAGTTAACAATTATTAGTGTATTAAAATTCCTTGAGCAGTCAGATCACAAAATAACTTAGTTTCCAATAATATAATGTAATTAAAATTTCTGATAGCAGAATGAGATACCAGTTCTTGATTCTCTAATTGGCAACAAACCAATTAGATTTCTATCATGTGAGATAATAAGGATCACATTCAAAACTCAGTGTCTTAGTACCTAGCATAAATTCTTAGAAACAAAAACATTTTAGAATCTAATAGATCTCAATTCTTGCATTCAAATTCTACCATCTTTACTAGAAATCACATTGGATTAAACCAAGTAATAAAATGTTACTTACATTTGTAATAAAAGTCATTTTACTATAAAAATGTATATAATTGTGACATTTATCTGGTATAATTTAAAGATTAAAAATAATATTAAAACCTGCTTAAAACAAAATATTCAGTACCATGTGGTTTACACAAGTTTTACTGTATTCTGTAAAAATCACTAATATGAAATTATGCATCAGATTTATAAACTTTGTAATCTATACAATTTGTGAGTTTTCATTCATAAAACTAGTTTTATTGTGACTAATTTTTAATTTAAATCAATCCCAACAAAAATCTGAATTCCATTTAGAAATTCTTCAAGTATATCAGTCATAAGCATTGCATGCCAATTTTAAATCATTAAATCATTCATAATAAATTGTATAAATTTAATATTAAATTCATAAAAATATTATAAGTTACTTAAAGAAAATAATTCCTAAGAGAAGAAAAATAAGAATAAAAATTATTTAAAAATAAAATTGTTTTAAACCTTTATAGAAATCACCAAGATGATTATCTGAAAAATTTAATTTAAAAATTATATTTTATTGTAAAAATATTTTAAATTTTTAGATTTTATTAAATATTCAATGGTGGTGATGATGGGAAATTTTTTTATACTGCTGCTTTTTTTTAACCATTTAAAATGTTTGTCACTTCCATACAACATTCATTCTTCATATTATATATAATAAAGAAAATGGTTCATTCTTAGTTTCAAAATTTTTAAATAGTTACAGTAATTTAATAATTTAAAACAAATTCTTTTGTTTTGAGTTCACAAATCTTAACAGATATTGAAATTGCATATCAAAACTTTATATATTTTACTATGAACTATACACCATTAAATTTATAATGCTAAGAAAGATATATCATTTTTAAATTTTCCTGATGAATGTCATACAATTTATTAAAATTCAAAACATATTTATCTGAAAAAATAAATTATTTATGAAATTATTTTTAAATTACAAACTGTAAATTCTTACATATTCCATACACTTAAATGTGTGTGTGTAATGTATGTATATATACATATATACACATACACACACTGATCTATATACACATCAGACAAACACACACAATCATCATACTTTTAGACAGGAAAGTTAACATTTCTGGAAAAATGTGACTAGTCTAGCAAGTCATTCAAAAATCAATTACCATTCATCAAGAATCATTAAAAATTCATCTATGTAAGACAAGTTTTAATGTATCTGCAAAATAAAATTTTTGCCTATACATTAAGCATAAATATATTTATGAAAAGTTTAATAGTTACGAATAATCATTATTTGCTCTAAAAATGAATTTATATTATCGCAAATTGGATTACTACTAAATTGATTTAATAAACCTAAAACAATTATTCTACACACTAAATGCATTAAAATAATGCAATGATACATAAAAACATTTATCGATTAATTTCTCTTAACATTCTAATTTCATTACGTGAAAGTGGATTTTGATATGAACTGTCTCTAATTATATTATGATAACCACCATTCACAGTAATTGAAGCCGTACTTTTTGCTGTGTAGACATTACTTGGATTTGGATGAGTCAATTTTTGATCCACAACAGGCATCGTATTAGTAGACATTCCGTTATGATGCTGAAAATACATATATTGCAATTAAAATCTGACTTTACTGTTATAATTTTAGTCATGTAAGGAACAATTTTCAATGTTACAAATTTCAAAAGCTTTATTTAATTATTAATTTATTTGTTAAATGATTAAAAAATCAGAAAATTCGATGTTATTTTATAGGTAATATTATAAATAATGTATAATGCATACATCATAATTCTGCAGATGTCTGATTAACAGATAAATGATTACATATAAAGCCATGCAAATGAAGAAACACACACATTCAGTAGTTTCACCAACACTATTAAATTAGTATAATTTTTTTTTTAATAATAATAATAATATTTATTTTCGCAATATGGGATGGTCCTGTTACAAGGGGGTACATAAATTAAAACATTTGATAATTTACATTAATAACAGTATTTATCTTGAATTACAAATAATAATTTTGATTAAGTCTCGATACCAGATTTGTTACTGGCCTTCCCGGACAATTTAACGTATTTAATGAAAAAATTGTACAATCTTGTTATCATAGTTGGGCTCATTTGAAACAACTTTTTATAGAATTCATTAGTTGATTTACTCTCAGATAAAGTGGAAATACGATATATTTGCCTAATCTCTATACAACCTCTACATGTACTGTACATATTATATGGAAGATCGAAATTTGCCCCTGACATAATTTACATGTTTCTCTCCTGATCTTTATATAATTTTGATCCACCAATATATAAAAACTGTTTAATCGGAGCTGCATATAAAATTTTTTAATCATAAACGGTAGGTGAAAATTGATGTATTCGTTTGAAGGAGGAAAGTTTAAGTTTTCCATATACCAGGGATGAAATTTTGAACTTTGTAATTTAAGTATTTCTTGATGGATAGTGTTGTTAAACAGATTTTCTATTAATGTACGGTTACCAAATTGCCAGTCTTCTTCTGTGTTTCCAAATAAAATAGGAGAAATTCTGTATTTAGCCAACATTTGACTAAATTTAGTAAACCAATTGTTGACATAATTTTTCTTTGTTTCTGTTAGACTTTTCAGATTATTTAATATGGTCTTAATCCAGGGGTTATCACTGTTAATCAATCTTTTATAAAATTTTTGTATTCTTGATACCAAATAGGGCTCCAATTGTAGTCGGTTTGTGTCATGACGTATGGCATATCCAGGGACTGCTCTGGCTAACCCATATATTTTCCTTATAAATTGTAATTGTATTATTTCAAAACGAGTAATCCATTCAATTCCCCATATTGGAAAAGCATAACATATTGAGTTCATCACTATTGCCGAAAAAAGTTGCATTTGTTTTTGAATTGAACTAATTTTTATTTTGACCAATAGATATATAAGGTTGTTGATTAGTTTATTAGCTTTATTTCTCATATTTTTAAAGTGGGCTTCTAAAGTTATATTAAGCCCCAAATAAGAGGTCTCCTCTGTAAGCTTCAATTTCTCATTTAAAAGGTAAAAATTATGGTCTTGTTTTGCCAGTCTTCCTCCTCTCCTGAAAATTTGAATATAAGTTTTGCTTGGGTTAATTTTCAGTCCAAGTTGTGTAAAGTACTTCTGCATTAAATTAATTTTTCTCTGTAGACCAATTTTTGTATTTGAAAGTAAGACAATATCATCTGCATATTGTATTGAGTGAATTACACAATTTCCAATTCTTATTCCATCCTCTGCTTTATCAAATTGTTTATTTATATCAAATATGAAAAAGTTAAACAAAAATGGCAATAATGGATCACCTTGTAACAGACCTCCAAAAATATCAATGGGGGAGAAGACAGTTTTGCTAGATTTTATAGTAACATGATATTGACCAAATAGAAATTTTATGACATTTATGAATAAGATATCTGCTTCATTTTTTCCTAGTTTTTCACTTATTAATTCTATTGAAACTGAGTCAAAAGCCTTCTCTAGATCTATAAAAGCAGCGTAAACTTTATGCCTTTTCCTGGATAACTGTATTTGAATAATTGAAATCAATATAAAAATGACTATTTCTGTACCGTTTTTAGAGAAAGCAAATTGGGTATCGAACGTCAACTGTTTTTCTTCTAACCATTGATTAAATCTTTTTGCGTGAATAGCTGTAAAAACCTTCCTTAAAGATGATAGTATTGCAATGGGTCTGTAGTTGCTTGGGTCTGAGCAGTCTCCTTTTTTTATATATCATTCTAAAGTATGCTGAACGCCACGAATCTGGATAATTACTATTTTCGTACATGTAATTAAAGCTAAGTGCTATTAAGTCGATTGCTTCAGGTGGTAGTCTTTTTAATAAACAATTGGGAATTGAGTCAGGACCTGTGGCTGTGGTTTCTTTTAGTTTGTTAATAGTTATTATTATTTCTGAGGCCTGAATTGTATGTTTAGTATCCTCTCCTCCCTGTACAAACTTATCTGTTCTAGATCTGGGTGAATATTTATGTTAGTTAACTGTCTTTTTCCAAAAAAATTGATCCATTTATCAAATCCAATAGGGACTTGTTTTTCGTTACCTTTACTCAAACGGTATTTTTTCACAGTCAGCCAAAAAAATTTGTTGCTTTTGTCAGTCAGTAGTTTTTGATTGATTAAATTGAAGTATTTTTTTTTCTTAGCTTTAATAAGATTTGTATAGCTCTTCTTGAAATTTATATAATCAATTAATTGATCTCTTGTTCTAAACCTACGAAAAGATGCTAATTTTGTTTCCTTTTGTCTCTTTGCTCTGTGGCATTCCATATCGAACCAATCTTGCTTAAATTTGGATTTTATTTTATCTAAATGTCTATTCTTATGATGATTTGGTTCTATCTTACAATCATTAAAATATTTTTATTAAAGTATCATATAGTTCATTAGTCTCAATTTTTTCAATTAACTTAATTCTTCCTCCTATTTCAGTTTCAAACTTTCTTAATTTGAATCTGTCTCTTGCAACCTGCACTCTCTCTTTAATTCTTACCTTCTCATATTTTGATTTGATTGATTCATCTCTAATAATCAAGTGTACAGGGAAATGGTCAGATAAGTCGTGGTCTAATACTTTAAATTCTTCACAATAGTCTAGTATGGCTTCAGAGCACATTATGTAATCAATTACCAATGCTCCTCTTGATGACATGAAAGTATGCCTACCGGGATAGTCTTCTTTTGTACGTCCATTAAGAATGTATAAATCATAATTTTTAACGAAATTTAATAATAGATTCCCTTTAGGATTACTACCGGTGTCATGACTATTTCTTAAGTTATAAATTGTTTGATTATTACCCTTATAATAGGAATCATTATAGTTGTCAATTCTTGCATTAAAATCACCCATAATTATCCAACAAGAGGTAAAATGCAGCCAATCCATTATAACCTTTTCCATTTCTTGATAAAGATTTTGTAACATTTGATAAGGTGGAAAATAGCTTACTATTATTGCCAGAATATTATCTGATTGATTATTAAATTTAGGAGACTCCAATTTAATTAATGAGAATATAAAGTAAGTTGTTGAAAAACTATAAATCATTTCACCCAGAGATTTTTTCATTATTAACATTATTCCTCCTTTTGGTCGACCTACACCTAGATTTTTTTCTGCTGGAACTTGTATATATTCAAAGGCCTGGAGAAGATGTTCCTCATTTGTATTTAGTTTATTGACCCACGTTTCCTCCAATCCTATAATATCATACTTCTTTAGAGATTTTATCAAAATAGCAAGCGGAAAACTTATTTCTAAGTCCTTGAACATTCCATGATAAAATTCTAATATCCGAATCTTTAAATTCCTCTATATTAACTTTGTCAGGTTCTCTATTTAAATTATTCAACATCTTAGTATTATTATTATTAGAAAAGTTCAAATATTAATTGTTAACTCTAAAAAAGTTTTAGTATCAACTAAACAATTATTTATAAAACTATATGTTATTTGCTTATTCTTATATATTATATAATCATTTCTAAGTAATATCTGTTCACCTTTTTTCTTGACTTCTTTATAGTATGGGAGGATTTTTGCTCTACGGTTTCTGGATTCCTGTGTCAGGTCGGATGACATACGTATATTTTTAAATGGCTCTTCTAAGGGTACTTCTTTATTTTTATAAAAATTTGAAAGTATTTGATTTTTTCTCTGGACCTTGCTCAGGGTAACTTTCAAAATTGATGGATATTCTTTTTTTATTATGTGAATGTCCAGAATTTCCTCTTTTTTGAATTCTGTTATCTTAATATTCTCTCGGAATAATTGTGTAAGACATTCTTTCATGTTTGTTCTTTCTGTAATCGCTAATCCAAATAACATTAGATTACATTGGTTAGTTATATTTAAAATGGTATTTACCAAATATTGTTGGGCTTCTATTTTCCTATCTAAGTCTGGCACTTTTGTTTCCAATAGATTTAAGTTATGCTCTAACGTACCAAGTTTAGCTTTAAATTCGCTTATTTCCTGGTGAATTAAATTTATTTCGGCTTTAAGGTCCAATATTTGTGCTGTAATAGAGTTGTGAGAGTCGTGTGTCAACTTTGAAAGTTGCTGTAGAGTAGTACATGACGAACTGTCTTCTATCTCCACCAATTCGGAAAAATTTCCTAACCTTGTTTCTTCATCCTTCTCCCTCTCTATTTCAGCTATTTTCCTCAGCTTTTCCATCTCCTTAAGTGTAGTTGGTTGACGACGGAGCATTGTGTCTACACATGCATCCTTGGACACCTTAACGGCACTTGTACTTCGTATCAATGGAGATCGTCCTCTCTTTGTCGGTGAATGAGATAGCGGACCTGGATTTTGTTCTTCTCCTGCCATTATTAACTTTAATCTAATTACTATCCACAAACAGTTCAACAATAACCACCAAGTTATCAATAAATTTATCTTTTTGGCACACCAAAGATACTCCAACGCAATTTGCGCCATCTTGGTCAAAGGTCTGAAGTGCCCCTATTAAATTAGTATTGAATAAATCATATTATTAAAAGTAACATTTTTTGTACAATGTATTTGAAGATTTTAAAGCCAATATGTATTTAATAATCTGGTTTGTACACCAAATGTAAGTTTATCTTATTGTTTATATTTTGATGTTTTAGTTTGTGTTATTAAAATCAGCAATTTATTTGTACCTTTGTTTTGTTCAGTTTAACATGTAACAACTGTAGAGGGACAATATGAATCTGAAATGCATTTTGTTAAAATGTACTTAAAAAGAATTTTAAAAAATAGATTTATAACATATAGAAGTCAGATTGATAATTTTGGAAAAACAGCACTATTAGGTTGTTGAAATTATAATTTAATACAAATCCAAACAAGAAGCTAAATGAAAAAGATTATCCCCTTTTAAAGTTTTTTCCTGCATTGAAAAGCTTGCATAGTTCTCTAGTCCTCAAAAAATTAATGACAAAATAATTATAAAAGTATCATCGAATAAATTATTTATTTATTTAAGTTAGATACACAAATATAATTTTAAGATTTAATTATCATATTTTATTTTACTAATTTTTTGAGGAATATGAAAATGAGGTTTCTAATTTTGAATTAAATTAGAAGCAATTTTTTTCAGTTTAACTCTCAAATAAGTAAAAGATAAGTTGTACTTCATTCTAAACTAATTTAACCTGAGTAATATATAAAAATTTGTCAAAAAAACACTTAAATTACTTTATTCTTTTTCCAAATTAATGGTCAATAACTAAAAATAAGAGCTTCTGAAAATAAGCATCATTGAAAAATGTCAACACATTGTGAAAAATATTATTATTTAGCAGTAGTTTTAAATTATTAGTTTTACAAAATATTTCTCTATTATAAAATACTTATAGAAAATTTCTATCTTAAAATTAGATTATAAAATCTGGAATTTTTTAAACAACAACAAATTTCATTTTTTCTCAAAATCCACATTAATCCTTTCTATGGTTCTAATAATCTCAGAACAGACTTTTTACATAAAATATTTCAAAATACCAATGATTCTGAATTTAATCTTTAATAATAAAAAAGAAAAACTGCCAAAGGCAAGGCAGTTAAGATATGTCTACCTAAGGGACTGGCCCATCAGTGGCCAAGCAGTTCCATTCCCTGAACACTGGGAGTTCGGTCATGGGTTTGTGCCTCACCAGAATAGGCTGGCCATATGGAATTTTCTGGGTTTTCTCCACATCTGTAATGCCTGAATAAAGCCAGTTACCCTTAAAAAAACCTTCTGGAAGGCATCCCCTAGGCAGATCACCCAAGAGTTGTGTTGCCATAACTTAATAAACAAACTAACAAACCTAAGGAACCTATGATCAAGGCAAACAGCTTCAGGAATTTTTCATGAAATGGCAAGTCCCAGATATGTCAAGCCTTCCCTCATCCAGCCATTCCCATTTTGGGTGTGGCCAAACTCTTGATGTATATGATTAAAAAGGTCCTCGTAATGCCCACAGAGCAGAAAGGAAAGAAAACTCCAACCTTCTATATATACAGAATTCATTAAGATGAAATCTATTTCTTATTCTTTAAGGCAGTGTTACTCAACCTTTTTTTTTTTTTTTTTTTTTTTTTCGGGCCACATACACATGATAGCTATTACATGCAGGCCGCAACATAATGATTATAATAAAAAAACTTATATAATTTCTCACTCACTCACCCTAGAAATTTAGTGTGACTGTTGATATTGCAAACATTTTTTCACAATTTCATTTGAATTAGGCTCTTAACTGCTGCATGCTACTCATAAAACGACATCCAGGTGTGAAACAGTAAGCCTATATATATATATGTTCTTTGCATATTTCATTTTTGAGTATGACGTTTCACACAGATACGATGATGCGAACAACATAAAATTTGAGCACATTTTTTACAGAAAGGATAAAAGGGACTTAGCAGTGTGGGTAAAGTCACCGAATCTATTTTTTGCCGCAAAAATTTCAAAATTTATATTTTGACTGCATTATTTGCGGGTCATGTCCGGGCCACTCACAAAAGCTCAGCAGGCCGCAGGTTGAGTATCGTGGCTTTAAGGTATGTGTGTACAGGTGAATTTACATTTTATAGATCTTTGAATTTTCTTTTCATTCTTTAGCCTGTAAAAACTTGTTTTAAGCATGAAATGCAGCATTTACATTTTTTATGTTCAGGAATGGAATCAAATACATAAGATTATTATTATAAATAGCACTGTAATAAATGTACTAGTTATCTCTAAATATATTTTTTTTTCATTGTTTTGTCAATTATTTCTGTAAACACTATCCTTTATTAATGTCCATTATGAGATTAACTAGGCAAGTAAATGAAGGCAGACAAGTGGGTATATGTCCCTGTTACTCCCAAGTTAATTAAGCCATATTTGAGCCCACATCCTCATAACAGAAAGCTGATGCCTTAACTAAGACTGATCATCAAAACTTGATCTGTGATGGTATTATCTAAATCAGTTTTGAAAGTATATTTCATAAGTTTGATTTTTAAAAGAAAATTATTTAATAAATGATTATAACTAGGACAATGAGTATAAACTTGGAAAATGTACAAAAAAATTCTCAATGGACAAACTTTTACTCCTACTCCTTTTTCATACACCATTGGGATATAATAGTTTGAGGACAGAGTTGACCTGTATTTTAGAGGTTTCTCATCTGTCTTAACATGCAAAACATTACAAACTTTCCTCTAATGGTGGCACAATCAACTATAAAAATTATACTACATTTAATAAAAAAAATTTATCTGTTGAGAATATTTTGTAAATTTTCCAACAGGATTATTATTTCTCTCAAAAACTGAAAACAAACAAATTTTAGGAAAATTATTAGTTTAAGATTTAATGATTTTTAACATCAGTACTTTAAGTAAGAAAATTAATTTATTCATTAATACTTACCTTAGAAATTTTTGGATGAGAAATTTTAACAGAACCATAATTTCCTCTAACAGAATTATGATTTTCTGGTACAACTATCCCTCTTCGATCTATTAGACTAAATATAAAAAAATAATTACTTAATATGGTTTCTAAATATTAACTGGGTATACAGTAAAATACACACTAAATAAACTAACTCTAGCACAATCAGTTTTATTTAATATAAATGTTTGGCATGGAGTTTAACATTCTATTTGTCTAATTTGTCTAACAAATGTTTTCAGCAAATGTCAATAAGAAAAAGCGTGAATACCATTGAATGGTATTCACGCTTTTTCTTATTGACAATTTAATGCAGCTAAAAATGTTTGCATTAAATAAAACTGACAGTGCTGTGGACTTTAGAGTGTAAATTACTTCATATTATAAATATTTTAGAAATATAAGAATTCATTATAACATAACTTATTTATAGTAACTTTTTAAGCCTGAAAATCTCTCTTAAACTAAAAGTCAATTTATGTAGCAGCTATAACTGTAGACAAACAGAATAATGCTCTTAATAATTTTTGTGTAGACTGTCACAAATATTTCCAACTAAACTTGCATTTGATGAACTTGCTTTATTATTTAACATATCAATGAATATAATAATAAACATTCTGTATAAATGAACACTATTCCATACACTGTTTAAAATAGCTGATATACTACAGTATTAAGGTGTACTATAGTAGTTTACTATAATAAGAATACAACATATAGCAGTAATATCATGATTCTATGCTGTAAATAACAGTAACATTTTATTGCCATTATTGATTTTGATTTGAATGTATTTACCAACAAACCTAATGCTCAATATAGTTCTTACCAAGATAACTTGAAAATATTTTAGCAGATGCTTGGTGTTTTTTATAAATTGGTTCCGTTGTACAAGCATTTTTGTATGAACTATATAATATAAACACACATTAAAAGATATTATGATTAGTGTATTGATTAAAGTAATATGATCATGCACTTTTAACAACTACCATCACACTACCATATCCATATTGCAAGCATTCTGATAATTTCCAAGTACAGAGTAGGCTGAGTTATATGGCATGTATAGATCTAAACCCAGAATTTTGAAATTAATTTATATCTTAAGTTCACTTATATACTGGCATATAACATAAATCACTTATAAAAATAAGTAAAGAATTGAATTGATGACATCCTTCTACACTTTTCCAGCAGCAAAATGTTTAATTTCAGAAATGCACACATTTGTGATCTCATTTAGGGGCCAACATACGGCAAATATAGAAGATATTGAGTCAAAAGTAAAGAATAAATTCAAAACACATTTAAAAACATTTCAGAATTTTGAATTGTCAGTTTTTGCCTCAATATCTTCTGTGTTTACCTTATGCTGGCCCATAAATGAGACCAAAAATGTTTGTATTTCTAAAATTAAACATTTTAGTTCTAGAAAAATGTGGAAGGTCGTCAATTCAATTCAATAAAATAACATTTCTAGCTTTAAACATAATTTAAGTTTTAAATCTAAAAATAATTAAATTTTTTAATTAGATTCCATTAAATACAAGAAATAATAATAATAATATAGTAAAAATATTTTCTAACTGAAAGTTCTTAAAATATAAGAAAATATTTTTCCATGCTGGAAATGTCATTTTAAAGCATGCAGTAAATTTTTTAATGTATCTGGACCAGTTATATTTTTATCTATATCAGTATGTTATTAAACTACATAAATAATTTCAAAGCAAGTTTTAGGGATATGTATAAAACTAACACTAAAATTTTCAACAGTATATATCACTATGTTCCCATAAAAGCAGCTAAAAGCTCAAATAATATGCAAAAGTAATTACAGTATATGCTAATCATAAATGAATTAAAATTAAGACATTATAAAATAATAATTAATTTTTAACTTCAATACAATTTGTAAATTATTCAAAATTAATTTGCAAATAAGGGAGGAATGGATTTCTAAAATTAGTATATGCAAGACATATCACTGATAAAAACTACAGAATTTTATTCATATCATTATTTTATGAAAATACTTGTTATTTAATTATGTTTTACTTCAAACCGAAAAACAAAATAAAAAACTAAATACAATAATCTTTAGTACTATGGTTCAATACCTTTTGGCCGGCGTTGCCAAAGTGCGATTCGTACGAAACTGCATAATTATTCAATATTAAACAACTTACTACGACAACTTGTGAACATGCAGCCCAATTTTTATTACTTCCAAATGTTTTCGGTCATGTTAAACATGATTTTACTTTCCAAACTTTTTTTTTGCTTTTGTACTAAGCATTCGATTTTTACAATCATTTTAGCTGTTTGTTTTTAATCATATCTTCAGTAAGATTATAAATAATTATTTTGCTTACCTTGGTGGATTAGGTGAACAAAGAACCACTGTACAGTTTTTAAAAATTGAATCCTGACTATATGGATTAAATACATCTTGTCCATGATTTGATGAAAAGGAACCTTTAATCTGAAAATTGTAAAATACTTATTTTCAACAGATTATAGAATACCTGTACTAATTCAATACAATGATATTTTGTTCTTTACTAATGGTTCAACATATGATCAAATAATTTCATAATAGTCTCTCCATACTAGAATAAAATACATTATATATTTACTCCATGATGGGCTTATTAACAACTGCAACATGTGCTGCTAAATAAGCCAATCAGTGAAAGGAATAAAAAAACATTTCGAGTTACTAGGCTTTATCATTTTAAACATTTTTGTTTGGAAAAATTTTTGAGGTTTTTATCTTTTTATATTATTTACTTATTTAGCAATTCTATATAAAAATTAATCTTTGCATTGTAAAAATCGTTTTATAGAAATGGAAATTAAATGCTCATAATAAAATTAAGCTAAATTTCTGACATTTTATAATGAATAACAAACATTGCATTGCATTGGCCATCTACGTAACAAGCGATCGTTACGTAATCGTTTTAACATTTTTGAATTTTTTGAATTTGGTTGGCACGCGTTTCATGTTAGATTTGGAATTCGATAATTCAAATTTTCATCCGGAACGCAGCTGGTCTTTGTTATAACCGTTCGTTAAAAAGAACATAGCTCAAGGATGGACCCAGAGAGGGATCTGAAAACATTTGCTTACAAACTTTGAGCATACTCTCGCCAGTTATAAGGTTTTAAGAAGATTCATTTTATAATGAATTTGAATTACCAAAACTAAGTTTGACAATGTTTTTTCATGATACAGTAAGTCTTTAAAATGATAAATATTGCAAATTAAAAATTCATTGGATTATATTATCAATAGTTTAACTTTTCAATTTTAAGAGAAAAATATATTTATTCAAATAAAATTGAAGTAAAATATATTTAGTATTTAAATCAAAGCTACTTTCTTATAATTTCAATATATGTAACATATATCAATCCATTTTGAAATTCACTATTAGTATACTTGGATAAACAAAAAGAATAAAATTAGTTTTTGAATTTTATTGACTTATATAAAATAAAATTGTTGTAAAGATTTAAAAATCTTTGTTATATTACAATGGTGGCCAAACTGTGGCTCTTCTAGAACCTTAATGTAGCTCCAATATACTTATACAATTTATTTTTTAAACTTGGTACTTACATAGTGACCATACAAAAATATTGTGTAAGTAGTAAACTTTCTATTACATAGAATAATATAAACAAAGATCATAAATGTAATTTGTAATTTAACTTCAAATAGACAACTGAAAGGCTTTGGGTACATGATTGTTCACCTAGTCATAAAGTACCAGTAAAGCGTGATATTTAATATAGAACAGTGATTTATTACATATAGTAATATACTATAAATATATGATATGGATCTCCAATAAGCATTCCAACAGAAAACGCAGCTCATTTATTTCCAATAGGCAGTGTATGGCTCCTATGTGACAAGGTTTGGCCACCCTTGTTATATTACTTAAAGTATTTTTTTTTTTTTGTAATAGATCTAAAATCAAATATAAATGAAAATTTATATAAAATTTCTTACAGAAATTAAATTTCAGCTTTGACAAAGCATATTATATAAATTATGAGGATAAGGTTTCAAACACATGCACACATACATAAGCACAAACATTTGAGATCTCATTCAATTATAACTTACATCTTCATTGGTGGTTTGATTAGAAATAGTTAAGTAAGTATGGAAGCCCGCCAAGCCTAAAATTGACCAGACTGAAAAGAAGCATATAACTCCAACTATAACAGTAAAAATATTAAGGAAAATAATTATATATTTATGCTGTCAAACCTTGATAAGTGGTCATTTACAGGACCAAAAAGACCAATTAAGTAGAGTGACTTCTAAACCATAGTAAGTATATATCATTTAGTTGATGTTCCATAAATGCAGTACCTTTATTATATGCATATGAATAAAATTACATTCTTATTGCTGAATACAAGAAAATTTATTATTTTAATTTTAATAAACATAGCTTATTCATTTTTATGAATTATGAAAATTATAGATCAATTTTTTTTTTCAGAACACCTATTAATAGAATTTATTTATTTTAAAGCTGTTAACAATCTAAAACCGTCATCTGTTGTTTTTTGAATGGAACACACTATCTCTAATGCTTCTAGAGCTTGTAACTTATTAAATTTAGGAACTATATTACCATCTTCACTGTACATACATGTATTTTTCTACTCTAAAACCCAAGTTGATAATTCTGTCTATATATGTACTTTCATTGGGAGTAGAGTATTCTTTATCTGATAATTCTTTTAACAAACTTGATAAAGAATCAGAACCAGAATCCTAGTCTTGAAATTCAGTCTAACTGGAACAAGATATGTTCTTTTCTATTGTTTTCTCAACTGAAAACCTTACATGCTTGAAAGAATGTGCAACAGTTGAAGTCAATACAAAATTTCAACTTTTTTAATGTAACTTGCTACATTCAAGATGAAATCAACAAATTTCTTATTTTGTTTGTTTGATTTTAAGAGATCTTTTACAAAAAAAACAAAGATTATTATTTTTATTATAATCGATGTCACTGAACGATTTTAAACTTTAAATGTATATGAGATATCTAACACAATTTAAAAAGTGCAACAATGTTCAAAAAGCAACATTTGCTAAGATAATCAAAAGCATTCTGATTCTAACAAACCAAAGATTTGACAATGATCCAGAGGGAAGGATTGGAAATGTTAATCTTTATATAAGTAAGCAAGTACTGGAGTTTTATTTTAGAAGGTACTTTGATGAGGTATTAATCATATCCAATACTTCTTGATCACAATAGCAGTCCAAGGAATTCCATGCTCCAAGCATAAGCTGCTTTATGCAGTTTGATTTCTCATACAAATTTGATTAATCTCCTTTCTTTCAAAGACAATGACTGGATTTTTTGTTTCTGAGACATTAAGTAGAGAACCATAAATGCTTTTACATTATGATTATGTCAAGTTTTAGTAAGAGTAGTGTTGCCAGACATTTTTAATAAATAGCTGTTTTTTCAAAATTTACAAGAATAGCCAAATTTGTGAAAAAAATACATTTGCTCTCTCTTTTTTTTATGAAAAACAAAAAACTCTTAGAAAAATAAACATTATCTGAATTATGCTTTTAAAATAATCAAACTGTTCTACAAACAAAAATAAATCTGACCAGTACCAGAGTTATGGATGAATCTAATCACGAATTAACGTAAGTTTAATTACATTAAACATCAATGAAGAATTGAAGAGACTGGGAAAAATGTGATTACTAACCCAGAGTGACCACTTATCATGGTTTGATTGTATTTAATTTAAATAATTAATAATTTATAGTAAATTTTATCATCTAATTTTTCATTTAGAGCATTTAAAATGTCATGTTCTACAATAAAATCCCATAAAGTAATTTTCTATTTAAACTTGCAGATCTGAATGTTAATATTTGTATGTTGTAATTAAAAATAAGCAGTGCAGAAGCAATAAATTTAATTTGAAAGTTAAAATTTTTTGTAATTTATTTGAAAGTATCAATAGTCTATGAAAAAACTTAAGTTTATAAAAGCAACATTGTAAACAAAAAATCATCATATTTAATAATAAAAATATACAAAAAAATCTAAACTAAAAAGTGTTAAAAAATTTTTTTAATTTAAGCATTTGTTTTTAAATTAGGAATATTTTTCACAACAACAACAAAAATACAAAATTTATATTGCTTCAAATTACTGTATTTAATAAGAATTATGTAATATTAAGGTTTAAAAAAATTAATATATTGTCATCCTCATTCTGCCACTATTTAAATCATGAATTGGTTTATTCATAGATGTTTGTATATGAATTATACTTTTCTCTACATCTCAAAGCCCAATAATTATATTAAAGCCAAATGATTGCCAAATTAAATCAAACTAAATTATTACTACTATTAATCCAATGTAATCCAGCAATTGTTTAGCTTTAAAAGTATGATTCAGTACTCGGTGATATAAAATGTATATAAAACATGTTTTAAGATTTACAGCATTCCAAAATACTTGACATTTATTATTTACATATTTCATGACCAACTTGATAAAGCTTTTCATACTCCACACATTTTTTTTCTATACCATTAATCTAACTTATCATATGGTGCTGCATCAACGTGAATTAACTCTTCATCAAATTTAAGGGCTTCATAATTACAAATAATTGGTATATTAGCATTTCCATTTGCATCATAAATTTGTTTTGCATACATCACTATTTAAAAAGATGGAATGAAAAATAAAAACATCAGTTTTTATACAACTAAAAGATTTAAAGTGTGTGAAACTGTTCTTTTTTCCAAATTTCATTTAAACATCAAACCTTAATTTTATAACATTGATGATGGAAGCAAGTTTTCACAAAATTGCATCATAAATTTTACTAACTTACATATTAGATGGATTAGATGAAATACGTTAGAATGGCCAATTAGTTTATAAATCTTGATCATCATAGAACACGCTATTCTCAAAATTGCTTACTTTTAAATATATTTCTCTCTCTAACAGAAAAAAAAATTTCTCTACAAGCATTTTTTTTTTATTCCCTTTCTCCAGAAGCTTCCTTTTCCTAATGTAATATTTACTTATGTTGATACATTAGTTAAATACGTTGACAAAATCATACTTGTACTCTGTTCAACAAAAGATGAGCTTTTCAAGTTCATTTCTGATAAATAAATGGTTACTTATGCTCATAACAATTGTTGCATCAAGCAATTTCTTCCTAAGCTAAAATTATAAACTAAATATTTACTAGCATTGAGAAAATTTTTTAAATAGTAATTTGATATCTTTACATATATCTGGTGTTTTGACTAATTGATTAACAATTATTATTAAATCTAAAATCTCTAAATATTTAATATTAAATATTTTAAGGTTTCAATTTTTTTAATTTTTTTGTTGATTTTTGTAATTTTTTTTCATGTTTTATGCTTCAAACTTTATTTTTAAAAAGACTAATTGGTTCAGCTAATCTTTATTAAACACTAGATACCAATCATATGCCGAAACTATCAGGCTAGTTTAAGGCTAATTACTAAATGAATTACGTACCAATTAGGCTCTAGAGGTAAGTGTTAGGCACCATCTTGTATTAACATTAATACTTATAATTTAATTAATTAATTTAAATAATTTAGAACTGCTGGGAGAAAAAAAAAAATCAGCCTGGAGTGGGACATGAACCCACAACTCCTGCTTACCATGCAGATGTGTCCCGCTCCGGGCCAATTTTTTCTCCCAGCAGTTCTAAATTACAGTAGAGCATCGATTATCCGACTCCCGATTAACCGTCACATTGGTTAACCAACCGCATTCTAGTCGGCAAATTCAAATGTCTGCTAGTGATGTGGCGCTACAATATTTGGTTAAGTCTAGGCTACTTTAATATTATTTTTGTTAAATTTTTGCATGTTTTAGCTGGCAGCACTGGCTCGACAATGAAAGAGAGGCTAGTATTTAAACTAGGCCTAATACACTATACTAATAATGTATTTTTTCATACTTTTCGGTTATCGACTTTCAGTTATCCGACCAACCCCAGTCCCCAATTAAGTTGGATAATCGATGCTCTACTGTATTTAAATTAATTAATTAAATTATAATTATTAATGTTAATACAAGATGGCACCTAACGATTACCTCTAGAGCCTAATTGGTACGTAATTCATTTAGTAATTAGCCTTAAACTAGCCCGATAGAGTTTCGGCATTTGATTGGTGTCTAGTCTTATAATATATCAGGTTTAGCGATGTTGTTTTTATATATTACGTCTTTATTAAACATTTAAGCTCAGAAAGGGACTTAATCCTTAATGAAAAAGATTGTTTTTTTAAAAAAAAAGCACATCAAGATTAGTGCCTTTCAAGAATATCTGTTACTCAGAGTTCATCTTTGCTACTGGTTTCTGCATCTCCAGAAATAGTAGTAATTAATGACTTGATACACTCTTCTATCAAATGATCAATTCTCAATATATCTGTTCAGTGTTCAGTATATGTTTCATTGCATTTCTCCAGTTACAAGTTGTAACACTTGACAGCAGATAATATCAATTTCTCCACATCAGAAAATTTAAATAAAAATTTTTTGTTTGAATCTATTCTTTTATTTTTGCCCATATTATATAACCCTTATGTGTTCACTTAAAAGTTAGAGCAAAGCAATCACAATGCTGTTCATTATCTATGTTCCAAGGAGAAGGGATAATAACTGTTTAACACAAGCAGGAACATCAATAATTACATATATTGGTAGTATCTTGTGATCCTTATAAAATAGAAAGCCTCAGTATTCAAAGCATTAATTAAGAAACATTTACAGATTGCACTAATACTCTTGTTGTTTTACACTTTTTAATTACATTAAAGTCTTCATGGACACAAAGCTTATATAATTAAAACTATAGTAAAACAACATGTATCCTTGTGATTTGATAGACTAGCTTGTCAAAATCTACAGCAACAATGAACAACCAGAAATACAGAATGGAATAAAATGTGCAACCACAACTATCCACTTTGATCTTGCATTCAAAATGATAATTAGAGCAATAACCAAAAACAAATACATGACTATTCTATAAGAGGAACACAACTGTATACCAGCTCCTACAAAACAAAAATAAACAAGGTAGGCACAGGACACCAAGAATTTATAGGGTGTCAGTATGAGACAGTAGGTATGACATGCAGTGGAAATACATTGGAGCAACATCTTACTCCCTTTCAACATAACTGAGAACATGAAGCAGACAAATGGCTTCACAGTACGGCTTTAGCCACCTATGGTCCAAATCATCACTGAAAACTAGTGATGTAACGAATAGTATATTCGGCCTCAACCGAATACCGAATATTCGGCTAGGAGCGTGGCCGAATACCGAATATTCGGCCAGGAGCGTTGCCAAATGGCCGAATATTCGGCCAAACTATTCGGCTTGATTAACGCACATATAAAAATTAGTGCGCAAACCTCATTATGCAAGGATCGCGCACCGTGCTCTCTATTGGCCCGCTGTCACTACGATTTTTTCTTCCATTAGGTCTAAATTATTTAAATTAATTAATTAAATTATAATTATTAAACTTAATATGAGATGGAGCCTAACGTCTACTTCTAGTGCCAAATTGGTTTATAATTTATGTAATAGCCGTAAATAGCCCGATATGATTCGGCAGTTGTTGGTATTTGGATGTAAGTTATAACTTACATCCAAATACCAAGTTCTTTTATTTGCAATCGATCACTTTAACTCTTTAATTAAACACTAAAATTTTGTTTTTACTACGTATTTGTAGACTGAATAGTACACTAAGGATATACTTTAGTGGTGACATAATATGGTCTAGTTTCTCCCCAGTTGTGGAACGGTTCAAATATATTATTGGGGAATTTCTATTTGTGAAGTTTTGTGATATTTTGTTGCTATTGTTTTTGTCAATATTTTTAAAATTAACATGATTTCAAATGTTATCTTTTGCATATGATGAGAAATGCTCATTCTTTGCTTTATATATAAAATAAATTATATATTAGTTACTCATCTTCTAGAAATAGATAAATTATTATTTCATTAAATACGATAAGTTTCAATAAAACGTTTCGTAAATCATTTTAAAATATCGTAAAAAATATTAAAAAATACAATAATACGAATATAACATAATTAACTAAACAATAACATTAATGCCCAATACATTCTAACCTACACACCATCAATGCCATATCGGGCTAGATAAAGGCTATATTATTATTTAACTACGAAATAATTTAATACTAGAGTTAGATGCTATTTTTTATTAACTTTAATAATTATAGTTTAATGTTCAGCATTAATAAAAGTTACAAAAATGATTAATTTATTGTGTTTTTGTTATTTCTTACTCCTGTTTTTAGGTATTCGGTATTCGGCCGAATAGTAATTAAATATTCGGTATTCGGCCGAATAGTGAAAAATAGGCCGAATAGGCCGAATACCGGGTAATAACCGAATATTCGTTACATCACTACTGAAAACCTTCCCAAAACAAAGGATCTGAAATGAAAAAGGAAAAAACCACTTTTATAAATTGTTTACTCTCAGAATTTCAAAAGATTGACACCCTTGGAATGATAGCTGTCAAAAGAATGCATTACACTTGTGTGTTTTCAGTGCTTTTTTCACTTTATTTTTGGTATGTTTGGTGGTTTTATACATATATAAACTCCTACCTATTAAACATAGCATCCAAGAAGAGTGTGGAAGCAATGAAACCTAAGAGTAAGGTTGTAATATCAATGATTAAGGTTTAAAAAAAAAAATGTATCATGAAGCATGAAAGTGGTAGATGTGTGCTGGATCTGGTAGCTATGTTTAAGATAATGATGATGATATGCAACCAGAAAATGCAATTTTCATTTTTATTATACTGCATTTATGTACTTAATTTATTGTTTTTATTTTTTAATTTACTATCTGGTGTAGCTAAACTCCAACTAAATGCTGAATTCTATCAGGCTAGATATGGCTAAATACTAAATAAATTATGCAACCAATTTGGCACTAGAGGGAGGTGTTAGGCACTACCTCTTATTAACTTTAACATTAAAGTTAATAAGAGATAAGAGATAGTGCCTAACACCTCCCACCAGTGCCAAATTGGTTGCATAATTTATTTAGTATTTAGCTATATCTAGCCCAATAGAATTTGGCATTTGATTGGAGTTTAGCTTTATAGTATATCAGGTCTAGCAATTTTATTTATATTTATCTAGTGTTAATTTTATCTTATGTATGGTATTTACTGTTTAAGTTAATTGAAATGGATATTGTTTATGGTCTGGGAAGGGATTAGTTCACTTTCCATTATTTCTAATGGGAAAATTAACTCTGACTTCAAACAATTCAGAGATCTTTTGAAGTATGAGGCACCACTGTATATAATTGAAGCTAAAAGGTTGTTTTGATATATAAAAACTTTTAAAAATATATCTTTTTATATTTAAATCATAAAAAATAAAGATATATCAATCATAAAATAAGTTTTAGATAAAGAAATTTTTATTTTAAAAGGATATCTAGCAGGTGATTCTTTTACTGCATCAAGGAAAGTGTTATTTCTGGATTCTGAAAGAAAAATTTCTTTAAATTATCAAAGTAAAAATTTTATTTTTAAATCATTAAGAATGACCACATTCTTACCTAAAACAAGATGAGTTATAACTGATCCAAACATAAAAACACACAATAAAGCAAGAGACATGATAAACATATAGAAATATCTGTAATTTCTTCTCCCAACACAATTTCCAACCCATGGACAGTGATGATCAAAGCGTTCTATAAACAGATTTTATTAAAATTATGAATACAATTTAGTAATGTTAACCTTAATTCAAATTATGTCTGATCTTTACATCACATAACTTTATTATATTAAATATCTATATCAAAATATATTTTTATTTATATATTTTACATTATATATATTTTTTCTTACAATTACATTTTTTTCTTTTTATAAAAAAGAAGAAAAAACTCAGCAGCAGCAATGTATTTTGTAGCAAAATTTAAATTTATTGAAAATAGTCTTATAATGTTTTACAATGGCTTAATTAAAAGAAATTCAGTCATGGGCTGCAATTTGAAAAAATTGTAAACCTATAAATTCTCACTGTTGTCTGTCCATCTGTCTTTCTTTAATCTCGAGAACAGCGTTAGACAGATGAAATCCAAGACCAGATATGGAAACCTTAGGCATAGGAGGCCCCGAGTAGTTATATAGAAATTTCCAATGCAAACCAAAAGTCATGTTATTTCAAATCAAAACCTTTCCCCTGAAAGCAGTTAATAGATGACTGGCACAACTCCATTGCTAACAGAAAAGTATGATGTACAGAGGCATGACACTAGTAATTTGAGGTACAAAGCATATATTTTAAATCAAATAAATTAAAAATATGGTTAAAAATTGAAGCCTTTCGAAAATGACTTTCCTTTGCTTGTCCCGGGATTGAAAAAAAAAAAAGTGATCTGTTTCCCAGGATATAATTATTTATTTTCAAGATATAAAATAAATTTTGAAATCAAATGATGTAATTATTTTTCACTTTTTAAGTAATTTAATACGTCCTGCAACCTTCAAAATAATAATAATAAATCCACAAATCATACTACAAATACATTCCACAGACAATATTGGAAAACAACACGCACAAAATGTATTACGACAGAGCCATAATCACAGACAAAACAATTTACCACAACAGACCAGACATCGCACTCATTGACAAACACAATAAAATCATCTCTTCCAAAATCTTTAAATTTCCGGTATAATACGAATATAGTTATTGAACTAACGTTTTCAATCTTTTACAAGATCTTCATCAGGTTCGTTGTCATTCCAAACATGAAATGTTAAGAATATAGGATGTTTTTGAATACAAAATTAATTTTCCCCAATATGTAATAAAGAGCAAAGATTATAAATTAATTTACTAGACAGAAGTCCTCCATATTAATGATGTGGTCTATCCTCCAGAGAATAATATATAATTACCAATGCGGATGCTCTTTACAAGCATAACGCCATGCATAAGATATCATGTTACTATCCTTGAAATTTATACATTTCCCCAACTTGGTTGGTTTGTAAATTTCGAGGATTTCTAAGGCCCTGATGTGATCTGTTTTGAATGATTTTTTATGAGACTGGTGTTAAGTCAGCTCTTACATTGGGGTCAGTGGTGTATGTTGACAGGGCAGTGGTGTGCTTTTTTTTTGTCAATGTCATATTTACATTCAGAGATCCTTTTTTGAACAGACCTTTTGGTGGATCCAATGTAGACAAGATCTCTCTGGAACTTGTGATCCCTTATTGGAACACTGTACACCCCTGATGCCCTCAAACTATCTGATGTGTCAAATAAATAAACAAACTATCTGGTGTGTCTTTCACATTTCTCAGAAGCGAGTAAATTGTTTGTGTTCTCGAGTAAGCCAATTTGGTGCCCTTCTTTTGTGCTATTTCCTTGCATAGCGAATGCAGGTTTTCGTTGTATTATATAACTGTGTGTTTCTTATTTGGGTCCTGGTCAGGAATCAAATTGGACCCTCCTTGTTCCACGGAGGTGTGACACCCTGCATTTATAGTATGGAAGTTACGAGCTAAACCATGGATTAGGTTTATTTTGTATCCGTTATCTGCGGCAATGTCCTCTAGGTGTCCAAGTTCTTTGACCGTGTCCTCCCATCTAGAATTGTGTGTGAATGCCTGGTTTGTTAACCCTTTTCCCCTCGACATCTTGTTTACATTTATTTTGTGATCCGTCCTAAGGCAATATAGATCAGTCGGGCAATATTATTTTAAAAATTCACCAAAAATCAAATTATCATTATATCCATATGTAAAAAGTCATGTACATTTATTAATATCTTTAGTTTTAAATATGATATTTTTCAATACATTTTATTAGAAAATATATATATATATATATATCAGAACTAATGTATAAACTTGATAATTTGTAACTTTTTGTGAAAATTAACATTGTCTAGTTACCTAGTTGTTTGCTGGCACTGAGCCAGAAAGATGTAGAATATTGTTTTGTACAATTCGATATAACACTTATGCATGTACGTTTATTCGTTGCGAAATTATCACACATTATATCAAACATTTGTTTGAAATCAAAATTTTATTCTGCTATCAACTAATATAATGAACTAATATACTTTATTCACTTCATATCGAACGAGATTATATATTTTTGTAATAAACATATGATTACCAGTAGCAATATATGTAATATTTGCTAATATTTTCAATTAAAATAAAAAAATATATAAAATATCAGAACTGAAGGTCACTGAATATTTATAACAAGTAAACTTATTATAGCATAAATGAAATTATTATAGTAATATTATTGCATGAATATGCTAAAAATGAAATAAAAAGTTACCAGAAAAAAATAAATTACGAAAAAAAAAAAGAATTAATTAAAATTTTTTAAGTCAACAAAACACCACCTGGACAAAAATATGTGAAACAGACAATAGACAAGCCAATGTCGTCAAGTGCTGATATCTGTTGTCAATAAATTTTACAAAAATAGATATTTATCAGAGTAACCACAAATCAGTACCCTTGAAGTTTTGCTCAACAATCCAAGGTACCGATCGATAGGTATTTTCGGGGACAAAGGGTTAATGCTCTGAATGCCACAATCTTATAGGGATATGGGTCCTCAGTCTGCCGGGATGTTTAGAGGTAGGAAGCTGGGTTTGTAGTATACCCTCATCTCATACAAAGATTGAGTATCCTCATCTCTATATTGCTTTCAGTAAGTTGAATGATGATGTCTAAAAACTGCACATTAAATTTTGACAGCTGATCAAGTTTGATGGTGAGACCATAAGGGTTGTTGTTCATGCTGTGTAAAAAAAAAAAAAAAAAAAAAAAAAAAAATCGCTGACCTTCGGCTCATTTTTCCCATATGGTAAATCATGTCATCTATGTATCTATGATAATCACATCATCTAGAGATAATTATATGTACTGGTATTTATTATTGAAAGTTGTATTCACAATAAAATCACATACATTATAGACATAACCATTCCAAACACTCATAATGTACGAAACACATGCACCGAAAAAATTCGCAAGTACACGGAACTCGTCCAGGAAATAAGGCATCTGTGGAGGATGGATAGAGTGCTTATTGCACCTGTTGTTCTCTCCTCTACAGGTGTCATATCACACACACTGCACAAAAGCCTGGGCACATTACAATTGAATAGAAACACACACATCACACTACAAAAGGCCACTATATTGAATACATGTCATTGTGAGAAAATTTCTGAATACAGACAAACATACTGACACACTTATTTAATTTTAGTTTTGTTTTGGTTGCTATGCCTTGACTCTGGTCTGGCATAGTACATAGCCACTGGTATCAATGGAGTATAACTCACTAAACATAATAATAATAATAATAATAATAATAATGCTGTGTAAATATGCATTATTATTATTATTATATTATTTGCTATTCAAATAATTTTACCTTTGAATTACGTAGAAATTTTCACAAATATAAAAAATGCATTGAAGTTTGTTGGAGACTGCTTACAAAAAAATGCCTTTGAATTGAGTTGAAAATTTAAAGAAAAAAATGAACTCAGATCAAACTTCTAACTTAAAAGGTAATTTTCATTTTTTAAATAAAACATAATACAAAATATTATTGTAAACTTTTATAATAAGATTTTAAAAAGCAAAGATGGTCAATACTCTGATCACTCAACTGGTTCTTATTTTAGTAATAAAAAGTCCTGCTACCAAAAATGCCCTTTTCAATTCAATTGATATGGGTGAAATCATCTTTAATGCATTTAAGAGAAGAGAGATGTTGTGTTTTTCACCTGTAGTCTCAAAAATTTCTTGTTTGTTTTAGAGATGCGTTGCAGTACTTCTTTTGCTGTCTAGTATTCTTGATTTGTCTATCTCGGCTGCTTTAATAGTGGCATCAAGCTTATAGCCTTGCTAATTTGGTAAACCTGATTATTAAAGCTTTTGCTTAGCTTTAATAATCAGGTTTATGAATAAAAACTTCATACTCGTTTGTATCCTTGCCCAATTTGCACAACCTGGCATAATGTAGTTATTGAAACTATTGGGAATGGTTTAAAATTACAACAACATTGGCACAATTATTCAAGATATTACAGATTTTGACAAGTAAAGAATTTTCAGTCCTGCCACAAATAGGCTATATATTGATTATTGACAACCTGTGACATGACATAACCAGCAAAAATTTAGAAAAATAATAAACAGGCTTAAATTAATGAATACAAATGTATTCTGACAGTTTGTGAGTTAATTATACTTTCTATTTGCAAAATTTCTTCAACCTTAACACAAAATAAGAAAAAAGTGACCTTTTAAGAAATTTGTGGGATTTCCAAAGAATTTCTAGAGATATTTCCCAGATTAAAAAACAGCCGGGATTACCAGGATCCCATTAGAGAAACCCTAATGTGCATAAAGATATAATTATATATACTTGAGTGGGATGAAAACGTTTGTTCAATGTAATAAACAAAGTCTCTCAATAATAAGGTGTGGTTGATATACAAAATTATATATACTGTTAAAATAAAGTCTTAGATTTCTATAGATTTAGTCAAACCTCATTCATATATTTGTTTATGTGAAGTTCAAATTAATGAGGAATAGATTTGCAGTCTGGTGGACAAGAATAGGTATTTCAATGCTAATGAGTTTGGTTAATAGAAAATATCAGTTAATATGCAATATGAAGCAAGTGAATTCAATAACAATTATATTATATTGGTTTGTGTGTTTGTATTAAATAAAGTGGAAAAACACAAGACATATCATGATAAGAGGCATGTTTTGACTTTACCTTGACCACAAAACTTATGACGTCAACACTATCAACATTGAAAATGCAGACATTGGACACACCACACCAACAATGTCCACTCCAATTCAAAACTTACTTTCTCTTATAATTAGTGCTTTGTATGTTGTAACAACACTAAATAATCAGTTAAAGCAGTTGACATGCACATTGGAAACTATTTGGAAAAGTTTTTGTATACTCTTTCTATCCTATAGGCACCAAGAGGGCCTTTTTCCGTATCAACCGTAGATGGTAAAGGATTGTACCTGACATATCTTGGACAGACCAACCTTCAAAAATTTCTGGTTATTTCAATCTGTTCAGATGCAATTTTGTCCCAGAGCAGTAGACAACATCTTAATCATCTCAGTCATTTGACCAAAAGGAAACCAGAAGTTAATAAGATTGGGAAACTTTTGATTAAAAAAAATCTGTAGCTTTACAAAATAGTTATTATTTTAACAACAGATAATAAAACAACTGAATTACAATATGTTCATAATTTTAAAATTAAAAACAAACTGTTTCTATTAAAACCCAAGCAAATAAATTTTTAAATGCCTCTAGCCAAATGTTGAAAAATGAATATTGATTCTTTATTAAGACACACTACTTAAAACACAATTTAAGCCACTGTAAGTTTCTTTAAACATATCCTAAGAAAATAAAATGGTAAAATAACTGTAACAAAATTTATCTTTTGCTATTTGGTAGAATGGTATTTTTGTGAAAATTGCTTATGAATCTCATTAATACAATGTGCCAATTAATTTTCCCATAATTTGTATTTAAAAGATGTTATGTACAAATTTGCATTTCCATTTGTCTTTTTAACTTTTCCAGAGAAAAATTGTTATGGTATTTTATTATTAACATATTTAAGTACAGTAAAAATTTTCAAATTATAAACAATACCAGGCTGCAATTTTTAATTATACTTTTAATTTATTTCATTTAAAATATATTCTCTCCACCTCAAATTAGTAGTGACTTGCCCCTGTATATCATACTTTTCCTTTAACAATAGAGTCATGCCAATCATCTATCTATCATCTTTCAAGGAAAAATTTTTGAATTGAAATAACATGGTTCCTGGTTTGCACCAGAAGTTCACATATAGTTAATTGAGGCCTCCTGTTCCTAAGGTTTCCATATTTGGTCTCATCTTTCATCTAACTCTGTTCTTAAGATTAAGCAAAGACAGATGGACAACAGTGGAAATTTATAGGTCTACAATTTTTTCAAATAGCACCTCAACAACATAAACAAACAGTACTGACTAAAGAATTCAAAAGAAAATTAAAATGCAGGTTTTACAGAGAACAGCAACAAAAGTAATGCTAGTTGAATATTGCAATGTATTACATTTGTGTGTATTTGATAAAACTAGAATACTCTGTTATAAAACTAGAGTACTAATTCTATTTTTCAAATATAAATAACTTATGGTTTTCTGAATTCTAATGCTGATAAAGATCAAGGAGTATGATTCCTCTAACATGCTGTTGAGCAGTTTAGTTGTAATATGTTTAGTAATTCTAACCAACTTTATATCTTCTATAAAATTTGATAAACAGTTAATATTACTGATATAAATAAAGCCTTATTTAGAAATAAAATTTTCTTGACAAAAATAATTTATTTCGGGAATTATTTTTAATTTACATATTTTATAATCAATTTGATGTGCTTAAAATAGGACAATTATTTTTTCAAACAGTAATTAATAGTTGTTGACATTGCAATGAAAAATGGAAACATTTCAAAATAAATTTTGCTGTGGCAAATGCAGTTGGCTGAAGATCTGCAATGATTCCAAATCTTGATGAGTACATGAAAGAATAAGAGTACCAACAGGTAATAACCATTGTTCAACAGCATTCAACAGCATATCACAATTTTTTGGCTGTTTTTACCCAAAAGAAGAGTATCCCAGACATAGCAATATATGGGTAATAGATCCATTTTCAATGAAAACGGAAGATAGCAATTTGAACATGAAAGGGAAAGAAAGCCTAATCAACCTATCATCTGAGGACAATCTCAAAGCTAAATTCCACTAATCCTTATTAAGACATTATTTTTGGCTCTGTAAAAAGTGAGTACCTAGTGTTTTTTTTTTGTTTTGTTTTTTAACTCTTTCCGCCCTGTGGGCACTAAGAGGGCCTCTTATAGAAGGCCCATTATGGGTTTGGCCAGGCCCACAATGGGGCAACCGGGTGGTGAGGGACGGGGCCCGACATATTCGAACGGACCACCCCTCGAAAAATTCCTGCGGATTATTCGACTCGTTCGGATTCGATCCCGGGTCCCCCAAAGTGGTAGGCTGCCACCTTGACCACTCGGCCATCCAGCCATCTAAGTACCTAGTGTAAGTCATCATAAGTTTAATTCCATTTACAACAACCTATTTGTATGAAAAGACATTCTCATCTGTTACAGTAATGAAAAACAAGTACTGCTGTCTGCTTGAAATACAATCAGCTCTCCTTATTACACTGACATCACTGGAGCCAAGAATCCATAAATTTATTTCAAACAAGAAGCAACAAACTTCACATTAATTTGTTTAATTAAACAAATTTATTTCATATTAATAAACTAAAATAAAGTAAAATGGAACTTTTAAGTTCATTATTCTATAGATGTTTGTATCATTTAAAAAAAATTCATGATAGTAGTCCATGGGATTCAAAATTGTGAGTTTAATGATCTGTGATGTCAGAAAGGTTTGCAACCACTGGTCTGGAGTAGATTCACAGCCACATTTATCCTTGGACCATTCTTACAAGAATAGTCCGAAAATAAATGTGGCTTTGTTACAGTCCAGAGATATTGAGAGATGCTTAACATTTTTGTTATATCCCAACTGAAACAGCAACAATGCCTTGAGTCAACCATTTTCACACAAGATGGAGAACCTCCACATATCCAAATATCAGCAATTTCTGCAACAACATTTCTGCAATTACAGAGTGAATAATTGTACATTTCTTATTGTCTGGCCACCTCATTCTCTGGATCTTAATCTATGCAATTTTTGGTTACAGAAACATCTATAACTTTGATATGGCCTCAATAAATCACAAAATTTGTAAGCCTTGAGAGAAAATATCATATTATATGAAATAAGAATCACAGAAGATCAACTATGGTTGGCCATTGAATACACTGTTCATTTCCTTCAATCTTACACCATCAGAATGGAAACCATATTAAGAAGTATCCGCTGCATTACTAAGATCTTTATATGGCATAAATGTCTTGTACAAACAAAACGTTTGTTGCTTACAATGTCAAAAATGCCACAGTGGTGAGTTTAGGTACAATTATATTTTAAGAGTAATTTTTTCCATGTCCACCATATCAGATTTGATTGCATTTGGACTGCTACATATCTCTCTAAATAGCATTAAATAAAGCAATTTTAATTACAATCCCCAGTATTTAAAAACATATATGGGTGGATCAAATGAAAACAGAACAGTGGTCATAATTCGGTGTATGTGTATGTGAGTGTAACAAAACTGTGTAGATGTAGAGTGGGAAGTGAAAGAGGAGAAACCCTATTGAGGAATGGACTCACCCTTGGTAAACGCGTGCAACCACATGGTATGAGCTGGCGGTCAGCCAGGAGCGTCATCTGGCAGGCAATCAGTCTGCGTCATGTTTGCGACTAAAGAAGAGCAATGTGGTACCCTGGAACATTTGCATGCAGCAATACACATGCAAACGTCCCTGCAATACCCTGGAACATTTGCATGCAGCAATCAAAACCAAACAGCCAGGAATGTTGTCCTCTGGAGTGCTTTTGCTCCACGACAATGCGCAGCCACATACAGCCACTTGCACACTGAGCATGCTTGCAAAGTTTCGGTGGAGTGTGTTAGAACACCCACCATACAGCCCTGACCTTTCACCATGTTACTTTCACATCTTTGGTCCACTAAAAAAAGCATCACAGGGTCGACGCTTTCAATTGGACAGTGAAGTCATCGACACTGTTTGAAACTGGTTTCAATTGCAGCCAAACTCTTTTTATGAACAAGTATTCACTGCTTGGTGCAACAGTGGGACAAGTGCTTGTGTAATTTTGGTGATTACATTTGGAAATAAATAATGGCTACTGTTCTGTTTTCATTTGATCCACCCTTATACTTCAATTTAAGACAGGCATTTGCTAATTTATTAACATATTTATGATCAGTACTTATTTATGAAGTACTTGTTTTATGAATAAAAAATTTCTTACATTTATTATAAGTTATTATAATTTTAATATTAATAATTGTATGTATGGCAATACTCACCTACGCAATTATCACACAAACTACAATGTGATGCCCTTGGAGGCCTAAATATTTTGCAAGTGAAACAGTACTTTAACTTAACAGTCTGTCCTTTTATAACTATTTCCTTTGTTCTGGGCGGGGGCCGATAAGTAGGTGAACTAGATCCATTCGGCACCTCTATATTAAAAACAAAAGTAATATTAAATTTAATAAATATTCAAATCAATACCTACATAAATTTTTTCTACTAAAGTAATGTATTATGCAAAATTAATTTTTGAAAATATTATTGTTTTCAGTTACTTTATATAATAAAATATTTATTTATTTTTTAAATCTCAATATATTTTTTCTAGGATTTTGTTGCTATTTTTCATTTTTACTTTTGAAGGAAACTTTTTGAAACATATCAGAAACTTTTTGACTATCTTTTTCAGTAGTGACAAATGCAAAAAGACACAATGTTGACTTGGCAAACAACATCTGTCTAATCTGCCAAAAATGTCTTTCAATGTATGTATATTTGATAATCATTAATATTTTTTTCTTTTCAATGTCACTTTGTTCTTAATTTTCTAAATGAATATCTTAAAAATACCCCATTTTCCAAATCAAGTTTTTCAATGGCCAATGCAAATGTGACAAAGTTCAGCTAGTGATGTAAAAAAGATATTTTTAAAATTTCTCTTTGATAACTTGTAATTGTTGCACAATGTTATGATTTATTATTATTAATATATAGCTAACCTTCAATTTACAAGTTACTAGAATTGAATGATTTTGGTTTAACATGATCAGAAAAATACAACAAAACTTATTTTACATGGTATTTTAAAAGTATGTTTAAAAACCTATTCTAATTACTATGACATTGCAGTTATATCATACCTACTTTATTCATTCAAAGAGTGGCATTCTCCACTTTATACATCACGACTTCACTGCACTACATTTAATGCATACAATTTAAAGAAATCTATAATTTTTTTAAATTGAATTTTACTATAGAGAAATAAAATAATAAAATCCATTCAACCTTAAATTTGAACTTTTTTAAAATGGAATGTAATTTTAATAATTATTATAAATTTTTGTTACTTTAGTAGGAAAATCTTTAATACTATCTTTTTATCTTATATTACTTTTCAAAGAATTCTAATTTTTTTTTTGTTACTTACACTCTGATCATCTGCTGTTTTTATTTACATTTCACAACAGTTTATAATTATATAATTATTTTCATAAGTGTAAGCATATAATATAACTTATGTTTCAGTATACACTTAACCTTTAATTTATACAGATGATTAGTTTTGTGTAAATTGGAGTTTTATACTATAAATCAAGAGTAGTATTTATATGGGAAATGGAGAAGAGAAGTTTTAAGGTTTCATTTTTTTATTAATCATTATAAAAAGAATACAGAATAAATTTTATTTTCATGTTTTCATTTGTTGTCGTTGTTAAAACAAATTTCTTCTTTTTTTGGTTGAAAATATTTTTCATTTCTATTATTAACTTTTGATTGTGGTTTTCTTTTTCTAATTAGTTTACTAATGATGATGATCTTATCTTAATTAATCTTTAATAATAGATTGTTTAAGATAAGATCATCAATCTTAAACTATGAGATTTGTGCAGCATGCATAGTATTTTCAATACCTAACACTGTGAATGCACCATTTCAAACTGAAGAATTATTGAAATCTGAAGCAAATTTTTTTTTAATTTATTATTTAAAGCACCACTGTATAAAAATATATATAAATGTTAGTGTAATAAATTTTTAAACTAATACTTAATTCAGAATAAAATTTAAAACAAGTTTTTTAAAATAATTTAAATATATAATAAATTTACCTATCTGTTTTTCGATGTCTGCAGCTTCATCAGGAGTTGCTCTAGGAATGACCCCTGGATCACTAAAACTAGTGCGTAGCAATGTAGCCATAACAAATAAAAAGAGTACTGCACCAACTACAGGAATCACAACACCAATTTCTTTTAACAAGAAAGGACAGCTAAAAATTAAAAATGATTGTTTTTTAAATTAGAACACATTTTATAATATAAACATATTCATAACATAGTAAATTACAGTATTTGTATTTGAAAACTACAGATTCTTTCATTAATAATTATTTGAAATCTTTAAAACTATAAACAGGATTAAAAAGTTAAACACAGTGTTTTGTATTTAATATTTTTGGTTAATTTTTAAATATTTTCTATATTTTATTTAATATATATTTACATGACCCAACACATTTGACTTGCTTGGTAAATTTGTATTTTTTGAATGCTTATAATTTCAAATTTGCTTTCTGTTCCATTTATTATGTTCCAGTCTATAACCTGAAGATAGCCATTATACATGGTTGAAAACATTTATTTCATTAATAAACATTCTATATTTTACTGGATTTAAGGTATTTTATAATTAATTTTAGTAATTATATCCAGTTTTTGGAGTTTCATAAAGTTAATTAATAAACTTTTCAACTAATATTGGTATGCACAAAATAACACCTTTTCTTACTTATTCGAACAATGTTTATTCTGAATTACTGATGTTTTTGGCCACGTTTAAAGGATTTTTAAAGTAAAAAGCTATTCCATTTATCAAATGTTTGAAAATAAAGAATACCAAGACAACTAAACACCTCATTCTCAATTACAAACCAGAAATACATCAATTATACACCAATATTGCTAAAAAAGTTAAATCTCCAAAGTCACTTATAAAGTATCTACAATATACAGGTTACTGACCAATGGTAAAGATATTTTAAACAAATCACAAGCACCAGGTTATACATCATCCCTTTAGTGGCTTCCAGATTTAACAGACCATTAACATATGTTGGCTCAACCTACAGATCCCTGGATATGAGAATTAAAAAATGTAAGTATGATACATCCAAATAATTATGTCACCACATTGGCCCAATATGCGTCAGAGTCTGAGGTGAGGTGTTGGAATGAAGCCAGGCTAGTGTGTGTGATTTTTTACAGAGAAAAATTACAAATAACTGAGAGCATAGAAATATATAAAGCTAAACTAAATGAAAGTTACATCAACAATGATTACATTTCCTTAGTCCAGGCTTGGCAATACTGGCTATATATTTTAATTCATAAGCTAATTCATCTTATGTTATATTATTTCACACTTTGTTGTTTGTAAATCTATGAAATTATGAATGTTTTATAACATCTAGGTGATGTAATTTCCAAAGAAGTTGAAAGTGCATCATGCTTTATCATATTATTTTTTATATTTATTCTTATTTTAATATTTATTTTCTACTTTATTTTACAATTATGAATTAATCCACGTTGGTTACTTTAGAATGTAAATTTTAAAAAATCAAATCCATAATACTTGTAGAACGTTTTCTCCATTTTTTGAACGTTTGATAAACAAAGCAGCTTTTTACTTGAAGGAGGCCTCTAAATGTGACTGAAAATGTTTGCAATTCAGAATAATGTTGCTGGAATAGCAAGAAAAGATGTTATTTTGTACATATCAGTGTTAATTTTGGAATTTTTCATTTAAATACTGAAGTGTATTTATTATAATTATTAATCTAAAATAATTATAGATTTGGCTTATTTAATATTAGAGAAAAGTATTAAGATATACTGCTACATGTTTAAATGCAATAAATATTCTACAGCTACATTATACTAAATGAAAATTCTAACTGATGACCTTCAAATTTTAAATACATAATTATCATTTTAAAACTTTTTAATTTTAAAATTATTATCTATGAAAAAATTTCTTTATTATGTAATCTTATATTTTTTAATTATGTATAAATATATTTATTCATAATTATGTACGTATATATCATATATATGCAGCAGAAATGTCAATGAAAAACATCCATTACATTTGATTTCATACCTGACATAAAAACTTATTACCCATTACAGTATTTATTTACAGCTTTTTCAAAGTTTACATTTCTCATTAGTTATAAGAAGTAGAGCTGATTTTTATTTATTGAAGCTAATAAAGTTAGTACTAAATCTTAACATGTAACCAGTTCAAACAGTTATTCTCTAAGAATCATCACATGCACAGCCTATCAACAACTTTATTTTCCCCAGATGCATTTCAGAAATTACATTTACCTCCTCAGTGAATTTTCTTCCATATAAACTAAACAAGGTCCACTGAGGTGGGAAATATTGTGCCGGTTAAATAAATAGTAGTAAATGCTTAAAGTTATCAGTAAAAGTGAAAGTACTTACTTTAAATAAAAGCTTTGAAGTAAATGAAAATCGCCCTCATCAACTATTTTTATTGCTATTGAGTTCCAAATCATCAGAACACCCAGAAACTTTGCAAATTGGTTAAAAACATTTTATAAAAAAAGAAAGAAAACAACTCTTCCTTACAAAATAATAAAGTTTGAGTTTCACAATTGAGTTTATGGTTTGGTTTTGTTGTATTCATTTAAGGCAACACAATGTATGAATGCTCTTCTGAGGGAGAATATCTCCTGGGAGATATTTTATGGAAAACTGGCTCCTACTTAGGGTGTTACTAACATGAAGAAAACCCAGAAAACTCCATTTGGTTGCTCTGTTGGTTATACATTTGTCTCTCGCCAACTACTAATATTTAGTGGTTTTATGAACTTGTCTACTGGTGGGTATATGATATGAGATTATATATACAGTCAACTCCGCATAAGTCGACACCGGATAACTCGTCACTCGTCAGTTACGTAGTCAGTTTCTGTGGTCCCGGCCGACTTACATAGGCATTAATGTTATTAATGTTAAAAAACTCTGTTTACTCGACATCATTTAACTTGTCACCACTGGATAAATCAACATACTTTTTCTGTTTCACACTTTTTAGATGTCTGATAAGTCAACTCCCCTCCTGAAAAAATGAGTTCACACCGTACAATAAGCTGTGTGGTGTGAACTCATTTTTCAGGGGGGGAGTCGACTTATCAGAATTCTAAAAAGTGTGAAACAGAAAAAGTATGTTGATTTATCCAGTGGTGACGAGTTAAACAATGTCAAGTAAACCGAGTTTTTTAACATTAATAACATTAATGTCTATGTAAGTCGGCCGGGACCACAGAAAACTGACTATGTAACCCACGAGTGACGAGTTATCCGGGTGTTGACTTATGCAGAGTCGACTGTAATTCTTTTATTTTCAAAATGATTATCTTACAAAGTTTACTTAGTTTAATCCATTTACATTTTTGAGTTTTTTTCTCTTACTATAAAAGCCAAAAAAGAAAATTACAGAATTTATCGATTAGCACACAAAATGTCAGCAATAGTTTTCATCATATGTTTTCCTTGCTTCTGAATTTGAGTCTCACTTTCCTCACATGGATCATAATCTTAATCATTGCAATCCTGTGGTATTTCAGTAAAATCCAAGCAGTCATCATTTAGGTATTTTGATATGTTGTGGAGAACAAAACAATAAATGATTAAAGAAGGTACATGAACCAGCACATTTCATTATATAGGTCAAAATAGGAAACCTGCATTTCACCTGCCCTAAACATCCTTCTCAGGAGTCTTAGGACCATTTTCGGGAATCAACAGCCATGGTGCAATACCGTAGCCAACATCTGCAAGTAAATACATCTTTGGACTTCATAACTTTACATTCTTCATCTCCAAATTCAACTGTCATGAACACATCCAAACCAATGTACTGTACATCAACACTAGTAAACTACTCACTGGCATTATATGTGACCTGAACATTTATCATTGAAACTCTTTCTGTTGACAAATTTGTGTGCATGAAGGCAAGGTTAAGATATGCACATGTGTAGTCAAATGCTCCAATATATTTTGGAATCTAGAATAGTTTTCACCAATTCTGTTTTGCAGTCTTGTTTTTGCTAAATATTTTCAGAAACCTTATCCAGTCCCATTTCTTTGCAATAACAGTCTGTTATCTATGTAGCAATAAATATACTGCAACTCAATTCTTTGTGCCTCTATGTCCTTTAATATATAAACAAAATTAAAATATCTTTATTTTCACCTGTATATTTTATAAACAAGGTCTATGTGGTAAATATTTCATCTTATTTTGATTAAGTTTTCCTTTTTTTGCTAATTCAAAACTACACCAGTATAATAACTTATTTTATAAACAAGGTTTATGTGGATAACATATAAACAGTACTGCAGCAGTTTTCTTTAAATAATACTGTAAAACTTTCAAAGTTACCTGCTTAATAGTCTTGCTGGCAGTGCTTGGGTGAATGCTGATGTCATTCACAACCCATCTGAAATCCTGGATCAGATATGTATCTTAGAAATATCATTTTAGTTTTGGAGGAAAAGGCACCTCCTCTTATCTCATTTTTACAACCAAGAAAGCAGTTGGTGATTCACTCCATGTTCTCTTCGTCAAATTGATATAATTTTCTGAATCAGAGTTACCATATTGTTTCTGGGTCTATACTGCTTAGTTTTTCCTGACAACATTGTTGGATACAATAAAGCTATTTTCTCTACATTGAAAATAAAAAATATAAGAATATGAAACCTTTTACTTGTGTTTTATAGGTACCTGTAGAGCTATCTTCAACATTTTGAAGTATTTACTTATAAAAGGATGCTTTTACTTATTTTAATTCACAGATTTATAAACATTTACTAGTTTTTATAATTGGTTTGAACAACACCAAGCTTTTGCTTTTACTACCTTTAACCGTTAGTAAAAGCATTTATTAACTTTTATTCATCATACTTCTAGTAAACACTAGAATAGTAGTAGCAAAAGTATTTACAACTTTTTATTCAACTGGCCCATTGTAATTTCTGAAATGCATCTGGGTAAAATAAAATTGTTGATTGGCTAGTAATTACAAAGTCTGTGAATGTGATAATTCCTAAAAAACAACTGGTTACATATTAAGATTAAAGAAACAGAATAGAAGCAAAGGATAAATCTTAGTACTAAATATTTCTATCACTATTGAAAAATTGAGTGTACCTGTTCACATGCTTTTCTTCCTGTCTACCTTTCCTGACTTACATGTTCATGTTTTCTTGATAACAATGTGAGTTATCAGAAATCACCCTAGAGTACAGGTATACCTCATCTTACGTCAGTAATTGGTTCCAGGAAAGGAGACATAAGTCGAAAAATGATGTAAATCGAATTTACTTGTGTAGTTACGACGTAAGTCGAAACTACGACTTACGTTGTAACTAAACGCCAATAATGGAGGAAACGCCAATAATGAGCACTTAAAGACCACTAAATAAGACAACAACACAGAAACACAGATGTTTTCATGTTTTGTTCTCTAGGATTTATGATGATTATATTAACATTTACTGTAAATGTACATATTTTAATATGATTTTATGTGCTTTCAATGCTTTTCTAGTGATATTACGACTTCAATGTTTGTGGCAGACAGATTTAACGTCGAATAAACTGACTTAAACTTGATTTTTTTATTTTTCCATATACTTTTTTGACAAACATTGCATAATTGGGAACAACGTAACTCAAGGTATACCTGTAGATGTTTAGACTTTCATACTTTCCCATGGCACCATTTTTGACCCTGTGTACCTCAGAACTTTGGCAAGAAACCTCCTGAAGAACCATTACTGAAACCATTACTGGTCCCTGAGGGGACCAGTAATGGTTTCTCTCAATAGTCGAAGTCAGTTAGATCGGTCAATCTGATCACATCCACAAACAGGATTGTTGTGGCGTCAAGTTATACCTTCTAGGATTGAAGAAAAAGTCTAAAGGCCATTATCACAAATTTATTTACAGGTAATTATAACTCTACATACAGAAGGTTATAACAACATCGATTGTATAGACAAAAGTCAGAGCACATGAGATGGACATCTGAAACGAAGCACATCGAGCCGAAAAGTGGTTAGCATCAACCCTGATGTCATGCCAGTTGGGGACAGTGGTCAGTCGCAGTGTTGCCAACCGCCGCAGACCTCATAACCCGAGGCTCTTAACACACAACACACTACTTGACAACTTTTGGACATGTAGGCCTACTATACCTTGAATCTTATTTGGTCATAATTAGTCGAATCTGCCTACTTTAAGTCATTTCCAAGTAATGGCACTGGTTCATTTTATTTGTAACATCCAATATACAAGGTAAGTCAAAAATCCTTTGCAACCTTTTTATTCCAAAAAGTATTGATGATATTTTAATTTTGTTAATATAGTTGCATAGAAAATCATGCAAAATCGTGGAAAATTGGATGGGATTTCTTTGTTGACATCACTTATGATGTAACTTTTTAACAGAAATAATGTAAAAGTTCCAATGACGAAGTAAAAGAGCACTGTTAATGTAAACCATTATTTGGATTCAAATAAGTACACTTAGAACTTTTTGATTTTAACTTTATAAGGAATGAAGGGATTGTTTCATATGACCTTGAAAATGATTTAAGGTCATGTGAAACAAATATATATTTTTATCTAAATTTGTCCATTACTCTGTTAACAAAAGAATTTTTATTATTATTCATAACTTTTCACTGTATCTAAAATAAAAACTAGTGATTTTTTTAAATTCATATCTTTCTTTATAAATTTTTTACAATGTTAAAAAAATTAGAACATTAATGAGTTAAGTTTATAATAAATTTTTTTGACATAACTAAAATAAAAAATAAAGCTGATTTAAAAATATTATGAAAACTATTTTAATATAATATTAAGGTCACTTATGATTACATTTGTCTCAACTTGAAAAATTTCTATTTACTCCTATGTGGATTCATTCCTATTTAGATTTCTATTTATTCCAATTATTTAATTACTATTATTAAAGCAATCTCTACAAAACTACTGGTATAAATTAATATAAATAACCTCAACTAGATGTAAATACCAATAAACCAGCAAAACTAAAAGAAATAAATTAAAAACAAACATTTTAAATGGTCATCCTCATGTTCAAAGATATCAGATATAAATGAATGTTTTTTTTTAAAAAAATAGAACAGAAATTTAAAAGTTATATGTTGAGAAATATGCGCATGTCTAATGCAGCATTTAACATTGTGCTGACAGACCCATGCGACCTAAGTAAGAGAACGATTCCTAGCGACTCACGGAGGGTTAACAAAAAAAAAATTTACAATTACAATGATTAAATAATTGGTTAATTAGATACATTGCATAACATGAGGTATGATGCATCAAGATATCACCATATTCTCAGTTGCTAAAACAGAAATTCTAATTTTGAAATCTTTTCTTTGTAATACTTTTAATAACTTCTTATAGAATTAAGGAAATTTAGTGCTATTCTATTTTGTTATCCACAAAAAGAAATGCTTCTTTGCAGTTTCCATGAAAGCAATAAAATATAAATAACTTTAAATGCCAAATACTAATACAAAAAGCTAAGCCCCACAACTGTCTATCGGCATTATAGAAACGGCTTATTCTGCAAGTATACACACAACACTGATTGCAACCTTCACATGCAGTACATGATGCAATGGCAAATGGTATGTGCTCAATGCCATTTTTTGTATTGAAAGCAAAGATGTTTCACCCTCCACACTTTCAAATGGACTCATGGGGAAACGGGTAATCACAATTTACATTTTCTAAAATCCATCTTAAAGGTTTTGTAATCATTTTCCAAAAGTTTCTTCTGTTGGAAAGCTTTCAAAATTACAAATAGTTTGGTTAATAAATGTCATGCAACATTAATTCAGTTTTATGCAAATTGATCCTTTTTTCTTCAACAATAAAAACCAACCCTTAGAGCAAAGTCAGTTTACATAACAGACAGCCCTCTAATCCTTTATAACAACAATGAATGCAATGAGGGAAGAGAGAAGTAACTGACACAGAAAAAATGAGGGATTTTGAATAGTAAATGCATTTTATTTTATTTTTCTTCATTTAACTATTTAAAAACTCCCTACCTTGACATTAACCTAGCAGAGTGATGTAGAAAAATATGAACATTTTCAGTCTACTTCTAAGACCTGCTTCAGGTCATAAATTTGAAATAGATAAAACACCCAACACTTCAATGTTCAAATGTGTCAAACACAAAAGAGCTCACACTTAAATTTAAATTTAAAATCCTGAAAAACTGACCAATAGGGTATGTCCAAGTGTAGATGTAAAATGTGACAGACCCTGTTTGATATGTCATTATAGAAACTGATTTACAACTTCTACACTTAGACAAATTCTATTGATCAATTTTAGAGGATTTTAATTTGAATTTAAGTGCAAGCTCTTCTGCATTTGACACATTCAAACAATGAAGTATTAGGCATTCCATCTATTTGAAATTTGTGACCTGAAGTAGGTTTTAGAAGTAGACCAAGGGAGTTTTTATTTTTCTGTACATCACTCTGCTGGGTTAATGTCAAGATAGGGAGTTTTTACAATACAGCATAGCCAATTTTTTGGAATACATAATTTTTATATTCTTTAACTATTTCACACACAGTTTACTATAACTTTGACCTCAGGAACTGCAAATTGGTTTTTTAGCTTTTTAAGTCAAAAGCAATCTATCAGAAAGAAGTCTGTTTTACTTTTGAACAAGTTGAATTTGTCAATGTTATAGTTATTGTTTATATGATGTCTCAATAAACCAAATCATCAACTCAGCAAAACAGATGCAAAACTCTTAAACATTTTCATTTGAAGAAGTTCTGCTGAGTCGAAAGTGAGGATTACTGAGACATCATATGACAAAGTAACTTCTGTTAACCTTTCTGTAACTCTTCCATTTAAGTCTAGAGAGTGAATAATAGATGAAACAAAATGTGCTGAAGTCTATTTTGTTATCCACTTTGTTACTTCTACCCATCTACAGTTATCCCATCTACTTACAATCCTAAATCCAAATATAACAAGTAATAAAACAGACATGTAATAAATATCTGTTTTGGTAATTTTTCTAAATTTTACTACTTCAAATTTAAATTTTTTCTGTTTTTTTTTTTTTTTTTAAATTGCCCCAAAAGATCCAAACCCCTTTTTTTTTGCTTACTCTTCAAAAGAAACCTTTTTTTTTCCTAGGGACTAAAATGGAGCTAGCTCCACTTTCACTAGACTTTCCTAAAGACCTTTGCTTCCTTATTAACAGAAATCCAATGACATTCAGTAGTGTCAGTAGTGCCATTTGCTGCCATGTGCACCTTACGTCATGACATTTGTAACTTTGTTGTGTCCAAGTGAAAAATAAAATGGAAAAGTTGCCAAAATTCTTATAATAAATTAATATCATTAAAAAAAATGTTCTGAAAGAATTGTATCACATTAAGAAAATGGGTAAAAGACTGTGGTAAAAAAAATTCAATCAATAAAAATTTGTTGTAAAGACAGTATGTTGTCTTAAAATATCAAGTTTATGAGGAATTTAAGAAATTAAAATGTGTCAATTTTTCCAATAAAAATTTAATGAACAAAAAATTCAGGATTACTGTTTTGTAAATTTGAAAAGAATGAATAAGAAAGAAAGGAAAAAATTGAAGTTAATTCATAACTACATTTAAAAATAGTTAAGCTAACTATTGCCAGAAAATTAAGCTATAAAATGAATTCTTACTTGAAATGTTTGTATAAATTATCATATAAAATAATATTGATATGACAAAGAAATTTTATTTGAGTATAGAAAACTAATTAATCATTTGTTTACAACACACACAAAATACAAACATCCAATATTTTATCAGTTTTTTTAATACTAACAAACAAAAATTAAAGCACACATACTTAACTGTTTATCACCACAAAAATAAATACAATAAATATTAAACACCTAAAACAGTATTTAATATTTATTGTATTTATTGTTTTTACTGTATAATATTTATTGTATTTATTTTATTGTCTTATGCTTTTTTTTACATACAATAAAATCCGAAAATTATAATCAAATTATTTGACAGATTTCAGTCACGTAACGATTTTTGTTTTCATTTCAATCCAGCGAATTATTAAAAGGTAAAACAAAATTTAAAACGACCGTTTTTAATTATTTAAAACCAATAAAGTGCGAATTTATAAATAAGTTTATAATTTTCAAAATTTTTGACTAAAAGTTCATAAATATTTTACAATATTTATACAACTTGATAAGATATCATCCAAGCACGACATTCAGAAAATGTCTGGGTATTTCTTTTCAAAATAGTTTCTATTATTGCCGTCTCAATGGACAACACTGATAAAAATTATGACGAAACAGTCAAAAACATCTACCATTAAATTAATAATATTTTAATTAAAGAGAATTCGCTTTCAATCTATCTATCGAGAAAAACAATCATCCAACATTTTATCTTTTATAATCAAATTTAGATAAAATATTGAAAATCAAAACAATTATGGTAAAGTTTATGGTAAATGGAATGAGAGAATGAGAAAAGTGACTTACTCAAATATAAAAAACAAAGTGCATGTAATTATGATGAGGCCAACAGTGAAGTAAAAGACTCCAGTCTGCCTTGCCATCATTATTCTGCCATCGCAGTAAAACTTGTTCCTGCCTGGAAACACTTCCCATTTCCTCACAACAACGTGCTGCATCTCGACAGTGGACGGGGATACGACACAATAATTCAACGCGTTTTGAGGTTTCACCATTGAGTCGTAAGATTGGTCCATTTAGAAATATTCAATTTTCCCACCATTGCTCTTGCAATTAAAACATGAGAACAAAAAAAATCATTATATTTCTCTTGAGCAAATTATCAGCTTACATCACTCCATTCCACTATCTCGTCATATACAACATCTTAATCATTCTTACCCAATTTTATTCAATTTCTATGAAATGTGCACTTTTTTTTATATTCACAAAATGTATTTCGAGTTCTGAAAAATTGTCAAACACAACTTAAATAGTAGAAAACTAGCGATTTTATCAGATGTATTTTTCCGACGATGACATACCGCCACAAAAAATGGATTCCCTCCAAACACACCAACCGAGCATGCGCTATAAATATACTCTGCGGTATTCTGTCATCCTTTACCGCGCCTAAACTACTGAATTTTTGATTTTCACGAAATTTTATCGCTTTAATTATCAATTTTTAATTATAATCTGTTGCTATTTTAATATTTTACCTAATGTATTTTTATTAAAAAAATTAATTTAAAATAATTCTGTTTACTTATTTCAAGCGTGAAATTATTATTAATATTATTATTATTTCTTCTAATTTTTATCAAAAATGAAAAATGTGTTTTAAAAAATCGAAAAATAAATTAAAAGTTAATATAAGACCAAAATAGGAAATTAAAGTAAATTCATTTATGTGTTAAATAGGTCGCCGATAGAGAGTAAAGCGATTTATAGTCCCCTATCTATGACCTATTTCATTTTTCTAAAAGAAAAATTATCTTTTTCTCGGCCAAGATAGAAAAGTAATAAGCAATACGCCTAATTGTTTTCAAGAAGCAGGAATAATAGCTATATTTCCTCAATTTTTAAATTGTTAATTATGTGTTCTTTCAATAACTTTTGAATACGAAATAAATACCATTGAAGTAATTAAGGTTTATGTCCCGGACCATGTGTCCCGGTTTAGGAGAAGGAGGGGTATGAGAAAAGATCAAAAGACCACGTAGGAGAAGGGGTAAGTAAGTTAAAAGATACCATGTGGTTATAGTTATTTCAATAAAGTAAATTAAAAACTATATATACAGTATTATATGCTGCATTCAAAAAGATATTGTTATTTTTACAACTAGTCAATTAAATTAAACCGATTTTCTTGCATTAATTAATTTATTATTGCGAGCGAAAGCCACGAAACTTGTCGTCTTTCTAAACACGCTACGACTAAAAACCTCAGGAAACGTGCCGGACAATTCTACCAGAGAGAATAGACACCTCAACACAGAATCGCCGCTGTAGTTATATTTTTACTCTGTGATGATATCTAGCCAAAAAAAAGAATAACAAGGTATGCTTTTAAAAAATTTTCTACTTTATTATATTACGTAAAAAACTTCCTTGCAGCTCAACAACTAATTGTTGTTTGTTGTAGCTGGGTACTGAACCCCAGGCATCCGGTGGGGTACTGTAACCACTCGGGGATATGTCGGCCCCTGTCTCTCATTACAAGGCCACTTCATTGTGAGCCTAGCGGAATCCATAATGAGCTTTCTTAAAAATAGCCCTTTTAGTATCCACAGAGCAGAAAGAGTTTAAAAATGTTCGGGGCTGTAATGGAATTAATATTTCTAGATAACGTCAACAATTTTCATAAACTTTAATAACTACTTAAAAGGGGTTTTTTGGACAAATAAACCGAAATGTTATGTTTTTCAAATCCAACGTTCACTCGAGTTCAAGAATTACTCAGATGACGATTTTATTCCCAGATATCTTAAAGGTTTAGTTTGTTTTAAGAGGCCGTCCATAAATTACGTAAGGGCGATTTCGGCCATTCTAGACCCCCACCCATCCGTGTAAGAAACTGTAATATTTTCTTTGATCCCCCCTCCCCTTACCTATCTTACGTAATATTTAGGCATGATTTAAAAAAAAAGATTTTAACAAAAAAATTTTTTTATGAAACCCTAAAAATCTTAGGTCCAAAGTATATAATTATTAATTAGTTAATTAATATGTACTATTATTTATAAAGACTTTATGTGAACAAATTTAAAAATATAAAAATTTAATGAATTCGAATGAACAATTTATTTTAAGAACTTTATTTTTTAATTATCAGCAATTATTATCATTAATCAACGTCATAATATTCATTTTTATATTAATTTTAATTTTCACAAAAGGACGCAAAAAACTTTGACAGATTGACTAGCTACTACGCGTGTAAACAGAAACGTCATACAAAACAAAACAAAAGAGAGAAACCACCACACTGCCTTTCTCCCATGATAAAAAATGCGTAGAGCATGAATCTGCTAGCGTTATTATTCTATCACGTCACACGAGATGGCATTGGTACAATGAGCGTTCTTAATAGAAACCGCCAAATTGAAGCTAAATTCAAAACTATACCACTCAACGATCAAAAAATAAAAAATAAGAATATTACGTAAGACGAGATCTATTACCCCCCTACCCCTGAGTAAGAAATCGTAAGAAATTTTTGACCCCCACCCACCCCAAAATACCTTACGTAATTTATGGACGGCCCCTAAGTTATGGTAACGCGACACTTGGGCGATCTGTCTAGGGGGATGCCTTCTGGGAGGTCTTTTTAAGGGAAACTGGCCCCTATTCAAAGGTGGAGAAAACCTGGAAAACTCCACGTTGCCAGCCCGTCCGAGTGAGGCGCGAACCCATCGACCGAACTCCCAGTGTACAGATATCTTAAATATATTTCGGATCAGAATTCTTGTTGATTCCTCTTCAGTAAAGGTAAAATCTGCGATAGAGTTTACACCAATGTTTGGGATTCCCCTGTGACGTCGGAGAGTCCCAAATATTGGTGTAAACTGTTTGCTTAATGTGCGCTTACCTTTAAGGAAAGCCCACACTAGAGCAGACCGGACGGAATCGCATCGGCGGCGCATAAGTAGTCGCATTGCAATGGAGAATCGAGCGGAATTTAGCGCAAAAAAAAAGTGTGAAAGTATTTAAACGAAATGCTTTTTTCTCAGTATGATTACTGTTGATGAAGAATTAGTGGTAGTGAGCTGCCTGTTATTAGAAGAGAATGTTTTAAATTATATAATTCTTCATAGTTTTTCTCTAGAAAAAACCTAATCTATCATGCAAGAGAAATGTGCACAAATGATAGTGTTCTCTCTATAAAGAAAAAGAAAAAAAAAAATAAATAGGAAAAGAAAAGCGATTTCTGTCAACAAGTGAAGTGCCAGAAGGTTTCGACGGCTTGTGAGTTAGCGGTTTAAAGCGGTTTAAGGTTGCGGGAGGAAGTGTTACCTTCTCGAGAATGAAAGAAGAATTTTCTCTTTTGCGTTCTCTCTGTCCGCCCACCCGCTTAGTGTGCGCACATCCATATTGGCCAGACGGACGAATTTTTTCTCCGTCCTCTGGCCAAGTGGTCAACTATTTTTAAGATAAGTGCACACATGGCATTCCTGTTTCGTTTATAGAAAACTTTAACAGTAACGAACAATCTTGTAGTGAGCATCATGACTTCATCTGTCGAAAAATTATCAAGAACGTTTTATACCCGAAATTAATTATAAAACGATCGTAATATGCACGTACTATACGTTTTAAGGGAATAGCAACGGGAAATTTTCGTCATAGCAGCTGAATTTTGAAGTAAAAATTTTCTCGAAAATCGAAACCGCATACTCAGGACAGTATTACACCAAATTTGACTGAGATTTGCGTAATAGTTCTTTCCACAGAGAGCTCTGAACACCAACGCTTTAATTATAATCACCTTATATATTATCTCCCTAATAAAAAACATCATCTAAACTTTCGACGCAAAATTTTGAATACATGTTAAAAAGTTAACATAAAAATCAGAAAATGGCTATTTGTAACAAAACGGTTTGATAAGTTTGTAATATCGCAGTTCTTCCTTGTAAACATTTTAATTGAAAATAAATGGCAACACTGAAACCTATTCCTTCAACAGCGTCATCTGCATTCAAATGAAATAACTATTTTTGTAAATATTTCACACGATGGAGAGGAGAGATTCGCATGATTTGTTAGAACAAATTAATAAGGAAGAAAAGAAAAAGAAATCAGAAAAAATATTAAGTAGAGCATGCTATGGAATGTTTAAAATTTTAATAAAAATAAATTTACATGTATATTTATAAAACTTGTTTTTTGATCAGGTGGAATATTCTTAGGATCTATTACAGGAGCATCTATTTTGTTTGGATTTGGTTTAACATTAGCAATAGCAAAAAAGAAAGAGCCAACATTATTTCTAAAGGTATGTACAAAAAAGGTGAAATATATAGAATAGTAATGGATTTGAAAAGAAAGTGATGGTTTTTAAAAAACCTAATAATTAATAATCATATAAATACAGTCGATTCCAGTTATTAGCCTGGTCAGTTAGTAAGACATGCCGTGTATTAAGACAAAACATTCAAGAACGGAATCAAATCCTATAAGCCCCGCTGTTTTGTAGCCCCGAAAAGCTGTGTTCCCGATGTCGCGCTATTGAGCGAAATCAACTGTATTCCAAAGGAACTTTTTTATTTGATCCCAACAGCGGGAAACCAATTGTTGCGGAAGTAGACGAATCTAAATATTTCCGCCAAAAATATAATGGGACAATAGAGACAGGGACGTTGGGTGTTTGGTGGTATAGAGGCAGTAACTGGGAAATGTTTTCTTGTTAAAGTACCTGATAAGAAGGAGCAGACACTGTGTAATTTAACTGAACTGTGGATCTTATATTATGAGTGATGGTTGGAAAGCCCATAATAATAATAATGAGCAATGGGCTCAATTCAAGTTCTGAATGAGATAGTTGGGACCTTATCAGAGCTGTAGAACATACCCATAGGAGCAAACAAGTCAAAGGAACCTTTTAGAGTTATGGCCCCCAAAATTGGGTTGCATGAGATTGTGAGTTGCATCGCTCTGCTAAGACTATCACATTTAACTATTTGGCCCAGGCAACGATGCTGGCTTTGAGTAGCCCACTTGACTGTTTTTGGAGTATTTGATGTTATATAGTTTTAAGGAGTTTGGGGGCTTGCCTCATCCAGGTCCACGGTGCAAGCAATAGCATGCAACGAAGCACACAACAGGAAAAGTATGGTGTACAGGGGCAAAGCCACTACTAATTTGAGATGGAGATATATACTCTCCACCTCAAATTTGTAGTGGCTTGCCCCTGCTCAAAGTTGCAACCTGGCATTGTGACGATATTGGAATAAATAATTGCTTGTCTAAATTTATAATACTATAAATTTAGATTAGATAAATTTAAATACTTGGATATTTTTTCTTAAATATTCTAGTTCCAAAAGTAAGCCCATGGATGTAATCTTAGATAATAGATATATTTTTGGTAACATCATTTTCATAGACATAACTTTTGATTTAGTTTTGGAGATGATGTCCCTGAAGTGAAGGCTAGAGAATGCAGACTCTATCCAGGTGACAGATTAGTTCACTCTTATGATAAAAAAGATAATATTCTCTTCTTGAGAATCTCATTGTCCACAGCAAAAGAACACAGAAGACAGTCAAATTGGGAAATTGTTTTGACACACTTCCACTGTTTTTAATGTCAAATAAAAATCAATTGTAAGAAGTTTTGAGACCTGTGAAATAGCTAAAACTAATTACAAGTGCTTTAGGAAAGTTCAGATTAATATTGGTTATAATTAATGAATCTGAAGAATATAATGAAGAATAAGATTGAAAATAATGAAGTTGAAGACAAACAGAATGAAAGTAATATTAAGATAAGGTATTGGAATGCAGCAATGAAGAAACTGATGAATATATGACTTGTTGATAAATGATGTAATTTTTTTTAATAAATAAGTTTTCAAAAGTAAAACATGAAAGGTTATTTTGTTAACAGTATTTTATTCTTAACTTGTTTAGTTTCCATAATTAAGGCGAGAGCTTATTTACAAAAATGCAATGGAATTAATGACAGAGTAATAAGATGCATGGCACTAGAGGTTGCTATATGATGTATTATATTGAATCTAAGATGTACTCTATTCTCAGAGATATTAAAACCTGAAAAAAGTACATCTTACATTTGAGTAAATACATTTTACTTTTTGATGTTTAATTTTTTGCATACTAATTTCTAAATCTTACATATTTCATTTATATAATGTGTAATAAATTTAAAAAGCATATTTTAAAAATCTTGTAATTTCATTTATACATTTAAAATATATTTTAAAAATATTATTATTGTTATTATTTAAAGGGGATAACAAGAAGCCCAGATATTCCTGAAAGTGGAGGTTCTTTGGCTTTGAGAGCATTAGGTTGGGGGACATTATATGCTACAACAGGTTTCAGTTTATTTTGTTATGCAGTATGGAAAGCATTAGGTGTGCAGAATGTAAGTATTAAACTTAATATTTTATTTTCAGACTTTGTATAAATGTTAATTTTCTTGAAAAAGATAGGAAAAAAAAACCAACAATATTTTAATTTGAATAAAACATAGATAGCTTTATAAATTTTACTCAGGTCATTTCCATGAACACTTTAATGATCATAATTTTATTACTATAAAATTAAAGAAACAAATATAATTATTATAATTATCATAAGTCCTCACCTAATTGTTTTTGAGCAATTACATGAGGCACCTCTGTTTTGAATGTAATTTTTACTGAAAAATATTCCACATAATCATCTGTAGGCAATTATGTGAAAGTTTCATCTGCTTTAATCACACCATTACAGAAAAGCAAAACAGATACTTGATCACACTAGTAAGTATTCTGTTCAATATTAGGTGAGATTAGAATAACCAACAATTTCTAATTCATAAACAAACATCATGAAACCCTAAAAATTTGTAAAGCCAAGCAATCATCAGATTACATCAGGCTACTTTTCCATAGTTATATTTAATTAATTACTAAATAATTTGTCATTAGAGAGAGGTGTTAGGAGCCATCTCATATTAAATTTAATAATTATAATTAAATTAATATTTAATAAATAATTTAGAATATTCTGGAAGAAATGAATTGGCCTGGAGTGGGACTCAAACCCACAACTCCCACTTACTGTGCGGATGCATTGCCAGTTACGCTACCCAAGCCTCCAGTCAAATCTCCTCTTCCAGACATATTTAATTAAATATGATATAACCATCCTTGGTTACTTAAGGTGTTGACTGGGGATACCTTCAGCACCCTCATCCTATAAAGTTAATTATAATTATTAAATTTAATAAGAGATGGCACTTATCCCCTCTCTCTAGTGACAAATTATTTAGTAATTAATTAAATATAATTGCGGAAAAATAGCCCAATGTAATCCAGTGGTTGTTTGGCTTTAATTTCTACATACAGAATGACAAAAATTCTGGAAGAATTTTTGTCTGTATGTAGTTATTTTTTTAATTTTACTGTAATATTCTCTCCAAAACTGATCATATAAAAATGGACAATGGACAAAAGCAAGCTGCCATAACTTTGAACAGAAAATGTTTCCTATTGGCTGTTGCTTGGTGACTTCTATCCATAAGCATCCATACTGTCACAAAATAAGAATGACATCTACCCAATCTCTTTTGCAACTTTGATGTCTGTAAATGGGTTGTTGCTAGACGGCAGTCTATATGAATCCATTTTGCTGGACAAAATTGTAAATTGATGGTTTCCACTATACAAAATTCCACAATTTTGTATAGTGGAAACCATCCATAACGCAAGGGACACGGAGGGTCTTCTTTCGGCTTGGAAATATGTCGTTAAAAACTTATAGAAGGTGCTTGAACTTTAGTATATTTCAATTGAGTTATTTCTAGTTAGGATAGGTAATATTAATACTTGGGTATGGGTAATGAGTTCTTATTTTACACTTGTTGTATATTTTATAATGTATCAGTTATTTTATTAATGTTATTGGTTATTAATGTTTTGAATTTGAAATTGGTGTTCCATTTAAGAAATATTCTTTTTAACCTGACGATGATCTAACGAATAGATCGAAAACATTTGTTACATTAAAAAAATCTCTCAGCGAACATTAAGGTGTTGGTTTATGTTTTTAATTCTGCTGGGTACGGTTGTGATTTATATGGAAACCATCCTTTGGGGTACTACAATACTAAAAGAGAAACATTTTATTTAAGCAAGAGAATATAAAAAAGGCAATAGCAGGATAAACATAAATATTTGAGTATATGATATTTAAATTTGTCTGTAAATCTGAACTTTGAGTTCTTCAATGCTAAATTATATATAGTATATATAATGCAATTTTTTTGTCTTTAAAAAAACAAAAATCTATGATTTTGTTCAATATCTGCTGTAATTTTTAAAATATTTTTAAGAAAAAATTTAAATATGATGTTTTGTTACTATTGATGATAATGAATTAAATTCTGTTGCAGCATTATTTCAATGTCATTCAATAAACTAACTAAAAGTCATTTTACCTTATAGTTACAAGAATTTAGACAAAAAATGGGATCAATGTTGCCAAGGATTACAAATCCAGAATCACAAGGAAGAACTGAATTTGAAAATTTAAGGGATCTTATAAATTATATAATTGAAGAAGATAAAGAAAAAAAGACATAAAATGCATTAAATATTATTTGTTAAAAAAATAAATATGTAAAATTAAATGAGTGAGTATAAAAATTCAGTTGTTATCTTTAAATTCATAAGTTTTCTATTTATTAATATAACATGCTACATAGCACAAAGTTATTCATTAAACAATTCCAAGTTAACTAAACATATTAAACAGAAAAATTTTTACATACAAATAAACATTTGGAAATACATTATATTGATATAATTTAAAAACTTCTTAATGCTATAAAGTATATAGACATATCCTGTATGCACCTATATCTGGCTGCTTCTTTTTCAATGAGTTTAATATTTGTTTATTTATTGTCTTGAATCAAACTTAAGCCTAAATTACCAGATTACTTCATAGGCTATATTGAAACTAATTTTTAATTAATTAAGTATCTGAATTTGTCCTAAAGAGGAGGGGTTAAGTTTGTATTCTTGTAAAGAGATAAAATTAATACAGTCAAACCTCAGTTTTTGAACATAATTTGTTCCTAAATGTTGTTCTAAAACCAAAGTAAATTTTCCCATAAGAAACAATATAAAATAGATTAATCCATTTCTGACCTCCAAAATAAAGCCTTATTTTTACTTTTTTAGCTGTATTTCATGCTAAAAATGCTTACAAATGCTATGTAATATTGTATATAATATAATACTGTATTATATGTAATAAATTTTCGTTATTTGATTTGACTTAAGCACCTTTAAAGACAAATTCTTGGATGCCATTTATATTATGTGAATGACAATTAATGCAGTTTTTATTAATTTGATTTAAATTCAAATGCAGCATATTGAAAAACAGTAGTAGTATCTTCCCCTATGCCTTAAAATTCAATGTAATGCCTACATTGAATTTTAAGGCATTTATTTATATTTCCATTTAATAAGGTACATGTCAAATAATTTCCATCATCTTTGCTTTTAAAATATAGAAATTATAGCAATTTCTCAATGCCTAGTTACTTCCACCCACCCTGTATATCCTAAAATCTTCTGTAGGAGATCATTTACATTTAATGTAACCATTTAACAAGATTTCCTGTGTTATCACAGATATACCTGTGTTGAACACTATATGATATTTTTTTTTTTTTATGTAAGTAATGTTTATTGTAATAGGATTGAACCTGTTACATGGGGTGTTTCAATTATTAACCAATCACAATCATATAACAACATATTAGTTCCATATAATATATCTTAACTATTTAGTTTAACATTGACACACATATTCATTAATGAAAGGTTAAACCTTTAAATAACATGCTATATAACTTAATTACAAAAATTTTAACAAATTGGATAACTTATAATTAGTTACAATTCTGCTGTATGAGAAGAAATTTGTACTTGCTATTTACATTGATAATTATATACAACACACAGAAGTAATATCCATTTCGGGACTCTAATGCTTCTTTACAAGAACAAAACATATAAATTGGGAAAGATCCCTACATCCATGAAAATATCATATCAACTTTGTTTAAATTTAACTCTCATATTCTTTTTATACTTTTAAAATGATGCAAATATAGTACCGCCTTTAAATTGTCCTAGTTCCTATAAGATTTCTAATTCCCTCGTGTGATAATATGCCAATAATATTGTTCCGAACTCTGCTAGAAATCACTGTCAAATGAACTTTCCTCTCATCTCCATAACTTGGTATAGGTGAAACATAGATAACTACAATATTTACTTTTTCGGAATTCCCTCTTAGTATTAGTTGTGTTGGAAAAGGATATAACTCGTCTATCTTTATTCCTTGGCCAGTAGCAATAGGTCACCAGACAGATGCCCAATCACTAATACCCGGCGCCTTGCCAATGTATGTTTTGTTGTAAAAATCCTTAGTTTCTACGCATTTCAGATAACCATGTCACTATTAAACCAATGGTGGAGTGAAATTTCATATTACCTTAGGCAACACTATGAAACTTTCCTTACAGACTTGGAAGTTCCAGAACCTATTAGACATTTATTATTATCATTACAATTTGTATTTATAGAAGGAAAATTTGCTGTTAAATTTTCATTAACTATTTGAATATCTGTATTTCCAATTTTCTCTTATTCAGTACAAATTTTTCTGGGTTTATTGTTGTAACATTATAAATATTCAAATCACTATTTGGATCCCTCAATGGAGGAACTTAATCAATTTTTTCCTAAAAATTACTTAATTGTATCACTTTATCTAAATTAATGTCGTATGTGAATATTTTATTTTCTATGATATAACAGTCATCTCTGATAATTAATTTGTTACCTTTTAATCTTTCTTGTTTAATTATCGTTTGTAATTTTTTCCTTCTTAATCTGGATCTTTTGCATAAATTGACTATAAAAATTGTTTTATTTTTTCTCCTTTCTTCGCTATTAACTTTAGCTTTTAATTTCCAAAATTCTTTTAATATCAAGTTTCTATTATACAAGGAATCTAATACAATCTTCACAATAGAGTTAGATCCATTAAAATTTATCCTGGTTAAGCTTTCTATAGAGCTATTTTTAATTCTCAAATCCTCTTTAATAAACTGATTGATTTCATTAGCATAATTGGTCGAAGTAAATGGAAAATTTATGATTATGATATTTCTATTAGTTCTCTCATTTTTTAATTTATCTAGTTCAAATTCAAACATACCTTTAAAATGGCTATTGTTCTTAGATAATGCCTCTATTTCTTCCCTTTTCTGTGACACACTACCAGTTCTTCTTGAAAATGCTTTTTTTCTTCCTTCATTAAATTAAGTTCTATCTTGATTCCTTGAATTTCCCTATTAAGCTGTGAAAAGTTATTTTGTAGTAGTTCATATATTGATTTTAGTGTGTATTGTGAATCATCCTGTACCAGGGGATCCTTATCTCTTAATGCTTGGAAATATTCAGGTATTTTCGTAGATCTTGTGGTATCAAGACTACCTCCACTGTATTCCTCTTCAATTTGAAGGTATTCTTCATTCAATAGATGATCCAGTTGATTTTCTTTAACTGTTTCTTTAAAATTTTGCTTACGTGGCCTACCACGCCCCCTCTTTTGCATGTCCATTTCACTCAAATGTTGGGGAGAATGGGAAAGAGGACCTGGATTAGGTTCTATTCCAGCAATTAATAATAGGCATATGATTAATTCCAAAATCAATCTATTAACGAATATCTACATCCTTAACTCGACCAAAATATGGTTATAATTTCCTGGTACGTTATAATACAACTGTTAAGCTCTGCAAAAAGTTCACCAACACCTTCAACAACCAACTCACACCCCCACATTATATGATAGTATCTAACCATAATAAAATTTAATCTAGTTATAGTATCTTTGGTGAAATTCCCTGGGTAATGCTATATACTTTGGTTAGTGTGTTAATAAATGTATTCATTAAATATGAATTATTTTGAATAGATATTTGATATTTTCTGTAGATGGCCTCATTTAAGATATTTTTGATTGATATTGATGCAAAATTTTAATTAAAATATTTTTGATGTTTTCTCTGGTGATATCACAATTTATATAATTTTTGAATGTCTATGATTATGTTCAATAATAATAAAATAAATTAATAATTTTCAAAATATAAGCCTATTAACTGAAATTTTCTAAATTACTTTTTAACTTTTTATATTAAAATAAATATCCATCTTGTTAACATTTGTCATTTTACAATTCCATTAATTTCAATAAAATCAGTTTTTTATTTTTTATTTGATTACATGGAATATGGAAATTCTTTATTTGAAGATTATGATAAATTTATGGATTGCAAAGCTTGCTTAATTGAATAAAAAATTATAAAAAGAAAATTTTAAAAAAATGTAATGACTAAATTGTGATGAATATAATAATCTTTTAATAATAAATCATCTTACCATCTTAAATAAAAATATAACACATGAAAATTCTAATAAAAAATGAAATAGAAAGGATAAACACCAGAAAGAGTTAAAATAAGAAGTGAAACAACTACAGTGCCTGTGACCAGCGTGCTTCTTCTCCAAAGAAATCAGAGGACTTCACAAATGTTTTCGAACCTAGTCTGGTTCTTCTTCAGGCATAATGGAATTCTGTATTCTAAATTTAAATTTCCCATCAAAGTTGACCGTTGTTTTAGAAAAATTCATTCTGGAACATTGTCACATGTAACCGATGTCATCATATTCGTCGTCATTTACGAAGTCCTCTGATTTCCTTGGAGAAGAAGCACACCAGTCACAGGCACTGTAGTTGTTTTACTTCTTATTCTAATAAAAAATTTAACTTATAAGTTTTCTATAAATTAAATTCAAATGCAAAAATATTTAAAATAGTTTTTTGATTCTTTTTAGTGTTTTTAAAAATTTTTTACATATTACAATATTTAGTAAGACTTATTAATTTTATTTCTTAAGAAAATACTTTTTTCAAAATATATTCATTATTCATAATTGATATTAAACTCAATCATTATTCATCATTTTCATTGAACAGAAATATTTTACAGTATTTTTTATTATTTCAGATATGGTATGGTAAATATGCTTTTTACATCTTAATAATGAAATTAGAAAAGTTTTTGATTACGATAAAAGAAGTTTATAAATTACTTTAATTTTTTATGCATACTATCTTTAAGTACTTTGTTTCATCTTAAAATATTGAATCACTGATTTAAAAAAACCTTTAGAAACCTTACTATTAAAGTAATTAATAGACATAACAGTCAATTAAAAATATATAATTGATTAAAATAACCTAATTTAAAACATACGACTTGAATATTTTTTTCCAACTTTTTGTGGTATAAATTAAATTGTAATATTTTTATTTATTTTAGGACTTAAAAATGTATGACAATAGTAATATTTACCAAAACTAGTTTTGATAAAGGTTATATATAATCACATTATTATCTTTATTAAAATCATTTATTTTGTAACAGGATCACCATAAATCTTATATATAAAATTCTCGTGTCACAATATTAGTTACCTTACTCCTCCGAAACGGCTTTACCGATTTTTACCAAATTTTATATGCATATTCAGTAGGTCTGAGAATTGGCTACTATCTATTTTTCATACCCCTAAGTGATAAGGGTTGTTGACCCTTAACCTTTTTTTTTTAATTTTTGGACAAAATTTTTTGTTTTTATTTTTCTATAATGTGGCATTAAAAAATACATACAACCCTAAATTTTTACCCTTTTATCACCAACCCCTATTTTTTAATAGCCATTTTAGTAATTTAATCATTTTTCATCCCGCTCGATAACTGATCAATTATCAGTCTTTTTTGTATTCAGTTTCCGATTAGATTGGCATTTGCAATGACTATCAACAAATCCCAAGGCCAAACGATGTCTATTTGTGGCTTAGATTTGAGCACGCCATGTTTTTCACACGGACAATTATACGTGGCATGCTCTTGAGTGGGTAAACCATCCAGTTTGTTTGTGTTAGCTAAAGATGGGCTAACAAAAAATATTGTTCACGCTATAGCATTAAGAAATTGATATTGTTTGTTAGTGTTACTGTCGTAATTAATTAATGATATATAATTTTAAGGAATAAATTATAATAACTTAAAAATAATAATGTTTGGCATTTGTTATTTTTATATTCCCTCATCGTTCACTGCGCTCCATGCCTATTTCACGCATATACCACATCCTTACACACTTACAATAAGTTAGTTATTTTTTGTCTACACTAGAAATTACCTAGAAATAATTTATATGGCAAAACAGCATTTGCCGGGTCAGCTAGTAATGATATAATTATTTTATTTGCCTTGTTTTGACTATGGAAAGCTAACTCTACCTTGGGAATTGAAACTATATGGGAAAAAAATGATTATATTTATGAAAATATTCCATTTTTCTCTATGTGTTACTATGTTCTATTACTGATTTATATTTACAAAAATAATTTTGAAAATTTATTATCATAGAAACTGTTATTCATAATAATTTGAATTCTTATTTTGTATGAAAAAGAACGAATTTACATTATAGAATTTGAAGGTAGATTGAGAAAGATAGTGCATTCACTACTTTTTAATAATCTATTGTAATATTTATTACCAAAATATTTTTTAAGTCCAAAGATTATTTGTTTACAAATCTACATTAATTTAAAATAACAACAACAATAGTAAGTTTGATATATGAATATTTTTAATAATAAATATATTTATGATAAATTGAACTGTAACATTAAAAATATTTCTAAAACAGCATTATGTTGCTTTGCCTTGGTAATGGTAATAAGGAACCCTGTAAATAATCAATCACAAAATTATGAAATTATATATAACATTTAAAAGAAAGAACTTTACATTTTAATATTAATACATTTTGGAAATATTTTAAAACTGATACAGTAAATTTCTAATTGCAAAAATATAGTTTAATAATTATTAAAAATTTAATTAGATCTACAGACTATATTGAACATTCTCTATTAGTTAAAAGTGTTATGAAATGTTTGCTATCAGCAATGTTATAAAACATAAAACAGTTAAAAAATTAATTACTAAATTCTTAAATTAAATTGTTAATAGAATATTTTAGTACTTATTATATTTGAAAAGCTAAATACAGTGGTGCCTCACTGGCATCATTCTTGTTACCTTCATTTTCCCAAACATATTGTCCAACTTATTTAATGAGTTAGTTCCAGGACCAATAGCACTATTTTTCCTACCTTCATCTGTTCTCAACAAATTATTTTATTGCATCAATCTTTGAAAAATCATAGTCTTAATCAACATTTTCCTACATTAATAGTATTTTGTTTTTTAATTTAGAATGATGATTTAGTAGCTCAGCAAAATGAATGCATGACAGTCTTGAGTGAATTAAAAAAATTGATGCTACCAGCATGTGCCTTGCTTTTTTAATGTTGCATGTTGAAAATTGAGCTTTCATCAGTTGCCTTTCACTACAGTATATTGTCAGAAGTATATTTAATCTATAAACAATATCAGAATGAGAAAATTGTTTTAATTTCTATCATTTTGGTTTTCTGCAAGATTGTATGTATATTTGTATAGAGCTGTGCAAGAGCCTCCTGGTGTCTGGAAATGTGGAGGTGAAAAGAGCAAAGTTTGCCATATTTTTTACCTCTTCCTGAGATGCATGAAGCACTGATGAAAGTAACATCTTCCTCTTATGCGCAGAGCATGAGTAACAGTGATCATGAAAACATTCTAGGCCTTGAAAAATGATACTTCAGATTGAGGCATGGTGTTTTCACAAATGAAATGTCAATCAAAGATTCTTCAGCAAGAATCAGGATTTTAAACATATTGCAATGTTATGTCACATATTTCAAAAAATAATAATTAAATTGTTCTTATCCATAATTTTTAATAGTTTCTGGAAATATTTTCCTATTTATCATTTATTTTCTTCATCTAAAAGTATATACGTAACAGAGCAAAAAAGTCTAAATTTTTCTAGTTTATTCTAATTTAATTATATTTATCCAATGTATAAAGATAAAAACAATTTATCTATACATTTAAACAAGTTTGAACAAATGCAATGCAATTTTTCAACAACCATCTAGGAAGAGGTTAATATCTGTTTTTTTTGTTCAATAAACTTCATCCCCTGCATTCTACTAGACTCCCATCCATCTGATAAGTGAGACTGGGGATTTGTATTGGTGGACTTGATGTTGGATTAACTGTTTGTTCATGCATTTTGATGATTTGAAGCTGGATGCAACAGTATTGGCAGATCATCAGTGAATAAACAAATGTAACAAAAGTTGTAAATTTCTAAAAGTTTCTAGCACCATATCAGAAACTTTTTAGAAATTTTTACCATGCAGAATTTATGAGGGCAACTAAGCTCATTTGTATTCTCTTTCTGTTAAGCAAAACATTACTCAAGAAAGATTACATGAGCACAAATTTTCTTTGTTATGATCAATGCCCTTTTATAAAACAAAATGACCTTGTCTTGTAAATACTCCAACAAATTCAGGAATTTAACATTTTCGGCAGTAATCTTAAGACAATTATTATAATGTAATTTTTCCACTAATTTTCACTTCATACATGGCATTAGGTTCTAAACTGCAATTCCCCATTAAAGGTGTAAAAAATTGAACATTGACTATACAGTATATTAGAATTTCATTGTAATGGATCACTCAGGCCAGCAAAAATCATTCATTATTATCAGAATCCATTATATCATGATCAATGGATATTCCACGCCCGGAAAATTTCAAAAAATTTGTTTTTTAATTCCCTACATATAAGAAATACCTACACTTGAAATTATTTAGTCTCTTGAGATCGCTATCCTTCATTCTATAGAAACACTTATGTTACAAGATTGTATATTATGCTGTACTGTACATGTGTAAGACAGAGCTGATGGAAACTGTATATACTATAAGTACAAAAAGAGCAAATTATGTATGCTAAGTAGCATTTTACTTAACTGCACAATTTGTTAAAATACTTATCCATCTTGGTTTGCCACTAATGAATACAGTAACTGTTTGATATTAGCAATGTTATGCATAGACCATTCATTTATGCTGATACTTGTTAAAGGTTTTCACAACTTGGAAATACTCAATGGCCTTGCTAAATTTCAGCACTATACTTGTATCAGAATCAGAACATTCACTAGGTGGCTTCTCTACAATTGTATCAGGCTGCTGACTCTCTTCATACAATTCTTCAATTATACAATATGTATCCTGGATGTAACAAGTGCATCATCAAACTCTATGAATTTCCAGAAACACCCAAATATTAACTAATCAATAGATGGTGCTAGAAAAAATTCATTATTCCAAGTTACAGATTCACTAAAAGGATGTAAAATTACATTGATTTGGTGGGATCTGGGAAAAAAATCCATTATTCTGCAATCTGTTAAAATGAGTTTATACTATATATCAAAGAAAACTTTGGATAAAAAGCAGTCAAAATTGAAAATGTACCAGAAACTTTTGTCACATCCTATACATGGGACCAGAAGAGTGTTGGATTATTGGAAATAAAGTGAATTTAGTTGTTTAATCATTAGGAAGAAAAACATATTAGTACATTGTATTAATTAAAAACATATAAATTAAATGTTACTGTATTTTAGTTTTCAAATTAATCAAGATGATGGCCTGTTGAGCAGATTGAAAACATTCATTGCAATTAATAATTCTCAGTCAGATAAAGTGTACTTGTGAAAGTTAAAAAGCATTCTAGCCGGGTATTAATTAAGTATTAAAATGGCAACACTGGCCATACTTTATAGGAAGTATTCAAATTAATCATAAATCCTTTTAAAATAATTTTCAATTGTCTTTTCCCATTTTGTTATCTGAGCATGCTGCTGTTACCAGTAATGTGTTGGCAGGTTGGTAGATTCCCACTAAATTTAATAGGTAAATTTAGTGGAAGGTGCAGTATTTTTAATGGGATGTTTTGTGGAAATGATTTTTATATCAATATTTATACAGTATTGTGTTATAAGGTATTGTACCTTTTCATGAGCAGCCTAAGATGATGAACTGAACAATCTTTAGCATCATGCCCAAGCTCAGGCTCAGTATCATGCCACATTTAGTGGAAAGGGATTTAAATTTAATAGGAAATTTTAGTTGAACTATAGGGGGTCCTCATTTAACAAGTATTCATTATCTGAGTCCCTGTAGTTACATGGTCAAAAAATTGTGGACTACCACTTAAAAATTCCCTGCATTTATGAGGTTTCCCTGGCAGATGGTAACTTCTCTTTCATCACATGATATATGTATGTATTGATACATATCACCATACATAAGATGCATTATTGCACATGTGTTTGTCATTTCAGTTCTGGCTGGTTTTTCTGTTTCGTTTTCTGATTTTCTGATTAAAATTATGTCAACAAAGAGTAGCAAACTGATGATGCAGTTTCTAAAAGGAAATGTGCTTCGTGTTAAAATAGATATAATTAATCGAGAGGTGCAAAATTCAATGATATTGAAAAATTACTCAATTCTCATGGTTTGCCATTAACAAATGAAGAGTTAGCAGAGTCAGATAGACATACAATTGAAGAATTCAAAAACAATGACAAGGATTTGGATAAAAATTCCAATGAAAATGGAGTGTCCATACTTGAACTTGATAGTTTACATGACACATTTGTGAAGTATGACAAATTCACAAATTATTTTCTTAAAAATGATCCAGTTTTTGAACGGATAGAAAAATTTGAGCATGGGACGAGAGACTTATCTTGTCATAAAACTATATTAAATGAAAAAAAAACTGCAGGAAACAACATACTTTAAATTTGTTTTCATATGTCAAAACTCAGCAGTCAGTGAAAATGATGAAACACAACCAGGTTCTTCTAAAATTCAGTTATAAATATTTATAAATAATTTCTGGTATTCAATTATATTAATGATTTTAATGGTATTGATATTAATGATTTTAATGGTATTGATATTAATGATTACATTTGGTAAATTGATATTAATGATTACCTTTTTCATATGATTTTTTATGAATTTATGATTCCAACTTTACATAGATTCTTAAAGTGGTAACTTTTAAGTGAATAGGAAGTTAGCCACATTAAACAAGGCTAACTTCCTAGTTAGCCATGTTAAACGAGGATCCTTTGTAGTATGAAGCTTATCTATGACTTTACAATAGTGATGGATCTGAGCAGTACTTGATCCCAGAGTTGACTAGTGTCAGAATTACTGGACATGTTGAACTAGTGAATGGCTGGATTACCAAGATTGTATTGTATTGAGAATTTTTATAAAACTATACAAATTTAGCAAATACTTAAGCAATGAAAGTGTTATAAAATTGGTCATCATTATAAGAAATAAAATTCATATCTTACTGATAACTTTTGAAAAGCACATTTTATTTGACTCATTTAATTTCAATCAAATATTCTACTGCCAGTTTTATTACATGCATATATGTTTATATACAATTTTTGAAACAGGCTAAGTATAAATTTATATATTTTATTATACTTTAAGAATTATTCTAAGTATCTTGAAAAATTTTTTAAACAATACATATATTAGTACATTTATTCTCTGTTTAAATATCACACAATAAACATTACATTAACATATATATTAATTTTATTTGCATTATAAACAGACAATTACCTTATAATTAGTATTTAATGGAAAATATATTCCCTACATATCATTTTAGAATATGAAACACAAGCTAATGGAATTTTAATAAATGAAAAAAAAAAAATATATATATATATTATAAGATGAATCACATTATCACATTTCTAATAACATATAAAACAAATAATTTCAAATGCAGTATGCAGCACAATAGCATGTTAAAGTTTTCTTGTCCTAAATTAGAATTACTGAATTTTAAGATGAAAATGAGATTGCTTAATATATGTATAATACTGTATATTTACATAGATAGATCCAAACAAAAGGTTACAAGCAGCAGCATTTGAAAAGTAATTAATGTGGAGGGAATTTTTTCCCAGAGTGGAGACAGATGGTACTAGTTGTCTTACAGCGGTTGTGTGGGTAGGTAGTGTAAGTTCACTGACACATCAGAGCAGTGGCGTAGCGTGGAAGTCAGCCGCCCAGGGCGGAGGAAAATTTCACCGCCCCTTATTTAGGTATTATTTATTGTGAAATTTTGCCGCTCCCTTAAAGTGCCGCCCGGGGCGGGCCGCCCCTGCCACCCCCACTACACTACGCCACTGTGTCAGAGTGATTGAAATGGCAAGGCATTTAGAAAAGTGGTCTCACTTGGTGCAAGCTGTGATTCATTTCTTATGGGCATCGGACGCAAATGCCTTGGCATGTTGAGTGATGGTGTCATCCTCTTGCATGACACTGCCAGGTGCCATACTGCTTGCAAAACTCAACAATTGCTGCAAAAGTTCAAGTGGGAAGTCTAGAGCCACCTCCTCAAACAGCCCAGATTTGGGACCCAGTGACTATTTACTTTTTCCGAAAATGAAGAAACACTTATCTGGAACAAGGTTCTCTTCAGTGATGTGAAAACAGCTGCCGAGAACTGGCTCAATGGCCAGGGACATGATTTCTACCAAGCCGGGTTATACAAGTTGGTCCTGCATTCAGATAAATGCCTAAATAGATTTGGTGATTATGTGGAAAAGTAATTGGCAAGTATGCCTCTTAATTCCCTTTTGTATTTTCTATTATTAATAAATAATTTTTTATTATCCTTGTAATTTTTTTTTTGGATCCACCCTCATATCTTGAATTTTATAACTGAAAAATTTTAAATAATTTTACCTTATATATAAATATATATGTTACTGTGAATGACTGATATCTAGCGAATGTCTAGGCATTCTCACAGTCATTTCGTGTATGTACGAAATATTTGCCAGTGTAAGTGAGAAATAATGATATTTGCTAAATATCATTATTTCTCACTTACACTGGCAAATGTCAACATTCAGCATGCACTGATGGTGAATGTTGAATAAAAATATTTTTATTACGTTAAGACAAAAACGCAACTTTTTAGTATGTCAAAATAGGAGAAAGCTTAAGTAACAGCACATGTAAATAATTGAATTATTGTCGAACCTAAAACGAACAGTACATTCTAAATCATTAAAGAAAATAATACCAATAATAAACTTACACATAAATTACGTGATTAACGTTATACAGTACAATCTTATTTATTGCAACAACTTAAACTGTTATGGCACTTTGAATTGCACAAGAGTCCCTTGCTTTTACAACTGCATTTATTCGTGAAACACTTCTTTCTGCAATGACAGCCTGTATTATAGCCTTGCCCTCCACTTTTCGAATTAGCTGCAGCTGCTTCTCTCCGCAATATTTCTTGAAAAGAAATCTCATCTATGGAAAGTAACTTTTCTTTATAAATTATGAACTGATTATGATCCCCACCCCACGGGATCAAAAGAAAAATACGCCATCCAGTGACAAAGTGGGCGGTTTCCACCAAACCATTGCCAGAAAAGAGGTACGACCTTGTCCTTCCTCCGACTACCCACAAAAGATTTGGCAACAGACTGTCGCCTCTCTGTCAACATCGGCTTCTCGGGTGTTGTTTCAACCTCCACTAAAGCTTATCTGTGCTTGTCAACATACACCGGCGATTGTTCTAATGCAGAGGTTCCCAATCTTTTTCGGTTTGCGGCTCCCTAAATAATCGGATTTTTTCGCGGCGCCCTTAATACATCAATTTTTTTCTAAATTTTTGACTTTCTTGAAAAATTGGAAAACTTTCCTTTTCAAAAGCGATTATCCATTTAACAGCGAAAAATTAAAAACAGATACTTACAATTTTCCTTGGGATAATATAAAATATCTAATTTCAACTGTTTCGGTAATATCTATATTGAGACTGGACAACCACCATGTGGTTAGGTTAGTTGAAAAATAAATTAAACACTAATTTCAAATTCACAAACAATTTATTGAACGTTCATTGTTGATTAACATTATTAAAATTATTAATGGGATGGATGGGCTTGATGTTCACTACACAACTTCTCAAATCTCGGAATAAAATTGGATATGGCGACCCTCATTTCTTGTTCAACGTTAATTTTCGAGCGATATTTACTTTTTATTACTGCGACTGCCGAAAACCCAGCTTCGCACAAATAGGATGTTGCAAACGGAATTAATATTCGTAGAGCTTTACCACTAAGCAGTGGATATTCCTCTTTTACTGATATCCAAAAATCAGAAAGTTCCATGCTACCAAATTTTAACTTTAAAGTATTATCGCAAGACAAGTCAATAAGAGATTCTTCTTCTAAAGAAGTAAATTCAGATGGAGTCTTGGCTCTAAATGGGTCTTGAATCCATGTAAATTTATCAATATCTGCTTCAAAGTATTTTTCGAACTTTTTTATAAGCTCTGATAGGTGATCAACAAAAATGGATTTTATATTGCAAGACAAATTAATTTCATTGGAGGTTACAAACTGGTGCAACAAGGGAAAACAATCACTGATACACTCTTTATTAATTTTTATTTTCCATAGCTGTAATTTTTTTCTGAAAGCTGAAATCTTTTCTGTTTGCTTTAAAATGTGCATATTGCGTCCTTGTAAGGAGAGATTCAACGAATTCAACTCTTTCCCACTCTCAAAAGATTTTGCACTAACAGACTGTACGCCTCTCTGTCATATATGGCATCCATCATCGCGGTGTTTGTGTTCACCTCCTCACATAATAGCGTTATCTGTGGCTGTGTCAGACACATCACACCGGCGACATAGTGTCATAAGCATGTTATAGTGTGTTAATAAGTGATAGTAATGACCAACATACACTCCTGAGAAGCCGTGTATAATAATATAACCAAATATTCGGTCTTTCACAGACGTATTTTGTATGTGTCGACATTCTCTAATTTTGGTCTTTCACAGTAACATATACACAACACACACACACTAAATGATTTTTTGCTTTTTATATAGATTTGTTTTTCAAGTCATCTTTAATTGATAAAAATCAAGTCTTCAATAGGTTGCAAATTTTCCTAATTCTAATATATGATAAATAAAATACATGTGAAATAGTTTTATTTTAAAGACATTTCTATAAAATTCAATTTTACCAGATTTAATTTTAATTTTGGTTTCTCAACTTAAGACACTGGTAAAATTTTAAAACACTATGTTTTCACATTGTATCTACTGTGCATGCCTTTTAAAAATCTATCATCATCAAAAATGCTACAAAGAATTAAAAACTTCAGTTTATATATATAAATATTTATATATTGATACAATTTTACAAATACTTCTTACTGTAGACAATATGTAATAATTATATGCATTTTTACAGATAGCAATATAAATTTTATTAAATTTCTGTAGTTAAGTGTTTTTTCTTTTCTTCATTTTTATAAAATTATTTACAATATAATAATTTAGATCCATCCATATATTAATAGTTAATTTCTGAATGAAAAAATATATTATAAAATATTTTTTAAAAAAGTATAAATTGTTAAAAGACCGTGTTTGTTTTAAATTTTCAATATGTTTTTTATTTATTAAAATTATTAAAACTTAAAAAGTTATCTTTTTCATTTTAAAACAGTACAGTTTCAATAGTTTGGAACAAACAAGGCAGATCATTTTGAATAGCAAAATAGCTTTTGAGGATATATTTCATTTAAGTCTGCAGTACATTACAAATAAACTTGTATCTTTATTGGGCTGCAATTTGAAAAAATTATAGACTTATAAATTCCCACTGTAGTCCATCCATTTGTATGCCTTTCCTTAACTTTGAGAATGGAGTTACATAGACGAAAGACAAGACCAGATATGGAAACCTTAGGGGCAAGACATCCCATTAACTATATACATTAATAACTCAGTTTTCGTTGACTTCAATTATCGTCAATTTTTTCTAAACGAAAAATTTGTCTCGGTTTTTGTTGGTTGCCTCGGATTTCATCAGCTTGCCCATGTGATCTCGCTGCTAATTTTGCAAAAACAAAGCGTGACCCACCCGTTTTCCTGCTCAGTGACATTGTTTCTCATGTGAGCATTACCCCGTATGTCTAGCCAAACAATTCCATTGCTTTCCTTTCCTTTTAGTTCCATCATGGGACCAAAGAAAGTTTCCAGAGCCAGCAGCCCTTTGAATGCCATGTTAAATGTTCATTTATTCTTTACATTAGTCTTTTATATTCATTTTATATTAATTTTTTATTACTTTTATTATTAAACACTATATTTTTTCTCTATAAAATGTGTTTTGGTACGTATTTGGAATGTCTAGAACGTATTAATTGAATTTACATAGATTCACATGGAAATAATTGCCCCGTTTTTGTTGGTTTCGGATTTCGTTTTTGGACGGATTATCGACGAAAACCAAGGTATCACTGTACAAACTTCCAATGCAAACCAGGAGTCATGTTATTTCAATTCAAAAATTTTCCCAAAAGATGTTAGATAGATGACCAGCATGACTCTATTGTTAAAAGAAAAGTATGGTGTAAAGGGGAAAGCCACTACTAATTTGAGGCAGAGAGCATATATTTTAAATTAAATAAATTAAAAATATGATTAAAAAATTGTAGCCTGGGCATTGTGATGATGTCACAATAAATAATTGCTCATTCAGTATTAACTTTTTTTTAAAGTAAATTCTTTTTAGAATTAATCACTATGTACAAGATTTTTTGCTAGGCACATTAAAAGAAATTGTAATTTTCTAATTACCTAAATTGATATATTAACTTATATCTGAACTGACTTATTCCATCCAAAAAAAAAAAAAAATTTGAAGGCAGTTATTTCTTTATATAATACAACTTTGAACAAATTGAATTATACAAAGAAATAACTGCCTTCAAATTAATTGCATTCAAATTATCAAAACTGTACTATATACACAAAATAAATGTAAACATAACCAATTTACGAAATTTTTCAGATAAAATTTTGTCTAAAACTATTGCATTTTATGTCTAAAACTATTGCATTATCTAAATGAGTTGATATTTGTGATTTTCTACATATTAGAAAATAATGAAGATTTTAATTAGATTTAATCAAATGATATAACAGATTATGATTAATACTAGTAATTACAAGTTAATTAGTAGGCCTATGTAAAAACATTCCTAACTCATGCTATGTGGGAATGCAATTAAATACTTTATGAATTATATGACTATATAACTTATAAAATCTAAATTACAAAATTGTTTAAAACTTTTTGCTATTTTTTTCCACTTAAATAATTTTTTATGCTTGCTAACCAAACATATCCTTTGCATTCTTCTTTATAAACATCAGGAATAAGACAATCTTGGCCCAGAGATTGAACTTCAACCATTTTTACTGAAGTTCTTCCAAATAATTTTTCTTCATACTTAACTAACTGATTAAAAAAATTGGTATTTGGCCTTACTACTGGTCGGTGTGACTTTAAGAAATGAAATGCTTCCTTCAATGACATCTTCTGATATTTCATTAAATATACTAAATAGAATAAAATTGTTTATTAATTTAAGATATATAAAAATATAAATTTTAATTTCATCATAAACAAATTTAATAACTTGAAGAACCATTTCCCATTGAAAAGTTTATTTACCAATGCATAATGTAGCTGAACGACTTGCACCAGCTATACAATGAACAAGAATTTTTCCTCCCTTTTTATATTCTTCAAAAATGTTATCTGCAACTATATCAAAATACGGATACAAATTTGCAGAAAGAGAATCGTCAATCTGTTTATAAAAAAAAAAGGTTATAAATATTTTCATTTTCTGTAAGAATATCTACTTTTATAAATTATATAAAAATGTAAAATTTAGAAATCAAAACTGATTAATATAATAAAAAGTTTTCATGATTAATATAAACTGAATTTAATAATTTATTTTAATGGTTTAAAAATTGTTAAGTTTGATATTCAATTTAACAAAATTGTAACACGTGTTGATGTACAGTCCACAGCTCTGTCACACGTGTCAGGTGTGTTGTGTAACTATAGACTTGGTAATGCAGGGAGAGATCTTCCTGCCTAGAGAGGGAAAAATTGGGCTTTTCCCCTTTGGTGTGGCCGGGCAGTGCTGACCAGAGTAGGTAGCAGTGCTGACCAGTGTGTGTGGCTGTGTGGCTGGCAAAGAACCAGTGTTGTGCCTTTATTAATTAATTGTCAGGTGCCAGTGTGTTACTCACTAGTGTTGATAATAAATTACAAATAGTTTTGTTGTTGTGTTATAAATAATTTGTGTACTGTGTTTAGAACGTGTAAACAGCAACATGTTAAAACATTTTACAAAAATATTTACATATAATTAATATTAGCATAACTTTTAATGTGTTATATTATCATAAAGCTATTCTTGTTAGTTTTCAAACTATAATTTTTTCAATCTAATTATGAATATAATTTACCTAAACTTTAAACTTTTTCTCAAATATTATCATGAATTACAATACTATTATAATAAGTTAAATTTTTCCAATCATTTGTAGACAAATTTTATAAATCATTATAAAATTATGGAAATTATCTGATAGTTCCTATTAAATATGTCTTTAAGTATATTTTATTAAAAAAAAAGTATATATAATCAACAATAGATTTATCAATAAACAGATTAAGCAGTAATTAATACTTCAAATTTCAATTATTCAGAGATTCAAATCATTTTGGAATTTATAACTACTCACTTCTTATATATGATATTAATTATAATTACTTACTAGTGATTAGAAATTTTATTCTTATTCATAAATACTAAATTAACTATTTACATCTCATAATTAAAAATACAATTTTATCTACACATTAAATATTGTTCTTCTTAATTAAGACACCTGAATTTCTAAATCCAGTACTGTGTTCTATTTTTGAACACTGGAAATTAACTCGATGATGATAGCTGAAAATTGTCAAAAATATTTGTTTATTGGTAAATATTAAATGTCTTTTTACTGGAATTTGGTTTAATAATGAAGTAATGTAATGCAAAGAGAATATTGGATTTTTCAATTAAACAACACCCGAATGACCTAATATCAATAAGAGTTATGTAAGTCTTATTAAATATTATAGTAATTCAATTTTCATATACTTCCATATATACTCATTGACAAAAAGACATGATCTTCTGAGTGGTTCAATTGAGGCAGCCAGGCTCTGGACATATACTGTACTGTACATATGCTCTGACCATGGCCCCCACACCGTAGTGACCGACTAGACCCTAGTCAGGGGGCCCTGTATGAAGATGGCCAGCTTGTGTATTTTTTGCTTTGCTTGGATTTTCTTGTGGAATATTCCTCTATTGTCTCTAATAAATCTAATCTATTTTCGTAAATGTGTGCTTCCTTTGTGAATGAAAATAATATTTTTTGTCATTTAGCTGCCTTATCATATCCCAAAGCGGCTGCGGGGGCCGAACAGTTAGGTTCCTCGACTCACACCACTAAGTTCGGGTTCAAGTGGGAAGGGGGACTTGCCAATGATGCCAGTCTGGGGGCCCTGCTGTATGATGTGGGGGGCATGGCCCCGACATCCACTACCTCCCTTCACTGTTCAATCATGTTAGAATGGCCCAGATGATGAGCATTGGAACAGTTATCCTGCTTCCGTCAGTTCAATGATTCAGTCTTTCTCAAACCTCATCATGGCACACAATCAGATCACAACCGTAATCATTTATGTATCCATATGCCAAATTTTACAGCAATCAGACAATTCTATCTGGGTGTTTAACTGTTTTGTCGACATCAATGACGCCAATAGGATGAATATATGAGTTTTCGTCATAATACGCATAAAGTATCCAAAATTTAACTACTCTAGTGAAAGGAAATAAAACTCAAAGTGATATCTGACAAAATACTTACCGGTATTTTATAAAACTGAATATCTTTGATATGTAAAATCGGAATTTCTCTTGTCACATTTACAACATAGGTAATTCTATTTTTCTGTAGATTAGTTACGGTCACAGCTCTTGCCGACGAGATAAATAAATGATCGTTTACTTGAGAAAAGTCATAAAAAAGAGATGTCATTCTCGCAATAAATATCTGAAACAGATTTTTATTGTAATCATTTAAAAATATGTATATGTATAAAATTCCATAAAAATTCAGAATAGAAAAATAGTTAATGTGTGAAAAAGTACAGTAATCTTTCACCATTTAAATTAAACTTTAATGTAATTTGAATGTAATGTTTAAATTATTCTAAACATTAAAATCCAAATCAAGAAAGTGACATTTCAATGTCATTTTTTCAAAATTTAAACTTTCGAATTTAATAACTACGAAAAGTAATAATTATTTATTTTATTGAATCGCGAATAAGTAATGCCTTCGTTTCTACCGATATTTAGATAATTAAATTACTTCGCATTATATTACGAAAACGTATCAACCTTTTCTGCTTACGCAATGCCCTCTCAAATGTAAATAATAAAATCGTTAAACTACTAGAACCTAATTCGATTCGTTGCGTAATTGAAAAAGTTTTATGTAATTAATTCTTATATTTATGTATACGTTATTTATAAATATATATAGTATATATATATTTTTTAAACCACGTTTTCAGAATTTTACTTCCCGAATCTTGTTATGTCGTATCTCACGATATTTGGCTGAAGTTTCATTTATTTTTTTAATCTCTTTTCGCCTTCAGCAAGCCCATAATAAGGTGGCTGAGTGGTGAAGAATGAACCCGACATAACCAAACGAAGTCCGAAAATATTTCTGGGATTTTTTTTCTTTCTGTCTGTCTGTCCGGAGTCGAACCCGGCTCTCTTTAAAGGAAATATGTCGCCTTGACCACTCGGCCATTCTGCCGTCGAGTAAAATCCATGTAATGCTATGAAGAAATGAATAATCAATTTCCTCTTTTTTTTATGTGTGTATTAAAAATAACTGAGATTAGTTCTAGCGTCTAATGCTTTCATTTAACTTACTATCATCTCAAATCTTCCTTCACCACGGCCGGATGGCCGAACAGTCAAGGTGGCGGGCTACCGCTCTGGGGACCAGGATCGAATCTGGACGGGTCAAAAAATCTCCAAGAAAATTTTGGAAGTGGTCCGTCCGGATATATCGAGCTTCGTTCCTCATCACTCAGCCGCCCATCGTGGTCTGGCCGAACCCATAATGTACAGTACTTATATATACAGTGGTGCCTTGTATAACGTACGCCTCGAATAACGGACGCTGCGAAAAACGGACTTTCTGTTTGGCTGTTACGTGACTCGAGCAACGGACTTTCCGGCATAATTGGTGATTGCTCCATGGGTGCGTTCTTTAATAGCGGTCGCTCTGCGTCTCCGCTACTACGGGAGTGCGCTGCTGTTTGTAGGCATTTAGAAACGACGGTGAAAGAAAGAAAGATGGCGGCGCCCGCACTATCGATAGTATCGTGATGGAGGAATCTATAATTCTAAAATATGAGCTTTAAAAGGCAAAAGAAGGGTTCCAATTGTAAAATTCAACCATAAAATGGATTATTTGTTGAAAGAGCATTCAAAATAGCCTCGAAAAAAAAAATTCGTAAAGACACTTACATCACCGCGTGCGCTAACTCGCGCTTTCACAATTTCTAAATTCTCATTCATAAAACCACATAATGGACCCGGAAACGAAACTATCTGAGCCATGGAGGACGTCATGTTGCTTTCCACCGTAAACTACTGCTACAAGGGGCCGTTTTTGCCGTTCGACGACTCGCACTCCCACCGGAATTTAGGAACGCATTCCGCAGGAATTTTTAAACGGATGTCGCTCGCGCAGAGTTACGCAGAAGAATAAAAGAACGCATCCCATGTTCATTTTTTTATGATACAGTGCGGTTATTTTATGCTGCGGAACGAATTAGATGTTTTAACATGTATTTCTATGGGAAAAAGCGTTTCGTATAACGGACGTTTCACTTAACGGACGAGCACCTGGAACGAATTAAGTACGTTATACGAGGCACCACTGTAATATAAATTCCTTTATATAGCAGTGTAGACTCAAACCGGACACGACCACAAAACACCAGATATGACGAAAACTTGGAGTGTCGGAGCGCTCTTACGCGGTTCGGCGAAAACGTGATGGATTTAAACATAGAGAATCTATTTACACATTGATGTGTGTTTTTCTAGAACAATTTTTTAAAAATAAAACAAAAAAAAAAAAAAAAAAAAAAAAACACAACACAGCTTCAAGTGACCAGCTATGCTTATATGTAAATTAACTAACGAAAGAAAAGCGATTTATATTGGATGTATCAAAGAGTAGAACGCCTATTTTAAATATTACATAAATGTAGACCGTTAGTAGATTTTAGCAATTCTACTTAGAAGAATATCTTGAAAAGAAATTTCACGGATTACAGAAAAGCACGGGCAGATGAGTTAATTAATTAATGGAATATTAACTGCGGAGAGAACACCGGTGATCCGTTCGAGTTAAAAAACCGGACGGGTGGCAACATGGTTTAGTTCGAATGGGGTTTCGATACAGTATGATTCAGTACGGGGCCTCCGGGGCGGGATTGAATGGGGTTTCGATCCCGCCCCGGAGGCCCCGGAATCGAATACGAACGGGTCGAAAAATCCCAGGAATTTTTTGGGGGTGGTCCGTCCGAATATGTCAGCCCCGTCCCTCACCATCCGGCCGCCCCATTGTGGGCCTGGCCGAACCCATAATGGGCTTGCTATAAGAGGCCCTCTTAGTGCCCACAGGGCGGAAAGAGTTACAAAAAAAAAAAAAAAAAAAAAAAAGTAGGATTTACCGGTAACTAAGTCAAAACAGGAAAAAACAAGATCCAAGTAAATCACATCAATATAAAATTAATTTGCTACATTTACTAATAATTTACAATTTTAAAAAAAATTATCTACATATAATATATTGTCAATTAGTGTTTAACGTCGTATTTATTACAACAACTAAATTAGACCTATACATTGCAATTCCTTGTATATCAATTACCGTTTACTTAGGTGTTGAAGAATCACTATATTTACTTCTAAAATTTCAATAAACTATAACAACGAGTTGATAATGACGAAATAGTTCAACAATTGACAAAGTAACAACTCACAACAGAACTTTTTTCTTTAACTCTTTCCGCCCTGTGAGCACTAAAGGCCCTCTTTTAGCAAGCCCATTATGGGTTCGGCCAGGCCCACAATGGTGCGGCCGAGTGGTGAGGGACGGGGGCCGACATATTCGGTCCGATCACCCCCCAAAAATCCGATTTTTCGTCCCGTTCGGATTCAATCCCGGGTCCCCCAGAGCGGTAGGCTGCCACCTTGATCCGGCTGTCCTCACTCTTCTATTGTTAGAGCCAGAGTTTTCATTCTCCCTGTAATCGATTTCCATAGGAATTGCCATAATAATTGATTTACATAACACAACGTAAAAATTTATAAGTATTATAAAAAAAAATTATTGTAAAAACAGTGACGGGTCCAGAAGTATCCTAACTCAAAAACAAAAATATTTATTTGAATAAATTATTAGTAACATGTGCACGACGATTATTGCAAGTGGATCGATCAACCATTGTGACAATATTATTTTTCGGTGTTTCTTTTTTAATTAAACAGGTTATATAACATTTTCTACGATTAAGAGCATAAAAATTAAAATCGTCGACTTCAAATAATTTTTTAATATTTCAAAATTAGATAAAATACTAAAATATTGCCAAAATAACTTATTAAAGTTATGATATAAAGATTTTTAACGCAAAATATTAAATATTTCGTATAAGTATGAATGAAATGCGTGACGTTAAATTTAATTAATGAAATTAGGTCTATGCTCTATTTATGAAAGGCATATAAGAGGAAAAATACTAAAAATAACTATCCGAGCGGCAAAATCAAATGCGTTTATAAATTGTCTTTGTGATGGCCATTTTATACATAAAACGAAATTTTATTTGTTGTTTAAACACCTATGACGTAAGAAGCATGGTTGTTGCCTGTTAAAACCGTTGTTATCGTGAACAGTTAGGAAGATGGCAGAAGACGAGGATGCGGATGAAATTCCTGGTATATAATTATTACGTTTTAATGTTTTTGTTTTTCTTTTAAAATAACAATATTTATATTGTTTATAGTTTTAAACGTAAATTCGAGTGAAACATATGTATCGTGTTTTTTGAGGTTAATAAGACCTATGTTTAGTATAGAAAAGGTCAACGATCTTTTATTTTTACCTTTTCTTTAACATTCACAATTCGCTGAGATCGTTTCCATTGTAGATTTTCATTACATTTAAAAGAAATAATACAAATGTTAAGATGACGATGGTTTATTCGCAGGGGCAGATCTATATAGGGACTAATAAGGCCCTGGACCCCCAAGTGTCAAGGGCCTACAAAAATTGAATTGTTGTAATTAATTTTAATATTCTATATCTTATGTTTTTTATATAAAATATAAAGTTTGTCATTCAACACCATTTCATAAATAAATATATTTCAACTCTGATTTTGATGTTATTAAAAATGAATTTTAAATCCCAATTTAAAGATTCTTAATCTAACAAAAAGTGTGGCCCCGTTGGACTTTAATAAACCCTAGATCCACTCGTATAAACACGAGCGGATGAAACACCTTTGAAATGTACGGTACATACCATACTTGTATATACTCGGAAAATAAATTTCTACACATATTTACAAAATGTCTTAATTGTAAATGTTAATAGTTGATTTGTATTATATTACATGTGTAAAATCACCAGAGTGTAATAATGATTCATAATTTATTAAATTATAACAGAAAGATCATTTTAGATGATTTTTTTCAATAAAATAATTTACTAATAATAATTTTTGCAGCACAATTGTAACATTAAATAAATAGTGCTAAAGAACTTGACTGATTTTATATATATCACTATTTATTTTACATGAGAAATATTATGGAAACAGAATAAATTTTGATTAGAATGATTTTATTGTAGATATAAGCATATATCTGCTTATAAGTAGAATAAAATTTAATAAATAGAAATGACAGTTATTTTAATAAAAGAAAAAATTAATAAAACTTTTAGCTTGTTTGATAGCCGTAATCAATAAAAATTGCAATGCTTTTTTTCCTGTTGGAATTAAATGTCTGAAAAGATTTTTTTCAGGAGTACAGAGGTTTATTTATGATTAAAGATTTTAGCATTTAGTTGATTTTGTTTACTGCAATACTTATATGAGCTACATAAAAATGACATAAAAAATTATGTTATGACTTTTATGAAAAAGGAAGGAGCTTTGTAAATGAAATGCTTTTGAAAAATGTTTAAGTAATAAAACTTTTGTAAAACTTGTGTAAGCATTCTTGCAATTTATATCAAAGTAAAAATAATTTTAATTTACTTTAATTTTTGGCTAATTATGAATTTAATTATCAGTTTTATTTGAGAAATTTTAATATGTAAGATAGAAAGATACTTATAAATATGGAAAAAAGATGTTATTAATAACTGATGTAATATCTGGGAAATGTAGTTCAAAAATGTTTGTGAAGAAAGGTTGTTTTCACACGATTTACACTGGTAACAGGTTCCGGATTTAGTGTTGATTTCACCCCCGGTGTTTAAGGTGATGTTGATTTTCTTATTTTCATAGTTGAAAAAGTTTAATGATAAAAAAAACTAATTTGAAAACTACTGGTTGTATGATTTGATATAAATTTACGTATATCAGGTAATGTGTTGCTAAACATGTCAAAAATACAAATTATTTACAGGTGAGAATTAAGCTAATTATCAAATTATGGAATTAAATATTAATTCTGTGGTATAATTAATTAATTAATTAATTAGCTTAATTTTAGTCTGTATGTAATTTGTATTTTAGATAAATTTAGCTAAAAAAGTGGACTATAGTTTAATATATTGCTAACTTTTATATTTATGCAACCTTTTCAGCAATTTTGTTTGTAGAATTTATGTATTTGATTAATACTAAATATTCTCTTTTAATTATATTTGAATTATCCATCAATAATTGATCCAGGAAATTTTCAAGGTTGTTAATGTTGCATTAATTATCCTTATTCTCATATTATTAGTTATTAATAAAGTCAGAATAGTTATTAGTTATTACAGATTAGTTATATTTTAAATTAAAGACAGAATAGTGTTTATTAATTTAAAAAATTTACAAAGTATGGCAGTGTTGCTACTTACATTCATAAATGAAATTTAAAAGTTTTAAAACATTTTCTATATCTAACAACATCCTGATGTTTTCAATGCGTTTTGTCAGTATTTTAAACATGTATATGATATATGTGATATCAAATGTTATTTATAAATTGATTTACTTTTTTGCTGTCCAAATATTTAAATTCTGATTTTTGATTTTTCTAAATTTATGTTGGATTAATACTGAGCTTAAATTTAGAATAATTTATGAATAGAAAAATTTTTATGAATGATAAATTTTATAATAAATTTAGAATAAACAAATATTTTCAGCTACTCTGGGTAGACATCATTAGATTTGGAAATTTCAACATTACAATTCTGGAACAACCAGAGCAGAAGTAGAAGGATTACACTGTGTAGATATTTAAATTTTAAGACAAAATCAAATGAAACATTTACAAAGAAATATATAAAGTACACTTACTGGCATAAAACAAACTTATCTAATTCAAAAAGATAATAAATATATATGAGACTATGTCAGTAACTAGGTCACAAACAGACATTTGCCAGATATAAACAAGAAAATTTCTATTATAAAACTCACTTTTCAAAAAAAATTTTTTTATAAATATTCAGACATTTATCAGAACATTCTACCATCTGCTGATAAAGCATAAAAATTTTTTGATTACTGCCTGAGTCACTGTAATGCATGTTCTTGAATCAGTGGCAAAACTACAGTACTGCAACCTGGTTTGACCAAACTGAGTCCTGGAGTCAATGGAGGCCTGAATATGCCAAGCAAAAAGCTTACCGCCCATGATCAAAACAATTGTTTTTATCGTGGACTGGGTGATTCTTTTTCAGTCAAAGCTAAAGTATTTTTTTTTTTTTTTTGGGATGCAAGTTTCTTCCTTTGTGGTGGGGTGGGATTGGGAAGGGGACCTGCATTAGAATTTTGAACCATGGCTTAAAGTTATTTGCCTCTGTCTTGAATGTTCTCACTGCTTGAAAAATGTTTGCTTTCCAAGAGTTCTTTTAAAAGTCTGAAAAGTTGATAATTGCTCAATGAGTGCCAAATTTGAACTATATAATCCTTTGTTAATTTCTGTTTAAAGAAGGATATAACATAGTTCTTCAATTTGTACAGAAATCTTTGGAACAAATTAACCATGTAAGTCAAAGATTTACTGTGTTTTTTATAATTTATATATTTTAAATACTATACTGTATATATAATTATATAACTATATATATACTTAACTATTTTTTTTTTTTTTTAAATTGTTAAGTATAACATATTCAGCTGTTTTAAGTTTTGTTGGAAACATCTATTTGAAAATTACTTTTACTTACTTCATCAGCTGTATTTCTTAGATGTATAAAGCTTATATCGTAAATATGTTTCTTTTTCCTTTAACATTATTTTATAATTGAAAAATTGAATGTATTATTACATTGTTTATTTTTCTAACATTATATATTTATTATATACTTTTTACTAATAAGTTCTGTTACAAAATTTGCTTTAGTTTTTGCATTATTTAAATTTTCTGCATGTTCCACTTGCAGTTCAAATATTTCTTGAGTTCTCTGTTAGATAAGTTGCAGTTTTTGTTCTGTTAGTCATGAAGGAACTAAATAGAAGATGAGAAATTCTGCAGCTTGTTTTTATTCTTTAAAGGAATGAAGAAATCTGAAATTTGCCATCTGCTTAAGCTTGGGAATGTTACCAACTAAACTCCATAGTATATTACACCAAGGAAACTAACAGTATTGAGGACTGATCAAGAAGTAATTGTCTAAGGGATAAAAGAACTTTGGGAATACTTAAGACTTTGAAGAACTGAATAAGAAGAAATCCTTGCCAATGTCAAAGAAACTGTCCTTACAGATGAACATTTCAAGATAAACCATTCTTCTAGCACTAAAAATGGACTATAAGTTTGTCTTTAAAGTGTGGTACTATCACATGTGGATGCATTCTCAAAAGAAGAAAAGTGATTCACTATCACTGCCTTTTTCACAAGTATGGAGATGATGTAAAAAATATTCTCTTCACAGATGAAAATTTCATACTGCTAATTTAACATGCAAAATGATCGTGTTTACCTCAAGTCAGTGAAAGATATTCCCCTGCTTATCTGGAAGTTTCAAAGGGCTTACCATCCAGGAAGTGTGATGATCTGGGCTAGAATCTGGGCAAGTAAAAGCAGAAGTTTGTTTTGTATCAACAGGAGTTAAAGTAATTTACTGTGAACTAAAGACAGAGATTCTCCAAGCAGTGGTGGAACCATTGAATAGAACTCTTCAAAAAGCAAACTTGCATTTTTCAGCAAGACTCAGCTCTGGCCAACAGTGCCAAAACCAACTGGATTGGTTAAAAGAAAAAGTTCCAGATTTCATTTTGAAGAAAGAATGGCCTGCCATATCACCTGATCTAAAACCATTAGATTACTCTGTATGGTCAATGTTTGAGTTGAAGGTTTGGACTAAAACACAAATGTTGAGGCTCTCAAGAAATCTCTTCTTTGAGAATGGTGGACTATCTTTCTTATGGAAAATATCCATACTGCCATAAAGAGTGAAGATGAAGTTCTTTATCAAAGCACTTAGTGTACACTTTGAACATTAGGAATGCATGTTATATACCTTATTACCTATTTGTTATTAAAATGTTTGTATAATATTACTTTTTATAAATTTTGAATTGTAGACATTTATATTTTTATCAGAACTTATTAGCATATTAGATGTGTATTTATGTATGTATGTGTATATGTATATACAAGAAAAAACATACTAACATAAATAATCAGAATATTTTAAAACAATTAGAAAAAACTTTTCTAAGAAAACTATATATATTTATAAACATAGGAAAAAGTTTTCTTCGAATAAATCCAAGATTTTAATTTTTATATTATCTCAAAAAATTTAATAAACTTATGTTTTTAACTTTTAGAGGAAAAAACTTTTTTCCTTCATAACACAACGATTTTTATTATGAAATTTTATTTAAATTATTTAACAACATTTATAATATATTTCAGATACTGGTGCAGTATTTTGTTTTGGGAAAAGTAATTTTGCAGATAATCAACCTGGTAAGTTTTGGATACGTGAAGATTTAGTTCTACAAGTTGCTTGTGGAGATGAACACACTGCATTAATTACAGGTAATTTACAGTCCATTTCAAATTATAAACACACCCAACTTTTTTCAATAACAAAAACATTAACAATAGTAATGTGTTTGTTATATTAGTATGTTGTGTACAACATCAATTTAAACATTTTCTGAAATTTTTAGATCAATCTGACAATTACAAAAAAAATTATCATAGATTTTCAATTTTTGATTGTTTCAAAAGTATAAACACAGGTGCACAAAAAAACGATTTGCGATGTTTCAATATTTTGTAGGTTCACCATTTGATTTAATTAATTCAAATACTCTATCAGGTATACATTTTACTAGGTTTTGAAGTTGTTCTTGTTTAATATTTTCCCAACAATCCATGATAGCTAATTTCAATTAATTTACAGTATTGTATTGTCTGTTTTGGCAACAAACAAGATGTGTCAAAATGCACCAAACATTCTCTGTCGGGTTTGTATCAGGGCTCCCTGATGGCAAATCAATTACATTAATTTTTTTTTTTCAGCAAATCAATTTTTTGTTGACTTTGATGCATGAATGGCAGCATTATTCTGTTGGAATTGTCAGTTTTTTCAATTATGCATTAATGTATTTAAAATTAAACACTTAATGACATATATTATTATATTCTTTAGAATGTATTACTATATAGTAACATGAAACACAATGCAAATACTTTGAAGAATATGAAAGAGCATCATAGCAGAATATACGGATTAGTCTGTTTTGTTTTTCTCTTTGTTTTCATTTTTAGACTAATTTGTAGCCTTAAATTGAGTATGTAGAGATTCATTGTGAGGAGTTAGAGAATTAAAATATTTCAAAAAATTTTATCAATATTGGATTAAGAATATTACAATATTACATAAGAAAAATTATGACTATAAGTTAACATTAACTAATATAACAGTTTTAAAATTTAAATATGGCAATTGATATTATATTATACTAGGACAGTGTTTCTCAAACATTTTAAAGAGATGCCTTTCTTTTATCTAAGAAAAAAATATCTTACATTCCTTCTTGTTTTCATAAAAGTAGTGACCTATATTTTTTAAAGATTTATTTTATTTTAGTGAAATTAGAGTTTATTTTTTTATTTTTTTTTGTAGTACACAATTATATTTTGAACAAAACTAAAATAGTGCACTGAAATAATTACCTTTAAATGAAATCAAATTGATGATTTAATGATTATAGTGTAGTTTTAATCACAATGGTAATTTTTCTTTGTATAAATAGCAAAAATGCATTTATACAATTCTTCCCGAAGGTAAGTGGAACATAGTATGACGTTGCTAATAATAATACTACAATGATTCTAACCTAGTTTGCAAAAGAGTCTGTGGTGTCAGTTCTACAGGATGAGGCTAAGTAGACTAAGAAGCTTAATGTAGAGATATGCCATAGAAAGCTAGAAACCTGGGATTATACCCAAGAACTCATGTATCTCCCATTATCTACAAGAACAGTTTTGTTCTTGTGGATAATAAATTAAAGTTTAAATTTTAATGAATAAAAATGTTCAAAATGCTTAACATCATGAAGTGATTTAGGAAATGATATAAATTTTTAATTTTTTTTTTTCAATTTTTTAACAATGAAAAAAAGTAAATAGCTGTTCTAAAAGCTGTTTGGTATATTTAAATTATTAGTGACTAAATTTTAGTTAAATTGAAATCTAAACAGATTTTGTTCCAAAACATCTAAAAATTGAATATAATTTAATTATGTATATATTGAGATAATTCTTATACAAAGATACTTATTATATTTATTTGCTGAAAGAATACAAATTTAAATATATTTTAACAACAATTAATTATAGTTATTACATATTAGTGTATAATTCTAGCAAGTGGAAGAGTTTTTACATTTGGAAGCAATGAATGGGGACAGCTTGGACATGGTCATACCAAATCTATTAATAAACCAACTTGTGTTAAAGGTATTTATGTTTGCATATCTTAAAATTTTGCTACTATGTTTTTAGGTTAAATATAATATAGAATTTAAAATTCATACATGTAGTTGTAACTATCTAAGGTTGATTGTACAAGTAGTACAAGTAACTTTTTTGGTAATGTATGTATTAAAAAACTAATGCTCTTTCTATGGAAAAAATTTTTTTCATGTTTTCTTGAAAATGGAAGCAGATAATTCTTATTAATTTTTCCAAACAGTTTTTTTCTTTAGAATCCTATTTTATTCTATTAACATACAGTTCAGAATTTTCAAAATCAATTTTATTAATTTTTAAGTTGTCAGATCTCATAAAATCTGACTGATACCTAATGTTATACAACAGTAATTTATCCAATCACTTTATATTGAGAGATCCCATAATGTATCTTTGTGTATTTGTGTTTTATATATATATACAATAGAGAGGTTGCAGCCAAAGTTCAAACTTAAACTTTTTCTCACGACATACTTTTGTTGAGGGAAGTAGTGGCTTATATAAATCTGTATGCAGCTTGGGAAATTATTTTTAGAAATTTAAAACAAATTATGTTCTTGATGGTAGAAGATGCTGTGAAAGAACAAACCTATTTCTATAGTGTTATGATAAGCTATTATGAACACAAATTCTATAGGCACTTCACATCACTTGCAAAAAAATTAAATAATTAAATCATTTCTGGTTTAAAATTGTTTGTTTTTTTTCAATGTTATTTATAAATGCTTAAATGATCATTATTTTAATCAGTGGCATAGCGAACATAACTGGCGCCTGACACTTTATTGGCATCCCCTTCCCCTCCAGAAATACATATAGTTTGTCTTGGAGACCATTTGGGCGCCCCTCTGTGAGTGGCTCCCGGTGCATGATACACCCCCTTGCACCCCCTCGCTATGCCACTGATTTTAATAAAATACATCATAATTTTAACCCAAAATATAAAAAAACACAGACATTTAAGCTGAATTTCTTGTCATGCTTGACATTCCAAATGCCATTGTCAAACTTCTAGGCTTACAAATTGGTGGTGCTCGATGTTTGACATTTACGTTTCAGAGATGAAAACTTCGACCGCAACCTCTCTAATATATAAATGTAACTTTAGATTTTCATATTTTCCATCTTAATTATCTCAATAACCATAAATTTGAAATCTATTACTATTTTAATTTTGAAATATCCATTTTTTATTTCAGTTGTTTTTATTTATTGAAGTGAAAGTTTTTAAGTATTTTTTTTTTTTTTTTACAAGAATCAATGATTATAAAAATTAATTTATAATTGTTATATTAAAATTAGGTTTGAAAAGTTTACGAGCAACATTTGTAGCATGTGGACGTTCTCATACTCTAGTAGCATGTGGTAAGTTTTTTAAACTTTGTTATATTCAGTCGTAGAGAAACCATGTTGTGCTAGATTGCTTATTCGAATTGTTAACAAAATATAATTTAAAAAAAATTAATTTCAATGATAAAATTGTGCTTAGTTTTATTGACAGCTTTTTACAAACTTTTTGATTATAATTTTAATGTTATGGTTTACGTGATTTTGAAATAATTAATTTTGTAAAAATCTTTATAATAAATAAATCTTGTTATATATATATAACAAGAGAATGATGTAGTGATGTAAGATGGAGGTTTTGCTTGACTTTAAGTATAGCTAACATAACCTGTTCTCAGTTTTTCATTCTATATATTTTTGATTAAAATTAACTTTTTTGATTTTTCTGTTAATTGCTAAATTAGAAGATATTTGAAATCTGAAATAAAAATCACTTAAGTTTAGAGGAAATTTATATTTTTCTCAGATGTGTAATATTTTGTCAAGTTATCAGTATTTTTTGGAATCTATAAGCAATCTGTTTTAAAATTGTACCTGTACATCAAGCAAACAATTTATTTCTAAGTTAGGCTTTAGTGGAGGTTATATGACAATATAATATATATATATACCCTGTACTTCCTTCTTCGAAATATTGTATAACCTCTAGTTATACAATTGTTTATATAAGCAAGGATATTTCATAATAAATCTAAAGAAATTGATTAATTTTCTTTTATTTCAAGTAACTAATTTGACACCTTCATATCTTACAAGTAATTGCTCATTTCTTCCTTCTAATAGCAATTTTAAATGTCAAAGAACAAGACAAAAATCATACCTTCTACTAAGTTTAGGACTACAGCAATGTTCTAAGTATTATTCATTTATGCCAATTCAAACTCATTTTAAAGTCAGTTTTAGGTATGTTTTGGTTTCTTGAAGTTTCACAAATTCTAAATTGAATAATTTTCTTTGTTATTTGAAAACCTTATTCATGCATTTTATTAATATGTTTCACAACTTTTTTTGTTAGTTGCTTGAAAACATCCTATCTGAATCTTCAAAATGTCTTTCTCAGTAAATGATCATTTAAAAATTATACTTTTTGTTATTTGTTAATGTCCCTACCTTATTTTCTCTTATACCAAATTTTCTAAAGCAGTTAGGTTTAGTAGGGTATGCCATGAGAATGCACATTAAGAAGGGATTTTTGGAAATTCAGCTCTCCCAGTGAAAAGGAAGAGAGAGTTAGTTTTAGTCAGTATAAAGTGTAAATAATAAAAAAGGAAAGTAAATAGTGGCACATGTAGTATACATTTTGGAAATTAATAAATATTTTAATCATTTCCACTGTTCAAGTAACCGCAAAAACAATAAATTCAAAATAAATGAATTTGAACTAATATTTGAATTCATTCCAAATTTGAAAAATTCAAAACTTAATGTTCTAAACAAGTTTTCTTAGATTTTAGAATTTAAAATTAATCATTTTATTCAAGTAAGGTTATCATAGTTCCTGCACCCAGTAAGATTAGCTATAATCTAATAATCTTAATCTTTGCTATCGTTACTTTCTGCCCGAGCAATGCGGGCTCATCTGCTAGTTTGATAATATTTTAGAAGTTTTGAATTGGAAATATTTAAGAGAAACAATCAGAAAAAATGATTGACTAGATGATCTATTGAGAGTGCCAAATACTCTAACACCACCTTTCCTGGTACATCAAATTACAAGAGCTCTTAGATATCATAGTAGCTATGAGACCTTTTACATTATCATAACTTATTTCAATTTCTGAATATGAGACTTTTTGCATTTGGCAACTTAAAATGAATTTTGTTGCAACTTAGGATTCAAGGTGTTTGTGAATCCAGGTGCAGAATATAAACAGTACAAGTTACTTATAATATATACAGTATATAAGTATAAATTATAAAATTGCTGAGACCTAAATATAAGGTCAGCACTGAATTTTTACTGTTTACTTTTTTGAAAAATCTTTTCTTTATAATTAAGCCAATATGATGCATATTTTGAGATGTCCTGAATATGGTTTCACTAATTTTAAGATGATATCTTTGAATGTATATTTGATTACAGGTTCAATATCTCTTTCTCAGCCTTCTTGAGTCAATCTTGCCTCTCTCTGATATTCTTTAAACATAAAATAAAAAAATATCTCAAAAATTTGCAAAATCCTTTAGATTACAAGTGAAATTTTGCATCAGAAAATTATTTTTGTTTATGAAGAGGCAGTTTGCTTCTCTGTTGAAGAACATTGCACTCTGCTGTTGACAGTGTGTAAGGAACTGAGTCCGAACCTTATTTTTTATTTTATTATTATTTCCGTTTTATTATTTTTTTGTTTGGGGTTTATGTTTATTTAGGACGAAGGTTCCCCACCACTCTCTTGTTAGTAATGAAAAATGAAGAAAAAACAACTCACGGAAAAATAAGCGCCATAGGAAACATCTTGCACACTTGCGCTGCCCGGCGGAAGTAACAGTCCGCAGAAAAAAAGTGGGAGGGAGTCCCCACAATCACTAGTAGAGAAATACTTGATAAACCGTCTTAAACATCCCAGAAAATTATGATAAATATTTTGTAAACGGTTTATAAGCTTTGTCGGAAACCTAAAGCTGCCAGAACAAAGTTAATGTTAGCAACTAAGTATGTAAATAAGAGGAGTAACCCAGCTCAAGTGTGACGTCTCCTCACAGTATAAAATCCGTGTGTTAACCAAAGAAGGAGAGGTGATTTCCAAATCGAGGCGACTGTGAGAGCGAGGTAAATTCGAAAGCGAAGTATTTTCTGATAGAAGTCCAGATTGATAATTGGACGATCCAAGGTGCTAAAGAGGAGTTCGATTGACGATTTGACGATATCGAAAGGATTGAGGAAATAGTTTCTTTGTATAGTGAGGTGACGGATAGACGTTTAATTAGTAAGAGATTTTGTTCATAGTTGCTAAGTATTTGATTTGTCGAATTTCAAAGGGGAATTACTATTAAGTTAAGCTAAGTTTATTGTCGGGTTGACTTGTTGATTTTCGTTAATAAATTTTGTTTGGAATTATTGATATTTGTACATAGTACGTTCTAGTTGCTAATTAAATATATTTGAACTTTTGATTTGACTTGATATTTATCGTTGTTATTACTAATTTTTCGGTGCACGCTTAAAAGCCCAGGCCTGGCAAACTAATCTCGAATCCGCGTAAAGTACCCGTTAGGTTAACGGAAGTTTTACCGATCGTAATTATAGTCGGTTTCCTAAGATACAAAAAAAAATAGTACTTTACAAGTGTCCTATCATGTATCATGGTGTAGAAAGCAATGACTAATTAAACAAGTTAAATAGCTAATTAAATTAATCATTTTGTTGATCATTTGATTATAAAAAATATTTAAATGAACATATAATTAAAATTAAATGCTTTACAAGATTAATAAAATTATAATTAGATTTAGGTAGATGACTATCTTGATTATATTATTTTATACTTAACTGAATATTTATTTGATTTAATATTGTGGTTTTAATAATAATTTGTTAAGTTGAAATGTGAATTGAAATTGTATTATTTCTATTTATTTAGATAATGGAAGTGTTTATGGTTTTGGTTCAAATGGAGAATATCAATTAGGAAATAACGAAGAAGATACTCAGTATCTCCCTGTTCGCATACAAGGTTTAGAAGGTCTTTCTATAAAAATGCTATCTGGTGGAGCTGATCATTCAATGGCATTAACAGGTATTATACATACTATTTAATATTATTATTCGAGTTGTAATGTGAAGTTTTCAATTAACAAAAGAATGGTGAAAATTATTTCTGAAATGAGAGAGTGCAAAACAAGTTTGCGTAACCAAACTGGTTAAAAGCATTTTTAATATCAGAAAATGAAAAATAAAAGTTGAAAACAAATTAAATCAAATATATTAATGAATTCACACAAAAATAACCTTGAAAACAGCAAAAATATTTACTAACTATAACTTTTTATGTTTTGAATACAGAAGTTTTGATTTTTGTTTTAATTAGATATCATTAATAAACAATTTATGAAGAAATATTTTTAAAAAACTATTCAAAATAATTCAAAAATATAATTTTTTATATTAAAAATTTTTTAACAATCATTTTGATATTAAATTACAGTTAATTATTTTGATTTGATGATAACAAAATAAAAATTTACAAACAATTGACAAAGTTACAATATTTGTAAATTTCATCATTATGAATTTTTTTTATAGTTTATTGAATTTTTAGGATTAATAACAAATAAATAAGAAAAAATATTTGAAAAATCTCCCTAGTTGAAATGATTTGCTAGAAATAAATGATTTCAAATGATATGAATTGGTGTCAATTGGTAGGAAATAATCTTGTAATGTTTTCACATCTCTAAAGTTTGAATACATGAGGTCAATTGATGTCAATTGACATAATTTAGTGAGTGTCACCTAATGGTATCATTTGGCAAATGGTATTAAATGATACAAATTGATATCATTTATTAAGTGACATTAAATGAATCATTTGGCAAATGTTCTATTTATCAATAATAGTATGTATTACTTGATTTTAAACTATTTCAAATTTCAAATATATAAAATCAATTTACAAAGTAGTTTTAATGTATCATTTGATATCAGTTGATCACTTAAAGTTGTTTTGTCAATTGACACTAATCGATATCAATTATTTGTATGAAATTGTCCAAAGACTACTTCAGAAATGATGTCATTTGAAAATGATGAAATGATATTTTTACTAGGCCTGTTAAATAGATTTAAATATATATTAAATAGTAATGAAATACCATTCCATTTTAACCAAATGTTTATATTTTACATACTTGTAAAATACAACAATCTGAGGAATTAGGGATTTGTAACATGAATAACTAATTTTTATTTTGTCAGGATTTTGATACCTTTTGGTTAAATATTTGACAATAATGATGTGAATTATGGCTAAGTGATGTGAAATGTATGTGAATACGAAATATATATGTATAATAATAAGTTTATAGGTAAAAAGATGGAAGTTACCATATATTTCCGCAGATAAGACGATAGTTGAATCATAAAAATGGCTCCTAAAATTCTGGGTTGTCTTATAGGACAGATACAAAAAAATTAGATTGAAATTTATATAAATTAAAACCATTATAAAAAAATGGACAAAACATAATTATTTACTAGTACAGAGTAGGGTATGACCACAAAATAGAATAGCCCATATGACGTTTTTGTGAATAGTCAAGGTCATTACCCGAATGCCTGAATCAGTGTGAACGTTTGCAACAATAGCAAGGCAGAAAATAAAATTTGTTCATTTGAAAAATTACAAATAGGACATAATTCTGTATACACTATACAGTATTATTATCCACATGATGATCACTAATCTAAACTAAATTTATAGGCTGTTAATAATTTGGGGGTCATCTTATAGAACAGATATATGCTAAAACTATAAAACTTTGACGAAAATTTATACTTTGTCTTATCTGCGGAAATATATGGTATATTGATTTGCAAAATGTATGAAAGAGAACTTACTTGTTTACATATTTATTTATTTTTTTACAAGTGGAAATGTTATCTAAATGACAAAAGATTGCCACCCCCTGATTAATAGTATGACCCAGATGCATAAAATGTAATATATAAAAATACAAAAAAAAAGGCCATAAAATAACAATAGGATAAAAATATTAAACACTAAGAATTATAGAATATTCATTTACAAATCTGTTTAAAATGACTAAAATCTTCATGTAGTAAATTTTCAAATTCTGTCATATTCTGAGAGATGAGATAAAAGTGTGATCTTTGAGAAATGCTTAGTCTATAAAAGGGAGTAAAAACACATGATGTATTATGCAAATTTTATTGAGAAATTCTTAAACGTAGCCAATCCAACTGTATGTTTCTGTTAAAATATTTATGGAAGTGCAAACAATCAAAGTATTGGATGCACTCTTTAAAACTTGGAAGATCCAGTCTGGACCTGCAAAATTTGGATAATAAGTACAGGTAAATTGCAGAGTAAATTTAAAACTAAATAAATTTTGTCAAATTTTTTCATGATTTTATTTAAAAGAGAGGAGGCAGCCATGGCCCAAAGTGATAAACCATAATCTACAATAGACTGAAAATTTGTGAAAAAAAATAGCAATATATGTTTATGGAGTCACCAGAGGATGCTACAATGTATTGCTAATGCTCTTACTATTTTATCAATGTGACACTTAAATTATATTATAAGAGAGTTTCTTGTCTCAAAAATTGTTGAAACTAATATCTCAAATACTATAGTAGAGATAACAGAGACTTATCACACTGCTACTGGTAACATCAAAATGACACTTCTATCATCAGAATGCAACTTTATTACTGGTATGCATTTTGGTACACAAGACCCTCATCAGCCGTACATAAAAAAATATATAGATATCTACAACAAAAAATATTATGTTTATATACAATTGAAATAACACAAAAAGTCTAACATTCTATTACAAAAGAAAATTTCTCAAAACTAACCTGTTATAGAACAAATTCACAGAGAAATTGACATTAATTACAATTTACAATTTAAAACATATTAAAATAATTTTATAAAACAATTTTAAAAATCTATAAATGTATACGTATAATACTAATGTACAGTTAGCAAAAAAGGTTCCCTATTGTCCAGCTTTACATAAACAAATTAAGTTGTCGATTTTACAAGATTTTTCCTTAAAGTTTAAAATGCCAGTAATTTTTGCAGGACAATGTGTGCATTTACATTCATTTGATATTTTACTTGTGATTAAATGAAATTAGAATTGTATTAATAAAGCTAATTTTCTTTAATTTGGTTTTTAAAGTTACACATCATCCTATATGCGAGGTCGTCTTATATGCGAGTAAATATGGTAATCGAATGAACAAATTTATTTACACTCCAGATATTAGTTTCTCCACTGTTGTGAACTTTCATCTAGTCAAAAAATATTTGAGGACAGATCTGAAATGCTTGTTCTTTTTGGTAGACTTGCAAAATTTTGTATTTATTGGTTACAGCTCCAAAAAAATTCTATAAAAATTTAGACATTTAAGTATTTTAATTTAATGAGAAATTATAGTCTTGAATTTTCTGTCTATTTTTTTTTTTACAGAAGACTAACGTTTAGCTTGACAGAAACACATTGATTATGCAAAAAATCCTTGTTTAAACTGCATATTCTTTATGACACTAAATTGAGAGAGGATAATTTAAATGACACATATAAATGTTTACATTTTTTCTGAAGTTTGGAAAATAACATATATGTGTTATGGACAAAGTGATTAATCGGACATTATTCATAATGACCAAAAAGGGCATGCAGTGTGATAAATATTGATTCATTTATCAAATTGACCGGTCATTATGAATATTGCTACCACCTAGTCGGGCAAAGTGATAATAATATGTTGAGGAGTTATCATCTGACATACGCTTGCCACTCGGCACTCAGTCGCGTGTGTGTATCGTGTTTAGTACCGAATTTTAAATTTGATTTAAAAAAAACTCCATTTATTTCATTTAGAAATATTTATTTTTTGTGAATTATTTTAAAGTACTATTAACTGATATTCTTCCGGTAAGTTAGAAGTAACTTCCATTTTTGACTCTCACTTTTTCTATCATTAACAAATATGCTGATTTTGTAAAAATTTAATTGTTTTCACCTTTTTCTGCTATTAACTCGTTTAATCAGTTGTTCATGTCACTTAATGATTCCTCCATGATTGTTACTTTTGTCAAAGAAAAAAGATTAACTACTAGTCACATAAATTTAAAATTCAGTACTAAATGCAATACACATGCGCAACTAAGATGTAAGTTCTGATTGGCTAACGTATGTCGGATGATCACTCCTCAACGTATTATTATCACTTTGCCCAACTAGGTGGTAGCAGTATTCATAATGACCGGTTAATTTGATAAATTATTGAATTTTATTACAATGCCCAATTTTATTCATAATGCCCGTATTAATCACTTTGTCCATAACATATGCACTCTGGAAGATCAAAATGAACCCAAATAAATTCACTGATTTAATGTGTGAAAAATTCTCATATATTAATTTATAAATTACTTCTTGGATTATGATTTTTAAACTTAATTTAAGGAATAAATAACAAATTATTAAAATAATTAAAAGATAATAAATAGCAAAGAAACTAATTAATTCAATTCATACATTATTTTGATTAATGTTTGATCAAAAGAAATGCATTTATAATTATATTAGTTACACAAGTGTTTACTGTGAAAGTCTTTACTAATATATTTGTAATTATTATTTATATTTTGGTGTGTTATTTTTACAGTTTGTATGAAAAATTCTCTAAGTATAAGTTCATTTTTTAAGTTAAAAATAATTATTCATTTTTAAAATCATCATCCATTATGCATTTTTTTAAAATAAATGAATAAATATATATATATATATATATATAATATAAAATATTTTAATTTTAGACAAAGGTATTGTGTATGTTTGGGGAGGAAATAGTGAAGGACAACTTGGATTGACAGAGCAGTCCATATATTCAGTTCCTACAGAATTAAAATTTGAAGTTGCAGCTATTTATATTTCTGCTGGATATTATCATTCAGCAGTAATTACAGGTATTTAAATTTTATTTCATTTAACAATAAAAATTAATTCTGTTTGATATAAACTTTTTTTGAGATTAACTGTATTCAATATTCAATAAAATTCTTTTTCTACAGATATGTAATATAAAATTATTTATTTAACAAAAAAAATTTTGAACTTTTTTACATTGTAGAACAAATAAAAAGCTTGTGTTAAAATGAATTCTATTTAGTCATAAATGCTAAAATATCCAGCTCTGATATTTATGGAATTTAATTAATTAATTTCGTGGCATAAAAATTTGACAGTTTTGGTTAAAATTTGGGAAATACTTTTTGAATAATCTCTTTTGATGATGATATATTTGACCTAAAATTCTCACTTGTATTATTAAAATATTAATGAAGTCATATTTATCATATCTTGTGTAATTTTTTAAAAATACTCTTTCTAAATATGTCAAAAATTAATATGCAATTATTGTTAAACAACTTCTTATTGAACTATTTCAAATTTTTGAAGATTGTACAGTACATATAATATTTAAAGTTTTTGTAATACAGTAAAATCTGTGAAAACTGGAATCTGAGTAATGTGGAAACTTCTGGAGATGGAAAGTGCAAATATTTTTCAGTAAAACAATTACATTTACTTAACATGTTCTCTGAAAGCCAGAACCTATGAGAGATGGACAAAATGAAAAAATCATGCTGTTGCAACTCTAATATGGTAAAGTATAGATGCAAAAGCTAGAAACTTGTCTAACTATATTTTTATATAAACAATAAAATTAATAAGAAAATAAACATAGTTCTGCATTGTAATAAAATCCATAATAATTTTAAAGGTTTCTGCAAATTATAACAAGTGAGTGTAAAAAAAGAAAAGAAAGAGGAAAGCTATACTAACAATAAAAAAGATAGAATTAACTGAATTTAGTTTTTATGGGATTGACAAAGGGGGAAATTACACTTGGATACAACCTACACTTATGCTCTGTCTATGGTATTTTCATCATGTTCATTTATTTTTGAAAGTTTATTTCCTAATATGTGATAATTGTTCTATAAACATGAGGTGGAGGTTAGACTAATCTTCCAAAATAAAGATTCATTTATCACATTATACTTCTGTTTTTCAGTCTGAGGCCCATTGCATTAAGGATTATTCTGACTGAAGCCCATTGATGTTAGTTGTTTTATTAAAAATTAATCTTTGCTCACTTATTTAATTACATATAAAATCTTTATAATATATGCAGACATCTCTAACAAATGCAATTTTAATATATATATATATAAATTGTAAAAGACTTATTTTTTCACCAAATTTCATGAAAGCATAGAAAGACTTATTTTTTCACCAAATTTCATGAAAGCATAGAGAGACATTTTTAGGGCATTTGTATAGGCAATAGAAAGCAATACAAAAGGGGTAAGATTACATCTCATCAATGGCAGAAAATCTGTGAGACATGGAAACAGAAAATAGTCCCATTGTATTCTACCTTTTGCAGGTTTTACTGTAATATTTTCATGTTTGCTTGTTTATTTACTTTATTCATATTATTAGGTGATGGTAAAGTATATACTTTTGGAGAAAGTGAAGGTGGAAAATTAGGGCTTACAGAAACCCAACTTAAAAAGTTACCTAAACCGCAACCTGTCACTGGACTCACTGGAAAAATGTTATCGGTATCTTGTGGAGGAAATCACACCATTGTTTTAACAGGTAATTTAAATAATGTTTTAAAAATATAAAATTCTATTAAAAGGTTATAATTTTGATTTAAGTAAATAATTATATATTTTTTTTCTTTTATAACTTAATTATGATAAATAATATTTATCATAATCACATTATAAAGTTGTCATTAATGAAATTAATAATCAAAAAATATCCCATTTGCAAGGGCTAACCTCCAGTCCAGAAAGTATTAATAGCTAAATATCTAAATTCTAGAAAAAATCCATTATTTAGATTTTTGGTTTGCCTTAATATGTTGAGGCCTTGCATTAATTAATAAATTCATAATAATAATTATAAGTTAATAAGAATGAAAATTGATTTAATTAATTTTATAATTAGTAAACAAACTTATACTTAAAATTTAGCTAAACATAGCATAATTTATAATTAATCTCTAGTTATTTAATTATAAATGTGTATAATATACTAATATATTTTAAAGAATAAATTTTGATTTTGGTTTTCAATGAAATTCACTATGTTAAAATTTGAAAATTTTTATGAAATATTTTAAGTATTTAAAATAGTATAAATTTAAGTGTTTAAGAATTGATAAATTTATCTTATACAATAAGACCTCGTTTTATGAATTGGTTAACTTCCCAGCTATAAAGTAAATTTTTTGTAAATTGAGTCAAAATTGTAATATATTTAAATAAGATTAGTTCCTTCAGTATGAAAACTGTCTACTAAAGTCAATTAAAAAGTTAATAATTTTTAAAATTTTAATAAAGAATTATAGTTTTTTTTTATAATTATTTAACATAAATAATAGGTTATTTATAAATAAAACAAGAAAAAGTTATAAATATACATCTTAATTGAAAGAGAGTTTTAGTTTGTTTGACTTAGTTTGAGTAAATGGCTGGAACCACCAAAGAGTGATTTGAGAATGGTACAATTGTTCAGATGTAGTGGTGGCAAAAATATAATGGTAAGTCTATGGGAAGACAAGCAACAAACATATTGGACAATCACATGCCATCTAGCAATTTAGTTTTTTTTAACGTTCACAATATTACTGTGAAATTGGGGGGGTGCCGAATAAGTCGGAAACCCACTCGATTGTCACCAATGTGTGAGATCCCGGGGAGGTAAGAGGTTGTCGTACCTCTTTTTCCGGCGACTCACGTGTCTAGGATGGCTGTCACGTAGACGGCGCTGTTACGCGTTACGCGAGTGGAGGAGGAGGAAGATTGGGGCCGACGATAAGGCGAAGCCGACAGTCAAGAAAGACACCATTTTATAACAAAACAAGATTTATTAAACTCGAAACGAACAAAACTACACGTCTACACGTCTACCCTCATAAACAAAAAGGGGGTCCGGAGAGAGAGAGTTTACAAATATATGCTCATACCTCTTAACGAGTCCGTAATAGACAGAGTCCGGTGAAAGTCCCGGTAGGTTGATATTCACTCAGAAGTGACGATAAAGTTTGGCTGATGGAGAGTCAGTTAATGGGCCGATGGCACGTAGAGCTTTAGAATTCGTAGACAGGGCAATGGCACTTAAAGAACTTAGAAACTTTTGAGAGTCCGGCGGATGGCGTAGTGCACGTCGTAAAAGCGAGACGAAGGAGCCCTTTAGGGGGGAAGGAAGCGTCTTTTATAAGTTTTGGATGGGAAAACTTGTCACGTGATCGAAAACGAATCACTATTAGGGCCATAGGTGTTCCCGGGATATTAAATAAACGACTAGTTCGGACGCTAACTATAAACCATCGTGCAAGATGATCTACCTGCTCCGAAGGAATAACGGTTTGTTGATAGTTAGGGGACAATCGTTGCCATTCGAGGGTCAATAATTTCCCGGGTATGGAATGTAGTTGGCAAAAATATAAGTTGTAATCTATGGGAAGGATGCAACAAACTATTGGCAATCACATGATCTAGCAATTTAGTTTTTTTTAACGTTCACAATATTACACTGCTGACACATTGCATTTCTGTTTTTGTTTTTGTCTTCTCTTGTCTTGACTTTTTTCTATTGATTTCAAAATGTTCATTAATGTCAATCTTTATGAAAAGAGAAAACATAAAATGAGGCCTTACTGTATTCATTTTCAGATATCTAATATCAAAATTTTATTAATTAATTAAATGTGATATGCATTTTTATACACAAAATAGTATATAGACTACAGTAGAGAGTCGTTAATCGAACCCTGGTAATCCGAACAATTTCAGTCGGACTGTGTCGTGCTGAATCGAACGTTTTTGATACTAGATTTACTTCTAAAGTATAATTTTCATGTTTTTATATTCTTCAATATATTTATTTTGTTTGTACAAAATAAAAAAATAATTTTTAATGATACAATAGCCTCCATTATTATTATAAAAATTTTCGTTTGGCTTAAAATTGATGAAAATTCAACACGAAGTGACACGCAACGGAGAAAAATTCAACATGAAGCGACACGCAATGGAGAAAAATTTGAACATCGGACAGGTTAATATATTTTTTTGTACATAATCAGTAATCCGAACAACCCCAGTCCCCAATTGATTCGGATTAACGACTCTCTACTGTATATTACTTTATATGCACAGGGTATTTTTTTTTATTTGATTTTTATTTAATTTATTTTATTTTACATTTAATTGGAACTGTTGATGGACAATAGATTTCCATCCCCATATAACAAAATTACCCAAGATTACAATAAAATACAATTAAAATTAACAACATAAATAAATACAATAAAAATTATATAATAACAAGAAATATATAAAAGAATAAAAACAGAAAAAAGCAAAAACATAATGATATGAGGGCAAAACAAAATTGCAGATTATGTAGAAATTGTTGGTATAAGTGTTTGCATTTTGTAAAGTTGTGATGAAGGTGATGTTTAATAGGAGACATGTAATCAATGGAATGATAAAAGAAAGATCTATGAGATAGTGATAATCAATAAAAAGGAGTATGTAGACATGATAGTGATTGAGTTTTCTTGGAAGGAACTTTCAGTTTTAGCCAATAATTGGGTATTATGCCATTAAAATATTTATAAATTAAAATACGATTGAAGTATTTGACCTTTTCTTTGAGATCAGATAATCCCAATCTGACTCTTGCGACTTCAGCATTATTAGTATATGGTAGATGGCAAAATTTGTTCAGAAGGAAATATACTTTGTTTATTTCTTTAATAACTTTGTTTAGTACAGAGGGGGCAGTCATAGCCCAGATTGATGAGCAGTAGTTGACTAATGACTGAAAGTTCATAAAGAAAATCAACCTTAGTACAGGTTTTGAGGATATCAGTCTACAAACGCTATAAAATATCCTGGTGTATTGTGATAGATTTAGCAATTTTTTTATATGACCTTTAAAGGTCAATTTATTGTCAAAAATGACCCCTAAATTACTATACAAATTTACATAATTTAAGACATGATTATAGATATATATCTATAATCATGTCTTAAATTAAAGGTTTAGGTAATAAATTATATATACATATAGTGTTTTTAGAAGTTGTATACTATTATTTACAGATTTGTTATTCAGTTTCTTTATAAAGTTTTAAAAATAGTAATAAAAATATTAAAAGATACCTTCTAGAGCACTTTTATTCAAACAAATGTTTTTGGCCACTTTAGGTGCCAGAATCAGGTTTCAATGAATACAATTTGAATGTGATGCTGGCTCCTAAAAGTTTCTGAAAATGTTTATTTTAATAAAGGAGTTGTGCTGGAAAAGATGTGGACAGTGTCTTTTAATATAGACTGGTTTTAGCTTTTTATTAGTGTTTCAGTACTAAAAATTTAAAAAAAATAAAATAAAATTTTACATACATTGTTTTAATTCATTTTATAAGCTTATTTAAATAATAAGGATGGAAAATTATGATTTGCTACAAATATACTGTATATTTTTTATATGTTTGTAGCAAACTATTGTAATTTTTTTCCATGAAATATTGTTTATAGAAATACAAAAAGTGTAATAATATATTTTTATTAAAGGTCTTAAATGTACTTAATTATTTAATTCATTATTTTGAAGCTGATGGAACAGCATTTTCTTTTGGAGATGGTAGTAGTGGACAGTTAGGACTTGATATGGATATTTTAGAAACATCACTTCCAGTGGAAATAAATTTTCCTTATAAAATTGCAAGAGTAAGCTGTGGTGAAAATCATTCAGCATTTCTCACAGGTTGTTTTATTTTTCATTCATTAAATATATTTTTATTTCATTTGAATATACATATTTTATATTAAAAGTAATGATAATTCATTATTTTATTCTTGTAGTTAATGGTCAAATATATACCTGTGGTAATAATAGGCATGGCAAATTGGGCCTTCTTGACGATGATGACGACAGCAATGATAATGAATTGTGTAATAAATTTCTGCCTAATTTAATTACAAGATTATATAATTTTAGTGTTCAGCAGGTAACCATTTTTATCTTGAACTGAAAAATAATTCATAAACATTTACTTAGTTTTTTTTTCTTTCAATAACTTACTAAAGTTATTTCATTACTAATATTTGCAGTATTATAGTTATAGATAGAAAAACATACTGATATATTGAAAAATTGATCAATTATTTGAATAATTTCCATTAAAATTTTTTAAGTTATAAGATGTTTACTCTTTTTGGTTTTGTCTTACAATTTGAGTCTCAATCTCTTCTTATTTAAAATATCAGTGTTTCTTTATATCATCTAAAATATGCATACAACAGTATTTATAAAATTACAATAATATAGGAAAAAAATTATTATTAATAGGAAAAATATTATTTAATGTATATAAATACCGTATTAGCCCGAATATAACGCGATATTTTTCGACCATTTATTTTCAGTTAAAAAATCGACTCGCGCTAAATTCGGGGTTTAAGTAATGGAATGTAATATAAACAAGGACATTTTCCTACAGAGATTGAAACACGACTGAACGTCAGACCTGGCTCGACCGATCACTTCAAAACAACCATGTGATCTAGTTAGTAGGCCTGCGCTTTTGTTTGCATAGCACTACTATAGTAAGGCTATGTCTCCGCTTGTTCGAAGTTCATTAGTCACGTGATTTTTCGACCGCCTTTTGGGCTCTCACAGATGCCATTTTTTATCTTAAAATTGTGAAATTTTTGGCTTCGCTCGAATAATTATTATTACATCTTTCTTTTCTTTATTTTCTCTACTTTTAAACAATGTAAAATATTTCTATATTGACAAAAATGCTTTATTTGTGTCGAATTTAATGTAATTTGATACGTAAAACGCAAAAAATAAACATATCAAATTTCAACTCGCTGTAATTTATCTCATGTTTCACCGATTGCCATCGGGTTTGTTTGTAAATGGGAAAGAAATATGACTTATTCAAGTTAAGTCAGTAGAAATTTCGTACTACTGCGAGAAAATTTGTCAATAGACCCGCTTTACCCCCTAACACGAAAGTCAATAAACACTAATTGTTTTATAACCCTATTTTCAAATGCTTTTTTCTGAGTTGTAAATCGACCAATTGACTAAGTTTTTATTTTGTTTTACTCAGAAAAATGTTGTGTTTAAGATTTAACAGATATTTTCTTTACATTTTTACACATGAATTTTATTTTTAATTTTTTATCTGATATAGTCGTGTGTTAGGCTTAACTCGATCATTGACATGAATGTAACCTGTGTTATCAGCTATAAATACCTAAATAAATGCTTATCTGATTGAATTTTACTTTCTTTGAATTCTTTTATGAGTATTATTTTTTTTTCTAAATATCTTAATGAAAATTTTGGAGTCGCGTTAAATTCGGGGTCGCGTTATATTCGGGCTAATACAGTAACAACAAATAGAATTAGAATGCATTGAATTAATAGATCTATTATATTATATAATTAACTTTTAACTTGTTGAAAATTATTCATACAATAGATGTATCATCAATACTGTTTCAATTTTCACATAAGTGTTTACAAAATATACAAAAGTATTAAATATATTAGATATATTCTATTCTTACCTAATTATATTGCACAATTAAAGCGTATAATTCCAAATTAAAATTGAAGACAGTCTGTTGAAATAACAGTACCATTTATTCACTTTTGCTGTTAAAGTGAAAGTGAATAATTGGTGGTACTGTTATTCTGACAGACTTTGTCTTCTCTATTTTAATTTCAAACAATTACTCTTTGGTTCTAAAAACTGAAAAGATTGAAAAACCTTATAATTCAAATTCTAGTATGCTGTTCTTAATACATCAAATACTTAGTTTTAAAAATGGATGTTAGTTTTACACATTTTCCCTCTCTCTAATTAAAACATCATGATATAAAAATTATAATTATTTAATTACTTCTGTATTGTCATCGAATGTTTTTTGTTATTAACTGTTTAGGGTTTAACAAATTTGCAATCTTTCATGTAATCATGACTCTAAATTTCTTGGAGAGATTACATTGAACAATTGGAAAATATATTATAAATGAATCTTATAATTTTTTTAAGGATAGTGCTTAAAAGTGAAATACTCAAAGATAGATTCTCATGATATATTATAATTTAATATTATATTATGTTCATTTCTAAGATTTATAATAGTCATTATAATTTTATAATTCAGATATCTTGTGGTGGTTGTCACACTGCTGTATTAGCTTCAAAGTCCAAACAATTAGACAACTTTCAAAGTAATCATACAAGTGAAGTGATTAATGACTCAAATACTCCCATATTAGATGCAAGACAAAGAAGGAGACAAAGAAATGTATGTATAAGTATGAGCATAATCTATTTTAATTTTTAATTGTTTAATATATGATATTACTAATTAGAATAATATGTAAATTTTGAAAATATACCTATAAAAATTATCATTTAAATTTGATATTTTTAAAAATAATTTAAAACTGAAACAATCCTGTATTTATAGAATTGTTTCAGTTAAACAAGTTTGTTCGCTTATTTTATTTACATATCTGTAGAATAGATTCCTTTGGTTATTAACAAACTAAAGTTTCTCACAATTATAATTAAATATTTTTATAAACTAATACATTTAACAGAAATCATTAATGTACATAGTACAGTTGAGTCTGCTTAGGAGAACATGCTTGAGATTGCTGCATCATGCTCTCTTATCCAGACTGTTCCTTATCCAAAGTACCCAGGAGGTTTGTTAATGGTATTCAATTCTCTCCATCTTTTCATGTCTTAGGAGCTATAAATAACTTATAATACACTTAGAAATGTTAAAATTCATTATCATATAACTTTACTATACTTGCACATTGATTTCCATTCTTATATCACCAATTTTATTGTTCCAATAATCAGTAAATACAGTATACAGTAAGACCCCACTTAATGCTGATTCAATATAATGCGATCTGCTCGAAGCCTAAAAAAAGCTCAAAATTTACACTGATTCAAATTATTGCAGCATTTCATTGATTTGTATATAATACAATTATTCCTAAAAACGAACCAATTAGCAAAAGATGGCAATTCGTCATAGCACAGTACTTACTTCCCTTAAATCCGTGTTTGTTTGGTGCAATTTTGAAAAAATTATAACATCGTGGTTGCCATAGGCAATATCGACTTCGCTTGGCAAAAATTAACTGATAAATGCATGAATGGAGAATGGAAGAAGGTATGGCTGGAGGTATTCAAGAATTCTCAATGAGAACAGACTATCGTTGACTAAATTGTCAACTTTATCGATACAGCAGGACTAGGAAATGAAGGTGAGCAGGATATTGAGGAGTTAATTCTGCTTTCTGGTGAGAGCCTTACCAATGCTGACCTTCAAGGACCAGCAGAACAAAGAATTCATGTAGAACTGGAAAATAGTGATTCTGAAAACAAAGAATCTAAAGAATTTCTCTAGAGATTTCTATGGTAAAAGTTTGGTAACAATAACAGAAATTGTTGATCAAATTGTAGTGAATGATCCAGATTTTGAAGGCAGTGCAAAAGCAAGACAAGGCATTTTGGATATGATCTCTTGCTACCAACATTTACTTAAAAAAAGAAAAAACCGACAAATGAAACTACACGACTTTATTGCAAAAAAACAAGAATTTCAGAAGAATTTCTTCATTACAAAAACTTTACATTTCTATGTGCATATGTTTATGTGTTATTTAACATATATTATTATGCAAATTAATATAAAAATAACTTAAAATTAAAGTAAAATTTGTTTATTTTTGGTCATGTGTTTCCTTTTCCCTATTTACTCTGTGTTAAAATGACATTGTTTAATGCTGTTTCGTTTAGTGCTTTGTCATCTAGGAATGTATCCCTCACGTTAAGTGGGTCTTACTGTATTTTTCTTTCCTGAAATTCAATAGGAGGACTAGATGAAAAGATGTGAACATCTTTGCTCCAAAATTTCTGAATGCTCTATAAGGGATGTGCAGTATAGAAATAAATAAATACAGTGGGTGATTGGTTAACGAACAAATCAGATAACAAACACTTTTACGAAAGATTATGTTTGGACAACGAACACCTCTCAGATCAAACACAAGAAGAAGTGATGTAAAATAACGGATACTGATTGGTCTTCCCTTGTCTTCAGGCAACAATTCAAAAATTTTCAGAGTGTGGGAGACGTCGACATCGATGCTCAACCCAGTATATACTGATCAGATAGTATTCCTCCAAACTTTGAAACTCTCCCTTGTAATTCCAGCTTTTTATTTTTCTGACAGAAACAATTCTTTTATAGTATTCACGAGACTGTTGGGCAGGCACTCATTAAATTTTGCGTTAGTTTTTATTTTTGAAAGATGAGAGTACAATAGCAAAGGTAGAGTGTGGGCAGAAGATGTCTGATGTTGCTGGGCAGTATGGCTTGAACAGGTCTACAGTAGGCTGCAGTTCAATCTTATCTAAGAAAGATACTGTATAATCAAGAAGACTCAAGCAATTAAAGAGTAACAAAAATCACATCTGAGAAATAAAGAACATTGAAGAGCTCATAATGGAACCTGAAACTAATCTGACAACAGAACACCAAGAACCCTTGAATGAAGAACACCAAGAAACTCTGTAAAATATGTTTTCTTGTGAAAAAGAGGGTTAATGCTGATATCTGCTATTAAACATTTTTTTGAAGAATTGGGAGAATGTCAGAACAACAGTCTTAGAATGGCATCCAAACCAAGTTGAGATTAATAGGCTTGGGGATCTCTATAATTACAATGCCATTAATTACTTCTGAAAAATCCTGAAGAAGAGAGAAAAGCAATTGACATTGGACAGATTCTTTAAACCCCACAAATGGAAAAAACATGACTAATAAAAATGCAAGACTGTGTATATATGTATTTTTATTATTACATATAAATAAACATGGTAAGAAAGTATATATTTTTACTTTTTGGAGTTTTCAGAATGAATTAATCAAATTACCATAAAAACCTATGGTAAATCGATAATCGGTTAACGAACAATTCAGTCGGCGAACAAAGTTTTGGAATGAATTATGTTCATTAACTGATCACCCACTGTACAGTGCCAAGTAATGTCATGTAACCTCCAAAATCTGGTCATTAATCATGAAAGAGACAAAGCAAAAAGTGAAGATATATACATGAACAAACAGCACAGATCACATATATTTTATGATATTTTATTACTATGTAATTGCTCTCATGTATATCTAATAAAACCTGTTCATTGTGATTTTGTAAGAAATATTTTGATTCCCTGTTTGTTAGAAAACTGACCAATTACAAACATTACAAAATTTTAACAAATCATAATATAGAGAGCCTTGTCAGTCACCATGTGTCCATGTACTATAAATTAAAGATAGTCCCTTATAAATTTTCCTTAGAATAGTGCTCCGTTATGAGGACTGTTGCTTTAAAAATTCTACTAACATGGTGTTTGTTTAACCGACTGCTCGGTTAACTGGTGCTCTGGTAATAGGAATCTTGCTAATGTGAAACATAGGGAAGAAAATTGGGAACATGGGAGAGTGCTCTGTAAAGTGAGCTGTTTCCTTATTCAGTATTCTGTTAAGTGGACTCAACTGTATTTAACATTGTAATATTGTAGTAAGAAAAAGTTGAAGTAATAGTATGAAATAACATCAAAATATGTGTGTGTAATGATAGTAAGAAGTAATTGTTTATATCCAAGAATATATTTAATTTCAGTGTTCCAAGTAAATTTAACTGCATTAATTGCATTCTTGGATTATAATGTAGGTTTTGGAAGATGGCTCTGATGTATATATATATTATATAGCAGAGGTGGGCAAGCAAGAGTTCAGTGGGAGCCGCAATGTAGGTTTTGCAAAATGCATGGGAGCCGCAGTTCTGTACTGTCGTGGTGGATAGTATGGTAAAGCGCGCGATTTTATTATATAATATAAATATAATATAAAACAAATATTGAATTTTTTTAATAAACATATTTTCACAAAATTATAAAAATAAAATTGTAAAAATAATAATAAAAAACAGAAATTAACACTTTCAGCAAGAGCCGCATGTAACTCAAAAAGACCACATGCGGCTCTCGGAGCCACATTTGCCCATGCCTGTTATATAGGGTCCCATTTTAGTCAATACATTTTGAATAAAGGATTTTTAACCTGTAGTATAAATTTTACAAAAAATGAATTTAAAATGAATTTTTATATGATTTTTAAAATAAATTGATTGTAATTTTATTTATTTTGTTTATTTATGTAGTTACCACCATTGTTTAATTCATCAGTCTCAAAAAATGATAACAGTGACTCAAATCCATTAAATAAAACAAAATTACCAAGCATTAGTGTTCAAAACTCAAGTATGAATTTAATTTTGCTATTTATTAAATATAATAAAAATAACTTGTACTTTTTAAAATAAGTAAAGAAAAAAATTAAAGGAAGTAATCATTAAATTTGAAATACTCACTAACATTTTTTTAAATGGATATTTTTTTTATATTTTCTTATTATCTCACAATGTTAGCTCTTTTAATTGATTTACAAAGTTTAAATTTAAATAATTAATATACATTACTGTAAATAAGATAATAAATATTTCAGAAAAAATGCATTCCTATCAAAAGTGGATAGTTGCTTGGATGATTTTATTGCATTATGCAATACAGATACAATATGCACAGTGAAATTTGATCAGTTCATATGATATAAGAATGGAGTTATTGATTGATGGCATTCTCCTGGTCATAGTTTTCACCTTTTTCGCTCTTACTAGCTAAAAAATTATTTTAGTTTTGAAGTTTTAATTTAATTAAGCAAATGTTGTTATTAATGAGTTTTCATTACTTTGTAATTAATAAAATTAATATACTATAACATAATTTTCAGCTAACTAACAAGAATGATGAAAGTGGAGAATGTCATTGAAAGCTTCATTTGTACATCATGCACACTGATCAACTTTTACTGCAGCTTATTATAAAAGTGTATTGAGTTGAATTTAAGTCTTTTGTTATAATATATCAGGTCTGGCCAACCAAATCGTTTTGTAAGCCACTTTGACAACTTTTTGATAATTAGTAATGTTTGAATATATTAATATTTTACGAATATATTAATATTCAAATCAAATATTTTACATAAAATTGGACAAATAGAGTATATTTATTTTATTCATAATTATTCATAAATTTATACTTTTTAAAATTTTTAAATATTTTTACTTGAAAATTAATATATGAATTAAATTTATTTATAGTCAGTTCTTTTCTCCATGTAATTTATTTCAGAATTTAATAGGGTACAATAATTGTAAATTTATCTCATGAATATACCAGGTGTATAAGCTTAAATCCGCTGTTTGCTAAAAGATGGTGTTAGTAAGCGTATTAAGCTAAAGTTAAATTACTTTTTCTTACATTATAAATTTTCAGTATTTTTTTTAATTGAAATAGAACAAATAATAGATGATGATGAAATGAGTGAAAGTGATGATAACACAGAAAAAAGTTCAAAGAGAAGATCTTTACTTCAAGAAGCAGAAGAAGATGAAAGTATTCGTCATGTTGACAGTGATTTAGATTCTGATCTTTCAGAAAAATCTGAATTGAATAAGGTATGAATTATATATTAATTTAATAATAGAAATTTTTATTTAAAATGATTACAGAAATGACTGGATTATGTATACCTAAATTACTTTTAGTGAATTAGATTTGTTAGTCAATGATAGAAATTGGTTTTTTAGATGCAGATGAATTTCCTTCTAAAAGGATAAATTAATAATGTTATATATACAATAGAATCTATTTATGGTAATTGTGGCTATTATTAGTTGTTTAATGTTACGAGAATTAACATTTCTCAAAACATAAGATAAAATACACTTATAAAATCTTACCATATTGTAATCAGAGTTTTGGTTATAGTTATATGCCTTCAGTAAATAGGCATTTTTAAACTGTCTCTTTGCAATATCAGGGTCAATATTTCACTGTAATGTACAATCATTAATTATTGTTATTAGATTTAATTAATGCTTTAAATGTTAAATATTTATTATTTTAATTGTTATTTGCTCACAGTATAGTGGTTTAAATTAAACTAACGTATAATTCAATTTTTAATTTAATTATACACTAGTTGTATTTAAAGATGTTTACCTGCTTTTTTTCAATGCCAATTCTTAATGAATTACTATTAATTGATAATAATAATTTTAAATTGTTTTAAGATGTTCTTTTAATGTCAGAATCAATAAAACTAGGATAGAGCAAGACTAATGCAATTTAATTTAATCTCAAAATTGATCAGATATTAAGTTATTAAAATTCATGATTAATTATTTAAATTGGTAAATGTGTACTTAGGTAGCCCCTACTGTGGCATTTCAAGAATCTCAACATGAGTTGTTTGATAGTTAAGGTAGGTGTTGCTGTCTTGAGTTTACATGATTTTTTACATCAAATGGTTTCTATATTATGGCCATACAATATTATATTTTAGGTAGGAGTATTTTAATTATCATATTTCAAAGAGTTGTATCTTATTTTGTGATTATAAATTTTTTGAAGTTTGTATTTGATATTTTGATATTTTTTCTTGTGTTGATGGAATGGAGGGTTTAGAAAAAGATTGACAGTTTTCTTTGCAAAAGTGTACCTCTAGGGATTTTTTTCATGTTTTAAAATGAATTTTCCTGAAATTGTTGTTGATAAGAGAATTTTGTCTGATATTAAGTATGCCATAAAGTTAGGTTTGCAACCTGTAGATGCAGATTGTTTGAATTGTGATGTCCTCATAAATTAATTTTTCAGAAGGATTGTGATTCTGTTTCTTTTAGATGTCATAAATGCAGGATGAACAGTTTGGCACTTGTAGGTACATTTAAAGGTAAATTTGGGAAAATTTCTTGGGGAACTATTTTTTCATTTGTCTGGCATCTAATTTGTATAGAATGTACATTGAGCATGACCTGTTTGGTGGTGGGTGTGATTAGTCAAACAGCCATTGACTGGGCAAAATTTCATAAAACAAGTTATGATGGCTTCCTTGTCTAATTTGATATGAATGAAAGTTTGTGGACCTGGAAAGATTGTTGAAACTGACGAGACTGTTGTGAGCAAAAGGAAAAAACCTGGAGAACATTTTGACCTGTCCATTCAGCATATGAGTAAGGTTTATCCATGAGTGGGATGTATTTCAGTATGGAAAGAGCCAGAAACTGTACCTTCAGCCCCATAAGTAAGTCCCAAGAAATCAAAAATCATAAGAGGAAGAATGTAGTTGTTTGTTAAGAATACAGAAAAAGTTTCTACAAAGGAAAAGGATTAACTTACGAAAGAATCATCTAAACCATGTTCTGTACTGAAGAAATTGAAGAAAAGAAAATAGAAATATGTCAGTGACAAGTGAAAGATTTTTCTTTAAATGCCAGTGTAGTTAGTAGCTGCACCAGTCATCATCTTGTTTGTGAATCTCATGTTCACATACAAGATGATGACCAGAACTGCTGCCATAGGGGCTACTTAAGTACACATTATCAATATAAACTTCAAATAAAATGTATTACACATTTCAGAATTCAAGAATTCAAATTCTTTTAGCCTGATAAAATTTAATCTACAGTAATATTACTCACAAACATAACTTATTCAAATAGAGACAGGTACTCTTACAAATATCTTTGTCCTATAATAATATTTTGCTATAAAATCAAAACTATTTCAGTTGCTATATAATATAAAGAAAAATAAATAAATGAATAATTAATGATTTAATTTTTGAATTTATATAAAAATGATATTTTTAATAAAAAATATGGAAAAATCTTTTTTCCTATAAAATAATATGGATGAAATTTATAACTGTTTTATTTTCTGTTAATTTTAATCACATCTTTATTTTTATTTTATAAAAAGTAATATGTAACATTACAATTTTTTACATAATGAAAATAAGATAGCAATTAAGATTAACAGAAACTCTACCATAAATTTCAAATAATCAGAAAATTGGTTATTTATATAAAGGGTGTGAAGTCTGTATTAAAATATTTCAACATATTATTTCAATGTGATAATTATGAGATAGTGCCATTATAATGACATCTCGTAGAAATACAGTTATTCTGATATAATAGATACAAATTATGTAAAAAATCTACAAAATTTACCAGAGATTTTCTCAAAATTTTTAATCTTTTAGTATAATATTTAATGTTAATAAGTTTAACAAGAAAAAGATAAAAACTAATTATATATCATTTAGCTGCATATTCAATACAGTCAAATTATATATAATTTATTCAATGTTATTAATACTTATAAAATTTGAAATAAACTTTAGAAGCTAAGTTTATAAGTTTATTAAATTTATTTTAAAAATTTAGATTCTATAATCTAATATCAATAAATTTGAAAAACTTGTTAAGTAATTTAAAGATCTATTAAATTTTTCTTTTTTAATCCTTGTATAATTTGCTTGAAATTTATAAAGCCTCTTTTCTTTTCTTTCGAAGACACAATGTAGTGACGTAAACTTAAACACTGGGCGAATTTTTCATCCTTTTTATTCGGTTGGAACGCTTTTTTATTACATAACGCGTTTCGGGCCGATGCCCCTCTTCAGCCAACTAAACATTAAAAAGTGAGAGATGACTATATACAAATATTTAAAATAAATATCGTGACAGTATACATAATTAGTTTTTTAGAGGTTGTTACCTTCTAAATCCTGGTAAGAGCTTGTATACCGTTAAAAGCTGGTCCGTACCTCATTCGGTAGTTTAGACGGATGTAATAGTCCAAGGGTACGAATCTTGATAAAAATTCCATAAAAAAGGAAGGTTTAGTATCAGTCTGTAGAGGTATACGGGGTTATTCTTTCACAAATCATATTCGTGAAACCATACCTGAGATTCGTCTTCCGGTGTGTTGTCTAACACTGAGCTCGTACTCCTCCACCTCAACTGCGGAGCACGATCTATTTTTAATTTGCATATGTCTGGTCGAGCATTAGCAGGGGAATGTTCCTTTTTTTTTTTAATAGGTTTCTTTTCCGATAAAATTATTCGGGGGGTTTAGCGGTGATTTTTTTAGAACATAGCACGTGGCCATTGCTATTTTTTCCCGCTTTTAGTATTTTTAATATTTGTCGCTATGCAAATGACGTAACAGATCGTAAAACAGTTTTTTATTTTATAGTATATTTTATAGTAATTTAATCCAGTTTTCATTGATTTTTATGCTTAGATTAGTATTTATGCAGGTCTTATTTTTATTTTTAATGATTTCTACACTTTCTTTGAATTTTCTGTTGTATGTCTTCTTTTCTCTATGTAAAATGCTTGTTTTAGTATCATCGATTTTACAGTTATTTAACACACAATGGTCATGGAATACTGAGTTTAGTCTGTTGTACTTTAAATCGGCTATATGTTCTTTCACTCTTATTTTGAGTTTTCGTTTTGTTTCTCCTATATAGAAGTTGGTATTTTTGCAAGTGCATGGTATCTTGTAAACTATGTTTTTCATATCTTCTTTTTTTATCGTCTGTTTCTTTTTTCTTTGTTTCGCTTTAAGTCTAGATAACAGGTTTACGTATTTTGGGGCAAGTTTTATATTATTTTTCCTCATATCTATGTCGATTTCTTCATAAAGGTTCCTAATGTATGGGAAGCTGGTATATTTTGGTTTCGATTCGGTTTTTTTATCTTTTATTTTTGTTTGGTTATTAGTAATTTTATTTTCCCATTTATGAATCAGTCTGGTTGGGTACCCGTCTAGGGCAAACTTTTTCTTCAATTCGATGATGTGTTTGGGTTTATTAGTTTCTTTACTAGTTCTATTCTGTATTTTTCGGTATTCCATGTTAAAGATGTTTTGTTTTATATACAATGGTATATTTGAAGTATATTTTATTGTGGTGTTGATTGAACATGGTTTTTTAAAAGGTTCAAAATCTAATTCGTTTTCGTTTCTTGTTATCATGACGTCTAAGTATCGTATACTATTATCGGCCACATTTTCTTCCTCTATTTTAAATTGGATATCCTTATCTATATTGTTTATTATGTGTTTTATCATGTTAGGCTTTACTTCTGCATCATTATATATAATTAGGACATCATCTACGTATCTTTTATAATATTTTATACCTGTTATATTATTAATTTCTTTGTCAACGTCGATCATTATTATTTCAGCTAGTTTCGGGCCTATGACGGACCCCATACTAATACCATTATTCTGTGTGTAGTATTCTTCATCTATCTCGAAATAATTACTCATATATGCAAATTCTATTAATTCTATGATATGTGATTCTACTTCTAATTTTTTAAGTTTATCTTCGATTAATTCCCATTTTATCGACGGGTACATATCAATCACATCCAGACTAGCCATTTTTGATGTTTTTTTCTATTTTAACGTTTTTTAGACTGTCCAAAAGTTCCTCTGTATTTTTGATAGAGTGCTTCGAATTTTGATATTTCTTAAGTTTTTGTTTAAGGAATTTTTCCAGATTATATAAGGTAGCGAATTTAAAATCGACTATGGGTCTTACTTTTTCTCCCATTTTGTGGGTTTTAAGTTTCACATTCAGTTTAGGTGTTCTATCATTATCTTGATTAAGGATGAACTCTCGTTCTGCTCTTGTAATTTTGTTAAGTTTTTGCAGTTTTATAACTCTCTTTTTTAGTTCTTCATATAGGGTTTCTTTCGGATTGATTGGTAGTTTTCGGAACTTTTTGCCTTCCACTATTTCTAGCTGTTTTGACTTAACCCATTTTTGGGTTACTATAATAATTTGTTTACTTTTATCGGCTCTAATGAGGTCTAGCTGATTATCACTTAAGAATTTTTGCAATGTTTCTATCTCGTCTTTGTATTTATAGTAATTTTTATCTGTTATAGTTGTTTTATTATGTTTTTTTACAGTATATTTTTTTAATTTTATTACTTAAGGTCGTTTTCAGAATTCTTGATTCTGTATCTTCGAGTTCATTGCACATACGATCCAAATTAGGTATTATATCCAATACTTCCCAAGTGTTAGGGCCGTTAAAGTCTAGTCCTTTTCTTATTGTTTCTAGAATATGTTCGGGGATCGTGATTTGTGTTTTATTTAATACCAAGGATGTTTTCCATTCTATTATTTCTTCCATAGTTGGGTGGCCAAATCGTTTAGCTAGCTTTTTTTTGTTTATTTGTCTGATATCTATTTATATTATCTCTTGGTAAGTTGTTAGTGGTTTCTTCTTTATTTTTTGGATCTGCTCTTCTTTCCTTTTTATTGTATTTTTGTAAATCTCGTTTTAGTCTTCTAATTTTAATGTGTTTAAATTTAAAGCACATTAAAATTAGAAGACTAAAACGAGATTTACAAAAATACAATAAAAAGGAAAGAAGAGCAGATCCAAAAAATAAAGAAGAAACCACTAACAACTTACCAAGAGATAATATAAATAGATATCAGACAAATAAACAAAAAAAAGCTAGCTAAACGATTTGGCCACCCAACTATGGAAGAAATAATAGAATGGAAAACATCCTTGGTATTAAATAAAACACAAATCACGATCCCCGAACATATTCTAGAAACAATAAGAAAAGGACTAGACTTTAACGGCCCTAACACTTGGGAAGTATTGGATATAATACCTAATTTGGATCGTATGTGCAATGAACTCGAAGATACAGAATCAAGAATTCTGAAAACGACCTTAAGTAATAAAATTAAAAAAATATACTGTAAAAAAACATAATAAAACAACTATAACAGATAAAAATTACTATAAATACAAAGACGAGATAGAAACATTGCAAAAATTCTTAAGTGATAATCAGCTAGACCTCATTAGAGCCGATAAAAGTAAACAAATTATTATAGTAACCCAAAAATGGGTTAAGTCAAAACAGCTAGAAATAGTGGAAGGCAAAAAGTTCCGAAAACTACCAATCAATCCGAAAGAAACCCTATATGAAGAACTAAAAAAGAGAGTTATAAAACTGCAAAAACTTAACAAAATTACAAGAGCAGAACGAGAGTTCATCCTTAATCAAGATAATGATAGAACACCTAAACTGAATGTGAAACTTAAAACCCACAAAATGGGAGAAAAAGTAAGACCCATAGTCGATTTTAAATTCGCTACCTTATATAATCTGGAAAAATTCCTTAAACAAAAACTTAAGAAATATCAAAATTCGAAGCACTCTATCAAAAATACAGAGGAACTTTTGGACAGTCTAAAAAACGTTAAAATAGAAAAAAACATCAAAAATGGCTAGTCTGGATGTGATTGATATGTACCCGTCGATAAAATGGGAATTAATCGAAGATAAACTTAAAAAATTAGAAGTAGAATCACATATCATAGAATTAATAGAATTTGCATATATGAGTAATTATTTCGAGATAGATGAAGAATACTACACACAGAATAATGGTATTAGTATGGGGTCCGTCATAGGCCCGAAACTAGCTGAAATAATAATGATCGACGTTGACAAAGAAATTAATAATATAACAGGTATAAAATATTATAAAAGATACGTAGATGATGTCCTAATTATATATAATGATGCAGAAGTAAAGCCTAACATGATAAAACACATAATAAACAATATAGATAAGGATATCCAATTTAAAATAGAGGAAGAAAATGTGGCCGATAATAGTATACGATACTTAGACGTCATGATAACAAGAAACGAAAACGAATTAGATTTTGAACCTTTTAAAAAACCATGTTCAATCAACACCACAATAAAATATACTTCAAATATACCATTGTATATAAAACAAAACATCTTTAACATGGAATACCGAAAAATACAGAATAGAACTAGTAAAGAAACTAATAAACCCAAACACATCATCGAATTGAAGAAAAAGTTTGCCCTAGACGGGTACCCAACCAGACTGATTCATAAATGGGAAAATAAAATTACTAATAACCAAACAAAAATAAAAGATAAAAAAACCGAATCGAAACCAAAATATACCAGCTTCCCATACATTAGGAACCTTTATGAAGAAATCGACATAGATATGAGGAAAAATAATATAAAACTTGCCCCAAAATACGTAAACCTGTTATCTAGACTTAAAGCGAAACAAAGAAAAAAGAAACAGACGATAAAAAAAGAAGATATGAAAAACATAGTTTACAAGATACCATGCACTTGCAAAAATACCAACTTCTATATAGGAGAAACAAAACGAAAACTCAAAATAAGAGTGAAAGAACATATAGCCGATTTAAAGTACAACAGACTAAACTCAGTATTCCATGACCATTGTGTGTTAAATAACTGTAAAATCGATGATACTAAAACAAGCATTTTACATAGAGAAAAGAAGACATACAACAGAAAATTCAAAGAAAGTGTAGAAATCATTAAAAATAAAAATAAGACCTGCATAAATACTAATCTAAGCATAAAAATCAATGAAAACTGGATTAAATTACTATAAAATATACTATAAAATAAAAAACTGTTTTACGATCTGTTACGTCATTTGCATAGCGACAAATATTAAAAATACTAAAAGCGGGAAAAAATAGCAATGGCCACGTGCTATGTTCTAAAAAAATCACCGCTAAACCCCCCGAATAATTTTATCGGAAAAGAAACCTATTAAAAAAAAAAGGAACATTCCCCTGCTAATGCTCGACCAGACATATGCAAATTAAAAATAGATCGTGCTCCGCAGTTGAGGTGGAGGAGTACGAGCTCAGTGTTAGACAACACACCGGAAGACGAATCTCAGGTATGGTTTCACGAATATGATTTGTGAAAGAATAACCCCGTATACTTCTACAGACTGATACTAAACCTTCCTTTTTTATGGAATTTTTATCAAGATTCGTACCCTTGGACTATTACATCCGTCTAAACTACCGAATGAGGTACGGACCAGCTTTTAACGGTATACAAGCTCTTACCAGGATTTAGAAGGTAACAACCTCTAAAAAACTAATTATGTATACTGTCACGATATTTATTTTAAATATTTGTATATAGTCATCTCTCACTTTTTAATGTTTAGTTGGCTGAAGAGGGGCATCGGCCCGAAACGCGTTATGTAATAAAAAAGCGTTCCAACCGAATAAAAAGGATGAAAAATTCGCCCAGTGTTTAAGTTTACGTCACTACATTGTGTCTTCGAAAGAAAAGAAAAGAAACGAAAATACAAAACACGGTTTCCTCAAGATAGATTTATAAAGCCAATTACTTTTACAGTCTATAAATGTTCAATTGATGATAAATGTTTTTAAAATTCATATTATTTATTTAAAATTTGAATATATGTGTTGTACAGGTTTTCTTTACCTCCAGTTTTTCCTTTTGTTTTTTCTGTTTAATCTTCAGTTTTAATTTTGATCAGCAATAAATAAAGCAAATTTTTAACTGTGTGATAATTTCTTTTTCATTTATCTCAGCATTATCCTTTTTTCATAACAAAATAATTATACTTTTTGATGTAAATATTTATATAAAAATTATACTAAAGATCATTAGTGTATTTTTGATACAGAAATTCCCTACTTACAAACTTTCAGACTTATGAACAATTTGAACGTACGTCTAAAACTTAAATTTTGCATATTCTTACTGGTTTTGTGGTGGTGTTAAACTCAGTCTTTAACCAGTAATAAATAATAGCTAATTAATGTGGATTTATTTCTATCACATGTCATCATTTTTTGTTTTTGCATGAATTAAGATGTTCCATTGCCACTTGTGAGGTGGCTTCGAAGTTGGTAACAGAGTAACAGCATTTCTAGCTGTTGTTTGCAATTTTTATAAACTTTTACGATTAATACTTCAGAAATACATCCAAAATGTAATAGTAAATCTAGTAGTGGAGATAAATGCATCGTTCTATTACCATGGAAACTAAACCTGTCTTTACAAAATTAAACATATTAGGTAAAAAAAATTGCATTTGAAACACCCTAAGCAGTAATGAGCAGATAAATGAGCTTAATGTGTTCTACTAAGTGCATTGAAGGATCAAACACTAACAGTACGTAGTTATTCTGTGTACAAATGTACTTTCTAGGTTAGTTTTCAACTTACGAACATTTTGACTTACAACTACACCTTGGGAACCTAACCTGATCGTAAGTAGAGGAGTGCCTTTATTGGTGAATGAGGTTATGGAAAATTAGCCTCATTCACCAATTGAGTAAATTATTCTAATCTTTTATTGGGAAAAAAGGAAAAATTATACAAAGGAATGCTTTGGAAACTTGCATAACACTTCACTGTTTAAGGTTGCTTGATTTTATTCAGTCCATGATTAGGGCCAGTTTTATGTGGATACCCTGTATGTCAGAAATGATAAATTTTAAAAATGTAGCAATTAACCACTTGTGTAATTTTTTAGATTTAACTATTTCTGTTAGGAATATTATTCTATATTAGCTGAATTAATTTTGTAAGTTTTTTTTATAATTATAAATTTTTATTAAATTCTATTTCAGACACATGTATTGGTGACAAATGAGTATAATGAATCACAATTAAAGCCAATAAAAAATACATCTGAACAAAATTTAGATGGAGAAAAGGTTTTTGACTTTTTATTAGTTCTTTTAATTTGTAAGTTTTAAATCAATGTAATAATAAAATGTAAGAAATAAATATTAAATATATAATACCAATAAGGTTACCAATATTAATCTGACTTAATTTAGATATGTGAAATATATATATATATATATATTTTATGTATTTGTACTTTCCCAGCTATTATATAATATAACTTAGGGAAAGTATGGTGACTGGTCAAATTCCCCCCCCCCCAGTTTTTATCACATTTGATGTTCTGACACTCAAGGAGCCCAAACATGTAAAAATATCTCTTACAAAATTTTGAAATTGTGTGTGTGTATGGGCACCTGTATGCTTAGGCATCTATTTTGTTTATTTCAGGACTGGTTGAACCAAAAATTTTGAAATTTGGCAAGATTATTTCTATATTTGGGGGGCATTGATGCTAATAAATTTTGGTGGTTAAAGGCCAATGAGGTTGGGAGATAGAAGGGGTCATATTTTGAGTGGGATCAGACTTAATGAAAATTTTACTTGTTATTGGCATTTACAATATTTTTAAAAACTCATCTCTATCCTCAAAATTAATTAAGCCTTTTGCTTTTTTATAATAATGAATAATATAAAAATTATTTTTTATAAAATCTCATAACAGATGGCACCATACACACTTACACAATTTTACCTTTGACATTTGCTTTTTTAATATTCACTTCCAGGTCCAGCTCTTTTATGGTTGCGCATCCATTAGCAGAATCATTGTTTGCCTGCTATACTGTTGCTTCTGACATGGCTGTTAGCAGTCTGCCAGTTTATGTCAAATCTTGAATGCTACCATGTCTATCTTATACTGAAAATTTATTGTGACATTGCTACAATGCCAGTTGCAATGCTCTCAATTTTAGTAGTGTCTTTTCCCTGTACATCATACTTTTTCTGTTTTTTCTTGACTTTCATCTACCTAACTCTGTTCTCAAGATTAAGAAAGGACAGACAGCTGGATGCCAGTGGAAATTTATAAGTCTGCAATTTCAAAATCTCAGCCCAATATAGATATTTAAACATTTTTAAAAACACAATATAGTACAGATATTATATTGTACTCATAATGGCAATCTCACTCGCATTGTACATATAAGTTGACAAATTATTAATGACTTTCAAAACTATTTATCTTGTATTTTGTTGGTTTAAGTTATGAAATTCAATAGTTATATGGTTTTCAAAGTTGTTATATATCGTTTTAATACTAGTAAGTGTATTTAGGAATAAAAATTAAACATGTGTAGATAGGTTGAATAGTGTATTAAAAGAGAAATACATATTATTCAGTATTTGGTTACTCTGCCCTTAGCTTCTATGATGGCTTGAATGCGGTGTGGCATGTTTTCAATGCATGATATGGCTACTTCTTGGAGTTTTGGAGTGTTGTGCCATACTCTAATGATATTCTCAATCAGTTCTCTTTTGTTTGTTATAATTTTATCCCTTGAAATTTCAGTTTTCAGGACTGCCCACACATTTTCTAAAGGATTCAAGTCAGGCGAGTTTCTTGGCCAGTCTAGGGTGTTAATCTGATTGTTTTTAGGTATTCTGTGATAGATTTGGCTTGATGAGTCATGCATGAATATAAAATTTTTATTAGGGAACGATTCTGCTGTCTGTGGGATCAGTTTTTCCTCCAGAACTTTCTTATACTGATTCTGAGCATAGTTCCTTGGACAATATACAGCCTTCCAGTCCCTTTGCTGCTGATGACAGACCATATCATCACTGAAGCAGAATGCTTTACTAGTTCCACAATGCAGTCTTCATTGAATTTTTCATGCAGAACAAACTTGGTTTTGTCTTGAAGAATCTGTATTGATTACTCGTCCGAGAAACAAACCTGGAAGAAATTGTTTTTGTATAAATTTATAAAGAAAAATACTCTAAACATGTGTATTCTTGTATTAGGGTTATAAAAACCTTGCTCCAGTCTTCCTGTGTCCAGTGTTGATGCTTCTTGGCCCAGGCCAGACGTTTGGCCTTCATGGCAGGAGTGAGTTTTGGGTTTTTAGTGGTCGACAACATTTCAGTCCCATCTCTACAAATCTTCGCCTGAGAGTCCGCTTCGATATTTGTACTCTGTTTTAAATTAAGAATTTTTTTTATAATGAGCCGAGGCTTTTGGCAGTTTTCAAGTGTAATGCAACGTATTTTTCGTTCAGTTTGAGGTGTTGTAATGCGTTTTCGACTGCATTTACTGACTCAATTCGCCTTGATCGGTATTTCAACGTCCAGTTTTTGCTTGATATTACGCACACTGGACTGTGATACATCACACAAATCAGCAATTTGACATTGGTTATATTGACAACGCCATAACATTGTCGAAATCCGTGCTTTTCTCCTTGGTGTGAGGCCAGCACACTTTCCCATATCTGTTAATAAACATTTTTTGGTTAGGTCAGTTGACAACCCAAATAAACAATAAATAAACTAACTAAAACATGACCACAATGAATTGATCAAGTATTGGAATAATCCTAAATGTAAAAAATCCAATACTTACCGAATAATAAGTTGATAACACTGAAGCCAAGATTTTTCTTGGAGACTTCTCACAAGCCAGCACAGTAAAATTTTTGACATGCACTGACACTAGCGGCCGCCATTTTGAAAAAAAAATACATATTTGTGTTACCATACTAATGAATAGGTTGCCAGATAAAGTGGCTAATCAGTAAATTAAAAAACAATAACATTCTTCCAATAATAAATTAATTACAGCCACCACTTTTAAAAACACAATATAGTACAGATATTATATTGTACTCATAATGGCAATCTCACTCGCATTGTACATATAAGTTGACATTTTAATGAATTTCAACATTTATCAATGTGAAAAATAATATTTTTAAAATTTCATTCAGTTTTCAAAACTTTGTTACAGTAGAAGTTCAGTAATCTGACACATAATAATCTGAAATGTTTGGTAATCCAATATTCTCTGAAAAGTAGCCAATAATCTGAAAGTTTCTGATGATAATCTAGCATTCTTGTATTCTATGAATTGGAATTTGTTTGGACGTGGTGAGCTAAAGACCTCAGGTGGAAATCCAGATAAAGTTCATACATGTTTATTGGTCATTGTGTCAAGAACAGTTTGGAGATCTTGAATTCCTATGCAGTGTAAACTGTATGCAGTTTACAATGTATTGTGCTAAACAAACATTGAATGCTCTCTTAGTGTCCACAGAGCATAAAAAGCCAAAAATGAAAAAAATGAAAACTGTGACATATTCAGAATAAGAACATGTATAAGCAAATTAGAAGCATATCGCAGCATGTGCTAGCACAAAATGCATAGTCTGCAATGTTCAGATTGCACATAACTTATCAAATTTTATGAAAGTACAAAACTCAGATATTCCAGCATTTTTGATAATTTACATTACTCTAGTTTTGTAGGTGCCAGATTAACAAACTTCTACTGTATATAGAAATTACAGTAAATGGAAAATTTTCAAATATTAAAATGATGTATTTTCATCATTCTATAAAAAAAAAAAAAATACATTGAAAAGAGAAATTTGTAATATAGAATTTTGTAACATAAAAGTTTGACTGATTATTGATTCTGTTTGGTAACAATATTAATCAGCAGCCATTATGAATTTTGAATATTTTTAAATATTAAAATTATACGATATTGTATTAATAAAAAAAAATATCTAGTTTTTAACTTTTTAATATTTAAAATTTATTTAGCAATCTGAAAGTCTCAAAAAAGAAAGTGAAAATGCAAAAGAATCAAAAAATGAGAAAGACGAACCAAAGGAACAGAATATTTCAACTCCTGGTAATGAAATAGAGATTTTGTCAGAACACACCATTAATTCTCCTAAAGAGAAAGGTTAGAATTAAATTAATTTTATAAGATTTGAAATTAATGTTATATACTATATTTTTCATTTGATATTAACAATTCTTAACAGACATTTACGGATCACAACACACTATGTTCTATGTTAAAATTGATTGTCCATGTCTTTCTGGATGCTATTAATTTTATATATTAGATTTAATTTTTTTTATTGTATCATCAGATAGAGATAAGGAGAGTTGATGAAAATATTTTAAGACATGTAAATTGCAATAGCATTTGTTTCCTACAGAAAATAAAAAAAAATTTTTGATATAATATTGCAATATTGTTTAAAATATTGCAACTATTGTTTCAAAAAACAATAGTTGCAATATGAATAACTGCTATTGCTGTATAATAAAATTCAAGTTATAATTGTTGTTGGTTAAGAAGTTAATAATTGCATAACTCTTAAAATCAGATCTTCCTAGATATTACAATTTTATTACTGTAATTATTGTAGGGCAATATTTTTCAAACTATGCCTTTCCACAGACCTTATCAATATAAAAGGAAAACTTTTAGCAAATCCTCTTGAATAGAATTAAATTATCATAATTTTCTGTATATAATTAAACCAGAATATACCCTCCACAAAATTGCCAGAATGAAAATAAAAATGTTGTATAGCTTGCACTTCTAAAGCCATTGGATTATGTCATTTTACCTGTATGCGGTTTAGAAGATATTGTCTCAGACATTATATTTTCCTTCATTTATTTCTGTCAGCAATTCATTATAGTTGTAATTATAAAATGAGTGAAATGGAAAAACGTCGGTAAGTGGAATGGCCGGAAAGTGGAACGATTTTCAGTCGGACTGTGTCAGGCTGAATCGAATGTTTTTGATACTAAATTTACTTCTAAAGTATAATTTTCATGTTTTTTATATTCTTTAATATATTTATTTTGTTTGTACAAAATGCAGAAATAATTTTTAACGATACGATAGCCTCGATAATGATTATAAAAATTTTCGTTAGGCTTAAAATCAACGAAAATTCAACACAAAGCGACACGCAACGGAGAAAAATTCAACAGGAAGCGATACGCAATGGAGAAAAATTTGAACATCGGACAGGTTAATGTATTTTTTCGTACAAAGTCGGAAACTGGAACAAATCATTAACTGGAAGGACCCCAGTCCCCAATTGGTTTCACTTATCGACGCTCTACTGTAGTTGTAATTATAAAATGAGTGAAATGGAAAAAAAATGGAATATATACCATATATCTCGGCAGATGAGGGATAAATTTTCATCAAAGTTTTATAGTTTTAGCATGTATCTGTCCTATGAGACAACCCCCAAACTATCAACAGCCTATGAATTTAGTTTAGATCAGCAATCATCATCTGAATAATAACACTGTATAGCATATACAGAGTTATGCCCTATTCATTATTTTTTGAAAGAACTTCAAATTTTATTTTCTTGCAATTATTGCAAACATTCACACTGATTCAGGCATTCAGGTAATGATCTTGACTATTCACAAAAACATCATATGGGCTATTCTATTTTGTGGACATACCCTACTTGCTACTAGTAAATAATTATGGTTGGTTTGTCCATTTTTCCTTAGTAGCTCAATAAACATAACTTTTAATATTTATGTAAAGGTGTGGATTGTCCCCAGGACTGAAGGCACAGTTCAATGCCTAAAAACCGGTGACAGTTGAAACAATAGAGCAAGCATGGAGTAAAAGAAAAAATCATCTGGCAACACCAAAAAGCAGAAGCTTCAAAATCTGGCAACACTGAAACAATTTTTGAAAAGGACCACATGTGAGGAATGAAAATAAAAGGCAAAAAGAAAATCATGGAACCAACGAAAAGAAGGAAATATGAAGCAAGCTTCAAGTTAAGTCATAAAACAGGCTAAGGAATCGAATAACTGTGCTGCAGCAAGGGCTTTCGATATAACAGAGAAGATGGTAAGAGATTGGAGAAAGAATGAAGATGCTATTAAAAAAGTGCCAATGAAAAAAATGTTCTATGAGGAGAGGACTAGCTTGCTGGCCGGATTTAGAAAATAATGTTGCAGAATGGTACAAGAACAGAGGCAGAATTGTTACAACTTGTTGTTACAAGAAACATGATTAGGGCTTATGCATTGAAGTGGGCATGGGCCAATCCATAACAAGGAAAAGAATTTAAAGCAACAGTAGGTTGGTGAGATTGTTTCATGAACAGAAAAAATCTGGTAATACGACAGAAAACAAAAATTGTGCAGAAATTACCACAAGACCTTGACCATAAAGTCACAAGTTTTCACAAGTTTGTTATTGGTATGAGGCAAAAATACAACTTTCCATTATCTAATATTGGAAATATGGATGAAACACCGATGAACTTCGACATGATAAACATAGAACTGTGGAAACAAAAGGCATAAAAACTGTTCAAGTCAGAAGTACAGGCCATGAAAAGACTAGGTTTACAGTAGTATTAACATGCATGGCAGATGGAACAAAGTTAAAACCCATGGTCATTTTCAAAAGAAAAACTACTACTAAAATAAAATTCCTGCCAGGCATTTTCATACATTTTCATGAAAAGGGGTGGATGGACGAAAATGGTGTAAAATTGTGGATGGAAAATGTGTGGCAGAGGCGACCAAGTGCTCTACGAAATCAGCACAGTTTGTTGGCATGGGATATGTTTCGCAGTCACGTAACTGAGAACACTAAAAATCGCTTATCACAGAACAATACTAAGATTGCAGTTATACTGGGTGCTTTAACTTCAATGCTACAATTTTTAGACGTCTTTCTGATTAAACCATTCAAAGATCACATGCGTGAACAATGGAATAACTGGATGATGAGTGTGAAAAGTTGTATACAAAAGGTAGAGCTTTGTGGGCTGCGTCACTTGATGTGCTGTGTGATATTGTGATCAAATTATGGGAAAAAGTGAAAGTGGAAACAGTGATCAAATCCTTCAAACAGTATGGAATTTCTAATGCCATGGATGGCACTATTTGTTATGGGATACTGATGATGAAGCAGAAATCGACACTCTAGGTACAGAATTGGACCCATATGATGAGCTTCTTAACAACAAAAGTGAGGATGTACTTGAGGAGCTATTTGCCTTAGATGATAAATGTGAGGATTTCGCAGGTGAGTGATTTGCATTGGCGAGTGATTTGTTTTATTTTATAAGGGTTTTAATTTATATAAATTTCACCTTTTTTTTTTTTTTTTTTTTTTTTTTAAATCTGTCCTATAAGACGACTCTGGATTTTGCGGGGTCTTTTTTTATGATTCAACTATCATCTTATCTGCCAAGATATATGGTAACATATATACACTTGTAATAATAACAGTAACGAATAATTAATAAAATTTGTATACATAGTCATTTGTTATTATACATTGGTGTTATTCTTGTTTGAGTGTAGCCAAGGATGTAGCCTCACTACTGTATAATAAATTCTCACTGATACTGTGAAAAACAAGAAACATCACAATTACACAAAGTTGAACTGTTGCAAACAAAAATAATATATTATTAAATCTATACAACACTGACTTAGATCTAACACAGTACACAAAATGCACAGACACCAATAAGCAGTCTTGGGCATAAAAGAAACTCCATGGTGGGCATCCTAATGATCTCAGCCAAGACCATGTTGACAGAACTGCATCAAATACTGATGAGTCACGACTCATAGATGCTTCTTTGGAGCATCAAAAATGTTAATACTCAGAAGATAAGTCATCATTACCATACAAGACCAGATCATAAATACAAGAAACTGCAGAAAGCACATTTAAAAGATATAATACTTGCAGAAGACACTTGTAGATAATTCCATATTATGCACAAAACTATACCCCACATTACATCAGCAAGCTTTTAGTACAGACTGATTAATTATATCAATATATGCAAATAGTATAATATCTATACATAATACATGGAAAATTTGCACACAAAGATAAATTATTACAAATTCAACTACCAAACTACAAATACACACTACACACAATCATAGAAAAAAACACACAAAATATACACTACCAGAAATGGAAATCCCTACACTAAGAAAAAGAAGTTATACTAGGAGAATGAAAATTACACAGAATATTTATCCATATAATTATTACATTGATACCAGCTTCAAGGTCACAACTCACTGGATGTCACAGTAAATGCAGATTAAAAGTTACCAATAGACAAGTTTGGAGCTGTTTATAAACATTGTCAATGTGGAAAGCTGTGGTAACATTAGTTGCAATATGTCAAATGCCTCGAAAGCAACAACTAGCAATTAACCAGTTTGAACAAGACCATGTGGTAGACCACGAGAAAGTAGATTTTCATTTTGTGAGATTGTGGAAAGAATGGATTGAGACATGTCCACTGTGTACAACTATTGGTAGTAATGGTCCAGCGAAGGCATTACTATGAGGAGATAGGGTTTGGACCCTTTCAGACCACTGGAGAGATAGAGATTGGCACATACACAGGATATCCTTGGCATATTGGAGAGCTTCTGAATCTAAGTTTGAGCTGCAATGGCACCCAGTGTCACAGACAAGAGCTGTTTTTGTCTTGGTATCAATGATGAACTTACACAGAATTGTGTGTTGCATGTGTGATTTAAAAAAGTGTGAAATGTATGAAAACATTCAAGGAGAGTTGGGATCCACTTTTTATTCCGAGGCAAATTCAAATGTTCAATTCAAGAAGGAATGGAAATTTTAGAATACTAATACTGCATGAAAATAAAATTTTATGTTTTGTCTTTATTAATCAGGAGGAAAAGTTACAGACCAAGGAGAATAGTTCCAATTTGTGACTCAGTCCACTTGATAAAGCCATAATACTTTATAAAGTGGACTGAGCCACAAATAACACTTGATAAAGTCAGATATATTTAAGTCACTTTGCTATCTTGAAGTCACACAACACTTGAAGAAATCAAATACTTGACTTAGAAGACTGAAGGCATAGTGATGTGGACTGGTTTATTGTCAGTTGGGTGCACATCTGCTATAGTTATCTTTTCTGAACTTCAAATATTGTCAACCAGATAGTCAAGATGGTTAATTAAGGCATCTCTATACGGAACTCTGAATCAAATCCAGACAGGTTAAAAAATCCTTAGGATATTTTAGAGGATGGTCTGCCCTGTATGTCATGCCCCATCCCTCACCATCTGGCTGTTGTCCCATTGTGAATGTTGCCAAAAATACAACAGTCCTGATAAAACAGCTCTGTTAGTGCCCAAAGGATGGAAAGAGTCAAAAAGAAAAAAAAAAAGAACTTCAAATATTGAAGATAAGAGAATTATCAGCTGTTCCAAACTTTAAAACTTTTTAGTGTCCTTTTCTTTTTTTTTTTTGATATTTTTTTTTCACTGCTGACAATAAGATTTTTTAACAGATGTTTTTAATAAAGATAAAACATTACAAGAAGCAATTTTTTTATTTCACAATATAATATACTTCTTTTTTTCTTTTGAGGACACAAAAGGAAAAAGAAGCATACATTATGAAATAAAAATATTAAGTTTTTTCTTGTTCATTACTGTTGTATATGAAATGGGGTCACCCCAATTGTTTTATCATATAAATATATTTTCCATATTAATAAGTACTTTGTTCTCTACATTTTTAAATAATTCAATTAAGTATTTCTTTAATATATACTTTGTTTTTTCTTAATAATAGAAACTTCAAAATTTACTTCGTGGTTGACATTGCGAAGACGACAAAGTAAAGAAATAGATGCTAAAGAGAAAACAAGCAAAGATAATAAAACTAAACAGGCATCACGTTTATCATTATTTAGAGGAAAAGGTTGGTTGTAATACTTTATTTACTTTTATTTTTATGCTATATTTTCTTAAAACATCAGATTTTTAACAGAAATTTTTTTTTTTTTTCCATGAGAACTCTTATTTATGGATCAAAATATGATAGTTGCAACAAACAATAGCTATCATGATTACATATAATTAAATGATTATAAAAAATATTTTAAAAATGAAAATTATCAAACCATTTTATTCTTTCATAATTTAAATTTTGAGTCATTTTCTTAAGAATATGAAAGGTGTAATGAAATTCTTATTGCTGCTTTGGTTATTGAAAAGATTGTGAAAAGATATATATTTGATTTATTTATATGAGTGTAATTGTAATTTAAGATCATACAGAAAGCATGTAACTTTCTAATTTTCTTTTTGAAAAATATTCAATATTACAGATTTAGCAATTTTGAAGTTCTGTTTGAAACTAGTAGAGTATTAGACAGGTTTTCAAAGGATGACAATTCAAACCCCATTATCTAATAATAATTTTTTATAATTTTGATAATTTGCTTAATAACTTAATTCAAACTATCATAATAAATTGTATCCATATTTTGAATTTGTTTAGCATTTTTGATAGATAGCTGCTTACAAGATTTGATAGATAGATGATAGATGGATAGCTAGAGATGAAAGCTGATAGATGATAGATGGATAGCTAGAGTTTTTAGAGATGAAGTTTTCATCTCTAAAAACGTGAACATCAAATGTTGATTGCTGCTTACAAGATAGCAATGTTCGCATTTTAGAGATGAAAACTTCAGCCACAACCTCAATACTATCAAAATTGAAAACTTTTAAATTTTCAGTACACATGAAATATGAAATCATATATTTTACAAGAAAAATTACTCTATTATTATTCTTATAGTTCATATATATGTTTGTTAGAATGTTTTCATTGTTGTATGCATAAAAACATCATAATTTCAATAATTTATCAAATAATTATTTTTGTTTCTTAACAGCATATTTGTATGAAGTGTCCTTTAATAGTAATTAGATCAATATTTATTCAAAAATTTTCAAATTATGTAATAATAATAATTTTTTCTTATATACAAATAGAATGCTCATGAAAATACTTTTTATATATATTTGGTATAATTTTAGTTATATACCAAATTTAGTTTATGGCACCAAATTCATATTTTAATTTTTTTTAAATTCATTCATTACAAAACTGTTTCATAAATTTTTATTCAACATTATTTTATTGATATATGATAAAAAATATATGCAATCTAATTTATAAATATTATTTTCATCTTTTAATATTAATTTGTTAAAATAATATAGAAATGATTAAACATTTATTTTTTAATTTAAAAGTAAATGTTTACAAATAGTTAATTTGATATTATTATATCAAGCAAACTGGAACTATACATGCAGAGAATCACACTTAAATGCAAAATTTCCAGCTCAGTATATAGAATAGTTGTTTAATTTTACATTTCCCGAAGAGGGCCAATAAACTAATTGCCAAAAACATTCGAATACTGAATTTGGGTGTATTTTTGCTGGAAATATTCCATTTAGGTGTGATTCTCTGCATGATGATATTATTATTATTATGTTGGGTTAAGTTAGATATACTCGGTTAACACCGGTGGCTGTGTACTATGCCGGACCAAAGTCAAGGCATAGTAACCAAAACAGAAATTAAAGAAGTGTATCAGTGTGTGTGTCTGTATTCAGGAATTTTCTCACAATATGACATGTATTCAATATAGTGGCCTTCTGTAGAGTGATATATGTGTTTCTATTCAATTCTAATGTGCCTAGGCTTTTGTGTAGTGTGTGTGGTATGACACCTGTAGAGGAGAGAACAACAGGTACAATAAGCACCCTATCCATCCTCCACAGATGCCTTATTTCCTGGGCGAGTTCTGTGTACTTGCTAATTTTTTCAGTGCATGCGTTTTGTATATTGTGAGTGTTTGGAATGGATATGTCTATAATGTATGTGATTTTATTGTGTTTGTCAATGAGTGTGATGTCTGGTCTGTTGTGGTAAATTGTTTTATCTGTGATTATGGCTCTGTCGTAGTACATTTTGTGCGTGTTGTTTTCCAATACTGTCTGTGGAATGTATTTGTAGTATGGTTCGTGGATGTCTACTAATTTGTGTTTCTTTGCAAGCTCTTGGTGTATTATATTTGCTACTTGGTTATGTCTGTGTAAATAATCTGTCTGTGCCAAGAGCTTGCAACCAGAGGTGATGTGTTGTATAGTTTCTGGCATGATGTGACATTTTCTGCATGTGTCATTTGTGAGTGTTGCATCTTTGAGTATGTGTTTTCTGTAGTTTTTAGTATTTATGACCTGATCCTGTATGGCAATCATGAATCCTTCCGTCTCCCCAAAGAGGCATCCCCGAGCTAACCAGCTGTTTGACGCAGTTTTGTCAACAAAATCCTGGGCCAGATCATAAGGATGCCTGCCATGGAGTGCCTTTCGAGCCCACGATTGCTTAATGGTGTCTATGCTTTTTATATGTTGCGTTGTGTCCATATGATGTGAGTGTAAGTTTAATGGTGTGTTATTTGAGTCTGCTAGAGTTACTGCTTTATGTAATTGTGATGTTTCTTGTTTTTTGTAGAAAAACTCTCGCAGTGACTGTATTTGTTTGTAGTGAAGGTTAACTATGTCAATCAGGCCACGTCCGCCATCTTTACGTGGAAGGGTTAATCTTTCTGTGGCAGATTTAGGATGATGTTGTTTATGCTTAGTAAGTGTATGTTCTTGTTTTCCTTTGGAGTTGCTCGAGATCTGTGTGAGTCCAATGTATAACTCCAAAAGAATATGTGAGTACTGGGATGACATATGTGTTTATTGCTTTAACTGTGTGTTTTGCATTTAACTGTGTTCTGAGAATAGCATTTAACTACTTTGGTATTCTTTAATTAATCTTTGCTTTATTTGTGCATGTTCTGTTAGTTTGGCCTGTTGGAATCCTAAATACTTGTAGAACTCACCCTCTTCCATGGATTCAATAATGTCTCCATTTCCAAGTGCAAAATCTTCTTTCTTCAGGATTCCTTTTTCTATGTGAAGTGTTTTGCATTTATCTAGGCCAAATTTCATTTGTATGTCCTTGGTGTATGAATGTGTGATTTGTAGGAGTTGATGAAGTTGTTTTTGTGTGGATGCATAAAGTTTTATGTCATCCATGTACATGAGATGTGACAGTGTATACTGTGTTGTTTTTCGTGTCTGATATTGTAACCATATTGCGTGTTGTTTAACATGTTGGATAATGGATTCAGGGCTAGCAGAACCAGAGAGGACTCAAGGAATCTCCTTGAAAAATTCCTCGCCTAATAAAAATTTGGTTTGTTTGTATGGAAGTGTTATAAGCCCTGAGATGTAGTGTTGTTCTCCAGTGCTGCATAGTGTTTTGAAAGAATGCAATGAGTGATGGATGTATTTTGTACATGTGTAGGATATGTAGCAGCCAACTGTGTGGAACACTGTCGAATGCTTTTCTGTAGTCTATATATGCCATGTGTATGTTTCTGTGTTGTCTGTGTGCTTGCCGTAGAATGACTGAATCTATGAGTAACTGTTCTTTGCATCCCCTGTGGTTTCTACGGCAACCTTTTTGTTGTTCTGTTAGAATGTCGTGTTCTTCAACATGTTTGTATATTTTGTTTGCAATACAGGATGTCAATAATTTGTAGAGTGTTGGAAGACATGTAATTGGTCTGTATTGTGTGGGGTCTGTGGTATTGTTGTTTTTAGGTTTCATGTAGGTGATGCCCTGAGTAAGAAAATTTGGCATGTCTTGTGGATTGATGATGATGTGTGTTAGATGTTTAGCTAGTTCCTGGTGCAGTGATGTAAACTTTTTGTACCAGAAATTGTGAATGTTGTCTACACCAGGTGTCTTCCAGTTGTGTGTTCTGTTAACAGTGTATTGGAAATCATGTATGTTTATTTCAACACAGGGCATAGTTGGTATGTTGTGCAAGTTTCTGTTCTCCTCCTCGATCCAGCCTGCATCAGCATTGTGCGTGACAGCACTGGACCAAAGAGAAGACCAATATGTTGTGAGTTCTTCTTCTGTTGGTGTGCCACTGTGCTGTGTATCAGTGTTTGCTTTGTTATTAATTTGTCTGTAAAAGAGTTTTTCATTGTTTGTAAATAATTTATTTTGTTGTTTTCGTAGTGTACATGTTTTGTATCGTTTGAGTCTACGTGCTTTGGCAGCAAGTTTTTGTTTTAGTGTATCAATGTATTCTGTAATGCGTGTGTTGTGATGTTCATGTTTTGTGTGTGTTTTTATTTTCTTGAAAATGTTTTTGAGCTGTTTCCTTAATTTGGGTGTTATGTTGTTTTTAGTGTATTGTGTTAGCCTGCCTAATTGCTGTCTAATGTCATTTATTTGTGTTTCTATTCTTCTCTGCCAGGCAGGCTTGTGATAGAATTGTGTTTTCTGTGTATTTGTCTGTGATTGTACTTTCAGTCCATGGTGTGTCACTACTGTGACTGCCCCAGCATAAACTAATGTATGAATGTCTGCGAGTGTAGAAATTGAATGAATGTAGTGTGGTAGTAAGTGAGTGTTTACATAATTTAGTGTTTTTCCTACTTGCTTTGACGTGTTGATTTTTGGTATTCGTGGTCGTTGTGTGGGATCTGTACCTGTATATTTAGTGAGTGTTTCCTGAAATATAAGTGAGAGCGTATTAACTAAATCCAAGTCTATGTTATCAGTGATGGATGAGGAAGTGTCTGTAGTATCATTAGTGGTAATTGTTGTATGTGTGTTATTATCAATGCTTGTTGCTGGATTATCCTGACAGGTTACATGATCTTCATTAATGTTAGATGTTTCTGTCTGTTGATGTATTTGATCAGCAACCTGTTGTTTGATAAGTTCAAGTGTTGTTTGTGGAATAAGGTTGTTGTGTATAATTGTTCTTTTTTGATCAACAACCCTTTGTTCGGTGACAGTGAGATGAGGATACTGTTGTGTGAATCTATGGATGTAGTTGTTGTCTGTATGCTGTCATGTTTGTTTCGAGCTTTGTGATGGTGTAATAAGTACGGATGATAAACTCGTTCATTTCTACTGTCCATTTCATCCGTTGGCGTGGTTTTCCAGCCTTTGTGGTCTGTGGATGCATTGCCACAGAAACATCAAGGCTGGGTTTGTTCCTCACATCTGTTGAGGGCATTGCAGTAGCCATGCTTGGGCCGGTGCTGCTTTCGCCACCGGTAACCAAGGGAGACTGTGGCCTATTTTTCGAACGTGAGCCTCTGCCTAACCCACGAACGCGGACCTTGTTAACCCGGGCGACGTCCGAGCCGGTATCACACTTTGATCTAGTTATTACCATGATGAATATCTCCACAGAATGTGGGTGTGGTCACTCTTAGCTTCATTTCTCCCCATAGACCTTACTGGCATGGGTGTCCCTACCAGGAGCTTGTGCTCCAGCCTGCATTGCCCTATGGATCAGTAAAATTACTGGGCTCTCCCACCACGACCAGGTGGTGACCACGGGAGAGTTATTATTATTATGTTGGGTTAAGCTAGATATACTCGGTTAACACCGGTGGCTAAGTACTATGCCGGACCAAAGTCAAGGCATAGTAACCAAAACAGAAATTAAAGAAGTGTATCAGTGTGTGTGTCTGTATTCAGGAATTTTCTCACAATATGACATGTATTCAATATAGTGGCCTTCTGTAGAGTGATATATGTGTTTCTATTCAATTCTAATGTGCCCAGGCTTTTGTGTAGTGTGTGTGCGTATGACACCTGTAGCGGAGAGAACAACAGGTACAATAAGCACCCTATCCATCCTCCACAGATGCCTTATTTCTTGGGCGAGTTCTGTGTACTTGCTAATTTTTTCAGTGCATGCGTTTTGTATATTGTGAGTGTTTGGAATGGATATGTCTATAATGTATGTGATTTTATTGTGTTTGTCAATGAGTGTGATGTCTGGTCTGTTGTGGTAAATTGTTTTATCTGTGATTATGGCTCTGTCGTAGTACATTTTGTGCGTGTTGTTTTCCAATACTGTCTGTGGAATGTATTTGTAGTATGGTTCGTGGATGTCTACTAATTTGTGTTTCTTTGCAAGCTCTTGGTGTATTATATTTGCTACTTGGTTATGTCTGTGTAAATAATCTGTCTGTGCCAAGAGCTTGCAACCAGAGGTGATGTGTTGTATAGTTTCTGGCATGATGTGACATTTTCTGCATGTGTCATTTGTGAGTGTTGCATCTTTGAGTATGTGTTTTCTGTAGTTTTTAGTATTTATGACCTGATCCTGTATGGCAATCATGAATCCTTCCGTCTCCCCAAAGAGGCATCCCCGAGCTAACCAGCTGTTTGACTGCAGTTTTGTCAACAAAATCCTGGGCCAGATCGTAGGATGCCTGCCATGGAGTGCCTTTCGAGCCCACGATTGCTTAATGGTGTCTATGCTTTTTATATGTTGTGTTGTGTCCATATGATGTGAGTGTAAGTTTAATGGTGTGTTATTCGAGTCTGCTAGAGTTACTGCTTTATGTAATTGTGATGTTTCTTGTTTTTTGTAGAAAAACTCTCGCAGTGACTGTATTTGTTTGTAGTGAAGGTTAACTATGTCAATCAGGCCACGTCCGCCATCTTTACGTGGAAGGGTTAATCTTTCTGTGGCGGATTTAGGATGATGTTGTTTATGCTTAGTAAGTGTTGTTCTTGTTTTCCTTTGGAGTTGCTCGAGATCTGTGTGAGTCCAATGTATAACTCCAAAGAATATGTGAGTACTGGGATGACATATGTGTTTATTGCTTTAACTGTGTGTTTTGCATTTAATTGTGTTCTGAGAATAGCATTTAACTTACTTTGGTATTCTTTAATTAATCTTTGCTTTATTTGTGTATGTTCTGTTAGTTTGGCCTGTTGGAATCCTAAATACTTGTAGAACTCGCCCTCTTCCATGGATTCAATAACGTCTCCATTTCCAAGTGCAAAATCTTCTTTCTTCAGGATTCCTTTTTCTATGTGAACTGTTTTGCATTTATCTAGGCCAAATTCCATTTGTATGTCCTTGGTGTATGAATGTGTGATTTGTAGGAGTTGATGAAGTTGTTTTTTGTGTGGATGCATAAAGTTTTATGTCATCCATGTACATGAGATGTGACAGTGTAAACTGTGTTGTTTTTTCGTGTCTGATATTGTAACCATATTGCGTGTTGTTTAACATGTTGGATAATGGGTTCAGGGCTAAGCAGAACCAGAGAGGACTCAAGGAATCTCCTTGAAAAATTCCTCGCCTAATAAAAATTTGGTTTGTTTGTATGGAAGTGTTATGGGCCCTGAGATGTAGTGTTGTTCTCCAATGCTGCATAGTGTTTTGAAAGAATGCAATGAGTGATGGATGTATTTTGTACATGTGTAGGATATGTAGCAGCCAACTGTGTGGAACACTGTCGAATGCTTTTCTGTAGTCTATATATGCCATGTGTATGTTTCTGTGTTGTCTGTGTGCTTGCCGTAGAATGACTGAATCTATGAGTAACTGTTCTTTGCATCCCCTGTGGTTTCTACGGCAACCTTTTTGTTGTTCTGTTAGAATGTCGTGTTCTTCAACATGTTTGTATATTTTCTTTGCAATACAGGATGTCAATAATTTGTAGAGTGTTGGAAGACATGTAATTGGTCTGTATTGTGTGGGGTCTGTGGTATTGTTGTTTTTAGGTTTCATGTAGGTGATGCCCTGAGTAAGAAAATTTGGCATGTCTTGTGGATTGATGATGATGTGTGTTAGATGTTTAGCTAGTTCCTGGTGCAGTGATGTAAACTTTTTGTACCAGAAATTGTGAATGTTGTCTACACCAGGTGTCTTCCAGTTGTGTGTTCTGTTAACAGTGTATTGGAAATCATGTATGTTTATTTCAACACAGGGCATAGTTGGTATGTTGTGCAAGTTTCTGTTCTCCTCCTCGATCCAGCCTGCATCAGCATTGTGCGTGACAGCACTGGACCAAAGAGAAGACCAATATGTTGTGAGTTCTTCTTCTGTTGGTGTGCCACTGTGCTGTGTATCAGTGTTTGCTTTGTTATTAATTTGTCTGTAAAAGAGTTTTTCATTGTTTGTAAATAATTTATTTTGTTGTTTTCGTAGTGTACATGTTTTGTATCGTTTGAGTCTACGTGCTTTGGCAGCAAGTTTTTGTTTTAGTGTATCAATGTATTCTGTAATGCGTGTGTTGTGATGTTCATGTTTTGTGTGTGTTTTTATTTTCTTGAAAATGTTTTTGAGCTGTTTCCTTAATTTGGGTGTTATGTTGTTTTTAGTGTATTGTGTTAGCCTGCCTAATTGCTGTCTAATGTCATTTATTTGTGTTTCTATTCTTCTCTGCCAGGCAGGCTTGTGATAGAATTTTGTTTTCTGTGTATTTGTCTGTGATTGTACTTTCAGTCCATGGTGTGTCACTACTGTGACTGCCCCAGCATAAACTAATGTATGAATGTCTGCGAGTGTAGAAATTGAATGAATGTAGTGTGGTAGTAAGTGAGTGTTTACATAATTTAGTGTTTTTCCTACTTGCTTTGACGTGTTGATTTTTGGTATTCGTGGTCGTTGTGTGGGATCTGTACCTGTATATTTAGTGAGTGTTTCCTGAAATATAAGTGAGAGCGTATTAACTAAATCCAAGTCTATGTTATCAGTGATGGATGAGGAAGTGTCTGTAGTATCATTAGTGGTAATTGTTGTATGTGTGTTATTATCAATGCTTGTTGCTGGATTATCCTGACAGGTTACATGATCTTCATTAATGTTAGATGTTTCTGTCTGTTGATGTATTTGATCAGCAACCTGTTGTTTGATAAGTTCAAGTGTTGTTTGTGGAATAAGGTTGTTGTGTATAATTGTTCTTTTTTGATCAACAACCCTTTGTTCGGTGACAGTGAGATGAGGATAGTGTTGTGTGAATCTATGATGTAGTTGTTGTCTGTATGCTGTCATGTTTGTTTCGAGCTTTGTGATGGTGTAATAAGTACGGATGATAAACTCGTTCATTTCTACTGTCCATTTCATCTGTTGGCGTGGTTTTCCAGCCTTTGTGGTCTGTGGATGCATTGCCACAGAAACATCAAGGCTGGGTTTGTTCCTCACATCTGTTGAGGGCATTGCAGTAGCCATGCTTGGGCCGGTGCTGCTTTCGCCACCGGTAACCAAGGGAGACTGTGGCCTATTTTTCGAACGTGAGCCTCTGCCTAACCCACGAACGCGGACCTTGTTAACCCGGGCGACGTCCGAGCCGGTATCACACTTTGATCTAGTTATTACCATGATGAATATCTCCACAGAATGTGGGTGTGGTCACTCTTAGCTTCATTTCTCCCCATAGACCTTACTGGCATGGGTGTCCCTACCAGGAGCTTGTGCTCCAGCCTGCATTGCCCTATGGATCAGTAAAATTACTGGGCTCTCCCACCACGACCAGGTGGTGACCACGGGAGAGTTATTATTATTAATGTTGGGTTAAGCTAGATATACTCGGTTAACACCGGTGGCTAAGTACTATGCCGGACCAAAGTCAAGGCATAGTAACCAAAACAGAAATTAAAAGAAGTGTATCAGTGTGTGTGTCTGTATTCAGGAATTTTCTCACAATATGACATGTATTCAATATAGTGGCCTTCTGTAGAGTGATATATGTGTTTCTATTCAATTCTAATGTGCCCAGGCTTTTGTGTAGTGTGTGTGGTATGACACCTGTAGCGGAGAGAACAACAGGTACAATAAGCACCCTATCCATCCTCCACAGATGCCTTATTTCCTGGGCGAGTTCTGTGTACTTGCTAATTTTTTCAGTGCATGCGTTTTGTATATTGTGAGTGTTTGGAATGGATATGTCTATAATGTATGTGATTTTATTGTGTTTGTCAATGAGTGTGATGTCTGGTCTGTTGTGGTAAATTGTTTTATCTGTGATTATGGCTCTGTCGTAGTACATTTTGTGCGTGTTGTTTTCCAATACTGTCTGTGGAATGTATTTGTAGTATGGTTCGTGGATGTCTACTAATTTGTGTTTCTTTGCAAGCTCTTGGTGTATTATATTTGCTACTTGGTTATGTCTGTGTAAATAATCTGTCTGTGCCAAGAGCTTGCAACCAGAGGTGATGTGTTGTATAGTTTCTGGCATGATGTGACATTTTCTGCATGTGTCATTTGTGAGTGTTGCATCTTTGAGTATGTGTTTTCTGTAGTTTTTAGTATTTATGACCTGATCCTGTATGGCAATCATGAATCCTTCCGTCTCCCCAAAGAGGCATCCCCGAGCTAACCAGCTGTTTGACGCAGTTTTGTCAACAAAATCCTGGGCCAGATCGTAAGGATGCCTGCCATGGAGTGCCTTTCGAGCCCACGATTGCTTAATGGTGTCTATGCTTTTTATATGTTGTGTTGTGTCCATATGATGTGAGTGTAAGTTTAATGGTGTGTTATTCGAGTCTGCTAGAGTTACTGCTTTATGTAATTGTGATGTTTCTTGTTTTTTGTAGAAAAAACTCTCGCAGTGACTGTATTTGTTTGTAGTGAAGGTTAACTATGTCAATCAGGCCACGTCCGCCATCTTTACGTGGAAGGGTTAATCTTTCTGTGGCGGATTTAGGATGATGTTGTTTATGCTTAGTAAGTGTTGTTCTTGTTTTCCTTTGGAGTTGCTCGAGATCTGTGTGAGTCCAATGTATAACTCCAAAAGAATATGTGAGTACTGGGATGACATATGTGTTTATTGCTTTAACTGTGTGTTTTGCATTTAATTGTGTTCTGAGAATAGCATTTAACCTACTTTGGTATTCTTTAATTAATCTTTGCTTTATTTGTGTATGTTCTGTTAGTTTGGCCTGTTGGAATCCTAAATACTTGTAGAACTCGCCCTCTTCCATGGATTCAATAACGTCTCCATTTCCAAGTGCAAAATCTTCTTTCTTCAGGATTCCTTTTTCTATGTGAACTGTTTTGCATTTATCTAGGCCAAATTCCATTTGTATGTCCTTGGTGTATGAATGTGTGATTTGTAGGAGTTGATGAAGTTGTTTTTGTGTGGATGCATAAAGTTTTATGTCATCCATGTACATGAGATGTGACAGTGTAAACTGTGTTGTTTTTTCGTGTCTGATATTGTAACCATATTGCGTGTTGTTTAACATGTTGGATAATGGGTTCAGGGCTAAGCAGAACCAGAGAGGACTCAAGGAATCTCCTTGAAAAATTCCTCGCCTAATAAAAATTTGGTTTGTTTGTATGGAAGTGTTATGGGCCCTGAGATGTAGTGTTGTTCTCCAATGCTGCATAGTGTTTTGAAAGAATGCAATGAGTGATGGATGTATTTTGTACATGTGTAGGATATGTAGCAGCCAACTGTGTGGAACACTGTCGAATGCTTTTCTGTAGTCTATATATGCCATGTGTATGTTTCTGTGTTGTCTGTGTGCTTGCCGTAGAATGACTGAATCTATGAGTAACTGTTCTTTGCATCCCCTGTGGTTTCTACGACAACCTTTTTGTTGTTCTGTTAGAATGTCGTGTTCTTCAACGTGTTTGTATATTTTGTTTGCAATACAGGATGTCAATAATTTGTAGAGTGTTGGAAGACATGTAATTGGTCTGTATTGTGTGGGGTCTGTGGTATTGTTGTTTTTAGGTTTCATGTAGGTGATGCCCTGAGTAAGAAAATTTGGCATGTCTTGTGGATTGATGATGATGTGTGTTAGATGTTTAGCTAGTTCCTGGTGCAGTGATGTAAACTTTTTGTACCAGAAATTGTGAATGTTGTCTACACCAGGTGTCTTCCAGTTGTGTGTTCTGTTAACAGTGTATTGGAAATCATGTATGTTTATTTCAACACAGGGCATAGTTGGTATGTTGTGCAAGTTTCTGTTCTCCTCCTCGATCCAGCCTGCATCAGCATTATGCGTGACAGCACTGGACCAAAGAGAAGACCAATATGTTGTGAGTTCTTCTTCTGTTGGTGTGCCACTGTGCTGTGTATCAGTGTTTGCTTTGTTATTAATTTGTCTGTAAAAGAGTTTTTCATTGTTTGTAAATAATTTATTTTGTTGTTTTCGTAGTGTACATGTTTTGTATCGTTTGAGTCTACGTGCTTTGGCAGCAAGTTTTTGTTTTAGTGTATCAATGTATTCTGTAATGGTGTGTTGTGATGTTTCATGTTTTGTGTGTGTTTTTATTTTCTTGAAAATGTTTTTGAGCTGTTTCCTTAATTTGGGTGTTATGTTGTTTTTAGTGTATTGTGTCAGCCTGCCTAATTGCTGTCTAATGTCATTTATTTGTATTTCTATTCTTCTCTGCCAGGCAGGCTTGTGATAGAATTTTGTTTTCTGTGTGTTTGTCTGTGATTGTACTTTCAGCCCATGGTGTGTCACTACTGTGACTGCTCCAGCATAAACTAATGTATGAATGTCTGCGAGTGTAGAAATTGAATGAATGTAGTGTGGTAGTAAGTGAGTGTTTACGTAATTTAGTGTTTTTCCTACTTCCTTTGATGTGTTGATTTTTGGTATTCGTGGTCGTTGTGTGGGATCTGTGCCTGTATATTTAGTGAGTGTTTCCTGAAATATAAGTGAGAGCGTATTAACTAAATCCATGTCTATGTTATCAGTGATGGATGAGGAAGTGTCTGTAGTATCATTAGTGGTAATTGTTGTATGTGTGTTATTATCAATGCTTGTTGCTGGATTATCCTGACAGGTTACATGATCTTCATTAATGTTAGATGTTTCTGTCTGTTGATGTATTTGATCAGCAACCTGTTGTTTGATAAGTTCAAGTGTTGTTTGTGGAATAAGGTTGTTGTGTATAATTGTTCTTTTTTGATCAACAACCCTTTGTTCGGTGACAGTGAGGTGAGGATACTGTTGTGTGAATCTATGGTGTAGTTGTTGTCTGTATGCTGTCATGTTTGTTTCGAGTTTTGTGATGGTGTAGTAAGTACGGATGATAAACTCGTTCATTTCTACTGTCCATTTCATCTGTTGGCGTGGTTTTCCAGCCTTTGTGGTCTGTGGATGCATTGCCACAGAAACACCAAGGCTGGGTTTGTTCCTCACATCTGTTGAGGGCATTGCAGTAGCCATGCTTGGGCCGGTGCTGCTTTCGCCACCGGTAACCAAGGGAGACTGTGGCCTATTTTTCGAACGTGAGCCTCTGCCTAACCCACGAACGCGGACCTTGTTAACCCGGGCGACGTCCGAGCCGGTATCACACTTTGATCTAGTTATTACCATAATAAATATCTCCACAGAATGTGGGTGTGGTCACTCTTAGCTTCATTTCTCCCCATAGACCTTACTGGCATGGGTGTCCCTACCAGGAGCTTATGCTCCAGCCTGCATTGCCCTATGGATCAGTAAAATTACTGGGCTCTCCCACCACGACCAGGTGGTGACCACGGGAGAGTTATTATTTATTATTATTATTATTATTATTTTGTTAATTAGTAAAATGTATTATATAAAGTAATATACTATATAATACATGTTTTATTTTAATGAATATAATTTTAATTTAATTCTAATGTAATTCACAAACTCAGCTTTTACTACATTGATATTTTTATTTTTTTCTTATATTTTTGTAATAATAAATTACTTTTTTAAACAGAATCCACTTCTGAGCAGAATCAACAAGACAGTGCTAATGATCAAAATGTAAAGTACTTCAATGTTATTTTACACCTAATTTTTAAGTTTTTTTTGTTGTTTTTGTTTTTTGTTTAAAGCATTTAAATATTAGTTATAAATATAGAGATCTTTTATTCTTTGGATTGAATTTATTAGGAAATGTGTGTGTATATATAATTTAAATAATGTGTATACTTATTACTTTAAGGATGAATCATCTAAAAAAAGAAATGTTCCTGAAAAAAGTAAATCTAGTACATTATCTAGAAATATGCAGCCAGAATCATCTGACAAACAGAATCATAAGGTAAATATGTTAATTCAGTTGTATTTTTACATCATAATACATTGTTAATTATTTTAGATTGAATATTTAATTAAATAGTATAAAACCATGGTGGTCAAACTGCATATTGTGCAGCTTTTCATAAATTTCATACATAGTAGTTACACATATGTAATATTTTTGTAAGTTTGCTGACTAATACGTAGGGTGATAACACATGAATTGGAAGAGTAACTTTCAACTTAACCTTGAAAATATAACTGAAAGCTAAGAGTACATTCATAAAATCAAAGGAATTAAATAATGTTTATCTAGCTGGTGATAAAATATCAGTAAACTAACAATGATATCTACTGTAGAAAAGTGATAACTATAGTATTTTAAATATATCTACTCTCGACATTTGTAAGAGTCCATAGATTCACAGTTAGAGAGCACTTTAATTTTTATTGGAAAAATG